>NC_062214.1:185240054-185840054 GCF_902686445.1 Sciurus carolinensis | reverse complement strand
ATTAATAGCATGAATTTTGGCTCTTATGTCTTATATAAATTGCCTTATGTTTCTTTTTATAGACCTAAGAATACCTACCACAGTGCCGGTACATAATCAGTATTCAGCAAATAATTTGTTATTTGCTTGAAATTTAGAAACTACTTAAAATATATGAAATTATAGAATACACCATACTAGGAATTCACAGTTAAAGAAATAGATGACCAGAGAGGATATTGTAGCTTTTATTTAAAATGTCTAACAGATGTCCACTTGTAGATCTGAGGAACATTTTGGGTCTTTACCCCACATCCTTATTTATATTATATTCTAAGGATATAGATGATGGCATCTCATCTAGCAGTAAAAAGCTTGATAGAGCTTTCTGATGTGACCTTAGTAAAAATGATTACACAAAGTTGTGAGCTGTTTTATTCATTACTGGCTCATTTTCTAGCTACCTTTGTGTCTCAGTCATCTCTTTTGGTCTGCAGTTGTCATTTGAGGATGGTTTAATTAAGAATGTTTTTACTTCACACTCTACCCTTGGGTCATTAAAAATTGTAATGGAAAATATGATAATAGGAAATAAATTACTTAAATCTGTTATTAATCTGAGTACTTAAATATGTATCATGGGATCCTTAAGATATTGTGCTGAAAACTCTGAAACAGAATAAAGTATTTTTTAACCCCATCTCATAAAAATTTCATGTAACCAGTAATTAATGTGTCACAAATTTATAGCAACAAAATATCTTTTCTAATTTTACTGCTTAAATTTAAATAGCCCACATCTTTTGCATGCTACTTGATCACAAGATTTAAACCATCCGATTATTACGACATATGACATGCCGCACAAGATGTCATTTGATCAAGAGATTGTTGGTGAGATCCCAAACAGCAATTTTTTAAGAAGTCCAGGCACCTTTGCTAGTTATTAGGAAACTGAACCTGATGTGTCAAATGTACGCTTAGGGAGTCATTTTATTCCTATCCAATCAAATATCACTAACCGACAGCCAGAAAAACCCAAGGTATCAGAGAAAAGCAAAAAGAATGAAGTTAGCACCGTGGTGTTAACTCCCATAGACCGCCCAGGCCGGTGCAAGAGCCGCGAGGGACCCGCAGGCGTTTCCTGCGCAAGGACGTCCAGCAACAGGAATCCGGGGTCGCCGACGGTTCGCCCAGGGCCTGAGAGGCGGGTGGGGACCGGCCCCTGGGGCTCCGGACGCCGGCCAGGCGGGAGAGTAACCCGCGGGGGCTCCAGCCTGGCTGCGGCCGGAGCAGCTCCGGGTCTTTCCAGGGCTCCGCACGGGGCGGGGCAAGCGCGACAGGGGCGGGGCGAGCGCGGGACCGCGCGCTCGTCGCTCAGCTCGCCTCGGGAGCGCGCGGCGCGGGCCCGCCGGCTGTGGCGACGAGGCCGCGGCTGAGCGCGAGTGCCGCAGGTGACCCGAGCGGCAAGCTGGTGCGCGGGCAGCGACTGAGGAGCCCAGGAGCTGCGGGTTGGAGGCGGGCCTTCGCTCCGCTCCTCTCTCGGCCTCGGCGCTGCGGGCTCAGCAGACGCGGCGAGCTGAGGCGGGCGGAGGGCCCGCGGCACCCACTTGACGGCCGGCGGCGCCCGCGGCCCTCAGCATGTTCCGCGAGGCGAGGGTTGACCTCCCGCCCGTGGGCTGAGGCGGCGGCGGCCACACCGGCGAGATGCACCTGCCGGGCGCAGCTTAGAGGACGCGGCAGGCGGGAAGTGCCGGCCGCCGGCGGGAGGGCGTTCTTCGCAGGGCCGCCGCCTCCCGCGGCCGCGGCGGGCCCGAGCCGGAGCGGCGGGGTGGGCGCCGCGACATGGCGGCCCGGAGCGCCCCGAGTTGCCACCTGCGGCTCGAGTGGGTGTACGGCTACCGGGGCCACCAGTGCCGCAACAACCTCTACTACACGGCGGCCAAGGAGATCGTGTACTTCGTGGCGGGGGTCGGCGTGGTGTACAGCCCGCGGGAGCACCGGCAGAAGTTCTACCGCGGCCACAGCGACGACATCATCAGGTGCGGGTGGGGGCCGCCGCCGTCGCGCCGCCGAGCGCGCGACTTTGCACCTGTCCGCTGCTGCGGGCGGCATCGCGGGGAGTGGGACCCGCAGCCTTCAGGTCCCGAGCCCACCCCGTGGGCGCTCTGCCTTTCCCCCGCTTCCTATGCCCGGGACCTTCTCGGGTCCCTGCAGTAAGGTCGGGTCCTAAGGCCCCCGGGGGTTCCGTTCGATGGCCTCGTGCACCGCCCCCCCCATCAAAATGATGAAAACTGCGGAAAGGTTATTTTGTTAGCACTTTGTGTTTTTTAAATCCCGGGAGAGAGTTAAACGAATTCCTCAGGAGCCGGGGGAGACATCCCAAGAGAACTCAGCAGAGCCCCGCAAGCTGCAGGCTGGTCGGCGAGTGCCCCGGGATGGCCCGCGGGAAGGCGCTCACCTCTGGGTCGTAATTACTAGTTCAGGTTTCCCCGCCTGCAATCCTGAGCAGACGCGAAGGAAACGCAGCCAAACCCCAGGCAGTCCCTTGGAGGGTAAAATGTGCGTACCCAAAGGCAGTTTGGGGGTAGGCAAAAACTGTTTGAAATAATTCCACTGATTTCCAGTTCTCTGGGTTCATCTTCATTAGTGTCCTCAGTAAGTTTACTTTCCTTTTTTTTAAGTTTATTTAAGTCACAGGTGTTGTGTGTGTACGTAACAGTTTTGTTCTTTCTTAAGCAGTGTCTTAAAGTTGGTCCCCGTGCTTGTTTACATTTCTTTAGTGAGCTGGATATTTTAAACGGAATTGTCAATTAATATCTCAATGGAACTTTGGTGGTGAAGTTAGGAACTTCAGCAATTACTCTAGATGATTGATTATTACCTCAAGTATAGCATATTTTGTCCTTTGTGGAGAATAATATATTGCCAACATTTTGAGAATGTGAATGCGCTGCTTCTGGGTTTTTAACAGATTCTGTGTTTGGGTTTGGTAGCTTAATTTTATTCCTTTATGTATGTTTCACAGGCTTTAAATCCGGTATCTTGGTTTGTTGTCTTGGAGGCAAAAAGCTGTGATACTAAAATTCCTTAAGTAAAGTTGTTCTGTGTATCTCTGTGTATCTGTAATGTGTAGGAGGGGAAAGGAGGCCTAGGACAAGATGGAATAAAGATAAAAACAAAAATTGAGATTGCAGAATAAGGACTAAAGCGTCTTGTTTTAAAATCTTTTTTTTAAAGACATCAAAGTGAAAATTTTCTAGATGTACTTATTGTATTGCTTTGGTAAGGAACCTGACAAGCCATTTTATTTTCCTCAAGTTAGGATTTTTGTTGTTGTGGTGGTGATCAGAGTTATAAAATTAAGGTAACTGTCCAAATTACTAATAAAGCAGAACTCATAGTAATTATTCATTATTATTAATTATTATTCACTGGAGAGGGGTGTTTACTCCAGTTTTTTTTTTTTTTTTCTTTTCCTGTGATCTTTTCAAGTCTCTCCTCCCCTTTTCCATTGTATTTGGTCTCCTGGAGCATCAGGCATAAAGCTTTACCTAGCTCAAGCAGCCTGGACTAAAGCCCTGCTCCAGATATTGTCCCTTAGTTTAAATTCAGTTAGTGGTCCAGGTGTGAAGGCTATTGTCTTTATTCTTCCAGCAGTAATTAGAGGCATTACTATATGTTACACTACTTGAATTTTTAGAATTGGTTTCTATAAACTGTAAGGAAGGTAATGCTTTTGCCTTCTTCTTGAATATTTCAAAATGACAAACATACTCTAATTTTTCCATAATTAAATATGTGCCTGTGATTTATGCAAATGACACATCATTAAATAATTTATAATAAGTGTCCTGAAAAGTTGCAATGAAGTTATAAAATCTGAGTCATTGCATATGGAAATTGGGGGCCCAAATTTAATACAGGACTAAGAATATAATTTAGAAATCAGTCAAAGGGCTCTGGAAATTTTATTTCAAATAGTTTTTGTTTGTGAACTAGATCAGGCAAATATTAAAACCTCTGAATTTTTTTCAGTTCAGTGTTTGTCTTACAAGAACCTATTCCAGTAATTTTCAATTATATAATAGCAGAAGATATAATATTCACAAATGTGATGCTTTATGGAAAACAAGGACTCTGTAATATTAGCATTAGTAAATTGCTATTATCATCGACTTTGTTTCCACATTTGCTTAAAACTTACTTAAAAGTTATTGGTCAAATGTGACCTAATTTGGATCTAAGATTATTTCAAAATGAGCAGGTCTTTGTCCTTAGGATTTGAAAATGTTGGTGCGGTATTGGTTGTAAAGATTGAATCATAATGACAGTATTTCATTTGTTTAGTGGTTCTCCTATAATCTTTCTGCCATCTAGGATTGCCAGTGATGGTGCCATGTGACTTCTCATCATTTTTTCTGCATTACTTGTAGTTGTCTTCTTTTTGCCATGTATCTGTATATACTGTACCTCTGCAGTCACTTATCCTTTACTGTTGTTTATTCCAGTAACTGGTTTATATATAGAATGGACTTCAGAATGCCAGGAATGACACAGGACTTTGAATTATTCTTTTTATTCTGTGTCTCAAGTTGTATTGATATAATTTTCTAGTTATGATGTGTTCACGAAATGTTTAAGACTGTTATAAAATACTAGACTAGTACTAGTTTTATCATAAAGATACACATCAAATAACCTGGACTATGTTTTGAAACTTTTGTCAGTTTTCTTCCAAACAAAGGATATGATAGCTTTTAAAATTTGTTTTCCTTGTTACTGCCCAATCAACATTATTTTTGCAAGTTTGTTCTTTTATAGTGGGTTTTATCAAAAGTTTTTAGATGATTTATACCAGTGAAGGCCATTGATGGAATGTAATGAACTTGGCTGATTATCAGAATAATTGGAAGACCTTTTTACAAAATTTCCAGCTTTTCTGTCAGATGCACTGTCAGAATTCTCTAGGGTGGAAACCTGGGAATCTGTTCTTTAAAAAGTACCTTACATGATTTTGGTTAGGAAACATACTGCCATCCTGTATTCTTAACATAAGCAGTTTGAGAAGTGAACATAAATCCTCTCCTCAAACCTGATACCAGCATTTTTGTAAGCATTAAGTAACATCCAGAGTAGTGATTCAGAGAGTATTAGACTGCATACAGATTTAATAAAATGCCCTATGTTTAAGTAACTAGAATTAGGTGAACTTTCACAGCTTTGTAATGATTTTGTTTGCTAAGACTTCCTTTTATGTGTCTGGTATCAAAACATTTATGCTTATTTATTTTTCAAATGCTACATAATTAAATGTATAAAATTAAGGGAAAGGTAGGAAATGTCTGAGTGTGTCAGCACACACCTGTAATGCTAGGGACTCGGGAGGCTGAGGCAGGAGGACTGCAAGTTCAAAGTCAGCCTCAGCAATTTAGTGAAGCCCTAAGCAACTTGGCAAGATCCTATATCAAAATGAAAAATAAAAAAGGGCTGGGGATGTCACTCAGTGGTTCAATCCCTGGTGCCAAAAGATAATAATAATAATAAAAGAAATTATCTAGAATAATAATCAAGTTTGTCATAAATATGTATTGACTGTATTGCTGTATTTTTATTGTTAGAAAAAAGCCAAGTTTTTAAATTCACATTTTAACTATTTTCCTTTATTGTTTTATAATTCTTACATGAAAATATGCAGATCATTAATAAGATAGAAGGTCTTTGGATATATATTATGGAAAACATATGAAATGAGCTTTTAGAAACTATTAAGAACTTACTGTTATTTCAAGTTTCTCACTTATCAAAGAAATATTTTTGAGCATCTGCTTTGTGCAAAGACCCCTGACATCATCTCAGAGTTTAAAAATTCAATGAAGTAAATTATCAGTTAGAATACTATATGTACTAGGGATATCTCTAGCATACTTGTGATATGTTATGTACGTGGGGACGTAACAGTTCTCAATGTTTTTTAGAGAATACAGAGTCTATATAAGGAAACAAGTAGAAATAGTCATCAAAAGAAATGAATGAAGGTATAGAATTCTGGGAAGAAGTAACATCATATGTAGGGGTCTTATGAGAATCTTAGAAAGGATTGTTAGCACTATCTTTAGTTCCTTTTACTCTTGGCTCTATTCTGTTTCACTGTCGCAGTTCTTGTCAAGATCAGGAATGACCTCCATATTGCCAAATCCAGTGCTCAATTATCAGTTGTCATCTTTTTTGATTTTTCATCATTTGACACAGTTGGTCACTCTCTCCTTTTTAAAACACTTTATTTTTCATTTAAAATTATAACCAACACATAAAATGCAAAAATTATACATATTTATGGGGTACCATGCACTGTTTTGATACATGTATACATTATTTACTATTTAAGTCATATTAAACATGGAAACATTCATTTCTTTGTGGTGAAAACATTCAAAATCCTTTCTTGTAGATTTATGAAACATACAGTACATTGTCATTATCTATAATCACCCTACTGTGCAGTACCATACCAGAACTTCTTGCTCCCATCTAACTATAACTTAGTACCCACTGATCAACCTTTTTCCATCCTCCCTCCCCTCTACTCTTCCTATCCTCTGGTAACCACTATTCTACTCTCAAGTTCTATGAATTCAACTTTTTTTTTATATTCCATGTATATTGCATTTCTGTGCCCAGTTTATTTCACTTAACATAATCATCTCCAGTTCTGTTCATGTTGTCAGAAATGATAGATTTCATGTGTTCATGGGTAAATAGTATTCCATTTCGTATATGTACCATATTTTTTTTATTTACCTTTAGGTTTCTCACTCATGAAAGACATTTAGATTGTTTCCTTGTCTTGGCTATTATGAATAGTGCTGCAATAAACACAGGAGTCTCTTTGACACACTGATTTCATTTCCTTTGGATATATACCCAGTAGTAGGGTTGCTGGATATATGGCATTAAAACACTTTCATAAGTGGCATCTGGAACACATCTATTTTTTTATTTACTTATTCTTACAGCAAGTAATTATTGAGTATTACTCTCTAGGGATTGTACTTAGCACTAGAACTATAGCAGTGAACCAGATAGGAAAAATTCTACATCTATGTGGGGGGTATATATGGAATTAACCAGGTAAATTTTATAAGTGTGCGTATGTATCTGTTTATGTATATATGTAAAGTTTGTCTTAAGAACCAAGGAGAGAGAAAAAAAAAAAAAACAGGAAAGTGAGATAAAGGCTGTTGAGAAGAGTTCAATTAGGCCGGCAAAAGAGGTCTCACTGCAAAGCTGAGACTTGAGTAGAGACTTGGAGGTGAGGAGGAAATGACACATTAGGCAAAGGGACTATCAAGTGCAAAAGCTAAGTTAAAGGCCTATATTTGAAGATCAGTAAGTGTGTCTGAGGTAGAGTGAAATTGGGGATCAGTAGTAAGGAATGAGGTTTGATGAAGTTATGGTGCTGGGGGCAGATTGTGTAGGCTATTTAGAGAATTTTGGCCTTCCCACCTGAGACCGGAAATTATTTGAACAATTAATTGAAATTAATGATGTAATTTGACTTATAATTTAACAAAGTCACTCTAGTTCCTATATTGAGAACAGACTGATGGGTGGAGAGGCAGGATAGAAGCAGGGAAACATCTTAATTCAGTCAAGAGATTTGGTGGTAGCCGTGAAAGTAATGAGAGGTCAGATTCTGGATATATTTTGAAGATAGAGGCAGTATTGTTTACTAATGGAGCAGATATAAATCGTGTGAGAAAAGAAAGGTCAATGATGATCACAGGATTTTTGGTCAGAACAAATGGAAGAATGAAGTTACTAGTCAATTGGAAATGACTGGCAAGAGTAAATTTTCTATTTTGGGGAGGGAAAAATCAGAAGCTTTATTTAAGAAGTGTTTGGCACTACCTAATAGAAAACGAAGTGGGACTGAAAATTAGGCAGATGGACAAACTTGTCTATAATTTAAGGAAGCAATCCAGGTTGGCTTGGTGTCAGTTTGGGTGTTATCAGCATGTAGAAATCATTTAAACCAATGAACCTGGATAAGGTCACTAAAGGAGCGAGTATTAGATTAAGAGAAAGAATCTTAAAAAAAAAAAAAAGGATGCTTTTGTTACTCCAACATTTAAATGTAGCGTTGAAGAACTTAAAAAAAAAAAAAATGTCCAAAGAAGAGATAGAAAAACCAGGGGGTGGCAGGGATGGGAACGTGGAAGGCAAGTGAAATATATTTCAGGAAGGAGTGACCAGCTGCATAAAGTAAGCTGAGGACCACTTCATCTTAGTGGAAGTGTAGCTGTTTTGCAGTTATAATCACGACTCCCCAGGAGTCTGTTATTTCCTGACAGGAGAAATGGGGGAGAAAAAAAGAACTCAAAATGAGTCATTATTAATACATAGAACTAGCATTTTTTTTTTAAAGATTTATTTCTGCAGCTCCTATTTTACTTGGTTATTAAGAAAAAAACGGCACTTGACTGGCAGACCTAGATTCTTGCTACTCAAAAGTGTGGTCTTCATACTAACAGTATTAGCATCACCTGGAAACTATTAGAAGTACAGATTCTCAGGTTTTACCCATACATACCAAATCAGAAACTAGGTGTGAATCAAGCAATTGGTTTTAATCACCTTCAGGTGCTGTTGATATAGTCTGAAGTTTGAGAACCACTTCTCTAAATTCTTGATCCTCAAACCTGGTTACATTTTAGAATCACTTGGACAGTTAAAAACAAAGCAAACAAAATAAAGCCACCTCTCAGTACTAGAAATTCTGGTTTAATTTGGTTAGAACAGGACCCAGTTGTAGTTTCTTTGTTGTTGTTGCCTTCAGTTTTTAATTTTTAAGCTTCCCAGATGATTCAAATATGTAGCTAAGGTTGAAAACTACGTAATAGTAATCCATGTTCAGTTGGTGAGCTAGGCATCGACCTGAGAAACAGGGCCTACCCAATTCATTCACTTTGTCTTACGTAATGTGGCTAATTTGCCAAGTCCTGGGACTCTGTTCAGTACCTTACCTCTCTCCCATGCTGACATCCATGTTTGTAGATTTATTACCAAAAAAAAAAAAAAAAAAAAATCCTTAGTATAGTATTCCATTGTTGGTTCTATTCAGTATCATCAGGGTTGAAAACATTAAAGGACATCTAGATATGCCACCTCACCAGTCCAGACAAAACTCATTTGCTGGAGACCTGGAAGGTCAAAATATGTACATGGTTGTTTGCATCCTGAATGGTATCAGGTGAGATATACTGTAACCCAGTGCCTCGGGTGATGATTTCAACAGACTTATGAATTAGTTGCAGTTGGTTTGGCTGAATGGTTTGGATTATGAAAAGCTTGAGGTTGTACATTAGTGAATTTCTCTCTTGGAGCCCGAATCTGTAGTCCTAAGTAGACCAGACATCTAATATATTAACATTTGATAGGACACGTGAATACCCATGAGAAGGGACAGATCCTCCCCACTCTATTGAAATTCTCAAGTGGATGTTTTTGAAATAGCACCCTGGGGTTGGGGGCCGAGTTCAGTGGTAGGATGTGTACTTAGTATGTTTTGAGGCCCTGGTTTCAATCCCTAGCATAAAAAAAAAAAAAACAAAACACAGAGGGAGGGAGGAAAAGAGGAAGAGAGAGAGAGAGAGAGAGAATGAATATGAATGAGAATGAATAATAATCCAGGGTTATGTGCATTCAAGGCAGATATTCTGGAATACTATATTTTGTAGCTTGTGACTATATTTGCTACTAACCAAGCATGAAGCAACTGACTGGCTTGCCTTTAGTCTAGGAAGTATCCTCCATTGTATCTTCAATAAGGATTAATATTCTAGCAAAGGGTTATTCCTAGCCAGTGTAAACAAGTTGCCTTGGCTACACTGGACTCTATTCTGATTATAGGATGGCATATGGCATTGCCATCTTGGCTAAAGACAGCAAGAGCTGGAATGAAAATCTTAATTATGGATCCTATTTCCAGTATCATACCCTATTGGCCAATATAAATTAAAAGTAAATTGTGTTATTAAAAGACCCAGTAAAATATAGTGCCCACTTTACAACAGTTGACATGCACATATACCTGAAGTAGTAAGCATTGGTAGAGAACGCTAAATATTTGTCTGGTGTTGACTTCTACGATGAGAGGATACATAAGAGACTGAAAGTGGACATTGTACAGTAGATCTAGATATTTGCGAGGCTATCAGGCAATGCATGATAAAACAAAATTTTTAATTTTTCCTCCTGGGATAGGCAACACATATTATGTTGGATTAGTAAGTAAAAGGTGGTGATTATGGAAGATATTAGCTGAGATTTCACTCCAAAAGTTACTTTATTCTTCACAACCATGGGGAGAATACCTGATTTTACTTTGATCCAGAGTCTGGATAATCTAGGGATAAAACAGAGATAGGTTGGATGTGAGGTGAGAATTCTGGATTGTTTTATTGCCAAAGTATGGATGATGTGAACCTCCAGATAGGGCGCAAGAAAGGGGTGCTTAGTCATGTGTATTGCAAATATGGAATGCATGGAAGAACAGGGAACATCTAAATGACATGAAAGACCCAGAAATAAACTGATGGCAAGAAAAGTGAATAATTTAGTCTTGTTTCTCACACCAGTTAGAAAACCTGTTACACAATTGCTGTCAATCTCTGAGTCGAGGAAATCCTGCTGCTCTCCCTGTTCCTAGGAATCACGTAACTACTTAACTTCTCACCCAAAGATGACATTCCTTCTCTATCTCAAATCCATTAGAATCTCTTTCCATCACTCAAAGAGGACTTACTTTCTTGGTCAAAATTTATAATACTAAGATGCAACTGCCTCTATTGTAGAAGGTTGTATTACATAATTCATTTCAATATATGGGTGGCAGGTGATGCCAGTTGCTACAGGCAGTTAATTTTGTTGATTTTACTCAGTATAATGTTGTTCATAGTATTATTTAATTTAGCCAAAGAGCATGATGTAACCTGGTCTGACCATTTCAGTGCCCATGTTTTTTTAAGAAGTAAGGTTCATCAGGGAGCAGGCATTATTACCAACCAAAAGTAGAAAGTGAAAGTGGAAAAGGCCATTCCAAGTCTTGCAGCATAGATTATAACTAACTAGAATTCAAAGACTGGTCATCATTACTTGGTTACAGTGTGATTTTGCTAATTATTAGTTAACTAATGGATAGTATGCTTAAAACATAAAAACCACACTGTGGCAGAAATTTTATGTGAAACCTGGACATACATTGAAAAAGGCAGTTTTTGCAGTCATATAGACTATGTAGAAATTTGAGATCTACATAATAGAGATTATGAGAGACTTGCTAGGTTCTTTACTAGAGGGTTATTTTAAATTGTTAATATGTTTTTATAGAAAATTGACAGGCATTAAAAAAGAAGGAAAATGTTTACCAAAAGTCATGTAATCTAGAGACATTTCTCTTGTGTTTTAGATTATTCCCTTTTAAGTGTTTTTTTTGGTTACATGTATTCATAAATAGTTGAGGTCACAGTATATATAAAATTTTGAATTCTGTACTTTTTACTTAACATTATATTAGAAACTTTCCTCAGTATTATGAAAATTCATATACATGTTTTGATTTTTCATTCTCTCAGCAGTACTGAGAGTTGAACCAACACCTTGCAAGTGTGAGGCAACCCATACTTGCTTTTAATGACTGTGTGAGAGTCCGTCCTGTGAGTGTAACATATTTATGGAACCATTTCTTAAATGTTGGACATTAGGGTGGTTTTCAAATTTTTGCTGTTAAAAAGATGATACATGAAAATAATTGCACATAAGGATTTTTCTTTATTGAGAATTTTTTTTGGAAAAATTCTTTGACATTATGAGCTTCTTGAAAATTCAGTTAATAATTTTGATTGAATACCTACTATATACCAGTCAGTCATTATTGTCAGTACTCAAGTTTTTTAAAAATATTTTTTAGTTGTCAGTGGATCTTTTTAAATTTATTTACGTATATGCAGTGTTGAGGATCAAACCCACAGCCTCACAAATGCCAGGTTAGCACTCTACCACCGAGCCACAACTCCAGCCCCAGGTCCTAAGGTTTTAATATCAACAAAAAATAGCAATGTCTCTGTCCTTTTGGAGTATAAATTCTAGTGGGAAAAGTAAGATAATAAGTGTATAATAAAAGTCTTAGGTAGCTGATAAATAAGGTAATGAATAGAATATGTTGGAATGACTAGCGGGAATTAGGGAATGCTTCTCTGAGCAAGATATATTTGACCTACAACATTATTGAGGCAGAGATTTGGGAGATCATTCTAGACAGAGTGTAATAAGCTTGGCCTTTTTAAGGAACAGAAAGACCAGTGTGACTGGAGTATAGTGAACACAAGGGAAAATGATAGAAGGTTTTTTTGTTTTTGTTTTTAAATAGAACCTCTTGCCTTCCTAGATACTTCCAGTTTTGTCCTAGATCAATAGGAAGCTGTTGGAGAGTTTTAACCAGGTGAATGATGAGGTCAAATTTATATTGTTCTCAAAGATCACTCTGGCTATGTTGCAATAATGAATGAAAGATGGTTGATCAGAAGTTTATTAAAGGACTTCTGATGTAAAATGAATGCTGGTCCAGGTTAGGATTGTGAGATAAGGGTGATAATAGATATAATAGGCAGGTAATAGGAAAAGAAGTGACAAGAATGTCTAGATTCTTGAGATGAGTGATTGAGTAGATGGTGATACCATTTACTAAGATGAGTAGGAGCGAATGGGGAGTGTAAGGAAGAAATCAAATACCTTTTTGAACTTACTAACTTTGAGTGATACATCCTTTTCTCTTGGTTAGAGATATATAGATTTGGAGGCTATCACTGTACATATGCATTGAAAACCATGGGATTGAATGAACTCACCTGGGAAAGAAAGGGAAGACAGCCAAGACAAAGCCCTCTGACACTGATAGTCAGAGGTTGGGTATAGGATGCAGGCCCTGAGAAAGAAGACAGGAGGAACTGATAGAATCAGGAAAGCCTAGACAGGAAAGTATTTCAAAAAAGTAGTGGTAAGTTGTGTCGAATACTAATGAAAAAATGGAGGAAAATAAGGATATGCAATTTACCATTAGATTTGGGAAGATTGCACATGCCCTTGAAAGAACCCAGTGAAGGATAAGGAGAAATTGTATTTGGAATATGTTGAGGCAATACAGGGAGTGAAAAAAAAATGAGACAATTTTTTTTCAGATGTTTTGCTACAAATGCAAAGCAGGGAAATGGGGTATTATAGGTGAGATTTCCAGGGAGTTCTGTTTAAAAATAGGTATATCTGAATGCTACTAGGAATGACTCAGTAATGAAGAAGCAATAATTCCAGAAAAGTTAATTATAAGTACTTGAAAGTAAGAGTAGTGGGATCCAGAACACAAGGGGCAAGTTCAAGGAATAGAACCATTTTTTCATTTTACAAGAGGAAAGTCAGAATTAGCCAATATAGTTATAGTTAGGATAGTGATAAGTATGAAGCATCTCCTTTGGTAAGTACAAGGCAGGCTTATCAGCTCCAAGGCAGAGGTTGATGTTGGAGCTGTGGTCATGAAGGGATTTGAAGGTTGACAGAAGAATGCTAAGTGCTTAATAGAGTTGTCTAATGCTGTAAAATGCTCATTTGAGATCTATGAGATAAATTTAGAGACATTGATTAACAACTGTATATAAGAAGAAAAATCTATAAAGATAACTACAGCCATTTTTGCTTAATACATTATTACTTTATAGTTTTGATAGATTTAGAAATTAAATGCCTGAAATAACAACTTGTTATTGCAGCATTTGATGACAGCGCTGACACCTAATCAATTTCCATAACTCAGCAATATTAATAGAAAAAGAAACTTAAAAAAAAAAAAGAATTTAAGCTGGATGTGGTGAGGCTGATGTAAAAGAGTCAAAAATTCAAGGCCGGCCTTAGTCATTTAGTGAGGCCTAAGCAACTTAGAACCTGCCTCAAAATAAAAAGAACTTGGGATGCAGCTCAGTGGTAGAGAACCCCTGGTTTCAATCCCCAGTACCCCTTCCCACACACAAAGAATCTGTGTTTTTTTTCCTATATATTTCAAATGGTGGGGCCCACAATATGGATGGTTAATCTTGTTAAATGTTTTGAAATAGGAATATGCCTTCAAATTGTTACTTCCATCCATCTCTTCCCCAAATTAATTCATATGTGCCATTGCATTCCACCATAAGTTCATCAGTATACCAAGCACTATGAGAATAAAACGTAACTATGAGATATTAGGTTGACCTTAAAGATACCTGGAAAGCACTCATGCTTTCATTCTCTTAAAGAAAATCAGAGCTGTTATTCATCAGCAATACATCCAGCTTCTATCTCAATCCCTCTACTTGTGCATTAGATCCCACGTTTTTGCCTATCAGAAATTTTTGTTTTAATATTTTTAGATGTTGATAAACCTTTATTTTTTATTCGTTTATTTATATGTGGTGCTGAGAATCAAACCCAGTGCCTCATACATGCTAGACAAGCACTCTACCACTGAACCACAACCCCATTGTGCCTATCAGAAATTCTTGCCCTCACCTACATCAGTATTTTTGCTCAGTGCTGAATGAATCTTGTGAACATATACAATATGCTCAAAAATAGTCTTTCCAAAAAATACAATAAGCTGGGCATAGTGAACCATGCCTGCAGTCCCAGCATCTTGGGAGGCTAAGGATCGTAACTTTGAGGCCAGCTTCAGCAATTTAGCAAGACCCTCTCTCAATAAAAAGGCTGGGGATGCAGGTCAGTGGTAAAGCCCCTAAGTTCAATCCCCCAGTACAAGAAAGAAAGAGAGAGAGAGAGAGAGAGAGAGAGAGAGAGAGAGGAGGAGAGAGGAGAGAGGAGAGAGGAAGAGGGAGAAGGAGAGAGGAGAGAGGGAGAAGGAGAAGAAGAGGAGGGGAGGGGAGAGGAGAGGAGAGGTAGAGAGAGGGGGGGAGAGAGAGGGGGAGAGAAAGAAAGAAAGAAAGAAAAAGAAGTTAAAAACAAATATCTGTTATGGGGGAAAAAAGAGCCCCAACTTACACTTCACCATATACAAAATGTAACTGAAATTGGGTCATACATCTTGAATGTGAGAACTAAAACTAAAATTTCTAGAAAAAAAGTATAGGAAATAGGGCACAAAATCCTGAATTATAAAAATTTAAATTATACATTGAACCTCATTAAAATAATTTTTCAGACTTCAGTAACTGAAGAGAGTGTCAGGTATATAATAGTCTCTTAAACTCTCTTCCCCTTAAAGTACAAAACTTCTTCATGACTATGAACTTTCTATGCAAACCAAAGCATAAGCCTTATCTAGAGAATACCAAACTAAAAAAAAAGTAAATAAAAAGAGGAAAAGAAACAAATTCTATCTGCAGTTTCATAAGCTTGCTTCCCTCTCCTCTGCTCAGTGCATAGGGAGAAACCTAAATAATTTTAAAATATATCTTGACTGGATACTGTAAGGATAAAGACAAAAAAGAACTGTACAGAATGCTATAATCTAGTTAGTAAAATTATTTTTTTGTTAGAGCTAGCCATTCTGAAATATATGGGCATACTAAAATAAGTAAATAGGCTATAAATGATGAGAACTTAGTTTCTTACGATTAGAGGGAAAAGTTATAAATAAGAGAAGTTTTAAATGAATCCTGTAGTTTTGGATTAGAATCAAAGGCATTTATATGAATCATTTTTTAAATGTACAGATAAAATATGTACTTTGATTAGTATGTATATATGTGTTTCCTTGCTCTGGCTGCCAAGGCATCCTAGAAGTACTAACACTGCAGTAATAATGATTATATCTCATGCCCAGTTCTTGTCCAGTAAACACAATTCTCTAACAAAGGAACTAGGGCTTCCTTGAGAATTAGTTTATTTTGGGCTATATAGAAAAAGCACTGGAATGTTTATCTGCAAGAAAGTGAGTGCTCAAAAAAAAGGTGGTGACTAGTTGAAAGAATATGAAAACCAACCCCAAGGATCTCCTGAAAGCCAAAAATGGAATACTTTGAGCTATAAAGTAAATAAGTAATAAAATTTTAGCCCATAGAATAAAACCAGAGTCAGCAAACAAGACTGTGAGCTAAATCTGGCTTTCTACCTATTTTTGTAAATGAAGTTTTATTGGGAAACATGAGTTTGGATCTACCTGAAAATGGCTGATCAAAGACTTTGAGACTGGAACTACAATCATCCAGGTTTCTTATTTGCTCCAGTGGTATATACATGTAGTAGTACAGCAAAGTATTTAAACACTGAACTAAACATGGGAGCTACAGAAGAAAACTTGGGACATGTGCCCTGAAATGGATTACTTACCTGCTAAAACAAGCAAAAATATCAACATTCTGTAGAAGATTTTAATAGGATTTTAAAGTTCATAATATATTATTCAAAATGCCCATGCTAAGCTGGGTGCAGTGGCACATGCCTGTAATCCCACCGGCTCCAGAGGCTGAGGCAGGAGGATCTGGAGTTCAGAGCCAGCCTCAGCAAAAAGCGAAGTGCTAAGAAATTCATTGAGACCCAGTCTCTAAATAAAATACAAAATATGGGCTAGGGATGTGGCTCAGTGGTTGAGTGCCCCTGAGTTCAATCCCCAGTACCCCGCCCCCACAAAAAAAAGTGTATTATTCAACCTCCAGGTGTTAGAATGATCTATTTATCTTGTTGATTTTTAATTTCATTCCATTATGATCTGATAGAATGCAAGGAATTCCCTCCCTCCTTCTCCCTCCCTTTCCCTACCCCCCTTTCATGTAATTGCTAAGGCTGGCTTTGTGTCCTAAAACATGATCTGTTTCTGAAAGGAAGTGAATTTGGTTGTTGATTGTCAAAATATTCTATAGATGTCTGTTAGGTTCATTTGATTGATAGCATTTTTAGTTCTGATGAGTCTTAGTTTATGTCTGTATGACTCATATAATAGTGAGATAGCGTGTTGAAATCACTCAGTATTATGGTCTGAGTCTTTACATTGGGAAGTGCTTGTTTTATGTATGTAGATGCACCATTGTTTGGATTTACAATCCTATTACTTGTTGGATGATTCTCTTAATCAGTATGAAGTGACTGTTGTGTCTTCTGATTAATTTTGGCTTGAAGTCTGCTTTTGTCTGGTATGAGAGTGGCTACCCTGCCTTGCTTTTGGTCTCCATTTGCGTGGTATATCTTTTTCCATTCTTTCACCTTCAGCTGTGCATGTCTTTGCCAGTAAGGTGAGCTTCCCATAAACAACATATGATTTGAGTCTTGTTTTTTAATCCATTCTGTCAATCTGTGTCTTTTGATTGGAGAGTTTAGACCATTTACATTCAGTGTTATTATAGAGAGATGTTATTTTCTGCCATTTTTATTTATTTCTAATGCTTAATTAAGACTCCTTTAATTGACTATGCTTCTAGTAAGATTCAGCCCTATGCTGGTTCTGATTTTTTTCATTTCTTCCACATGAAATACTTCATTGAATATGTTTCATAGTGCAGACTGAGTGGTTATGAATACTTTCAGTTTCTGCCTATCATTGATGGCAGCATCTTAAATTCTGAAGGACAGTTTTGCTGGATATAGAAATCTTGGTTGGTACCCATTTTCTTTCAGGGCTTGATATGTATCATTCCAAGCTCTCTTGGCTTTGAGAGTCTAGATTGAGAAATCAGTTGAAATCCTAATTGACTTGCCTCTAAATGTGACCTGCCATTTTTTTTTTCTTATAGCTTTTAAAATTCTTGTCCTTGTTTTGTAGATTTATATATTTTTATTATAATATGTCTTGGACAGGATCTTTTTTGATCTTGCCTATTTGGGGTTCTAAATGCCTTTTTATGTGCATTTTTATCTTGTTCCTAAAGTTTGGAATTTTTTTGTTATTATTTCATTTAAAAGGTTGTGTATTACTTTAGTTTGTATTTTAATCATGGTCTTTTAACATTTTTTCTTTATTATTGACTTTATTTTCAAGATTATATATTTTGTTTTCAAGGCCTTCTATATGATCTAATTTATTGGTGATGCTTTAGCCTGAATTTGATTTATTGAGTCTTTTATTTCCAGGGTTTTCATTTAGTTCTTTTTAGAATCTTTATCACATGTTGAAATGATCTTTCACTTCCTGTATTTTTAAAGTCCATTTCTTACATCTTCTTTTAGTTCATCGATTGTTTTAACTATGAATTTTCTAAAGTATTTGACAATTTCCTCCATTGTCATTTCAATAGGATCAGTTTTTGAAGTGTTGTGGATCGCTTGGGGTAATTTGTTACCTTGCTTTTCTTTCTGCTTGTGTATCTTCCTGTCTGTAAGAATGATTATTACTTTTTCTTTTATGCAAGGAACTATTTAGTTTGCTCTTAAGAGCCCCAGGTGGATAAATATCTAATTATTGATACTTTCACTCAATAAATGTCTTCTGCTGCTCCTAGTATCAGCATCACTTTGAGAAAAGACATATTTACTACAATCACTTCAGAGTACAGTCATGTATTAACCTTAGGACAAACAAAAACTTGTTGATAGTGTTCTTCATAGCTCCTGTAATTTAGGTATAAACTTGTAGTAATGTTCTTTTAGCTTCTGTAGAGATAGCCCTTCTCTTGCAAATTCATGGTTGTGCTTTCTGAGTGAGTCTGTGTTCTGCCATCTTAAAAATATTACATCATTCTGGACTGAGGTTGTAGTTCAGTAGTAGAGTACTTGCCTGGTATTCTCCAGGCTCTGGGTTGGTTGCCTAGTGTGCAAGAAAAAGAAAGAAAAAAAAGAAAAAGGATATTACATTTTTTCAAGTCTAGGAGAAGGGGATGAACATTACCTTCTTTCAATCCTAGTGGGAGATGTCTTCCCACTTAGCTATTTTAAAATGTCTTTTGATGATTTTATAGATTTCAATGTACAAATGTTATTCTTCATTAAATTTATTTCTAGGTATTTCATTTGGTTCTTCTTGATGCTACTAAGTTAAATTGTTTTCTTTTTCTTTTTTTTTTTTGTACTAGGGATTGAACTGCAGGGGTGCTTTGTAACTGAACAGCATTCCCAATCCTTTTAATTTTTTGGTTTAAGAAAGGGTCTTGTTAAGTTGCTTAGGGCCTTTCTAGATTGTTTTCTTGATTTAATTTTCAGTTCTTTACTAGTATGTAGGACTATAATTGATTTTTATATTGATCTTATATGCTTCAACCTTGTTTAACTTGTTTATTAGCTTTCCCTTTTTTGTTTGGGATTTCTTAGGAATTTATATATAAAATCATGTTATCTGCAAGTAAAGTTGGTTTTACTTTTTCCTTTTTGTTTCTTTCTGGACTAATTGTTCTAGTTAGAATAGTACCATGTAGCAAAAGCTGGCATCTTTGTCTTGTTTCTATACTCAGTGGAGTAGCTTTCAGGCTTTCTTTATTAAATATGTTGTTAGCTGTAGAGTTTTATAGATGATATTTATCAGGTTGAGGAAGTTTCCTTCAATTCTTAGTTCATTGTGTGTTTTTATCATTAAGGGGGTGGAATTTTGTTAAGTCATTTTTCTGTTTCTGTTGAGATGAATGCACATGATGGGTATTTTTTTTGACATTTATTCTGTCAAATATATTTGTTGACTTTTCATGTGTTGAACCAACCCTGCATTCTCACTCATCATCTTTCACACTGATGACTTATTTAGTGTTCCCTGAGTTGATGAATTATGCCCCAGACCATTCAGACATGCAAACCAGATACCCAAGAGTCTTTTCCATTTCTCTATTTCCCTTATAATGATTTCATTTTTGTACCCTCTTAACTTTTATCCTGTCATTTCCTCTACCCTGATGTTGGGAGTAAATTTTTTTTCATCTAAAGGTGAATATGATATTCTTTTTTCTACTTATAGAAAAATGTATCAAGTAGAATTTCATTTTTGTTTCTAGCTTTCTACGAATGTACATAAACCATTACTAACTGTTAGATCTTTGTCTTTTTTTTTTCATACTTGAAATTGAACTCAGGCATTCTACCACCAAGCTATATCTCTAGCCCATTTTATTTATTATTTCTGTTTTTTATGTTTGTTTTATTGTATTATTGTTATACATAATAGTGGATTTCATTTTGACATAATCATAAATGCATATAACATAGTTTGCTCATTTTCAATCTTCAGTAATCCCCTTTCCCCCCCTCTGCCCTTCTCCTGATTCCTTTCCCCTATTCTACTGGTCTTCCATTTATTTTTAAATTGATGCATTTTCATTATACATTATCATTATACTTATTGTGATGTGTACATACATGCATATAGCATAATTTGGTCAATTTCATTATGCAGTTGGTCTCTTTACCCACTTCTCCATTCCCCTTGATTCCCTTTCTCTATTCCACTGTTCTCCTTTTTATTTTCATGATATCCATTCCCCAACCCCCACTTTATTATTTCTCTCTACCTTCCTCAAATGAGAGAAAACACTTGGCCCTTGACTTTGAGTCCAGTATATTTTACTTAGATTGGTGTTTCTTAAGTTCCATCTATTTATCAGCAAATGATATAGTCTCCTCCTTTGTGGATGAGTAAAACTCTCTTGTGTATATATGCCACATTCTCTTTATACATTCATTTGTTGATGGGCACCAGAACTAGTTCCATAATTTGGCTATTGTGAATTTTGCATCTGTAACCATTAGTATGCATATATCACTAAAAGGCTAGTTTTAGTTCTTCTGGATAAATTCCAAGGAGTGGTCTGTCAAGTCATTTGGTGTTTCCATTCCTAGCCTTTTTAGGAATCTCATACTGCTTTCCAAAGTGGTTGTACTAATTTGCAATCCCACCAAAAATTTGTAAGTCTACCCACCCCCAGCCTCACATCCTTGCCAACAGTTACTCTCCTTTGTATTCTTGATAATGGCCATTCTAACTGGAATGAGATGAAATCCCAGTGTAGTTTTGATTTGCATTTCCCTGATTGCCAAGGATGTTGAAAATTTTTTTTCATGTTGGCCATTTGTATTCTTCCTTTGAGAAGTGTCAGTTCAGTTCATTTGCCCATTTATTGATTGAGTTACAGGATATCAGTAAATTGCTGAAGCTGGCTTTGAATTTATAATTCTCCTGTCTCAGCCTCCTGTCTAGCTGAGTTCACAGGCATGTGCCACTGTGCCTGGTAGATATTTTTCTTATTTTTAAAGATTCATAGATTACTTTCTGTGAATTGTGGGTGAATTTTCTGTTTCTTACAGTGGGATTTGTAATTTATGTATCAGGAGTGCTACTGAATACCATTTTTAGACCTTAAGACTTATTCTAATATTATCCAACAAAAGGAATGGCAAAATTAAGAGAGGATTTAAGAACAGATGAATACCAAATAGCTAAAATGATATATGATAGTGTTGCAGCTAATTTGTTGCCACTGTTCAGTTCATCCCTTGGGAGAGTGCTTTTTTTTTTTTTTTTTTTTTTTTTTTTTTTTGCGGTGCTGGGGATTGAACCCAAGGCCTTGTGCATGCAAGGCAAGCACACTACCAACTGAGCTATTTCCCCAGCCCGAGAGTGCTTTTCTTGAGAAGATTATACACACCATATCATCTCACAAGAATGAAAAGTATAGTTTATCACTATCAAATATAAGTAATAGTGGCATGGATTTTTATAGAAGTTATTTATTTTAAATTCATATTACTTAAAAATGAATAATATTTAGTGTTCACATTGGTTTATGTGAATGTTATATATACCAAATACTACAAAAATTCTATAAGCAAATTTAAGCTTTCTTATTGACTTATATATTAATTCTTTATTTTGCAGTCTTGCATTGCATCCTGAACGAGTATTGGTAGCAACAGGACAAGTTGGGAAAGAGCCTTATATCTGTGTTTGGGATTCATACACTGTGCAGACCATATCAGTTCTAAAGGATGTTCATACACATGGTATAGCTTGCTTAGCATTTGACTTAGATGGACAGGTATGTGATAATTTTTTCCCTTTTTCTAAATCTTGTTTTTAAAATGTACACTACAAATGTAAATGTATACTGTTTATAGATTGTGAATATTTATGATAAATATTTAATGGAAAAGCAATTGATGAAGTATTTGTTTATCTAAGGGTGGAGGTGTAGATGGAGTGGATAGTGACATATAAGAAAAATAAAGATAAAAAGAGACTTATCATATCAAGAGCTTTCTCAGTCAAATTAATACCTTGAAAGCCAAAGAGATGCTAATTTAGTGGAATAATAGTTGTTATAGAAAATTTTAGATATAGCTTTTTTTACAATCAGGGTATTATATGACAAATAGAAAATGTTTTGGAAAAATTGTTTCTCTAAATAGAAGTTTATGTATTTTCATTTTCAGTTACCTTAAAGGTTATCTTTTTTAATTGTATTTTTATTAAAAATAATGAGACAGTTGCTATCAGTTATTTTTATATAAAATCAGAGTTCAAAACAAAGGATGCAATTATCACTACACTGCCTAATTTGTTTCCAAAGTATTCTCCACTTCTAGTCAATGATTTTTGAAAGTTAAACAAGCCAAGAGCTTTTTTGTGATGTTTGTGTAGAAGTTATTATATCTAAGACATTTGAAACAGGGTAAGAAGCTGATTTTTCAGGCGTGATTAATTTATAATCTTTGAAAGTTTCATGTTAAAATTGGACTTTCAAATCATTTTAACTTTTAGAAAAATTTTTGTTACACATTTTTCAATTCATAAAATTAGTTTTTGTGAATCATTTGGGATCACCTTAGATCTAGATTTTACAGAAATAGATTGTAGTGTGTTCTTTACCCTCAAAAATGATATCCAGTAGACATTTATATATTACTCTGAGGAATAGCTTGATTAGCATAGATTAATATGACTTTCTGATAAGAGATAAATTCCTGGTTAATGAATCTATAAAGACTTAACTGGAACCTCTTATTTGGGGAAAATATACTTCTGGGTTTAATATTGCTGTATAATAGTGTTAATTAGCAATTCTAGAAACTTAATTCATGTCCTATTTTGGCTGTTATCTTTCAAGTTCCTTAATTTCCTTACATCAGAATTTCATTTTCTGTTTTAAAGAAAAGAGAATAATACTTGTTCTTTCCTACTTCATCAGAGTATAAAATATTATGAAGCAAATCTTTATTTTTAAAAATTATTATTTAAGGTATTATGAAATTCAAGATGTTTTAACTATAAACATCTGTATACTTTAAGTATAGAGGTTTTCTTCTTAATTTAAAATTGCCCTTTTAATATGTAATATATTGCTGCTGAGGAAGTCCAAGGAGAAATCACTTCCATAACTTTTACTAGTTGAAAGCCTTTAATTTTGCTTATTTTAAACAACTTACAAGAAAAATCTTGGTTGTATGTATTTTATCATCATAGATATTCATAAGAACATGTTACTAAATTTTTAAGCTTTTAAAACACAAAAAGATATGGAGCACATGCTAAGTGCCAGGCATTTTGCTAAGCCTGCATTATCTCATTTAATCCTCATAACAACACTATGAAATAGATACTGTTATTATCTCTATTTTACAGATAAAGAAACTGAGACTTAGAGAGGTTAAATAACTTGTCCCAGGTTACACAGCTAGTAAATGGAGCCAGAGCGGGAACCCAGGTCAGTCATACGCCAAAGCTCATGTTTTTAACAGGAATGCTCTACTGCCTCCCAAACATGGAATGTAGGAGGTGGTTACTTATATTTCAGATGGAATTCATCCATTTTAAGTACAGTCAAAGCTAAAATATAAGGAAATGCTGCCAAATAAAGATTAAGTTAAGAAATTATGTTAATGCTTTAACTTGAAAACCATATTTGAGCAAATATATCTGTTAATATCTATAAACTGTTTATGGGATACCAAGTAGGGAATGTTGTCTAATTTTTACATTTTCTACTAGATTTGAAACTATAAGTGATCATTTAGGATTTATCCAATCAGTAAGTTTCCCAACTGGTGGTAATGCTCAGTGTTCTTTTCCCATGGGCTTTCTTCTAAATAAATCGAATATTCACATTAATACTGACAGTCTGCCTTGTTGAGGATAATTAGGGCCTGAAAAGGCTGTTTCTATATATATATCTACATCAAACAGAGACTAAAGTTTCATAGTAAATGGGAGAAGAGGTAGGAGGATGAGAAATTGAACTGATACTTTAACTTGAATAAATCACCATAATTCATAAGAACACATTTCTCTCATTTAGTCACATCTAAGTTACAGTTACAACTCTGCTAATGTTTAGAATTAACTAAGAATAAAGTGTTTTTTAAAATTTTTTTAGTTATTGGTGAACCTTTATTTTATTTACTTATATGTGGTGCTGAGAATCAAACCCAGTGCCTCACACATGCTAGACAAGCGCTCTACGACTGAACTGCAACCCCAGCCCAAGAATAAAGTAGTGTTTTAACCAAATTGTGTTAATTATAATCTGGTGCAAAATAAAATGCTTCAGCTTATCTTTGACCTAGTACATAATTATAAAGTGAGCCATTTTTGCAGAATTATTGTATACGTGGGAAGGGATCATGCTTTTTTTCCCCCCAAGAACCTTTTGGTAATCTCTTGCTATGTAGACATGTCTCAAGTGCATATTCTCTTCTGTTGTTCTGCCAGATCCTAACTTCTAATGACTTTAAGTAGGACTTGACCAGTATTTGCTACAATAAACCTTGCATCATCTGTGAAATTTATAATTTCATTTTTTAACCTATAGTGTTTAATTCTTATAAACACAGCAATACTAGAATCAAAAAGTTCAGTTGTCCTTTATTTGAATTTATTTTCCAATTGCATCATAGGATGTTTCTAGTGTATATTGGGATATTTTTCTTATTTGTGTTTTGTGTGCTACTTCCAATTCAATTAATGGACACAAATAAGATTTTGTTTGGAGATAGGATCAGGAAGGAATTTGGAAATGGGGTAGATTACTTCTTAGTTATTTTTAAAAGTCTTTCCTTCTGTCTCACATCAGTGTTCTTCAGAAATCTGTAACCTGCCCCTGCTACCATTTTTTTTTATCTTAATGATTATCTGACCATGACTTAATTTCCATATCAGTTAACAGTGACTCTTGCTTTTTTGCAACTTGAAATAGTCCCCTTGAATATATTCCCCTATAGAATTTATGGTATTCTATGGAATTTATAGTCCCCTATAAATATTTCATATTATACATTTAAACTTTACTGTCTCATTACAACTCTATTTTAAAAAAAACAACAGTAAAGCCTAGCTTGCAATGTACCTCTTCAGACTCATCTCTTGCCACTTCCCCATTGATACTTCTTTCCTCAGTTACATTGAATTACTGACCTTTTAAAAAATTGGTTCTTTTTAGTTATATATGATGGTAAAATCCATTTTTATATAATTTTACAAGCACAGAACATATCTTATTCTAATTAGGACCCCATTCTTGTTGATGTGCACAATGATGGTATTTTCATATATGCAAATAGGGAAATTATCATATTCATTCCACTATCTTTTCTTTTCCTATTTCCCCTCCTTTTCCTCTTTTGAAAGCTCCAGTATGTTGAAGTCTGGGTTCCTTGGTCTGAAGTGTACTTTCTGTTGCTTTTCTACCTGTCTTTTACTTTAGTTTTGAAGATGTGGGTTGTGTTACTTTTTCTGGAAAACTTTCTTTGTCCTCTTTGTTACCTACCTAAACTAGATTAAATGTGAGAAAAGATGATGGAGAATGGAGGAACGTTGGATTGTGTAGAGGGAAATGAGTTGGGGAGAGGGGGTGAGAGGGAAAGATAGTAATGAGATGGACATCATTACCCTATGTACATGCATGATTACACGAATGGTGTGAATCTACATTGTGTACAACTATAGAAATGAAAGGTTGTACCCCATTTGTGTACAATGAATCAAAATGTATCTGTAAAAATAAAATTCAAAATAAAAAAAGAGAAGATGATAAAGTTAAAGTTTATAGAAAGCTAGCAGGGGAGGTAGTATTTGCTTTGTTGTTTCTACCCCTTGTTTGTTGTTGCTTGACTTAAGCTTAGGGAGTTTGATTTTGGCTATGATGTTTGTCAAAGCCACAGAAGAAGGGCTTCCAGGTTTAGTTTGTTATTGCCTGTACAGAGTTAGATTCTTTGATGTGTGTGCACATGTGCCTGCTGGAGATCGAACCCATGCTAGGCAAGTGCTTTACCACTGAACTGCATCCTGAGCCCTAGGGCTCTATTTGGATACCTGGAGTTTTCAGAGTTTTTGGTTTCCATGTGTTTATGATGAGCTGAGTCAGAGAGAAGAGGCATAAAGAGAAAAGACTGTTCCTCACTTTGGTGAAATTTGAATCTCTACACGCTATACTATAGCAAGAGGTAGATAGCTTTGTTCCAGCTAGATAATTCCTGGTAGTCTTTGGTTCCTAAATATTAGATTGCCCTGAGGAGCAAATCACATTCTCTCATTCTCTGGAATTTCTCCTAGTTTGATTTATTGGAGAGTCATGATAAACTGTATTCTATATTTCTTTCGTATGACTTATTTATTCTGCACACTTGGTTTAAATAGTAATTCTCCTTTGCAGAAACTGGATTCTAATTAGATGGCATTTATCATTTGGACAGGTAGAATGAATGGGTTCTTAAACTTATGATTACAGTAAATTACTAGTGATAATGATTGAAACACTTATTTGATATTAAACCATATGCCAGACATTCTTCTTACTTCTTTATGTATAATATATGTTAATTTTCATATTATCCCTATGAGGTACTTTTATTATCCCCATTTAATGGGTAAGGAAAGTAAAGTAGAGAAAGGCTAGATAACTGCTCAGAGTCACCCAGGTAGTAAGGCATGATGCTCAAACCTACATAGTCTGGTAATAGAATTTGTATTTTATATCACAGTTTGGTAAATTTTTTATAACAATTCAGATAGGAAATATTTTAAGCTTTGTGAGCCACATGGTCTCTGTTGTAGCTACTCAGTTCTGCATTGTAGTGTGAAAGCAATCATAGACAATCTGTGCAAGAATGAATGTGGCTGTATTTCAGTAAAACATGACTTACAAAAATAGGGTATAGGTGGGGTTTGGCCTGGGGGTAGATTGCTAACCCCCATTCTAAACCAAAAATTTTCAAAGTATATATTTTGTGGTGTTCTTCAGATTTTTCCTGTGATTTATTCTTTGACCCTTCAGTTACTTAGAAGTATATTGTCAGTTTTCAAATATTTGGGGAATTTTCTAAATAACTTTCTGTTGTTTTTTCTTAATTCTGTTATCAGGGAACATGTATTTAATTTTATTTAATTTGTGGACACTTTGTTATCCAAAATTTTGTGATCTTCATGAAATTTTATGTGTACTTAGAAAAGACATAGAAAAGCATATTCTGCTTCTGTACTCCTGTTAGTTGTGCTATTGTTGTCTTTAATTTTACTTTTTGATATTTTGCAAAATACAATAACTGTTGTCATTTTTGCCTTAAACAGTTTTAAAAGAAATTTTAAAATGAGAAAAGTATTATTCACATATTTACCTTCGGGCGACTCATGTTGTAAATCAAATTTCTACTTGGTATCATTTTCCTTCTGCCTGAAGAAATTTCCTTTTTCATTTTCTCATATTCTGGTTTACTGATGATGAATTTCCTCAGCTTTTTCCATTCTTTCTTTTTTCCTTTTAGAGACTGAGTCTTGCTATTTTGAGCAGTTTTGCCTCAAATTCCTGATCTCAAGAGATCCTTTTAGCTCCTGAGTAGCTGGGGCTGTAGGGACACATGCCAGCTTCTCAGATTTTGTTTACTTGACAAAGACTATTTTGACTCAGTTTTCAAAAGATAATTTTTGCTAATTTTGTGTTGATTTATTTTTATTTATTTATTTTTTACCCCTCAGCATTTTAAAGAGTTTGTCCATTGTCTTCTGACTTGCATCATTTCAGATGAGAAGGCTAGGATAATTTTTTAATCTTTGTTCTTCATATCAAACTGTCATACTTTCTGACTGCTTTTAAGATTTTTTTCTTTAATTCAAGTCTCAGAATGTAATTATCATGTGTCTTAATATGTATTTTTTCTGTGTGAATAACTTTGCTGGTTGGAATTTGTTCAGCATCTTTTATTTGTAGATTTAGGATCCTCATCAAACTGGCTATATTCAGTTTTTTTTTTTTTTTTCCTCTCCCCTCTCCTATTGGAGCCACAATTATCTGTCTGTTAGACATTTGATATTTTCCTAAAGTTAACTGAGGCTCTATAAAATATTTTTTCCCTTTTCTTTCTTGGCTTTATTTTAGATGGTTTCTATTTCTATGTATTTAGGTTCATTTCTCTTTTCACCATTGTCTAAGCTACTATTAATTCTTTAGAGTGAATTTTCATTTCAGATAATGTGGCACTTATTTTTACAAGTTTTACATATTCTATTATATCTCTTTGTCACTTGTAGGTTTGTTTTAAGGTAATTTTTGAGCATCTCGGACAGTTTCACTCAATAACTAATATCTTCTCATTTTAATCATCTTATAATTCCTGGTTCTGGTTCTGTTGACTGATTTCTTTGCCCCTAGTGATTGGTCATATTCTCTTATTTCTTCACATGCCAGTAATTTTTAATTATATTCTGGATGTTATGTATGTTACATTTTTAATGCTATGTTTTATTGTATACCTTTAAAACAAATGAACATGGATGTAATAGGAAGTTAAATTTCTTCTGGATCAGTTTGATTCTTGTGAAAAGTTTGCTTTCAGAGGGGAGTGGGCAGGGCTAGAATAGCTTTTCTTCTGGGACTAAACTTCACTTGAGGTGTCACCCTCCTGGGGTCTCTGATGAATATCTTGCATTTAAAGAGATATCTTCATTCTAGTTATTGGGAATTTGAGTGATTCCTGATTTTTGGGATTCAGACTTGTTTTGGCTTTAATTTCCCGTTGATGTTCCATTTCTAAAATTTCTTCTGTATGTGGTCTTATGGATTATATCCTGTACATGCAGAGAATGGTGTTTTCAAATCTCACTTATAGATACTGTTTCTGGAGCTCTTTCTCTGCACTGTAAATTTTAGTATTCTTGGCTTCTCTGAACTCCAGGCTGTTTCTTTAAATCAGTAAATACACTGAACTCTGGTGAATTCTACCTTTATGTGCTATCTGAAAATTGCCTTCTAAGTGAAAGCTGAGGCAACTGTAAGACTCTACTTGTTTTCCCTCATTCGGCCATGCACAGTGCTTTACTTCTCATTACAAATGTCTGAAAATATTTCATTTTATATATTTTATACAGTTTCTAGATGTAATTATGGTAAGGAGCAAGTTCAGACCCTGATATTCCTGCTTGGTTAGATGTCTATGTTTCACATTTCATATCCTCTCTAATTTTTTTTTTATATTCTCATGTGCCATTTTTTTTACCTTTTTTTATTTGTACATTTTAGCTATACATGACAAAGTATTTTAACATATTATACATACAAGGAGTATAACTTACTGTAATTAGGATCCCATCCTTGGGGTTGAACATGATGTGGAGTTTCACTGGTCATGCATCATATATGAACATAGGAAAGTTATGTCTGATTCATTCTACTGTCTTTCCTATTCCTGTCCCTTACTTCCTTCCCTTCATTCTCCTTTGTCCAATCCAATGAACTTCTATTCTTCCTTAGCCCCCTTATTGTGTGTTAGAATTCACATATCAGAGAGACCTTTCATCCTTTGGTTTTTTTGGGATTGCCTTATTTCACTTAGCATGGTAGTCTCCAGTTTCATCCATTTACTGGCATATGCCATAATTTCATTCTTCTTTATGACTGGGTAATGTTCCATTGTGTATACATAACACATTTTCTTTATCCATTCATCTACATTGAATATCCACCTACATTGGTTCCATAGTTTAACTGTTGTGAATTGGGCTGCTATAAATATTGGTGTGGTTATGTCACTGTGGTATGCTGATTTTAAGTCCTTTGGACATATACCAAGGAGTGGGATAACTGGGTCAGATAGTGGTGTTCTCTCATTCTTTCCATCTTCCTATCTCCTCTTATTATCTATCTTTTCATGTCCTTCTAATCTACTCTTCCATTGAGTTTTTAATTTCATCTATTTTATTTTTCATTCCTAGAAGTTCATTTGCTTGATCATATCTCCTTGAATACTTTTTCATAGTTTCCTAATCTTTGCTCATATGCAGATATTTCGAAGGCTTAATTTTATTTCTCTATATACGTTGTTTATTTGATATTGTTCATATGATAATTTCAATATCTGAAGTATATTGAAAGGTTGATCTTGCTGATTGTTGCAGCTCACCCATGATCTCTTATTTCCTTGTGTTGTGGGGTTGTTTAGTTTGTTTTTAAGTTTATTTTTATTGAATTTATAACTGTAAGAATTTTTTGAGGGATAGATTGAAAGTTAAATCCCCTAATGCAGAATTTATATTTGCCTATGCCATTTTATTGAAATTACTCAAAGAACAAGCAACCCTTAGGACTACTCTGAATGAAGTTTCTCACACAAGAGATCTGTGCTTAATGTGAACATAGGTCATACAACAATGTGAAGGCAGTTTTTGGTTATTTCTCCCCTTTGTTCATCACCACCCCTTCTTTTAAAAGGGCTTATTTCTCATTTTATGTTCTGAGAAGTTCACTGCTTTAGTCAGAGGTCTTCAGTTCAAATCTCCACGTTGGGTATGCTCTAGACTTTATCTCCTATTCTTCCATATGCAGCACAAAAGTTGAGTACAAAGGCTTATCTGCTACCTGTAGAATAGAATGAATATAGGTGCTCTCTTACCATGCAGGATTCCCTCTGGGAATCCCTTTGTTTTGTTTTTAGTTTTCTTAATTCTTTGACTGCTCAGCAGTATATTTTAAATGATTTTATTACATTTTATCTACTATTTTTAAGTTTGGGGCACAAATTATCTTTAGGATATTTTATCAGACTATGTCTTCTGTTTCTTAGTGTGAAAAGTGTATGTATGTTCAAATATTAAGTCAAAATGTATTTCCTTTTCTCTATGGGCTCTATAAAATAGATGTTTAAGGTTTGATGTTTATTAAACCCCAGAGTAGAATTTATTTATCATTTATAATTTGGTGGTTCTTTGTTTTGTTTGCCTTTTTTATTCCCTCCTGGACTTCTTGGACATAATCCAGCGGTTGGTTTCAGTTGGACTGGATTCAAAGAATGCAGTTTGTGTTTGGGACTGGAAAAGGGGAAAAATGTTGTCTATGGCTCCTGGTCACACAGATAGAGTAAGTATTCCCCTTTGGAATTTCTAATGAGCACTGGACAGGAAAAGATCAGAAGAGAGTTCAGGGGACTTTATTCTTCTGTTTTGTTATTGCCAGGTAGTTCATAGGTCATTAAAATTTTACAACTTCTAAAAAATTGTACAGTTATGGGGGAGGGGAGAAAATGGAAAGAAAAATGGGAATCATATAGATATGGAGGTTCTTTTTTAGGTAATGAAGTGTTCTAAACTGATTGTAGTACAATTCTTCAAGCATACCAAGAAACATTGGATTGTACACTTTAATGAGTAAATTCAATCCCAGTAAATATGTTTAAAAATAAATTTAAAAATTTAAAGATTATACAATTATAAATACCCATAAAATCTTAGAATGCACACATATTATAAGCCTTGATTCAAAATGTGGTGTTAAACACAAAACTTTTAACCAGTGTTTGCTTCAGTAAAAGCTATGCATTTTTTTCTGTTAAAAAAACAGCTTTATTGAAGTATAATTGATTTATAAAAGACCTCATATATGTAATGTGCACAATTTGACGAGTCTAGACATATGCAAGCACCCATTATTCAAGTATCAGTTTTAAAATTAAGTGAATTTGTGTCTAGGGTCTCTTTAGTTTGATTTACTAGTAATATGTTGCATATGTATTATAGTAAGGTGAAAAAAATGTTGTTTGTGTTATCTATTAAAATTATGTATGTGTATGGGCTAGGGAATTAGCACTGTGGTAAAGTGCTTGCTTAGCATGTACAGGGCCCTGGATTCAACCCTCAGCACTGTAAAAATGATAAAATAAGAAAAATTAAAATATTATTATAAATTTTTTAGGAACTTTTTTTTACTTTGGAAACTTGTTAGAATATAGATTCCCTATTCCATGTTATGTAGGATTATTATAAAAAGTATTTTGTCAGCTTTTTAATTAAATATTATATTACTTTTATAAACATAGATAAAATATTCTGTAAATTTTTTTTAAATCTCTCATTTTGCGAGAGTGTGTATAGTTAAGTCCTTGCCTGAAGCAGCAGCAAGACAGAGTCAGTGATTCTGTTTTGCAGGAATTTGAATCTGTGAAAGTTGTGCAGAAAATGTTATGTACATTTGCATTTTGAAGAATATATTTGGTTTTTAGCAAATCTCAAAGGAGAATGTTATGTGGTGTCTTTTATACACACACAATTTACATAATTAGTAAAATGTTTTCTGAGTGACTTAGATCAAAGCATTTCACATATTAGCACTTTGGATTTAGTAAATAGACCAATTTTAAAAGATTATACTGTCAATGGAATTTTAAAAATATTTTGTGGTCCTTTGCATTGATGTTTTTCATGTAATCTATATCATGATGAGTTGTTAAAAATCAACTTATGTATTTTTTCTTCATTATCATTGAAAAGTATCTCTAAATTTTTTGAGATATAAACATTTTAAGTTAGATGATTCAGGGGACAAAGAAACATGAAAACCCTCAGATTGCAGGATATGTGAATTATTTTTCAAATGTTAGTTTTTCTTTCATTTATTGCTTAATTCTGTGTTTCTAGTACATGTTTTATTTCACTTGAGTTTTAGCTTGTAACAAAATGCTTTGTATGTATTTAAACCTTGTGGGATCTTAAATATGAACAAAGCCTGGAGACCTGCAAAATTTAAAAGTATATGTTAATTTTGTTTGACCCATAAAGTAAGAAAACTAAAAAATAAAAGTAAGAATTGCTGTAAAATAAATGTTTAGATCCTTTATGAAAGTAATTCTAAGTGATAGAAAGCTATAAAAGTGCTCCTTATTTCTTGTTGTATAAGTATTAAGTGTATGTTCCATTCAGAATCTCACCCCTGTAAAAATTATGCAGGCATCTGCCTCATGCCCGGGTTCTATTGAACCATTCTTGTTATTTACGGACCAAATTCTTCTTTTTCTTCTTCTTCTTTTTTTTTTTTTCCGCCCTAGTACTGGGAATTGAATCCAGGTCTTCACACATGATAGGCAAGCGTTGTACCAATGAGATTTATCCCCAACCCTTTTGTATTTTGTTGTGTTTTGAAATGGTCTCACTAAGTTGCCCAGCTAGCTTCAAACTTTTGATCCTTCCGCCTCAGCCTACCCCCAAATTCTTTAAAAATTTAGAAAAAATAGAAGTGTTAAATTTTGCTCTTATAGTTGCTTATAAAGTTCATTGAAATTAACAGTTTTTGTTCCTTATCATTTTCATATTTAATTTAGTTCTTATAAGATTTTGAAATGTGGAGTTCTGTTCATAATTTATTGAGGCTGCTGCGGTTTCTGACAGGGGTTTGGGCAATTTGATCTTTTAGATAGTATTCTTAAATAATTCTGGAAATAAATATTTTAACTATGAATCTGGTTTGTTTACAGATATTTGATATTTCTTGGGATTTGTACCAGCCAAATAAACTTGTCAGCTGTGGTGTAAAACATATCAAGGTACTAGAAGGGTCTTTTTTTTATAATAGTTACGTTTAGTTTTCTACTACTAAGTATACATCACACTATTAACAATTTAGGATTAGTTTTAGAATTTTGACAGTACTTATTTTTAAAATGTTAAGTTTTTAATGTTCTCATATTCAGTCAAACAAATATTTATTTTGTAGTTACTTCTAGATATTCCAGGGGATATAAACATGAATAGGAAATTAATGAACCACTCTCCATAAGGCATTTATAATCTTATGAGGTAGAATTTACTGTGTTCTTGTTTCTTCATATTTCACTTACAAAGTAAAATGTAAGAATAGGCAACTTAGTGAGCTAAGTTTTTGTTTGCAGAACTAGAATGGTATGGTAGAAGCAAGATGGATAGATTTGACTCTGTCACTTATGAGATGTTTAACCTGGATGAGTCATTTAACCTATTTGAGTTCTTTTCCCATCTTGAAACTGTAACTGTTCTTTTATTTAAGTCTATTTTTTTCTTTTTCTAATTCCTTTTCTCATTTTTAAAATTATTTTTTTAGTTGTCAATGACCTTTATTTTATTTATTTATATGTGGTTCTGAGGATTGAACCCAGGGCCTCATACATGCCAGGCAAGTGCTCTACCACTGAGCCACAAGCCTAGCCCCTAAAATGGTTCTTATACCCTCAAAGAGTTGATGATTTAAAAGGCACCATATGTTCAAGTTCTTGTAATAGTGCCCAATGCAGGGTCAGCTTTCTGAAAGTGTTCTTTTCTTTGTCTGTGTTTGCTCTCTGATTTGACTTTAGCCTTGATAGCCACTATTTACTTTGCTTATGCAAGCTTTAGGTTTGTTTTGTAATTATAGTTCAGATTTTAAAGTCCATAGAGTTAGTAGTGATATTCATTCTCATGTCTGTAGTTACTATTGAATCACTAGTGCAAACTGCAAATGCTTGCTTTTCTTCTATTGTCTTATGTAACACTTCTTGAAAACAATAAATTTCTAATAAGAATCTGTGTTCCAACATTCTTTATAATATGTTCACCTCCATCCACACTTTCTCCAAGAGTCTGTAATTGCTACTGTAATTCTGGTTTTGATATTCTGTTCCTGACTTGGTAGATGGTTAGTATTTAAATCTTTGTTTTCTTCAATAGATACTTAACAGCAAAGGCTCTCTAATAGACTTTTAGGCACATGATGTAAGCACTATGAGACAGAGATGTTTATTTTTTATGAACAAAATGATGTTTGACACAGTACTTGATATATTTTAAATGCTTAATAAATGGCAAATTAATTATGAAGAAAGAGATTTTGCTGCTGTTTTACATTATAAATAACACTAAAAGGTCCATTTTCAGTTGTTTGTTTGTTTTTTTCTTTTTGCAGTTCTTGGGATGGAACCCAAGACTTTGTGAATGCTAGCAAATGCTCTACCACTGAGCTACATCCCCAGACCTATTTTCAGATTTTTTTTAAAAAGTTCATCTTCTTAAACTTAAAAAACAAAAACTATATTATGAGGTACATTTCCTTGTCTTTTGTAGGAGCAATGAATAGTATGTTCTTTTTTGCAGATAATGTGTGAGGACACTACTGAGATGATCTAAAGCTAAACTGTCTAATATAATAACCTCTAGCCACTTGGAGCTATTCAAATAAAATTAAGGTTAAATAAAATGTAAAATTCATTTCTTCAGTCACACTAGTAGCCTCATTCTAAATGTTCAGGAGTCACCTGTATTGGAAGCATGTGTATATTAGAGAGTATTTTCACCATCACTGCAAGCTCTATTGGACAGTACTGGTCTAGATTCTAGAACAATGGTTCTTAACTCCTGCTGAGCATCAAAAGCATTTGAAAACCTTGATTTAATTCCTTTAAGATTCTGTCTCAATTTGTTGGGGGCACAGGAAACTTTATAATTTCCCCAGGGAATCGATTATAATGTGAAACTGTGGTTGGCAATAACTGATCTCGAGGAACATAATAGACTCAACATGGGGCTTGCTGAAATAAAGAAACCAGCTTTTCTTATGCACAGAAATTTTGGTGCTTTTAAATTTAAAAATCATATAGTTTCACCTCATTAAAGCACTTATTAGTTGTTTGAATGGAAAAGTATATTTTTAGTTCTTTGAAGTGTCAGATTTAAAATAGACATGAAATATTAAAAATTGTATTATTTGAATTAGTAATTCACTTTTTATAAAGCCAAATTTGTTCTCTGGGCCTAGTTTATATAGAACTATTTAATATACACATACCTGTATGACCCCATTAAAATATTTTTTTCTTTGTATAATATAAAAATTTACTAGAATTCACATAATAGAGAAAAAAGAAACCCTCTTCTTATGAAGATTCATGTTTGACTTCTCTCTCTCCTCCCAAGGATGAACAGATCTTTCCAAATAAGTATCTATCTTATTTTTAAGCTTTATGAGCAAGAAAATTGCTCAGTTTTGAAAATACCAATGAGGGCAACATACAATTTGCCCCATCTTTACTGTTTCTATCAGAAATTGAACATTAGATTTGGTCCTTTTTATTCTTTGTGTATGATGTCTTATCTTCATTGCTAACTCCAAAACTTTTTATACCAAGTTTCATGTAGTTTTTCTCAGATATCAAAGGAAAGCAATACATTTCTTAAAAATAATCTAGTTCAGTTTCCTTACTCTTACTGAGAAAGATTGAAACCAGTGACTTATTGCTATAACATAACTTTTGACACACAAGGATGAGAATGTGAACATTGAATGCTATTATATCATAAGACAATTTCTTAAGTAATTTCTAGTCTGCCATTTTAATATAGCACTGAAGTAATGGAAGTGTTCTACTTTATATGTATTGTTCGGTTATTTGATTTTACTGTGTCTTTAGTTCTGGAGTTTATGTGGAAATGCTCTGACCCCAAAGCGAGGTGTCTTCGGTAAAACGGGTGACCTTCAGACAATATTGTGCCTAGCCTGTGCTCGGGATGAATTAACATATTCTGGTGCACTCAATGGGGATATATACGTGTGGAAAGGAATCAATCTTATACGAACAATACAAGGAGCCCATACTGTAAGTATAAATATTTTAAACACTTTTGTATGTTAACTACTTAACTTTATTGTTTCAGAACCACAGACTGCATAATGTAGCATATTGTTTCTTATCAGTTTCTTGAAAAATTATTCTAACTGAATTAATTTGTCTTTAAGATTTCAAGGAAGAAATATAATGCAGTTTGACTCATGAATACTTATTAAATTAGTATAATTAGTATTCTGTTCAAAGTTACTGCTTTAGCAGTGTCCTTTTCAGAGTAGTGTTGAAGAAAAGCTTGTTGACTCCAACCTTAAGGTATTCTAGATTAACTGTAGTAAAATAAGACTAGTGCTCTTAAGGCTGACTTACCAGGAGCAGTTTGGGTAAAGGTGTAGAGAAAAAACAACATTGATTCCTTAAGTAAATGTCAAAGGGATTTAATTTTTGTACTTCATGAGCTTTTCATTTAAATAAGGTACCAAAAAAGAAAAATCTGTTGTTAAAACTGAGTGTTTTTGATTTGAGCTTTCTAGCAGTTGGGTTCCTCCTCATAAAGTGAAGGGAGCTAAATAGCACAGAGCTGCCACATTGTTAGTAGTAAGATCTTCAAATAGAAAAGTCCTGAATAAGGTGAATGTGGTAGGGCATGTTTATAATCCCAGCTACTCCAGAGAATAGGCAGGAGAATCACAGGTTCTAGTCCGGGCTGGGGTACTTACTGAGATCCTGTCTCAAAATAAAATGTAAAAAGGGCTGGGGATGTATGTAGCTAAGTGAGGCCCTAGGTTCAATCCTCAGTACAGCAAAATAAATAAATAAGGGTTCCGAATATAGTAAAAACTTACTTGTAAAAGATGTGCTTATTGGTCTGTTTCTGTTTTTGTGACAAAATACCTTGGAAATTCAATTTAAAAAAGGAAAGTTTTATTTTGGAACATGATTTCAGAGGTTTCTATTCATGGTCATTTGACTCCATTGTTTCTGGGCCTGTAGTGAAGTAGAACATTATGATGGCGAGCACATGGTGGAAAAAACTGCTCACCTCATGGTGGCTGGGAAGCAGAAAGAGACAGCCAGCCAGACAGAGACCATTTGGTGACCAACTGCCTCCAACTATACCCCACCTTCCACTCTTTCCTCTACTTCCCAAGAGCACCATCAGCTGAGAACCAAGCCTTTAGAACATGGCCTTTGGGGAGCATTTAAGTTAGGTCCAAAGCATCATAATTTGCTCGAAGTAAAATGCTCAAAACCCAAAATAGAAGTCTTTTTTCCACAAAAGGCACAACTCACATTGTCATCAGTTATATAAAAATAACTAGTTTCCTTCTCATATTCAATAGCACAGAATGTGACCAGCATTGTAAAATATTACTTATTTTCTAGGTGAAAATAGTAGATTCTTGTTTGAATTTTGTTTGCTCTTTCTGAAATTTCATATATTTATTGACTACTATTTTTCCTTTTCTGTTAATTGACTTTTCTTATCCTTTACTCTTTTTGTTGTTTGGTTGTGTTGTGTTGTTGAATTGCTTTTCTTTCCTTTATTCATTTGTACATTAGGGTTATTTACCTTCTCAGTCATACACATCGCAAATATTCCCTTAATATGTTTCTTTATATCTTTCTTCATATGAAAAAAATTAAATTTTTTTCTTTATGGCTTGTGGGTGAACTGCCATACCTAAAAACTAAAACTAAAAATGTCTCATGACCCAAAATCAAGTGTTGTTGTGACTTTTTTGTTTTGCGTGTGTGTGTGCATGTGCGCGTGCATGCACGCGCGTGTGAACCAGGGATTGAACCCAGGGGTATTTAAACACTAGCCATATCCTTAGCCCTTTTTTATTCTTTTTATTTTGAAACAGGGCCTTGCTGAGTTGCTTAGGTCCTCAGTAAGTTACTGAAGCTGGTTTTGAACTCGCAATCCTACTGCCTCAACCTACCAAGCTGCTGGGATTACAGGAATGTGCCACTGCACCTGGTGGTTCTGAAATTTTCCTGAACTTTTTTTTTTTTATTTTTTACATTTAGAATTTTGTCCTCTATAATTCATTTTTGTATACAGTACAAGGTTTAACTTTATTTTCTTTCATTATGTCTGTAAATACAATCTTAATTATATATACAGTTCCTCAGGATGTATTTCTAGACTTTCTGTTTTCTGATATTGTTTATTCCTATATCATACGAAAATATTGCTAGATGGGTTTCTATTTTTATATGGTAGATGTTCTTAGGAAACTTAAAGTGTTAAATTATTTTCTCTTCCAGGCAGGGATTTTTAGCATGAATGCCTGTGAAGAAGGGTTTGCGACTGGTGGTAGAGATGGCTGTATTCGTCTTTGGGATTTAACTTTTAAACCAATTACTGTGATTGATCTCAGGGAAACAGACCAGGGATACAAAGGTAATAAAACAAATGTCTCATTATTAGACAAACTTTAAATGTGTCAAGGATTGTCTCTTTCTTTCATTAATCATAAATGTATGTATTGTAAATATAAATAAGACTTCGATTTCTTCACACTGTATACATTTAACTGAAATTCACTGAGGAGGAGGACTTTTGGATTCAGCGTTACAAGATTCTTTTGTATGTCTAATGTCTATTATAATAGAACCTACAGAGAGATATGACAGGCACTTACCTTGGTAACCTTGGATTTTGAAAATATTTTAGTATTAAAGTGCTAAATATAACTATTTATCAAATAAACTATTGTAAATCGAGTATATTGGGGATGAGGGGAACTTATTAAGGATGATTTAAATGTACATATATGTGTTTTTTCTTCATCCAAATTTGCTTGTCAGCAATTGGGAAATTTTTGGGGGGAGGGGACTTAAAGTTGATGTAATAAAACAGGATCTTTCATTATAAAATTTAACATGTTATTTACTAATGTGGCATTCTTTAAGACAAGATTGGAAGTTACACTGATCTGTGTTTAAAACATTCTCCAGTCACTGAGGAGGTATGTAAACCTGGGCTAATTATTTAGCATTATCTGTAAATTAAGGATAATAATAATAAACTATCTCATAGTATTAAATGAGTTAATGTATATGAAATATTTAGAAGAATGGCACATGATAAACATATGAATATTGACTGTTACTCTATTTACATTAGTTTTACTGAGCATTATTGTATTTTGAAGCTTAGAAAGTATTTTGATGCTTTTAAAAATCTTATTCTCTAGAGTGTTGTTAAGTACAGAGTATCTTTATATTGGCCATATTGTACAGATGAGAAAACTGAGAAAAACTGTTTTCCTAAGGTTAAAAAAGGAGTTGTGGAAGATGCCAAAAAAGTAAAATTCTCTTAATCTGTTTCTGAGCAAATTGAAAAGATGCAATGTAAACAAGAAGAGTCATATTATTTTTTTGAAATGCAATGCAATTCTATTAAAATAGTTCCTGAGCAATTACTTATTGAATGATGCAAATTGTTAGTACTATAAAACTAACTGAGGAAGTAGACTACCTGGAATTGTCTAACAAGGAAAAAGGAAGGCAAGTTCATATCTTGAAGGATGGGTGGAAATTAGGTATATAAAAAAAGAGAAATATCATTCCATGTGGAAAACAATATGGACAATTGAAGAAAGTAAGAATGTGAATCAAGGACTCACATATTTCTTTTATCTCACATCCATGGTTTAATAGGTACAAAAGTTAATTTTCAATTAGGAAGATTGGCATTATATTATAGCATTGTTATTAAAAATAATATTGATATTAAATATATGTTTCATTAGGTTTGTCTGTGAGGAGTGTTTGTTGGCGAGGTGACCACATTTTAGTTGGAACACAAGACAGTGAAATTTTTGAGATTGTGGTGCATGAAAGAAACAAACCTTTCCTAATTATGCAAGGGCATTGCGAAGGTGAACTCTGGGCACTTGCTGTTCATCCTACTAAACCTTTGGCCGTGACTGGAAGTGATGATCGTTCAGTCAGGTAAGCAAATTATAAAGTAATTGCATAGACTGGAATCTGTCCTTAAACTGAAAAAAACACTCAAAGCTTAGAATTAAATTTTATGGCTTACAGTATATCAAATGAACATAGTTAATAAGTACTTCAAATTGTAGAATTTACAACCATTAGAAAGATTTTGATTTTTTTCTCTTGAAAATATCCAGTGTTTGTTCCATATTAGGATATACAGAGTTACATATATCTTTTTAACAGCCATATGATACTCTACTGCATGAATATAGTGTAATTTATAATGAATCCATTATTGTTAGTTTACTTCTAGTTTTGTATACTTAATAAATGCAGCATTTGCAATGAATATCATTGTACATATGTCATTTTTGTGCATGTGTAAATATGTCTATGATAAATTCTTAGTGTTGAAAAGATAAGGCTGGGGATATAGCTCAGTTGGTAGAGTGCTTGCCTCAAATGCACAAGGCCCTGGGTTCAGTCCCCGGCATCACCAAAAAAAAAAAAAAAAACAAAGGATATATGCAATTTAAATTTGACAAATACCTTACGTAGAGGCAGCAAAAATTTGCACACTTATCAATATATAACAGTGCCTGTCTTGCCAGCACTAATTATTACTGAAAAGTTGAAAATATATATTTCTTTCACACTGAGAGATATTGAGTAGGTTTTTATGTTTAGAGGCCATTTTCTGTGACATGTTTAAGCTCTTTGCCTATTTTTATTATTTCACTAGTCTTTTTCTCTAACCCAAAATAGGATCTAATAATTTCTATCTACATATTAAAGTAATAGTTATTTGTCTATGAGAGTAGTTTTCAAAGTATGATTCTTAAATATGATTCCAGCAGCATCAGCATTACTAAGGAACTTATGAGAAATGCAAATTCTCAGGCCTTTTCCAAGACCTAATATCAGAAATTCAGCAGTTTAACAAAACTTCTGTTTCAGTTAGCTTTTTTGTTGATGCAACCAAAAGACCTGACAAGAACAATTAGAGGAAGAAAAGTTTATTGTGGGGATCATGGTTTCAGAGGTCTCAGTCCATAGATGACCAGCTCGGATCCTTAGAGCTTGAGTTGAGACAACATCATAGCAGAAGGGTTTGGCAGAGGAAAGCAGCTGGGAGCATGGCAACAGGAAGCAGCGAGAGAGACTAAGCTCTCAGCTCACAAAATATAAACCCCAAAGGCACAGCTTCAGTGACCCCCGTCCCATAGCCCACCCTACCTGCCTTCAGTTACTATTCTGTTAATCCCTATCAGGGGATTAATTCGCTGATTAGGTTAAAGTTCTCATAACCCAATCATTTCACCTCTAAATCTTCTCGCATCTTCTTCACACATGAGCTTTTGGAGGACACCTTACATCTAAACCAGAATACCTTCCAAATTATAACCAGGAAGGAAAGACTACTGCTCATCAAACTCCTCTGAAACTCAGGAGAAGGACTGGCAAGGGGAGATAGGTTTTATTGAAAGCTGGCTTTTCTTTCTCAGATTTCCATCTTCTGAGACTGGGCACAGAAAGCCCCTTTATAAGAGGGGAGAGGGTGCAGTGGGACAAAAGGCAGGAAATCCACATATGTAGATTTAGCTAGGTATATTAATCAGAAGCACTCAGTCTTGGGTTCTCAAGAGCCTATCTGGGCCAGAAGATAGCTCCTCAACCTGCCTTCCCAGTATGAGGAAGTTCTGAAGTAAAAACAATTTAGAATTGTTTTAATTTAAAAGGAGATCTGTTTCAAAATAACTACAATGAACCCTAAAGTTTGAGAACTTTTGGTCATTGGTATGAGTTGAGATATCTTTTCCCATTTATCTTTTATCTTTTTCCCCCATTTCACTTATAAATATTTCAGTTTGTATTTTAATAACTCTAAACATCATTATAATGTTTTCACACAGCATTCCTTTAACATAATAAAATATTTAGTCAGTGCAGGAATTCTGATTGTCTCATGTAAATTTTATTTTTTCTTAGCATTAGGATCTAAATAAAGTCTATATCTTGCAATTTGTTGATATGTCTATTAAGTCTCTTATTGTGTAGTTTTTTTTCCTTCCATTTCCCCCATTTCTTACAGTTCATTTGTTAAGGAAAGCTTTTACTCTGTAGAATCCCCCACATTCTAGGTTTGGCTAATTGCAGACCTAGAGTATACTTTAACACATTCTCTGTTCCCTATATCCTGTAAATCGATAGGTAGAGCTAGAGGTCTGATGAAACGCAGTTATGAATTTTTACCAAGAGTATTTCCTAGGTAGCGAAGAACACCTCTCCTCTGTACAGTGGAGTGGGCTTCCAGACTAATTTTTGATAACTACTAATGTGTCTTTATAGTATACTATATGTCTCCTTTCTCTTCTTCTTCCTCCTCTTCCTCCTTTTTTGGTATTAGTAACCCTTGATGAGCATTGTTGAGATCAATGTTTCTCAACCTTTTTTTAACTGTTACTTTCCCAGTGAAACTTCAGACTTTTTTTTTGTAATTTCAACCTTTCTTTGTGAAATTTTAATACCCAAACCAACTATGTATCTGTTTTTATATTGTGGCCCTTTATAGGATTAAAAAACATTGTAATTAGAGTTTTAATATCTAATAATTCATTTTTACTTTTTAGAGACAGTAGTGCCTCTATTGAGAATTTTGGAATACTTGCATTTACATAATGAGATATCTTGGGCACGGAAGCATGCCTAAATATTACCAAAAGCTTCATCCTCATCCCCGATGCCAATCCAGACAACAAGGACAAGGTTTTCAGAACAAGAAAATGTCTTAATGATTTGCTTGAAAATAAGGAGAGTAGCTGACTAGTGTCTCAAAAGTAACTGTCCCTCTTATAATAGGGGGAACAAAGAGCTTTTTAAAGGGAAATTCTGGATGTGCCGATAAAAGTTACACTATTCATGTCTACATGGTAGCCTTGAGATAGCCATTGCTCAGACTTCTGGCACCAGTTCCCAGGTCTGCTCATCTTGCTAGCACACATTCTTTCATTTTTGTGGTCAGTAAGCTGGAGAACACAATAACCCCACTTAAGATGGGAAGAATATTCATCTTGTTTCCTCATGTTTAGGGAGAGTGAGAAAGAAGAGGAAGAAAAGAAAGTGGGAAAACAACAACAACAACAACAAAAATACAGTTTTAAAATAAGCCTCCAGTGAAGGAGCAGTGAAGTTCACACTCAAAGCTTGAAGTAGACCCCGTTATATAAACACATAATTTGTTTCATATGCACCTGTACATATAGCTTAATGATAATTTTATTTTTTACTACACCTGAGTTTGGGATCATCACTTGAGGTCATATATGGAAATTTTCAGTGTCATTTCAGATTTTGGAATTGTGGATTAGGGTTGTTCATCCTGTATGATTGTCTTGTACATTAGTGGTGTTTTTTTGTTTTTTTGAGACAAGATCTTGCTATATTACCCAGGTTGTTCTCAAAACTCTTGAGCTCAAGAGATCCGTTAGCCTCAGCCTCCAGAGTAGCTGGGACTACAGGCATGTGCTACCATATCTGGTTTACGTTAATGGCTTTATTTTTTAGGTCTAGCAGTTCGTGTGTGTAAAGTTTTCTTCAGTGTAAACAGTGGAGTGGGCTTCCAGACTTCTTATTGATCACTACTAATGTGTCTTTACAGTATACTACTCAGCTATGCCATTTATTGTCATTATGTTAGTCTATTTTATGGGGCTGGAAGGTGCCATAACTCTGCAGGAACTTGCTATATAGGCTACTCTTTATCCATATGCTTTGCTAGGAACAGTTTTTATAGTTTCTTTCCTTATAAAACTTCTATTACCAGCTGCTGTATAGTTGCTGAAAACAGGGCAGTTGATTCTTTAGAAAGTAATTGTTCAGATTTCTGTTTCTTTTATTGGTGACAATTTGTTTGCAAAAAACTTAAAATGAAGACAACCAAAGATGCTTATTAAAGTGTAAATTGCCTTAGAAGGCTTTAAAAAATGAGTAAGAGAGTAAGGAACTGTCCACTTTATAAAACATAATAGAAATTTAGGAGCATCAAAGTGACCAAAGTCACTTTTGCCTTCAGGGTATTTTTCCCTTGGATAAACTTGAACTTTGTTTATGACTTTCTCTTGTGGCACAAAGGACAGAAAGACAAGAAGACCAAAGGAGGGTAGTCCTATATACACTGCCAGAACTATAGATTAAACATATCTATTTCTTTATGTATCTATAGCAGATGCAGAATTATGGGGGAATGGAGATATCCCTTCTTGTTTTAACTTTTGATGCTGATTGTTATTCCCATAGCATTGTTATCCAAATGACTTTAGGACAGTAGAATTTTCACATGTAAGTGCTGCTTTTGCATTATAATTGTGTTGAATTTATTAAGAAATAATACCAAATCTGCATCAAAAGCTAATTTTTAAAGTTGTTCAGTGTTTTATAATTATGCTTGAGAACAGTTCTTTCGAGAACAGTTCTTTTGGTTCAGAAAAATTTCAGTTTTGGCTCTGAGACTAAAAAAATAAAATTAAAAATCACAATAAAATTTTACTGTTACCAGGACCCCAACCAGAGTTGACTTTGGGAGTCTAAAAGACTAGTTTCCGTCACTGACCACATATAATTAACAAAGAGAAAAACGATGATGAAGCAAGAAATGCATTTATTTTTAGTCTGTCTAAAAACCAGGAAGACAGCTGGTCTAGAAATCTGTCTTCCCTGTACTGACAACAGTTTTAGGATTCTACAGGGTGAGAATGAAAGTGGAGAGGCAAAAGGTATGCATATGCATAGGAAGTCTGGCTTTGCCTGTCCCTTGGCTCTGGATTTTGGGGACTTGAGATGAACTGGGAAAGAAAAAACAACAGATTAGGACAAAATGATTTTAGTCAAGACAGTGTCTGAGTACTTTCAAATTCCCAATTTTAAAGGTGACCATTACAGATGCCACAAGAAGGCAGCCAGGTTGTAGGCCCTCACCGCAACAATGAACCTGCTACCACTTAATTGTGAACTTCCCAACCCCCAAAATAGTAAGTTTTGAGTGGTTGTTTAAGCCACCCAGACTATAATAGTCTGTTATAGAGGCCCAAACTAAGACACAGGCAAAGGAGGAAAACACACAAAACACTCCTCTTGTTCCATTTAACCTATGGCTGTTTGATACAGACCTTATCAAAATTTACAATTAAATCCCTGACTCTGTACACAGATGTTATTGATTTTGTTTGGTATGTTACTTAAGCTGTCAAAAAAGGTAGAAAGAATAAATAAAAATACAAAAAAAAAAAAGTGCCCATTACATTACTGTTGCAGAGGAGACTTATCCATGGAGCTGAAGCAGCCATGGGGGTTCATGGCACCAGTTCTTGGGATCCTGCAGGTAGAATCTCATGAGAATCCCACAGCGTAACACGCAGGAGTTTATTAGAAAGAGTGAGAGTACAGATGTTCCGAGGGGATCACCTCCAGAGAGGACAAGGTGGTCCTTATGGAAGGGTTTTTTTTTTTGAAGGATTTTGTGTCCCTTTGTTCTGATCTTATTCTCTTATACCCCCTAAAGCGGTGTGTTACCCCTTTGCTTAGCCCTCAGCAAGTTTACTGTGTGAGGGTTGTGATGACCTACCCAGTCACAAGTGGTGGATGTGAGTGATTTTAGTGATAACCTTTTGACAAGGGGGACGATCATGATGTCGTGTAGGATGAGTAGGCGTGATATGATCTTGAAACATAATTTCCTTAAGGGGTATAATAAACTATGGCTGGAGGAGGTTTGGAATACCACTTTCCATTTTCTAGATGCTTATCTGCTTTGATAAGGTTCTTTGTGATTCTCTAGTCCTTTAACTCATGGACTCTAGTGCACATGTCTGATTTCCTCCCTATAAGTTAACAACCCATCATTGTGTTTCCTCCTGTGTACCTGCTCATGGCTAAAATATCTGCCTAATATTTTTACTGCTAAGCCATTAAACTGCTGAGTGGTGGTATAAGTGAGGATTTTCAGCTTGTATTTCCTAGAAAAATTTGTAGCACCGAGAATAGTTAGATCTATAAGAGCAAGTAAAGTTTACCATTAATACTATTGGTACAAAAATACATGGAAGAGTTAAAAAAATTTTTTTGCAAAGTATCTGCTAAAGAGCATTATAGTGAATAACCACAGACTTTAAATACTTTATATTTTCAGAATCTTCATAAATTTATATAAGCCATTTTTTCAAATTTTTACTACCACCAATTAAAACTCCTTTAGTAGTTTCCAGTTTAGGTTGTATTGAATTAATGTTTTCAAAAATATTCTTGCTATAGTTCTGTGTAGACCATTCATAGTAGCTAATTCTTTAGTCACTTTAAACTTGGCATCGACTCCTCAAATAAACAAGTGAGTAGAATTGGTAACATCTGTTAACTCATCCAGATGCAAGGAAAAACTATTCAGAGTTATTTGACTTGTTTTAAAATTAATTACTGACATCATTCCCTGTATTCTTAACCCTTTAAGCTGTTGTTTTTGTGGAAAAAGTCTAAGTCTTAACCAAGTCTGTTTTCTCTGGACACATTTTTGCTACTGCATCCCAAAATTATTTACTTAACTCATCACTAATGAACAGCTTTCCTTGCTTGACTAACAAATCATTCAGAAACTTAACTTTTGTTGCAACCTCATTTCAAATTTTAGATTTTCAAAGAAATTCTTTTGTGATGAGCGATTTTGTTCTAAATTTTATAATATTTTGACTGTTGCTTTCCCATTAGTTGAAAATATTGTTATGAATGTTCATTCTGGTAATGTTAATTTGTATTCTTCTAACACAGCTGTAGTGTTACATAATAAACACTATTATATAGAGAATTAAATAATAAACACAATGCTTTGCCATCTAATTAACAGTATAATTTGTATTCCATTGTCCTTTGTTTGTTTGTTTGTTTTTGGTACCAGGAATTGAACTCAGGGGCACTTGGTCACTGAGCCACATCCCCAGCCCTGTTTTGTATTTTATGTAGAGACAGGGTCTCACTTAGTTGCTTAGTGCCTCGCCTTTGCTGAGACTGGCTTTGAACTCACAATCCTGCCTCAGCCTCCTGAACCACTGGGATTACAGGCATCTACCACTGCACCCAGCATTGTCCCTTAAAAATGAAACAGTCAAAATTTACTTTTTTCCTCATTTCAACATGATAGATGCGCGCTGATAATAAAAAATAATGAAATGTTGCCCTGTACCTGTAGTACACATTGCACTTGAAATTCTTTCAAGTTATAACTGTACCAGCAATTTGTAGTGCACTGAGGAGTAGTGTAAAGTGATGTGTCATATACTTACTTTATTTGTCACATCTATATTCTGCCTCTGTAGTGAAATGTAAGTTATAGACAGTATGTAAACAACTGATCATGACTGTTTCCATAAGGCTTTATTTATAGGCATTGTAATGTAAATTTTATATACTTGTGTTTCAAAATTTTATCTTTTTAAATGTTTTCTTTTTAATCATTAAAAATGCAAAAAATCAGCTGGCACGGTGACACAGGTCTGTAATCCCAGCAGCTCATTAGGCTGAGGTAGGAGGATCTTGAATTTTAAGCTAGCCTCAGCAAAGGCGAGGCACTAAGCAACTCAGTGAGACCCTGTCTCTAAATAAAATACAAAACGGGTGGGGATGTGGCCCAGTGGTTGAGTGCCCCCCCCGGGGGTACCCACCCCCCAAAATGCAAAAACCATTCTTAGCTATCACACTGTACAAAAATAGGCAGAGGCCTGGTTTATTCCACAGGCCATGGTTTGCTGACAGCTGTGTAAGAGGATAGGAATTCTGTATAAATACAGACTTAATGATAAAACATTGAAACTTTAAAGTCAGAAAAAAGACAACAGTGCCCATTTTCACTATTCCATTCTAGCTATGGACTAGAAATCTGCATCAGCACAGTAAGTTCAAATAGAGAGGGAGGAAGACAGGACAGGGGAGATGGAGAGATGGGAGGGAAGAAAGGAGAGGAATTAGAAAGGAAGAAACAACTGTTATTCATGGGCAGTATGATTATATATATAGAAAAATTCAAAAGAAAATGCAGATCCATTATTGGAATTGGTTATTAAAATGTATAAAAATCAGTTTTCCATAAAACAATACATTTTTAAAAAGAATACTGTAAAAACATGTAGAAAATCTACTTAGTTTTGCTGATATTTTTCTGACCTTTTGGGGTATGTGTCTACTCATTAAATTGTAACCTTGGTTTCATAATGTATGCAGTTAAAGCTCCTAAATATTCCCCCATTACTATTCTAACTATTCCACAAATTTGAAAGTTAAATATTTTTATTATAACTTATTTTAAAATATTAACTAATTTTCATTAGTATTTTGTCTTTTGGATTATTTGAAAATATAGTCCTCATTTTTCAAGCAATACATTTTTCATTGTTGATTTCTACCATTACAGTCTGAAACAGATTTTGAATTAAATATATTTAAGTGTTACACTTAAATTAAAAAGACTATAGGCAATTTAAGGATATGTATAGATATCCTTATATCTATATATAGTTATCACATCTTTGATCAGTTAGAATTCATCTACCTAAAATGAATGGGACAAATTACTGTCATTTTATTTTTTAAAAATGAAAAATTTTATTAACCTCTGTCATTTTAAGCATGAACAGTATTCCTATTTTCACAAGTAAGAATTCCTTGCAACAAATCAGACAGTTAAAGCATCTAGAGAGAGGGGAATGTGATTCAGTGGTTGAGTGCTTGCCACGCATGCACAAGGCTCTGGATTAGCCATCACCAGCACCATACACACACACAAAATCTATATTCATATTACTTAAAGTGAGATTATTATTTTAACCAAAATCTTTTCATAGTCTATGTTATTTTTAAAGTATATATTAATTAACTATTCTTTTTTATTTTTTAAATCAAATGCTATAGGATTTGGAGCCTAGTAGATCATGCATTAATAGCAAGATGCAATATGGAGGAACCAATTCGTTGTGCAGCTGTAAATATAGATGGAATCCATCTTGCCCTTGGAATGAAGGATGGTTCATTCACTGTTCTTAGAGTAAGGTATGGTATTAGGGCAGAAATGAAAAGAGTAATTTTGTGTTCATTGAGAGAATATTTTGCATTGCTTTTACCCATTTATCCTTTCTTTCCCTCTTCTTGTTAACATAAATGTTTCAGATATTAGTTTCATTAAATATAAAATATATTTATAAAAAAGAACTTTGTCAGAAAACTAAATAAATAAAAATTTTTGGGAGGTTGAGAATGCTTAAAAGATTTTTTGACTGAAATTTTGAGCTGTAAATTTTGGGTCCTGACTTGTTTTCTTTGGTAGTATTCAATTTCAGTAATGATTTCCTACCATTGAACAACCCTGAGGATGTGAAAAATGGGTGAATGGTTTTTGCTGTTTTACTTGTATATTTATGCTTTGAAAACAATATTCTTCCTTTAGGCAATTAGAAAAGTTTAAATAATTTGTTACAGCATTTTACATGTTATATTGACTTTTAGGTAGATGCATTCAGTTTGAATCCTATGTAGTTATAAAAAAAATTTGCCCCCAGATACACATGTTGGATAAGTATTTATGAAGTCTTTTTTTTTTTTTTTTTTTGCTAATTTAGTGATCCTCTACCCTGCTATCCAATTCAAGAAACCATTAATTAACGTTTCTCTGCCTCTCTTATTCTGGAGAGTCTGCTTCTGAGTAGTCCTCAAATTAATCTTCCTTCCATTCTCACCATTGTGCCCTTGTGTTATCTTTGAACTGAACTGGTGGAATAGCCTCTTAGCTGGTCTCTTCACCTCTTGTTTTGCTTCCGTCTGGACCTTTATTCACTCTACAGTGATAGTAATTCCTTTTAAAACATTTGTTTACATTCTTACATTCTTCCTCATTCTGAAGTATGAAAAAGGCTTTATGCTGTTCTTTGGATGAAGTTTCTAACCTTAACATGGTATTGTCTTTCTCCAGCCTATTTCTCTGCATCCCTGACTTTCCTTCATCTACACAAAACTTTCATTTCTTCAGCTACATTATGTTCTCTCACACATCTGAGCTTCTCTGCAAGCTATTTCCTCTTTCTGTAATAGACTTTACAATGAGACATTGCTACGGTTTTTCTTTTAAATTACTTTTATTGTGGTAAAATATCCATAATATAAATTTAATTTTCAGTCATTTTAAAAATGTGTGATTCAGTGTGACATTAAGTACATTCACATTATGCTACTGTCAGTCACCGCTATCCATCTCTAAAACTTTTCATCTTCCTGTAGGATTCAGCATGACATGACTGCAGCCACCTCCAGTCATAAATACATTGATTGTCCCAGAGTAACCCCAGCTGATTTTTCCTACATAATTTACCAGCATACTATAAATAGACAATACCTATAGAGTGTTATGTATGGAGCTTTACAACAGACCCTGACCCCAGAAATGTGCCTCACTGTTTGATATTAGCATAAGATAACCAGGTACATTCTGACTTGAATGAAGTAATTTTTGTTCTAAGCAATGTATATGCAAATTGCAGGGTATACTTTTTTTTTTTTAATAGTTGTAGATGGACAGAATACCTTTATTTTATTTATTTATATTTATGTGTTGCTGAGGGTGGAACCCAGTGCCTCACATGTGCTAGGCAAGAGCACTCTGCCACTAAGCTACAACCCCAGACCTCTACTTGGTTTTACTGCTGTCTAGGACCATGCTTCTGTGACTGAGTCCCCCAATAAATCACACTGTGCAATCCTAGATCTGTCTGTCTTTCTTTCTTCTTCACTGCACCTTGGTGCCTGTTCTCATACACATACTGAATTGTCTTGGAACATTTCCAAACTGAAATTCTGTATTAAACAACAACTCTTCATCCCCCCCCTGCCCCCGCCCCCCCCTCACCCCTTTAATGTCTGGCAAGCACCACTCTATTCTCCATCTGTAAGAAAGACAGAATTTGACTATTCTATGTACCTTAGATAAGTGAAATTTTTAAACTGTTTTTAAACTGCAATTTAATTATATAAAATTTAAATATTAAGTAAAACTTTTCCCCATAACCCTATAAATATGTCATATTGCCTTATTTTATCATTGTCAAAATAGCTTCTTAAACTGAGATAAAAAACTATGAAACTTTTCTGTTAGGCTCTCACTGCCGTTATAAGTTTGGAGTTGATTTGATCATTAATTCTACAATCTTTCTGACTACAATCATCTAAGATTGAACATTTATTCTCATTGGTTAATTTCTTTGGAGGCTGCTATTTAGTTTTTTAAGTTAGAAATCATAGAAATACTGGACACTATGAATAATATTTGTGATCAGCTTTACTTTCGCTTGTCTGAAAGAACTGAAAGTACTTGAAGTATTGGAATTGGAATGCTAACTTATAAAAGTTTTATAAGAATTTAAAATATATAGTATGATCTATCAAAATGTATAAATGCATTCTACTGTCATGTATAACTAATAAGAGCAAATAAAATTAAAAAATAAAAAATATATATAAAACAAATTAGAATTCCTATCATACAGCTGATATGCTATGGTATGCATTAAAAAGTAATGATTTTTTATTAATTTATACTTTAATCATCCTTTCAGTTACACATTTACTTGTCCTTTCAATTACTGTATGCAGCAAACTGGGTAAATAAGTTCTTATCTCTAAGGTTGTAATTTCACAACTGAATCCAACATCTCTATCAGGATCCTTGGGATGTTTATTCTGACTGTTAAATGCCCTTATAGTTTAACCACAGAATTGTAACTCACAAAATCCTGAGTTTACTAGGTCATTATTCTTGGTTTGTGTTTTTTAAAAATTAGTTTTAATTAGTACACATGACAGTAGAATGCACTTTGATAAATCATATATAACTTGATTATAATTTCTCATTTTTCTGTTTGTACATAATATAGAGTCATGTAGTCATATATGTACATACAGTGATAATATCTGATTCATTTTGCTATCCTTCCTACCCCTGCACCCCCTCCCTTCCCTTCACTCCCCTCTCCCTAATCTAAAGTAATTCTTCTTCCCTACTCACCCCGCCCTTATTGTCAGTTAGCATCCACATATCAGAGAAACCACTAGGCCTTTGGTTTTTTTCAGATTGGCTTATTTCACTTAGCATGATAATCTCCATCTCCATCCATTTACCTGCAAATGCTGTAATTTCATTTTTCTTTAAGACTGAGTAATATTCCATTATGTATATATATACCACAGTTTCTTGATCCATTCATCTATTGAAGGGCATGTAGGTTGGTTCCATAGCTTAGCTATTGTGAATTGAGCTGCTATAAACATTGATGTGGCTGTACCACTGTAGTATGCTGATTTTAAGTCTTTTGGGTAACCAAGGAATGGGATAGCTGGGTCAAATGGTGGTTCCATTCCAAGTTTTCTAAGGTATCTCCATACTGTTTTCCAGAGTGGTTGCACTAATTTGCAGTCCCACCAGCAATGTATGAGTGTACCTTTTCCCCCACATCCTTGCCAACATTTATTATTGCTTGTATTCTTGATTATTGCCATTCTGACTGGAGTAAGATGATATCTTGGTTTTGATTTGCATTTCTCTAATTACTAGAGATGTTGAGCATTTTTTCATATGTTTGTTAATTGTGTATCTTCTGTGAAGTGTCTGCTCAGTTCCTTAGCCCATTTATTGATTGGGTTACTTGAATTTTTTTGGTGTTAAGTTTTTTGAGTTCTTTATTCACCCTCGAGATTAGTGCACTATCTATTGTGTGTGTGGTAAAGATTTTCTCCCACTTTGTAGGCTCTCTTTTCACGTATTGATTGTTTTCTTTGCTAAGAAGAAGCTTTTTAATTTGAATCCAGCCCATTTATTGATTCTCGATTTTACTTCTTGCACTTTGGGAGTCTTGTTAAGGAAGTCAGATCCTAGGCCAGCATAGTGAAGATTTGGGCCTCCTTTTTCTTCTGTTAGGCACAGGGTCTCTGTTCTAGTGCCTAAGTCTTTGATCCACTTTGAGTTGATTTATGTGCAGGGTGAGAGATAGAGGTTTAATTTCATTTTGTTATATGCGGATTTCCAATTTTCCCAGCACCATTTGTTGAATAAGCTATTTTTTCTCCAGTGAATGTTTTTGGCACCTTTGTCTAGTATGAGATATCTGTATTTATGTGGGTGTTTCTCTGTGTCTTCTATTCTGTACAATTGGTCTATGTGCCTGTTTTGGTGTCAATACCATGCTGTTTTTGTTATTGTGGCTCTGTAGTATAGTTTAACATCTGGTATTGTGATGCTTCCTGCTTCACTCTTCATGCTAAGGATTGCTTTGGCTGTTCTGGGTCTCTTATTTTTCCAAATGAATTTCATGATTGCTTTTTCTAGTCTATGAAGAATGTCATTGGGATTTTAATAGGAATTGCACTAAATCTGTGTAACACTTTTGGTAGTATGGCCATTTTGACTATATTGGTTTGCTTTTTATTGTCTCTTGTCATTCTCCATTTTGTAAAGCAGGATTCATTAATAGAGCTGTACTCAAAGGAATAGTTATGTTATGATTGGAGAAACAGAGAAATAAAGAATGGATAAGAATCTAACATACCGATTTTGTCCCCTTTATGGTGCTGGAAAAGAGCATGCTAGTTAAAAGCTCTATCATTAAGCTATATCCCTACCCATAGCATACTGTTCTTAAATTAGGGTAGAAGGTGGTGTACCAAGGCCAAGTCATATCTTCCTAAAGCATCTAACCTAGCTTAAACTAAAAAGTAAGGCCACGAATCCTAACAAGACCCACGAGGCCTTTCATTATTTTCCCTCTGCCTCCCTCACCAGACTCAGCTCATGCTGCATCTCCCTTAATTGTCAGTACAACTACAATGTCCTTCTTAAACTGAACTTGAATACTTTATTTTGCCATCAGCTCTTGCATACAGTGTTATCTCTACTGCAACGTGTATCCATTATCTTCCAGTTCTATCTTCTGCTGGGCTAAGTCACATTTATTCCTCAGAATAAAGTTTAGACATGGATATCTACTCTACTTCATTTGATTATGTCTCCCTAGACTCCCTCATCTAAAAATTATTCTCTTATGTGCACTGATCAACACTGTATTTACTTTGTGATGTATTATGAACTGTTAATTCATAAGTATTCCCAGACTTTTATCTTTTCATCTTTTTAAAGAAACCACAGCATTTGCCTGTCAGTTCCCCAAAAGTCTTCATCCAAATTAGGGTTTTTGTTTTGTTTTGGTTTTGGTTTTTCAGTGCTGGGACTCAAAGTCAGCCTTGTGCATACTAGATAAATGCTCTATCACTGACCTATGCCCCCAGCTCCCAGAATTGTTTTAAATTAAACTTTTACCTAATAATCTTTTGTCCTATAAATTAGAGAAACTTCTTTATAAGAAATGGTTGTATAATTCACAATTACATATAGTATGTATTCATAGCAACATAATACATATATAAAATCCATCAAGCAGAATCTCTGTCTCCATCACTGCTGTTTTATATTGTGTGTGTGCCCTCATGCTTTAGTAGATAAGGGGTATAGTAACAACAACAACAACAAAAAAAATCTAGGATTTATTCCATACTAATTTCTTTCATAATATGGTTTAAAATGCTAAAATGATTATGAAGAATTTTCCAGAAACATTTTAATTAACATTTGTGGAAATTATGACATTTTTAAATAAGGGAAGCATAAAAAGTAAAAGCTATCAAATAGTATCTTGAACCTTTTTCTTAAAAAGTCATGTTCTACAATTAAAAAAAAATAGGGCTCCATATAGATATAGAGTGAATGGATAGATGTGAGCAAAGAGAAATAAGATACATGGATTTAATTATAACTTGAAGGAGTCTCTGGGAAGGATAGAGACAGCTATATGAGTCTGTTTAGGAAGAGTACCTTGCAAGTTATAAGGTCTAGGCAAAAAGTGATTTTTGACCAGGAAATTTTTTAAAAAGTATAGACTCTTTAAACATTACAATCTCTGGTCTATCTTAGGGCTCCTTTTTTTCTTTGTTTTTAAAATTTATTAGTTAGGGTAATCATTAACTACTGTAATTAACATGTCCCAGCTGCATAAATGGCTGAGGTATAAGTGAAGATTAATTCTTGCACTTGTAATGTGAGAAGTCAGTGAGTTACTTTCCTGTCCCAGGTAACTCAAAAACCCAGGCTCCTTTCATTTTGTTGTACTTTATCAGTCCCTAGAACTTATCATGATATCTTGGCCAGCAGGACAGGCAAGAGTGTTTGAAGAGGGTATGTCTGCTTTCTTAAAAAGCATGGCTTGGAAATGGCTCACATCATTTCCTCCCACATCACATGATGGCTGAACTAACTGCAAAGGAACCTGGGAAATTCTGTCTAGGAAGATGGAGAAATGAATTTTTGGTAAATTACTGGCATTCTGTGTCACATGCACTGGTTTTTTAAAAAATATTTGTTTTGGTTCCCTTTTTACAGTTAAGGGACTGATTTTCATCTCTTTCTTATATGGTTAACACCATTCTAAAATCCAAACTCCTTGGCAATATATCAGATCTGTTACAGGGTTTATCTCTTTAACCCCATCATTTTCTACTTTGCCAGCTTATACTTATATCCATATTACATTACCCAGTATTCTTTAAATGTGCTACACACTTGGAGACTTCCAAACTTCAGCTCATGCTTTATCTTCTTCCTCGAAACCTCTCTCAGACATAGCCAACTTGTCAGGTCTTATGCTCGTTCATATCAGGTTTCACCCTTCCTTGGTTCCTTCCTGCCTTTAGTCTGGTCTTAACCCTTCTTTCAGTATTCACACATTCCTTTTGAGCAGTTACTACCTTTTATCATAGTTACTTTATCTCCATCTCTCATAGAAGCTAAGTTCAAGTTTGAATCCTTAATGCTAAAACAAAGTAAGTACTCAGCATTAGTAAAGAAATTTGAGTTTGATTGCTCTAAATTGTCCATTTAGAATCTTTAAAAACTGGAAAACACACTTCAATTTCTAAAATTGTCTAGATGGAGCATATCAGATATGTGATGCAAAATTTATAAAGAGAAAAGTTCCAAGTTCCTGGCACTAATTAGAAATATCACTTACCTTTTTTCTCTTCTTGCCTTCCATCCTCTTCACCATTTCTAAGAACTTTGGAAGTCAGAAGTGTTAAACTATCTTTTTTTATGATTGTTACCAATACTTGGTTACTTTGGAAACTTGTTTATAAGGCCTCATTGAAAAAAATATTAAACTTCACTCATTGATATGGTCCCTAAGGGAGGAATTTGTGTTCTATATTAAAAAGTCAGAGCTTGAAATAAAAATAACTAATGATAGCTATACAAAGATATACATTCAAAAATATTGCTAAAATAACATATTCTTTCATATTTTCTATTTCCTGAATGTAATTTTGTATATTTGGCTCATTATAGAAATTTGTTTGAGGGGCTGGGGAGATAGCTTAGTCGGTAGAGTGCTTGCCTTGTAAGCACAAGGCCCTGGGTTCAATCCCCAGCACCCCCAAAAAAAAATTTGTTTGAAAATTATAGTGTTTATGGCTAAGCATTTTTCATAAACTCAGTATTTACAACGAACTTTCATCATAAAAATCCCTGATTTTGTTTCCTTTCTTGTAGCTCCAGGAATTTAGGAGGGATTGCTAAACTACTTAAAGATAATTTGTGAACTGAAATTCAGCTTATCTCCCCTACCCCTCTTTCTCTCTCTTTTTCTTTCAGTATTAGAGATTAAATCCAGGGCTTCATGCATGCTAGGCAAATGCTTTCCCACTAAACCACATCCCAGCCCCATTTTTCTCTACTTCTGGCATGTAGTTATTGTCCCCAAAATAATTATTCCTGAACTAATAGTACTCATTTACATTTATCTTATAGTTTATAAACATAACGATACAGCCTTATGGTCATTTTCGAAACTTTTGAAAACAAGCTTCTACTGTGACATTTGTTCACATGGTCTCATTTTTTTCTTTGTAACAGAGATATGACGGAAGTTGTACATATTAAAGATAGGAAGGAAGCAATTCATGAGTTAAAATATTCACCAGATGGAACTTACCTTGCTGTTGGCTGCAATGATAGCTCAGTTGATATTTATGGAGTTGCTCAGCGTTATAAAAAAGTTGGCGAATGTGCTGGATCACTTAGTTTCATCACTCATCTGGACTGGTCCTCAGACAGTAGATATTTACAGACAAATGATGGAAATGGGAAAAGACTTTTTTATAGGATGCCAGGTAAATTTTTGTAGTAAATTGTATATAGTTTTTAGATTTTTAGTATCTATACAATACTTTAGGATTTCACCAGAAGCAGCATGTAAGTTTCATTTGAGTGTAGGAAAGCAGAGATGAACTGAGCTAACATTTCAAGCATTTCTTTTTTATAGGGCTGCCCCATTATGTTGAAATTCTTTAGGAATCCCACCCCTGAGGGTTATTGAGATATATTATTGATATATAAAAATTGTATATACTTACATGGTACTGTGTGATATTCTTATGTACAGTTGCTGTACATTGTGAAATGTTTTCCACAGTCAAGCTAATTGATATATTCATCACTTCTCATAGTTATCATTTTTTGTTTGTGGTAAGAGGATTCAAGATTTTCTCTGTTGGAAGATTTCAAATATACTATGCAATTATATACATTATTATTAACTTAGTCAACATGTTATACATTGTCTGCAGAACTTGTTCATCCTATATAACTGAAACTTTGTACTCTTTTGCCAACATCTCCCCATCCACTTCTCCCAGTCCGTGGAAACCACCATTCTGAATGGTTTTTTTCCCCTTCATTAAAACTTATTTACTTGGAGAATTGAAGAAAGACTCATCTTATATTAAATTCCATACCATGTGACTAGTGTATGGTAAAATTCCACTGTGTATTAGAGAATCAAATGTCATTTTTTTGGGTGAAACTAAGTAAGTATAATTGCTACAAATGTGTGACCATAAGTTATTTATCTGTTTGCGGTTGCCTCAAATAAATTTTGCACATATTAATAATCTAGCTAACAAACTAAATCAAAGAGTTAAAAATCAAAGAATAAAAGACAATCATTAAAATATTATCTCATACTTTAGTTAACTAGTACTTTAGTTAATATGATGTTTAGTTAATTAGTCCCTATATTCCAGGATCTTATTTAGATAAGACTAGCCACATAAGTTACTGCAGTTCTACAAAAATTTTTGATTAATGATCTATATGTAATGAAAATCTACTGAGTCTTGAAGTTCTTTTACCAAATGTAAATGTATTAACTCTCCATCAATCCTACCTTTTTGGTATTTTTCAGTTCTCTTTTTGTCAGTTAGGTTTCTCATAGCCACTTCCTCATAGCTTTTACTTCTCTTATAACTCACCTGTTGTGGTTAATCTGTGTCATGATTTTAACAGAATTCACATGGGTGAATCTACTAAACCATAAATCATATTAAATCTGTGTATATCTCTGAATTGATACAATTTTGTTGATGGCTTCTTTAAAAAGCTTCTTGCTTTTTGTTTTCTCCTTACCCACACTTACCTACTTATTCATATAGTCTCCTCTAATTGGGGTGGGAAAATATTTAAAATTTGAGATCACCATGTTATAAGTACAATTTAAGCTTGAGTAAAAAAATCAAGTGAAATAACTTCTTAAATTCACACTGATTTATTTTTAGGAGGAAAAGAAGTGATGAATAAAGAAGAAATCAAAGGTGTTCATTGGGCTTCATGGACATGTGTTTCAGGCCTTGAAGTAAATGGAATTTGGCCCAAATACTCAGATATCAATGATATAAATTCAGTAGATGGAAATAATATTGGCCAAGTTTTAGTGACAGCTGATGACTATGGAATCATAAAATTATTCCGATATCCATGTTTAAGAAAAGGTATTTTTCTTTTAAATATTTGAAGTAAACTCTTATTTATAAAAGACTTTTATGTATTTGTAGAAAATCAATCTTGAACTAGGTAAGAGGATTTCATATTTTTAAAAATGTGTACTGGTAAAGGCCTTTATTTTGCAAGTTCACAAATTATTGTCATATGTTATATTTATTTTGGGTCATGAAGTTTTTATTAGAAAATTATTTTTGAATTTATACAGTTTTGAATTGATACATTCTAACAAATGGACTAGACCTTTTTCTTTTTAACAAAACATTTTTCTCCCACTTCCTGAATTGCTTCACGTAGTCAAATTTGCAGTGATGGTTTACTTCTCTTATCATTTACTATCTTTAGTAATTTAGCTTATTGAATACATATATTTTGGGAGAAATTTTTTCTTATTTCTTTTTCTTAAGAATTCAAAGGAAGAAGTCAAGTGTACAACTTCATATCAGTTTGGAGCTTATTGACTTGGTTTTGATGTCTGAGTGTTTTGCTTAAATCCTTATCATATTGTTTTGGCAATTATTTTCAATAACAGATGTAAAACAAGATTCTTTTCATTGGTTATTTTCTATATACTTTATATCTCCTTTTTTCTTGGATCTCTTCTAAAATAATATAAATCCTTCAAAGATCTGGGGATTGTGAATGAAATGCTATTATTGGTAATCTTTCATCTATTCCATGCCTCATTTCATAAAGTATTTAAATCAACTTATAACAAGTTCATAAATACTAAAATAATTAAAGAGTCAATACCAGAGAAAATATAAATAAAAGTACACATTAAAACAAGATAAAGAAAATGACAGTAGCCAAACATCAGATTTGATCCTGTGCTTCCTGGAAACAAAAATAAAATGAAGCAGGGCACAAAATAGTTTTCACTGTGGATTTTAAAAATCCTTGGGCTGTGGCTGTGGCTCAACAGTGGAGCGCTTGCCTCACACGTGTGAGGCACTGAGTTCAATTCTCAGCGCCACATAAAAATAAATAAAATAAAGCTATTGTGTCCGTCTACAACTAAAAGTATTTTTTTAATTTTAAAAATGCCTTCTTATTCCTTAGGAAAATTGAAGTTTCTTATGAGACTTAATTGTCAAAGAATTCTCTTCTATGCTTGGGTCTTTATATTATAAAGGTGCAGTGAATGTATGTTCTATAACATCCATACTTACAGCAGATGCTGTAATGAGATTTATCTGGTTTGTGGATAAAAGCTGTTGGACATATATTAAAATGCAGCTTAGTAAAGGTGATTATTGTAACAGCTAATAACATAGTTTGATTCATATATATAGTCCACTGATGTCAAACTTAAAGGCTCAAATTTCCCAGAAGCCAAGGCTGGTATTTCTACTGTGCCTCTAAAGTGAAATAATGAGTTCACCTGTCACCTTTGCCACATTATTGATTATCTGTGAAGTGTCAGCTTCTCAGGTGCATACAAAAATTCTTATATAAGTAATGCTAAGTATGTCAGTAGAGACTAGTTAAATATCTAGCAAGAAAAGTATTCTGTTTCTAGATCTCACCACATAACCAGGACTTGAGAGTCACCATGCCTGACATCTTTTAAGATGATACTTGCCTGCTTAGAAAGTATGAGTTTCAGTAATAATTATGATCATTTTAACATTAGACATTGCTCCCATTCATTGCTTCATATACTGATCTCTGTGCAAAAACAAAAGTACTCTAATTTTTTGAGTTTTCTTAATCAATTGAATGGGCTGTATTGACAGCTTATCTTTTGCAAAAGTGAAGACAGTATTATTTTTGCATAATAATTTTACTTCATAAAATGAAATGAAGTATGTAGTAGTATTCAGAATTGCTGCATGAATATTTAACCAAAGTCTAATAAAATTAGTTTTGTCTAAGAGATTTCTCCTTGCTTCAGGAACATAAATTGTTTTCCTTTCTTGTTTCCTTTTTTAAAAAAAATTTTTTTAGTTGTTGATGGACCTTTATTTACTTATTTATTTATCTATATGTGGTGCTGAGAGTTGAACCCAGTGCCTTACACATGCTAGGCATGTACTCTGCCACTGAGCCGCAATCCCAGCCTCTTGTTTCCTTTTTGTTGGTAATTTATTTTATGGTAAGGATGATTTTTATTTCTAGACACTTCTGAGTCTTCTTGAGACTATGGCTAGGTAAGTGAAAGAAAAGCTAGGATATGACTATTGCATATTTCATAATTAGTAGAAGTATTTTAAGATTGTATGTTTACTGAATTCACATACTTGAATACTTTAACATTATTACTAGAAAAAAGTCTTTTATGTTAATTGTTTTATTGTTCATTTTAAGATTAGGAAAAGATTGTGTCTGATCTGGTAATATATTTTATTTCAATTCAGTAATGAATATTGAACCCAGGGGTGCTTTACCACTGAGTCACACATCCCAGTATTTTTTAGTTTTTGTTTTGAGGAAGGATTTTGCTAAATTGCTTAGGGTCTTGCTAAGTTATGGAGGCTAGCCTCAAACTTGAAATCTTCCTGCTTCAGCTTCCTGAATCACTGGGCTTACAAGCCTGTGCCACTGTGCTCAATTACATATAGATTAGATTAGGCCTTTGAATTTCCCTTAAGACCAAAGACGTCAGGACAAAATAGTCAATTGTCTTAATATTAAAGCAATCGATTCCCAAGCTTTTCTCAAAGCAGTAAGATAAAGTCTTATAACTTTGGTGGTTCTTACCAAATTATATTGTAAATTAGTACAGGAAGTAATGTTTTCATCCTTCAATATCAGTTCATTTATTTGCTTAATCAGCCCGTTTTTGAATTAATATTTTTTCCATTTGATTATAATTAAGATAATGGAAGGATGATGTAATGATTTATGTATAGAAATTTGCTGTTTGAAGTAGTGTGTTATATGTCAAAAATTTGTGTATAATTTAAAGGTATATTTTTTATTATAGGGGCTAAGTTTAAAAAATACATTGGCCATTCAGCTCATGTAACTAATGTCAGATGGTCACATGATTATCAGTGGGTTATTTCCATTGGTGGAGCAGATCACTCTGTCTTTCAGTGGAAATTTATTCCTGAAAGAAAACTGAAAGATGCTCTTCACATAGCACCCCAAGGTGAGTAGTCAGAATCACCTAAGCAATTTCCCCATCAAATAACTCTTCAGGAACTTCAAAATGATAATTTTACCATTGAAGTATAATCTAGTTTCATAAATTCCTAGTATAGTTTGTTTCGAGCAGAAATTTCAGATTAAACCTTAGGACTGTGTTAAGTCAGATGTCAGAGGGGGACATAAAGTACTTTGCAGTTTTTCAAATGATGAGTGAAGAAATGTTTATATTAATAAAACATTTAATGCATTCGCTAAGAGATGGGTGTTTAGATTTCATGAGTTTTCTTTTAACAAAGAGAAATTATATAATGTCAATTCATTTGCTACCTGTAGTATTTTTTAGCTATTTTCATGTTAATTATAGGTTATATCCACTTGTATTTGCACAGACATTTAAATTCAATGTAGCAGTCATTGGGGAGCCAGTGAAGGGATTTAAAGGGGCTATTGAGTTTGCAGTGAGTGGAGAGGAGATAATCTGTAGTACAGTTTGCTCACATCTGTGTCACTTGAATAGGTAACGTCATTTGATTGTTTTATGGCTTGTCTCCATGTCAGCTGAATAGTCAGCTCTTAATCACTAATTTTACAGTGCTGTTTTGAAAATAAATCCTCTTTAAACTAATGACATTTCATTTTCAAAAATTACAGAAAGTCTGGCTGACTCTAACAGTGATGAGTCAGATTCAGACCTGTCTGATGTTCCAGAACTGGATTCTGAAATTGAACAAGAGACACAGCTTACCTATCGTCGGCAGGTAATTTTCTATTCAAGCAACTGGAAAGTTCAGTTCCTTCTTTATATTGCTCCCTGGCTGTGTATCTGGTGTTAATCTTTGTGGCTTAAAATCCCAAGAGTGTATTTCAGTTTTCTCACTTTAAACATTAAAGCACAGTTGTATAAAATGTTCTTTTATGTTAATTGCTTGATATACTAAGTATGTCTGTATTCTCTTTGCCTGTAGATTTTTGAAACAGTACACTCCCATTTATTCCCTTTGAAATATTCTCTTAAGTACAAAGATTTCCTGGAACACTAAATATGCAAGTTTGTTCTTTCCAAGGAAGTACATTTTGTAAAGTATCTTCCTATTGAAGATAATTGCTAAAACTGATTAATAGTAACCATGTGTCTAAAAGTTGTATTACGAGTATATGAACACCTTTCTGAATGTCTTCCTACTTATATACATTTTTAAAGGTTTACAAAGAAGATCTACCTCAGCTTAAAGAACAATGCAAAGAGAAACAAAAAAGTGCTACTTCTAAAGGAAGAGAACGGGCTCCAGGGAATAGTATCCGATTACACTTTGTTCATGGGTATGAAGCAATGTTTTCCATTTCTGTGTTGGAATTTTAGTTCACACTTACTGTGTGACTTGCTCTACCAGCTATGTGACTTTGAGCAAGTCATTTAACCTCTCTGTAAAATGGAGATAACAGTACCTTATAAAGTTCTGATGAGCAGTAAATAAGACTGATAGTACTGACTTAGAATAGTGCCTGGCACATAATAAGCACTAAATAAGTGTTAAAAATAAAAATTAAAAAGATATTAAAAATAAATTTGTCAAATGGAAGTTCAGTATTATCTATTAACATGCACATCTTGTCTTTAAAAATGTGAATCATCTCCCTTAAATGTGCTTAATTTGAAATAATATTGTGTCTTCCTTTTTGCCTGAGCATTTTGGCTTTTGTGCTTTAGATTAAGTAAAATAATTGTTTCTGGATTCTCTTAGACTATCTGGCAATACAGGTTTTCCATTCTGACTCTATTTACCCCTCCCCCAGCCCTCATTTTCTTACTAGACTGGTAATACTGTCCAAGAATTTGAAAAAGAATTTATTAAGATTATTTTCTCTCCAGTGGTAAAACAGGCAATATTTCTATTCACTTGTGCTTTATAAATTGGGTTTCTTTGAAGCACAAACAAGGTTGCTATAAGCGGAATTATTTTGACCATTTTAAGAAGACTTGGTTACTTTTTCCTGAGTGAGCATAATATTTTAAAATTGTTTTTTAAACTTTTTTTTGAAATACATGTTTCACAGTTCAACAATATGCTTAAAAGGGTTTTAAAACCTTCCTCTCAGTTCTGCTCTCCCAGCCGTCATTTGTCTTGTCACTGTTAATTAGTTTCATAAATAAATGTGCATTTATAACAAACAGATATATGCTGTTTTCTACACCCCTTTATTTATAAAAAGCAGCTGTTTTGTCTTATATAAATTTAATATTATACTTATGCAATTAGTAGTATACTAGATGTATTTCTCAGTACCTTGCTTTTTTTTTGCTCAATATTATGGTTTGGATTAACTATTTGTAATCAGAGCAGTTCATAAATGCTTATAGAATCTAAGAAGGTGGTGTTTTCTTTTCATTGTTCAGCGTCCTTTAAAACTGGAAATGAAATGACCCTGAAGTTACCTACTTCTCTGTAAAGATTGGATAAAAGCCCTAAACTAATTGTATATGATTTGTTTTCTGTATTAGTTACAGAGGTTACGACTGTCGAAGTAATCTGTTTTACACTCAGATTGGTGAAATTGTATACCACGTGGCAGCAGTGGGTGTCATTTATAATAGACAACAGAACACACAGCGTTTTTACTTGGGTCATGATGATGATATTCTCTGTCTGGCTATTCATCCTTTGAAAGACTATGTAGCTACAGGCCAGGTAAGTTCCTTTGAAAGACTATGTGACAATAAGCCAGATAGGTTAGACCTTTCCTGAGTTAGGTTAATCTACTTCATGTGTGTGTGTGTGTGTGTGTGTGTGTGTGTGTGTGGAAATGAAGAGTAAAGAATTCTTTTGAATGGGATTTTATTTTCATATTATAAAGTTTACCTCAATTTTTTCCTACTGTTTTCCTTATAGTTTTGTTGTTTTAATTATTATTATTATTTAAGGGATGGGGAAGTAGGTTGGTGGTGGAGTGATTATCTAGCATATGTTATGTCCTGAGTTCAATCCCCAGTCCTGAAAATTATTTTTTAATTAATATTTCTTGAATTTGAATTTGGAACTAAGAATACCAGCTCATTTTCTTTCTGTGAGGATATGTATATTTTTAAATTTGTGAGTAATTATAGAAAAGATGAGACTAGAAATCTGGTTTCTTTAGATTGAGTTACCTAAAATAATAAATTATTTAACAAACATTCTGTGACAACACAGAATGACAGTGCTTTCTATTTTGCAATCATGATAGCAAGCTTTAAGTTTACCAAGGTGGAAAGCACAAATATTGAAGTAGAAATCACTGAGAAAAGTCTAAATCAATACCTGTCTATACAGATAATTCTTAGAGAAGCAAGGGAAGAATAATGTTTGTAGCTTCTTACTGTATGTAAATATTTCACAAGTTTCTGATTGTACGTTCATTGTATTCTCACCTCAACTCTGAGAGTGACTCATTTTCTTCCATTGACAAATGAGGGCGTTCTGGTTTGGAGAAATTAAATAATTTTCTCAAGATCGCTCAGCTACTAAGTAATAAAGCCTAAAGCCCTTAGTGTGTCAGATTTTATACACTGTATAAATACACTTTTTTTTAAAAAAACTTTTTTGTTGTTGTTACTGGGGATATAATTCAGTGAGACTTAACCACCTGTCTTACTAAGTTGCTTGGAACCTCACTAAAGTGTTGAGGCTGGCTTTGAACTTGTGATCCTCCTGCCTCAACCTCCCAAGTCACTAGGATTATAAGCATGCACCACCATGCTGGGCTCTCCTTTCACCTTCTCAGTTATATAAGGGTGGGAGAGGCAACATCCATTATCCTATGTAGCTTCTCTGTGGACAGAAAACTCTACCCTATTTTCTTTCTTTTCCTTCCTCCTTCCCATTGTGCCTCCACGAGTTGCTTTTTCTTTCTCCATTTCTCTCCTTCTGTACCCTTCTCCCTCTGTTTTCTCCTTTGTTTCTTCCATTATTCAAAAACATTCAATAAGCACATTCTATATGCCAGGAAATGTGCTGGAAATATATAGATAAGTAAGACATCTTTTTGCCATAGTAAAAACTCAAGGGAGAAGACATACATGCAAGAAAAAATTGTAATACCATGTCACCATTACAGATCAGAGTTTCTCAACCTCAGCATTATTGATGATTTATGCCAGATAATTCTTCGTTGTAGGAAGCTAACCTGTGCATTGTGTAGAATGTTGAGCAGCATTCCTGACATCTACCCACTAAATACCAGTAACTCCTCCACCTGAATTATGCTAACCAAAAATGTCTCTAGACAATACTAGCTGTCCCCTGGGAGGCAAAATCACCCCATTTTAAAAAATGTAGACTCTGGTGAGAGTACAATGAAGGACTGAAAAAATTGTGCCCAGTAGAATCAGGGAAAACCTTAAAGAGATAATAACATTTGTGCCGGATAATTTACTGGCAGAGGAAAAGTGAGGGAAAGCATTCTAAGTCTGTCTTATGATCTGTAAAATTAGGGAGGAAAAGCACAGCTTATTTGAAGAACCAAATAGCCTACAATATTCAAATCTTAGAGTGCATGATAGACATTAGTGGCAGAACTAATCAAAAGGCTAGGTGGGGGCATGAGGGGGCATCACCTGTGCCTTTAGGCTATATAAATGGTTCCTCTTGAAGCACAGTTATATACACTGGTGCTTTGGCAAAGAGTTCGAACCATTATTCTGATATTGCTGAATTGAAGACGGTGGCCATTTTCTACCATGCTTCTGGGATTTGCAGGAATTCAGGTCAGAGGAAATAAAGTCAGTATGACACTGGACATCCCTAGGTACCCATCAAGCCATAGCTCCTTACACAGTAGCATTTCTGCCTTAGGCACTGCAGATTCAAAGCCTATCTCCTAAGACACAGGCTTTTATAGCCCTCTCAACTTCTCCCACTATTTTTCATTTCTCTCCTCTGCTATGTTACAGCCAACCAGTCACATCTCTATAAAGTTACAGATTTCTAAAGTGGAAGTGTTAAAACTGATCAAAATGAAGAGAAGTATTTATTAAAAAGAAAAGTGATTCTGAAGCATTTTATCTGGGTGTTTTTGGAATTTGACAAATCTAAAGTGTTTTACTAGAGTACAAAAAATGACCCCTTGGCAGGCAAGACCTTGTGAAAGAAGTTAGGTCATGGGAGTGTGCCCTTGAAGGGATATTGGCTTTTCCTGTCTTTCTTGTTGACTTTGTGGCCACTATCAGGTATGCAACAACCTCCTCTGCCTTGCATTCCCTGCCATGTTCTGCCTTGCTATAGGCCCAGAGGCAAGGGGGCCAAGCAACCATGGATTGGAAAACATGAGACAAAAGAAACCTTTCCAGGCTGGGTTGCAATTCAGTGGTAGAGCACTTGCCGAGCAAGTGTGAGGCACTGGGTTCGATTCTCAGCACCATATTAAAAAAATAAATAAAGATAGTGTGTCCATCTATAGCTAAAAATACCTTAATAAAAAAAGAAATCTTACCTCTTTTTAAGTTGATTATCTTAGGTATTTTGCCACAGTGATGACAATCTGACTGATAAATCTCCCTTTAACCCTCAATGAAATATCACAGATATGTTCCAAAAATATTGTCAATACCTCAGTCAGACTGATTTTGATGTTCAAGTGCATGCTCTTCCGTTTATTATCTGTTGGAAAATTACCTAACATCTCTGTGCCTACTTTCCTCATTTTTTTAAAATCTTACTTTTAATCAATTTATTTTTGGGGATGTGTATGTACACATACACACACATATGTATATATGTATGCACACACTAGAGATTGAACCAAGGGCTCTCTACCTCTGAGCTATGTCCTCAGCTCTTTTTACTTATTTTGAGACAAGACCTCACTAAGTTATAGAGGACAGCATCAAAATTTGATCCTCCTGCCTCAATCTCCCAAGTAGCTTCTCATCTTTTAAAATAAGGATATTACCAATACCTATCTTATAGGGTTCTTATGATTATTAAATGAATTAACCTTTATAAGGTGAGTAGAACAGTTTCTGGCATGGAAATCAGTTTTCAGTAAATGTTAGTATACTACTACTACTACTATATCATCATTATTATCACCGTCATTATTTCTAGATGGTATGTCCAGGAGGCAATAGAAAATGTAAGTCTTGAATTCAGGAGAAAATAATGATTAGAGAGTAAGATTTAAGAGACACTTGTTGATTTAACCATTGAAACTGTGAAAGAAATACCTCAGGCAAAATGTAGAATAAAAATCCTATAGAATTAAAGATGAAATCTTGAGAGAGGTTTGCATTTAAGAAACAGGTGATGAAGAAAACTTAGTAGCAAGAGTTGAGGAGACCAGAGAACCAGGCAAGAGTAGTACTGTAAAATCACTAGAAGTACCAAAACCTGCAAAAGTTAAATAAAAAGAAAACTTTAAAGTCACTACTAATGTTTAACTGATACTTACAAAGATGTTATATCTCATTATCCTTATAGCTGGAAAGAGCAATTACTTGAATTTGGGAAATAATAAAGAATTGATAGATCACCTGTATTTAAGTGAACATCATAAACTAAGTGTGTTAATCTGATTTCTGTCACTGTGACAGAATACCTGAGATAAACAACTTAAGGGAGGAAAGGTTTATTTTGGCTCACAGATTCAGAGTGTTCAGTTCATGGTTGCTTGACCATGATGCCTTGGACCTGTACTGAGGCAGAACATCACGGTAGAGCAAAGCTGCTTATCTCATAGTCGCCAAGAAACAAACAAAAAGAAGAAGGGGCTAGGATCTAATATCCCTTTTAAAGCCATCTCTCAGTGACCCAGCTTCCTTCTATTAGGCCCCATCTCCTAAAGGTTCTACCACCTCCCAGTAGCACTACAAGTTGGCAACCAAAACTTTAACACATGGGCCTTGGGAGGCATACTCCTGATGCAAGCTATAGCACCAAGTTAAAAGAAATGACAGAGTGATACTGTCTAGTTTGGGTCCCATTTATATGCTGGTTGCTTTAATCCCATCTGAATCTTTGCTTACACATAGTCTAAAATATGCTTGCTTGCTTGCTTCTCTTTGTATCCAAGTCTTGTTCTTTCTGAAGGCCCAATTTCTAGTATCATCTTATTCATGAAGCATTTTTTCAGAACCTTCTTAATCTCATTAAGGATATATTAGCACATGTTCTTAATTGAAAATATTATGTTTTCCCAGTGAACTTACAAAAGTTATCTGAATGTCTTAGTACTTGTTGTATCTGGCATAGAAACCCTGCCAACAATAGATGCTTAACAAGCATTTATTATATTATTGAAGAAGTATAGGATAAGATTTAGAAGGAATCATATAGTTCTAGAATATTCCTAGAAACACAGAGCCTAGCCTCATTGACTTTTGAACAAATATTAAGAAAAAAAAAATCTGTCATGTATCCAGTCTGCTTTATATTTTTGATAAATTTCTATAGCAGATAAAACAAAGGCTGTAAAATATTTTGTTTTATTTACTTTTAACAGATATAAAAATGAATAGCTTTATTGTATAAAGTGATTTTTATAATTCTATTTTAGGTGGGTAGGGATCCCTCAATTCACATATGGGATACAGAGACTATTAAACCATTGTCAATATTAAAGGGCTACCACCAATATGGTGTCTGTGCTGTTGATTTTTCAGGTAAGCCTGTTTTCTGTTTCAATAAGAATGATCCAAATGCAGAGGCAATATGTAGCATTTTCATCTGAATCAGTGTTACCTAAGCTTGTGATTTAGCAATGACCTTCACAATTTTTTTCAAATATTCTAATTAAACACAATAGTGAAAGTACAGATTCACTGACTAGTGAATTTTTTAATTAGTATAATTTTAATATCCTTTAAACTTTGCAGATTTCTATTAAATTTTTTTTTAAAAAATTTGCAGAACACTTAAAATCATCTCAATTATACTAACGGTATGTATCTCTCCTTTGGGCAAACCTTGATCTCATCTTAATGTTTTATAGCTACAGAATAAACTTTGAAAATGCTTAGGGTGAAAGGCTAAGAATGAAAGAGATGAGAACTGAAATATTTGTTTTATACATTTCTATTAAGTGATAATTTCAGACCATCTTATAATTTCAGATCATGTTAGCAATTTTCAGTATATTTAAACATTTAGCAACTAAGGATAGATCTATATTGAAAGCCAGGGTGTGGAGTAGGAAGAGGGAGGAAAATATCCTTAATAGAGAATTCTATATAAAGAAACATTAGCTTAGTGTTTTATGCTGTTCTAACTGAAGTGACAAGTTAACCATAAATGAGGTTTGGGAGAAAATATATATATACTTGCAAGGATACTAATAGTCAAAAATCAAAATGAATGACAGATTAAGTGGATCAACAATAAAAATGCCACTGGTAGCATTGAGGAACTAATTAAGGTTTGCAAACGTGTGGCAAAATAGAAAGCATTTTCTTATAGTCTAAGCCTTATGACCTGTGTATAAACACAACCTGTCAGCCTGTTTCATTAGTCTTTTCTCTCAATGATTCATCTAATATTACTTGTTATTTAATAATAGTAACAACTAAAATAATTGATTTTCACTAAAAGCAGTCATACTAATGATGACAGTATATTATTGTAACCTATGTGTTTTTCATTTAGCTTTTCATTATTACTGGTTTCTTATATCAGAGTTCTTATAGTGAATTTGATGGATTAAATCTTTTCTTCCCCTCCTTTCTTAATTTTTTCTTTCCCTCTCATTTTTTTCCTGCAGATTTTGTTCTTGTTTTTAATTGACCGTAACAATTGTACATGATTATGGGCCATAGTGAGATGTTTTGATATGTGTATACATTGTGTAATAATTATCTCAGGGTCTTTAACCTATTCATCTCTTCTTACATTTATCATTTTCTCATTCCCTTCTCCATCCCCATTGGATGGATGGATAAAGTAAATGAGGTCAGGTGAGATAAAAGTAGTGAAATTTACACGATTTAAGAAGTCATGGAGCTTAAGAAATAGCTCCTCTTGGAGAACGCTTGCTTAGCATGCACAAGGGCTGCGGTTCAAATCCCCAGCACCTCAGGGGAAAAAAAAAAAAAAGTCATTATCCGCCTCCCCCATTACACACACACTTTTAAATCCTGATTCTTTTTATAGCTGTATATATGCATGACTCACATTTTTTCAAATTTTAAATATAGTGCTGTGGCATATTCACTTTCTGTTGCTATAACAAAATACTTGGGTACTTAATAAAAAAGAAATTAATTGAGCTCACAGGTAGGCCCATTGGTTCTGCCTCTGGTGAGAGCCCCTTTGGCTGTATCACAACATGATGGATGGCATCATGGTGGGAATGAAAGCAAAAGAGAGAGATCACATGGTGAAATGGGAAGCCAGAGAGATTTGGGGTTGTGTTTGCTCTTTTATGACAACTCATTATCATGGAACTCACTCACTCTGAAAGACCAGCATTATTCCTTTCTGAGGGCAAAGCCCCCTATAACGTTTTCTTTCTTTTCTTTTTTTTTTTCTTTTTCTTTTTTTTTTTTTTTTGGCGGTGCTGGGGATTGAACCCAGGGCCTTATACTTGCATCTGTAATGTTTTCCACCTCATGGTAGGCCCCAACTATGAAAGGTTCTATCACCTCAGGACCACCACACTGAGGACCAAACCTCTCGCACCCAAAACTTGTGGGGAAACAACACTCAAATGACAACATGTAGCTTTAGAATACATAACGAGTGTTTATCTTCTGAATGTAAATGGTCAATAAGTATATCTCTCTGATTGTCACAGCTGATGGGAAACGTTTGGCTTCAGTTGGAATAGATGATAGCCACACCATTGTGCTGTGGGACTGGAAGAAAGGAGAGAAACTTTCCATGGCAAGGTAAGGAAGTAACTTGATATGACATTGACAAAGTACTAGAATTATTTTGGAATTTAAAAAAACTTTTAATTAAAATAATTTTGAAATCAAGCAAGTATGTAACTTTATTACTGCCATCTTTTTTTACCTTTGAATAAATAATATCATGATAAAAGATAAACAATTTCATAGTTTATAGGCTTATTCCTTATGAGCCCACTTTTTAATGTAACTAAAATAAGGCATTGGAAATTGTTGTTACCTCAATTATCCATTTACAGGTAGAATTAACTCTATATGATAGGCTATTGTATAGTAATCAGAGAACTTAGCAAAATGTTTAAGTGAAAAAAGATATACTTATGACAAAGAAGTTTTTAGGGTTTTTGTCTATTTTTCTTCTAATTTTCTTTTTCTTTTTTTTGCTTTGAAAGATGGCTATATTTATATTCAAGATTAGAATTTATCACACAGTATGAAATAATTGATACCTGTTAAGCCTTTAAAAATTAACAATACAGCAGAAATCATGCCTTAGTTATAGCAAAAATATAAAAGATGTTCAAGCTAATAGTTTAAAGATTTCAGTTGTAAATGAAGAACAAAGTATGATTAGTGAAGTTTAAATGTATAATTCAGCCACTAATTTTTATCTTATTTCCAAATTTCAGATTGGTAATAGGATTATCATGATATGATTATTGAAACAATTACAAGTCAAAAACTATTATAATTATTAAAATATAATTAAAATTAAAATATTACTAAAATATGATTATGAAGTAATTATTTTGTATATAACAAAAATATAGTGATTATTTTTAAAATTTTGGGTATACTAAATATTATGATTATCAATAATAACAGTAGTTTTTCCTTTTTTTTTTTATAATAGCAGTTTCTTATACAGGTGTAAATTAATTTTACTTACCCTACTGATTTCAAAAGATTTTATATCTCAAAATAGATATGTAACAACTTAAAATCTATACTCAAAGGACCTTCTTATAGTTATGGTAATAGCATTTATTTTAATACCTATTCATAATGTTGTAAAAGCAAGCTTCGAGCATGACTTTCTCATGTTAGGTAGAAATTCACTGAAAATAATGTAAAGTTGTGGAGTTTTTGTTTGTTCATTCTAAATTATTTACAGTAAACATGTCTTATTTTTTGGTTTTTAATTTTTTTATTATAAAGAATCAGAATAATTCCCATGAAGAAACCTAATTCCTAAGATGAAAATTAGAATTGTTTTACTAAAATTATATAATTTACAATAGAAAATTCATTCATCTTTTATTACATTCTTTTAAAACTACAAATAAAGTACACAGGTTGGATAAATATACAGTATGTTACTATTTGCACTAAAAACAAGTTGTACAAAATTAAATACTTTATGCCCCAAATATATTTATAACATGTTCAGGAATATTAACATTATATTCTTATTTTGTATAAAAGTCAGGAACTTTGCTACTGCAGACAGAATCATCAAGAACTTTTATCCTTTTCTTCTCAAATGTGAAAGCTGATTCTTTTTTTCTTAATAAATCATCCTTTGAATTATTATACTAACTTCAAACTAGTCCTAAAAGAATATTTATTTGTTCATTTTAGATATACATGACAGTAGAGTGTATTTTGACATATTTACATATGTAGAGTACAACTTACTCTAATTAGGATACCATTCTCGTGGTTGTACATGATTTGGAGTTTCACTGGTGGTGTATCCATATAGAACATATCTTGTTTCTACAATAAAAAATGTAAACAATGCCTTGAAGAAAAATAGTCAACAGTATCAGAAGACAACTTTTTAAATTCCCTATTCCTTAAAGTGAGATATTAAAGCACTTTAAAATATAGTTAAATGCTTTTTGCAGAGTCTATAAATAATGCCCAAGAAAATGATAGTTTCAGAGGAACTTAGTAGTTGGAAAAATTATATTAAATTTTAATGAAATATTATTTAAATTCTTTAATTCATTTATGCCACAGCTGCATTCCTCACACATGACAGTAGATATCTTAAGTGCTATTTAAAAGAAATTTTCACTATTTTTATCTTTGACAGTCTGTTGAACACAGTTGACATATTAAAATAATGACAAAGCCAGGTACAGTGGCACATGTAATGTGATTCCAGCTACTTGGAAACCAGCCAGATCAGCTTAGTGAGATCCTGTCTCAAAATAAAAAATAAAAAGAGCTGGGATGTAACTCTATGGTACAGCACCCCCCTAGGTTCAGTTCATAGTACTACAAAAAAAAAAAAAAAAGAGAGAGATACACAAAAAAGTGAATGTACAAATGTATGTCTTCACAGCCCAAACCCAGAAGATAAGTGGGAAATAGACATTCAGTAAATTGAGAAATAAAGATAGAGTATGGATCAGGCAAAAGATTGTTGTAGGATAGGTTTATCTGTAGAGCTAAAACATTTTGTATTTATTTCAGAGGAAGTAAAGATAAGATTTTTGTTGTTAAGATGAACCCCTACGTGCCTGATAAACTAATTACAGCTGGAATTAAACACATGAAATTTTGGCGTCGAGCAGGTAAGGAAGTGTTTCTTTTTACTTCTTTGAAATTTAAGAAATTGTTACTTTTAAAAGTAATTTAGCTAAGTACAGTGTGGCATCCTGACTGGATTCTGGACAAAAAAGGGACATAGGTAGAAAAACTGGTGAAATCTGAATTAAACCTAGGGTTCAGTTAATAGTAATATATCAAAAGTGATGGTTTCTTAGTTTTGACAGAGGAATTATGATAATAGAAGATGTTAACATTTGAGGAAACTGGATGGAGGCGTATATGGGAACACTATGTTATCTGCATCTTTTTTGGAAATCTAAAATTATCCAAGATAAATTTATTTTTGAGTGACTTACTGTTGTCTTGGTGCATTTTAAACAGATGTATTTATGTAATATTCATATTTGCAAAAGAATTTAACATATGAGATTAATCAATTGGTGTCCAGATTCCTTCCATTAAAAGACATGATTTATAGTCTAAAAATGAAAAGTTGTGTAAAAATTTTTCTATGGCTATAGAAATGAAATGTTTTTACTTTAGTCATTTGTAAATGTAAACTACAAATATAGAAGTTCACATTTTAAAATAAAAAATATTGTTTCTTTTCTAGATAGAATGAATATATTTATAAGTCCCAACAATGTCACATTGAAGTCTCAATGAATTTAAATCTTTCATAGAAAATGTGTAAATGTAGGAGGAAGTGAAGCATAGGAAAGAATAGGTTTAGTGAAGACATTTCCCAAGTTCAAGTAACTTTGAAGTTGTATTCTACATAGGAAATGAATTGATTTTTTTGGCTTGATTTAATGTTTTATCACAGATTCACCAGATCATAGTGTGTGCATTTCAAAGGAAAATGTATTTTCACATTTATAATTTCATTCCCATATGACTGTAAACAAAATTTTAATTTGGACTTTTTAGTTCCTTGAAATTGCAAATAATACTTAGCATTCTCTTAAAAACAAAAACTGTGAATTTGTTATTTTAAAGAAAGTAAATAACCTTAAAATGAAAAGATATGAAATTGAGTAACTTTCTTCCTTAAGTTCGATTAGACATACAGTGACCTGAACTTCAACCTGAACCATACGAGGATATATGTTAAGGCTTTGGTGCACATTTCAACCTTTATATTTTTAGAGCTCTGATCCATGGAGTTCACTAGCCAAGTGGGAAATTAGTACTTATTATATTAATCTCTATGCATAATTTTATGTAAATTAAGTTGAAGGAGATGAATTAGACCTGAGGCTAAAATGGTGTCTCTCTTGCCACTTATCCCAAATTTAGACTGGGAATTCCAAGTTATGAACTTGTAGTTTCTCCCTAAAGTATTTGAACTCTATTCCATGGGAGACAGGGACAGGGAACCACTGAAAGGTTTTGAGTGTAATGGTATGGACTTGTGCAGTAGGAACTTATTATATTTATCAGAAAACCTAACCATCAGTTATCTAAACCAGGAGTAGGCAAACTTCCTGTAAATATTTTAGGTTCTTTAGGTCAAAGGACAAAAATTAAGAATATTAGTAGGTACTTAGAGAACAAGAGAGAAAATTGTCCTGTCCTGATTACTGTTTGTTCCCAATTTCTATTAATTGGAAACATACTCTCCAAAATTGAACTATTGTAGGAAATGAGCCTAGCAGATTGGGATATGATGTTAGTCAGCTTTTTGTTACAGTGACCAAAATACTAGATGAAAACAACTCAAAGGAGGAAAAGCTATTTTTTTTTTTTTTTTTTTTTTTTTTTTTTTTTTTGGGTGCTGGGGATTGAACTCAGGGCCTTGTGCTTGCAAGGTAAGCACTCTACCGACTGAGCTATCTCCCCAGCCCCGGAAAAGCTTATTTTAGCTCACAGTTTCAGAGGCCTTAGTCCATGGTTGGTCAACTTTATTGCTGTGGACTTGAGGAGAAGCAGAACATCTAGTGGAAGGGCAAGGCAGAGGAAATTTGCTCAAGTCATGGAAATCTGGGAGCAGAGGGAGATAAGGGCTGGAAAAGAAGATAAACCCTTGCAAGGCACACTTCCAGTGACATACTTCCTCCAACTGGGTCCTACCTCTTAGTAGTCCATTCAGTTATCAGTGCATTAATCCATTTGATGAAGTCAGAGTCCTTATAATCTAATTGTTGCTTGAAAGTCTCACTTGTGAAACCTGCAGCCCTGGACACTATACTTCTAACATGAGCTTTTAGAGACATTCCAGATTCAAACCGTAACAGGTGGAGAGGGTAGCCATGGTCATTTTCACTCTGAAGCTGTGTGTCCCAGTGATGCATGGATACCAGTGTATCCTCCTTCTGAGAGCCTGACTTTCTGAATTTGGGCATCTGACCAAAGATAGGGGAAACTGCTGGACTGATTCCACTGCTAGGTGCTTAGCAGTTGCCATTAGCAGAATCCCTAGCTTATAGTCGGTGACCAGATCAGGCTTTGGGCAGCTGTTAGCTGTAGCTGCAAATCAGACAGGCTTCCTGTGGCTCTAATGCTATCCTGCTCCAATGGTCTTTATATAAAATAGGTGGCCATAAGATTTGACCCATAGCTGGTTGTTTGCTGACCCCATCCTAAACAGATAGTCTACACTGTAATGAAATCCAGTGCCTCTACTTTTGTACAAGATTCCTTCTCTCATCTACTCAAGGACACCACTCCAGTTCTTCCCTTTCTCTCCTGCATCACTTATTCCACTCCCTTTCTGACTTTCCCTTCAGCATATAAGTGTGGTATTATTTCCTCACCCTTTTTTGTGTGTGTGTGGTACTGGGGATTGAACCCAGGGGTACTAAACCACTGAGCAACATCCCCAACCCTTTTTATTTTTTATTTTGAGACAGGATTTTGCTAAGTTGCTGCGTATGGGGGTTTCAGCCATGTCCAGTGTGGATGAAGGAAGGGTTAACTGTCGGAGGACAGTGCTGGCAATAAATCAATTAATTCCCAATAAACGGATCTAATCAATAAACACACAAGAGCCAAAACTCTATTCAAAAGGAATGGGGTGCGTTGGATCAGGCCATACCAGATCTGGTCTCCAACAAGATGGAGAACCCTACCTTCACCTTTATTTATAGTCACCCAGGTAAAGGAGCCCAGACCAGGAGGGGCTTCTTCTGTGAGGAACAGGGTCGGGTGGAGTTAGGGAAGCCATTTGCTTAGAGTACTCGCATATTATCAGATGGTAAGCCACTCCCATGCAGGGCCACCTACTTCTAGGCTGTCTGAAACAGTCTCCCATGACCGCCACTTCCTGGGAGTCAGACCTCTGTATCCCATGGCTCAGCCAAGTCTGATTCTGCTAGGTATGGATGGCTCCCCACAACTGAGGATCTTGCTAAATTGCTGAGACTAGTCTGAAACTTGCAATCTTCCTGCCTCGGCCTCCCAGGTTGCTAGGATTACAGGTGTGTGCCACTATGCCCAGCCATTGCTTCATCTTGAATGAGTAAAACCGAAACCTTTCAATTCTAACCTCCAGTTGCTAATCCGTCTCTCTTCTTTCTTGTGTACTGAAGCATCTCCAGTTATATGCTTTCACTTGACAATTTCTCCTCTTTCTCTTAAGAGAAGTCTAACCTTCTCCACTCTACCTGATTGCTCTTGAAGTGTCACTGATGACTCTGCTAGGTGGTCTTCTGAATACACTCAGAATCTGACCACTTTTCATCTTCTAGGTTACCACCCTGGTCCTTGCTTCCATTATCATTTTGTCAGGTGATTGAAAGAGACTTCTGACTTTTTTTTTTATTCCTCTTATCCTTCAATCTGTTCTCAACCCAGAAGTCAAAATAAATCTTTTATTAAGTCATATGCCATATCTTATCATTCCACTACTCAAATATTTTTCATTCCACCTAGAGTAAAAGCTATACCCTCACAGTGGCCTGCAATACACCTTCTGACCCGTCTCCTAGTACTTTTCTCTTACTTTCTTTTCTACTCTCCATTTGCCTCACTGATTGATCCTCAAAGATTCCAGTCACATTCTTGCTTTGGGACCTTTTCACCTGATGCTCCATCTGCCTGGAATACTATGCTAACTTGGCTTGCTCTTGCTACCTCCTTCATTCTTTATTCAGATACCACCATTTTGGTAAGGCTTTCCCTTCACCACCCTTACAATGGACTCCTCAGACTTCTTGTATCCTTTTTAGGTTTGCATTTTTTTCCAGAGCACCCATCATTACCTAACATAGTGTACATTGTAGTGAATTGTCTTATTTATCAACTGTCACTATAAATCTCCAAAAATTAGAGAATTTTGTTGTTTTGTTCTTAGCGCTACTTCCAGTACCTTGGATAGTGTATGGCATGTGTATGTCTTCTGTAAATGAATGAATGAGTTCAGTTGGGAAAAGTGATGAATGACAAATAAAAATATGAAAATATGATCAAATCATTAATGTTAACAAATGTAAATTGAAACTACAATAAAGTTAACTCGGTATTTCACATTCCATTGTCTGACAATACTCAGTGTTTCTAAATGTGGAAAACAATAGGAACTCTTTTCACTGTTAATGGAAGTGGAAGTTGGCATATTGACTTGGGAGAAAAACTTGGGAAGAAGAGTTGGTCCTACTCTTATTTACCTACTGTTCCTTTTGCACATTATTCTGTGACTACTACTAGCAACTGTTTGCTTGTATAGAAGAGGTCCTCATAAGAATGTTTAAAACAGATTTGTTTTCAATAGCAAAAATGAGAAGTAACTTAAATACTCATTAATAAAAAGTGAATAAACTGTGGAATGTTTATATAATGAAATGATACATAGTTATGAAAATGTGTTTTCTAGAAGTACAAATCAACATTATAAAACTTGACAAATCCTTGTTGGATAAAGCAAGTTGCAAAAGAAAACATATAAGATAACTATAGAAAGTTTTGAAATGTGAAAAATAATATGACATATTGCTTAAGAATTAATAAATATGTAATAAGATATTTATAAAGATAGGAGAATGATCAACTCTATATTCAGAATAGTAGAATGTGAGGAAGATATATAGGATTGGCATGACATGTCACTTGTTTTGGTATATGTGTATTTTGGTAGTGGATATACAGGTGTTCATTGTGTTGGTTTTAAAAATACCTTGTGTATTCTTAAATATGTAAGACTAGGAATTTTGGAAACCATTATCAAAAATGCTGAAGACTGATTAAAACTGACTTAGGCCATGTCTTTTTTTTTTTGGTGGGGAGTACTGGGGATTGAACTAAGGGGCACTCGACCACTGAGCCACACCCAGCCCTATTTTGTATTTTATTTAGAAACAGGGTCTCACTGAGGTACTCAGCACCTTGCTTTTGCCACGACTGGCTTTGAACTCACAATCCTCCTGTCTCAGCCTCCCAAGTTGCTGGGATTACACTGTGTGCTATGGCCTAAAATACACCATGCAAGGTGGCATGCTGATTTTCTTTTTAATTCTTCTTACTGTTAACATGCCTTTCTACTCAAACAACAATAGTAGAAAAGAAACTGTACTTTATAATTGTGTGCATTTTGAAAGTGGTACTTTTGTAATATTTTTATGAACCAGGGGGAGGATTGATTGGAAGAAAAGGCTACATAGGCACATTGGGGAAAAATGACACAATGATGTGTGCAGTGTATGGATGGACTGAAGAGATGGCTTTTTCTGGAACATCCACAGGAGATGTGTGTATCTGGAGAGATGTCTTCCTTGTAAAAACAGTTAAAGCACATGATGGGCCTGTGTTCAGTATGCATGCACTGGAAAAAGTAAGTAACCTAAAGAGATTTCAAATTAAACACAATCTGATCATGGCATATAGAGCATTTTCAGAAGTATGGGAACACTGCTGTTCTTCTTGGCTGGGCTACCCAATTGTAGTCTGAGGATCAGATTGATATATGTCAACAACTTGAAAAAATAAGTTTAACTTAATATTTATCAAGCCCTTTCTAGGTGTCAGAAATTATTTTACATATAATCACCATATCCTATCAGGTGGATACCTTTATTAACCCTTCTTTGTAAAGATTGAAGTTAAAAAGACTCCAGGAGAATATATGTAACTTGCTGAAATTGGTAGATCTGACAGTTCCAAATTAGAAACTGTGTTTTTAGTATCCTATATGAAAAGTAGAATGTTTACTGTCATTGTAAATATTTTTACAGATTTAGTGTCAGTTTTTTAGAAGCTGTTGTGAATTGTTACCTAATTTCTGTTATTTTCAAGCTATAACTTTTGGCTATAGTTTTTCCTCTAGAGTTTTTCAATATGAAGAAGGCTATTTTTTAATATATTTAAATCTTCAATAATTTGAACATCTTATTTTCATAGGGATTTGTAACTGGAGGAAAAGATGGTGTAGTAGCTCTTTGGGATGACTCCTTTGAAAGATGTCTCAAGACCTATGCTATAAAAAGAGCTGCTTTGGCCCCAGGATCCAAAGGTGATTTGAGATTTAGTTTATTTTGTAGATAAAGAAATCATTTGTTCATTAATATGCTTGATCACTGAGGTGGAACACATGGAATATATATTTTCCTTTTTTATTTGATGGGCATCAGATTTAAATGGGACTTACTTAATACCAGACTCATTGCTGTTTTTTCAAAAATTATTTTCTGTGATACATGTAATAAAATATTAACCAAATATAATTTTATCATTAATTTTTAAAATTTTTAAATTTTCAAAGACAATTTCCATGTGAGCATCATATTTATCATCAGCCAGAAACTTGTTTTCTACCTTGGCTTTTTTTTCATCATGGTTTTTTGTTGACCCTGCCATTTACCTCATAGGCCCTTCTTCCCTTTGCCTTTGCTTTCAATGCATTCCTTCCTTTAAGGCACTGTGTCACACTATGTCTGACCTCCAGACTTTCTGCATATTATTTTTGCCTAGAATTTATTCTGCTTCCCTCTTCTTCCCTCCAGTTTACCTAATTACATGCTCATTTTCAAACCTCAAACACTATTTCTTCTAGGATGACTCCCTTATCCTCGCCTCCTCACAAAAAGGTGAAATTTCCTTGCTATATGTTCTTTTTTGAGTATGTTCCTGACAGGGTCTGTTTTCCTCACTGTATGCTATTAAATGCAGGAGTTGGGTCTGTTATGTTTACTAATATATCACTGAAGCCTATGTAGAACACAGTAGACATAAAGGAATATATATCTTACATTGAATTAAAATTGCCAATCAGAATATCGTTAAGTGTTCTAAGAGGGGCAGGAGATAGATGGGGAGGGGCTAACACAAGAAGTAAAGGAATAGTTATCAGGGACTAGGGTGTAATTCATTGATGGAACACTGACCTAGCATATGTGGAATGCTGGATTCAATCTCTAGTACATCAAAACAACAACAAAAACAATGAAATTCTACTATATATGTGTACTTATTTTAAACTAATAAATTGATCACGGGAACTACAGTGCATTATTAGAATTCTTATATAGAAGAAATCAACCTTGTATGAGTTCACTATCAGAATAAGTGTCATAATACATCCTTTTATTAATAACTTCATACATATAAGAACATCTTTTAACATTTCAGGTCTTCTCTTGGAAGATAACCCATCTATACGTGCCATATCATTAGGACATGGTCATATTTTAGTTGGCACAAAGAATGGTGAAATACTAGAAGTGGATAAAAGTGGCCCAGTAACACTTCTGGTCCAGGTACTTTTAAGTGCTAACATGCTTTTTTCTCTTTGCATACAATTTATTCTTTCAGTACATAAGAAAAGTTGACAGTGGTGAAAAATAATGTTAATTAGGGAAATATTTGTTAATATATAAAGAAAAAATTTTAATTTGGTTATCACTAAATAACCAGGTATGAGTAAATAAATATTCATATTCTCATATAGAATAATTGCCAATATTTTGAGTTCTTATCACAAATCAATAGAAAAACTGGTTGTAAAAAATTTATCCCAGCTCATTTATTTCACATTTATCTATTTGAAGTAGTTTGTTGAACATAAGTCAGTTATTTTTCTGTGAAGCTCTTTAGTTAAGTCATTCTTATGTTTTTAACTTACAAAAAAATGAGTGTATGACTATATGCTAAAATTTTATTACTGAAAACATTTATTAGTGAAAATATGTCAATAATAAAACAGAAACCCAGAAATATAAAAATTTGTGTTGTAGAAATATAAACATATACCAGCAACAGCTGTTGGCCATATGGCCCTTAACATTTCCATCAAAAGTGGTATATTAGATTTTTACATGAACATTTTTTCAGTGTATTATATTTTTCTGAAAAGTAGGGAGGGAAGTAGATCAATAATATAAAACATAGTAAATGAGGTTGGATAGTAAATCTATCCTGATGAAAAATTGTCCTTATGCAATTCTGTATTATAATACCAAACTTCGGTTTGCCTTTTACCCTGAAAAAGAATTATTTTCTTTCTTAATACAGACTTTTTTCTCTTCTAACTCCCACTTCAATCCTCTTAAGACACCAAAAAGTTCACATAGATGAGAACACTGCACATCCTTTAATGCTTTATTATATTATTAATGTAATATATTGAAGAATAAGTATGCAAATGACAAAACATTAAATTACTCATATCTTACTCAATTTCAGTTGTATAATATGCCTTTGAAATTAAAAAATGATAGTCATAGTGTTTAATGTGTTTATGATGTCTTGGGAAATATTAGCACAAGAACCTTCTTATGAATGAATTCAGAGATGGAGTTTTAAAACCACAATTTCATAATTGAGAGAAAAAATTTAGCAGTCATAAATGACACTTATTAAGATAAATACTTTAGGCAAGATAAAATTAGCAGAGTTTATTTGAGCATTAAAATGTTCATGAATTGGGCAGCACTCAAAACCAGAAGAGGTTCAGCAGAATCTGCTGCAGAAGCACAGGCAGTGAGCTTTTATAGACTGAATGTGGACAACAAAGATCTAGTTGATTTGTTGAGTGGGAAAGCCTTAATTAGAGATTAGTTGGCTATTTCTGATTGGTAAGGTATCTAATTTCATTTTATTATTTACATTGGGCTTTGGTTATCTCCATAGGGACCTAAAACACTGGAGCTGTACCACCCTAATGGCCTCCCAATTAAAATTGTTTTTAATACACCAGTGTGTGTGTGTGTGTGTGTGTGTGTGTGTGTGTGTGTGTGTGTGTGTGGTTGCTGGGAATTAAACTCGGCCTTACACATGCTAAACATGTACTCTAACCACTGAGCTGCACACCCAACCAATTCTATTATTTTTGGTATTCATTATGAATTTAAGATTTCAGTGTTTTTTTTTTATTTTGATATCAGGATCAAGGCAAAATACCACATGTTAACATTTTTGTCCAATATGGGTAAAACCTTAACCAGTTCAGTAAAGTAAATCAACAAAGAGTGTAAGTGCTAGAAATAAATGGACAATGGTGGTATTTTTAGATATCACAACCTTGTATATTGAGAATAAACTTAAAAATTGCTAGAAATAATTAAGTCCTATAATATTAGTTTAGATGCAGAATCAGCATATAAAAGTCAATAGTATTTCTTTTCTATGTGGTAGCAATAACAGGTTAGAAAATATGACATAAAACATGCTATTCACACAAAACAACTATACAATAACCCAGAATTTTGTAGTTAAAAATAAATAAAGATACCACAATGATTGTAGCAGCAGTGTCTGTGGATCAGTTTAGGGATTCATCCTAACAGGATTAAGTCTTTCTACCTATGAATATGGGATAGCTCTCTATTTCGCTCTTTTCTTTTTTTCAGCAGCGTTTTGTGGTTTGCAGTGTGTAAGACTTAATTCCTATTTGGTTAAATTTATTGCTAAGTATTTTATTACTTGTTATACTATCATACAGTTCTTTTTAATTTTGTTGTCAGATTGTCGACTGCTAGTGTAGAGAAATACAGTTGATTTTGTACATATCCTATATTAGGATCTTATATCAAATAACCTTGTTGACCTCATTTATTATAATAGTTTAATAATGAATTCTTTAGGATTTTCTATGTATAAGATCATGTCATCTGTAAGTAGATAGTTTTATTTCCTCATATTCAATCCAATTGCCTCTTATTTCTTTTTCTTGCCCTATTGTCCTGGCTAAAGCTTTCAGTACAATGTTAAATGTAAGTGGTGACAAAAGACATCTTTACCTTGTTCCTAGTCTTAGGGGAAAATAATTCAGCTTTTCGCCATTAGGCATAATGTAACCATGGCTTTTTCATAGATTCTCTATACTAGGTTGAGAAATTACCCTTTTATTCCTAGTTTTTCATGGGTAGGGAGGGATTTATCTTACACTTTTTCTGTGTCTACTAAGATGATATGGTTTTTGTTTTTCATTCTATTAATGTGATATCTTAATTGATTTTTGAATGTGGCAAACTTGCATTCCTAGTTGTGTATAAATCTTTTTGTATGTTCGATTCGGTTTGCTAGTATTTTTAGAGAATTTTAGAATTCGCCTTGATAAGGAATATTAGTCTGTAGATTTCTTGTGATGTCTTTGATTTTGGTATCAAAGTGATATGGCTTTATAAATGTTGTGGGAAGTATTTCCTGCACTTTGTCTCTTGCCTTGACCACACTCAACTGTTAAACTCCTTTAATTACTGACTGACTGCAGTATTGTTTTTGACACTTTCGTCGACTATAAATGGCTCCACAGACTAAATCAAATTCAGGCTCCCTTGAAGGGACATTTCCCTAGGTTGGTAGTGACTGCAGTCAAGATTCTCCCAGCTACTTCTGAGATTTCTCTGGTTCCTTTGGACAAACTAGCTGGTCTATACTTTAGATTCATGTTCATATGAATCTAAAAATCTCCTGCTTACCTTTCATCACAACCTCCACTGTTTTTTTGGTTGAGTCTGTTGTTGTTGTTCTAGAAGTTGAACCCATGACCTAACACATGCTAGGCTCTACCATTTTGCTACATCCCCTGTCCTTTTTATTTTGAAACAGGTTCTCACTAAGTTACCCAGGCTGGCCTTGAACTTGCCATTCCTCCTGACTTAGCCTCCTGAGTAGCTGGGATCCCAGGCATATACCAGCACTCCCATCCCTTCACTGTTTTTTATTTATTTATTTATTTTGATTCATTGTACACAAATGGGGTAAAACTGTTGTTTCTCTAGTTGTACATGAAGTAGAGTCGCACCATTTGTGTAATCATACATGTGCATAGGGTAATGATGTTTGTCTCATTCTGTTATTTTTCCTTCCCCCCACCTGCTCCCACCCCTCTTTTTCCTCTATACAATCCATCCTTCCTCCACTCTTGCCTTCCTCCCACACTTGTTATATATCATCATCCACTTATCAGAGAGATCATTCAGCCTTTGGGTTTTTTTGGAATTGGCTTACCTTGCTTAGCATGGTATTCTTCAACTGCATCCATTTACCTGCAAATGCCATAATTTTATTCTTCTTTATGGCTGCGTATTATTCCACTGTGTATATATACCACAGTTTCTTTATCTATTCATCAATTGAAGGGCATCTAGGTAGGTTCCAAAGTCCGGGACCAGATGGATTCTCAGCCGAGTTCTGCAAGACCTTCACTGTTTTTGAAAGCACTCCTAGTCATTAACTTCTCTCCACTTTGCTGCAAATAAAGTAAATTTCTTTGAGAAGAGATTAGGAGCCATTTTTTAAAATGCATTTGTTTTACTTTGTTTTGTTGTTTGTTCGTTTGTTCATTTGTTTTGGCTTGCTTCTCCCTCCAGGAAAAATATCTGAGTCAGGGCTCTGGAATTGAGAGTGAGACAGTGGATTCCTTCTGGATGTGCCAGGCTTTAAGGGCTGAGTATTTGGTAAGGGGAGAAAGGGCAGTAGTCTAAGGTCTTCTTACGTTTTCTTGGGTTGCCACCAAGGCACCAGCAGTGGAGTTTCCACATGGAGAAGGGGCTGGGAAGAAGGGAACTTCCACCTGTCAGTTCTGCTCACCAGGAATTCAAACTTCACAACTGACAGCTGAGGCAAGATAAGAAATGCCTGACTTTGTACCTTCACCCAGAAGACAGCCTTTCTGCTGGGAACTGTGGAGAGAGCCAGGTGTTCTTGGTTGTATCAGTCTAGCATCAAGTGTTGGGAGGTGGAACAGGGCATTGGATCTCAGTTTAAATATCGTAGACTCAGTGTTCTTACCAGATTTTAGCAGGTCTTTTATGAATAAATGTTCCTTCATTTGTCATCTCCCTGAAACCATTTCCAGACTTTAAATGGTCGGGATTTTAATTTTTTTAGTATCAGTTTTAGTGGTGAGTAGGTTTAGAGCTCCTGTCATGCATATATTTTTAGGTTAAATTGATACTGTTTTCTTTATAGGGACACATGGAAGGAGAGGTATGGGGTTTGGCTACACATCCTTATCTGCCCATCTGTGCTACTGTAAGTGATGATAAAACCTTAAGAATATGGGATCTCTCTCCTAGTCATTGTATGTTGGCTGTCCGGAAGCTGAAAAAGGGTAAGAGGCTCTCAGACTTGAACATAGATTAAGTTATAACAATTTTCTAACCTTCACAAATATAAGAAAGCAATAGGTACATGAAAGATTTTAAATTTTTTAAAATATTTATTAGTGTCTACTTGCTTGTGGTTGCTGCATAAAGAAAATTACCAGTCTTTGCTTGGTGGGACCTCCTATGATCATGCCTAAATGGTGCCAATTTTTCAATGATGTGTTAAAAAAGAGAATATAGGAAGTAAACAGAAACTAAGTTTTTTCCCCCTTGTAATTATGGATTTTACATAATTCAGAACTGGAAACTAAGAAAGAAGACTTTCACTTTAAAAGAGACAGCAGAGGTGAGAGAAGGCTGTTTTAGGATAAAACAGAACTGAATATATTTGTCGGAGGCAGATGAAAACTGGTAGTATATAGAGAGAAGAAGTTAAGTTGTTGGGCAAAAGTTATTATTAACCTGGGACAGATGAAGATTTACAGACAGCTCCGAAGTTCTTAGTAGAGTGGTAGAAAATGTTATCTTCTAGAATGGGGATGCCAAAGGAGGAACTTCCCTGGGAGTGTTGGGAAGTTACTGTAAGAAATGTGGTAGAGCCAAAAAGGAAGGAAAGGATTGTCTAGCCATAGTAAAGGCCAGGTTGGAGTTAGGTAGCATGAATTTGTAATTCATTCTGTTAATTTCTTTTTACTTCCTTCTGTTGACTTAAAACTTAGTGTTTATTCTCTTCTTCTAGGGTTATTATTAAATATTTAACATGTATACTCAATTCAAAAACTGAATCATAATTTTGTAGAATAGTTGAGTTTAGGTCACTGTACTGCCCTGTTGTTAAATTACCAATGTCCAGTAGTTTCATTCTGTTGTTGGGTTTTTCCTACAACTACCGTCAGTTGGCATTATTATTCTTTTATACAGTCATTGTTTATTTAGATTTATCTATACCTATGCATTTCTTTGTTCATCTTTTCCTCTTGCATCTCAGACTTGTTCTCTTTTATAGTTTTTTTCCTTCTGAAATATAGCCATAGAGTCTCTCTAATAAAGATTTGTTGAAAATTCCCTCAGCCTCCTTGGTCTGAACCAGAGACATACCAAAGGCAGGCTGATGGGAATGGTCCCAAACACAGTGATTGCTATTCAGATTTATTATGATTGTGTTTGAATTCTCTATTGACTGTGTATTACACTTGGAGTGAATTTTTACCCTCATTCTACCCACATATACCACTAGTCTGAACATATCTTGATATTTTACTCTTATTCTTGAATACTGATAAAACTACTTCTAGACTTTTTGGTTGAAAGCATTCTGTTTTCTGCTGCTCTCTTTATTACATTCTACATAGGTATAGTTAAATAACATTGTGCACATTTCTGGGTTTACTCTTATTTAGTTTAAGATTTGTTGAACTTTTTGAATCTGTGGGTTTATGTATTATATCAATACTAAAAAAATTGTCTGCTATAATTAGTGACTCCTATGACTAGATCTCTGAATTAGGTTGTAGGCAAAATTCATGATTCTGTATTTTTAAAAAAATATTTTTCTAGCATAACCCTTATTTTTATTATGTTCATCATTGATTTTAAAAAGGATTACAGGTGGATTTTCCTAAGTTGTATGTGGGTTTTATACTGGTTGAGTTGTTACAGGATAACCAAAGTCATGCTGAATTAAGTATTAATAAGACATAATTATCTCATTTTGAAATAATCAGTAAGTAAATAGTTTTCTTTAGCAAATGTGAGTCTTAACATTTTATAAAAGCAAGTCATTATGGTTAAAATAGACTTCTTTTTTGTTTGTTTTAATTAGTTACACTTGACAGTAGAATGCACTTTGATATATCATATATAAATGGATTATAATTCCTCATTCTTCTGGTTATACATGATGTAGAACCCCACCAGTCATGTAGTCATATATGTGCATAGGGTAATAATGTCTGATTCATTCTATCCTTCCTACCCTCAGACCCCCTCCCTTCACTCCCCTCTACCTAATCTAAAGTGACTCTATTCTTTACTAGTCACCCCCCATTGTGAATTAGCATCTGCAGATCAGAGAAAACATTAGGCCTTTGTTTTCTTGGGATCAACTTATTTTGCTTAGCATTATAATCTCCAACTCCATTTACCAGCAAATGCCATAATTTCATTTTTCTTTAAGGCCAAGTAATACCCATTGTGTATATATACCTCATTTTCTTTATCTATTCATCTGTTGAAAGGCACCTAGTTTAGTTCCATTGTTTAGCTGTTGTGAGTTGAGCTGCTATAAACATTGATGTGACTGCAGCACTGTAATATGCTGATTTTAAGTTCTTTGGGTATAAACTGAGAAGTGAGATAGCTGGGTCAAATGGTGGTTCTATTCCAAGTTTTCTGAGGAATCTCCATAATACTTTCCAGAGTGGTTGCACCAATCTGCATTCCCACCAGCAATGTGTAAGTGTACCTTTTCCCCCACATCCTCGCCAATTTTATTGTTGCTGTATTCTTAATAATTGCCATTCTGACTGGGGTGAGATGAAATCTTACAGTAGTTTTGATTTGCATTTTTCTAATTACTAGAGATGTTGAATTTTTTCATTTTTTGTTGATCAATTGTATTTCTTCTTCTGTGAAATGTCCAGTTCCTTAGCCCATTTATTGATTGGATCATTTGTTTTTTGGGTGTTAAGTTTTTTGAGTTCTGCATATATCCTGGAGATTAATGCTCTGAGGTGCATGTGATAAAGATTTTCTCCCATTCTGTAGACTTTATCTTTACGTTATTGTTTTCTTTGCTGAGAAGAAGCTTTTTGAGTCTGTCCCATTTATTGATTCTTGATTTTACTTCTTGCACTTTAGGAGCCTTAAATATTAAAACCATTCTTAGGGAAATTTCTGACAAACAATTTTATGGCAGCCAGTTAAAATAAATAGAAGTGTAAATATGTATGACAATATTTATAATGCCTGTGAAGTAAAATAATTTTTGAATATTTGCCAGACTTTTGTACTTTTCTATATAATTACACATTGGAAAGTTTCCATTATCCTTTTGTTTTAAGTTGTAACTATAAAAAATTTAATTCTGATTGTTTTTCTTTTTTGTGGTATGAGTTTGAACACAAGGGCACATTACCACTGAGCTATATCCCAAGACTTTTTAATTTTGGGACAAGGTCTCACTAAGTTGCAGAGGCTGGACTCACGTTTGCAATCCTCACTCAGCCTCCCAAGTCACTGGGATTACAGGCATGTGCCACTGTGACTGACTAAACTCTGAATTTTTAGTGGGATTTCTTGACTCCGTATTGTGATTCACTTGATGTTTTCTCTCTCTCTGTTTAATATCTGTATCTGTGTGATCTCTTGAGATTTTTATTCTAGTTCTTAATTCTTTTATAACAGCTCATTTATCTGCTGTTTAACCTGTCCATTAGCTACTTAATTTTGATAATTCTCATTTTTAAAAGTTCCTTTCTTTTCACATTTTCCTGCTGTTTTTTTTTCAAAATAACTTCTTATTCCCTATTTATATCTTAGATTTCCTCTTTTATATCTTTGATATTAACTGTACTTATCAGATAGAGAATATAAAATCTAGTTATCTCCTTAGGTCTGATTATACATAGGAGTTTTTTGTTTGTTTCTGCTTCCCTCCCAGAGGCCTATTTTCTTATGTACTTTGAAATTTGTATTGTAAGTTTATGTTCTTATGGGCTTTATTTGCCTGAGAGACTTATAGAAGATGTGTGCTTTCAAAGAGATAATGTTTCCTTCTGGAAATTTTGTATACCTGGGGTACTACCATGCAGAACCACTAAATATTAATTTCTTTAATGGAATCACATAGATCTTAGTTAAATTATAATTAGTGTAAATCAAATCCAAGATCTGTATAAGTCACCCTGTGTTTGTGAGTTCTAAAATATGTTTTTCCCCTTCATCTCCAACAGAGAATGGGATAGACAAGTCTATTTCCTGATGTTTTTCTTTATTTTCAGGCACATTTTATTAAAAGTCTTTTCTTTCCCTTAGATATGATTATAATGCTGGCACAAAGTGACAATAGGGTATTTGGAAAATTTTCTGCTACAAAAATGCATGTAATTAAATATCTTTATTTTAACTCTTAAGCTACTAATAAAAGTCTGAAAAAAGAAAATAAATTCTAGAAATGAAAGACTTAATCAAATTAAAATTCAGTTGAAAGCATTACCAATAGATTAGACCACATTGAAGAGATTCTCAGGCCTTCAAAACCATATAAAATCTTGAAAATAAAGTCAATAGTAAAGAAAATATGTTAAGAGACCATGATTAGAATATTCAAGAGACCAATTTAAAGCTCATTGGAATAGAAGAAGGCTCTGAAATATAAACTATTTCAATGAATACTATTTCAATGAAATAATAACAGAAAAATTACAAACCTTAGGAACAAGTTGGCAATCCAAAAACAAAGGCATTTAGAACCCCAAATAGGCAAAATCAAAAAAGATCCTGTCCAAGACACATTATGATGAGAATACCTAATATACAAAATAAGGACAGATGACTTGGGAAGCTGAGGCAGGAGGATTGTGAGTTCAAAGATACACCATGCAAATGGAGATCAAAAGCAAGGCAGGGTAGCTGCTCTTATACCTGGCAAAGTAGACTTCAAGCCAAAATTTATCAGAAGACACAAACATCACTTCATATTGATTAAGAGAATCATCCAACAGAGTAATAAGGATTGTAAATATTTATGCTCCAAAAATACATAAAATAAGCACTTCCTAATGTAAAGAATCAAATAGACCAAAGACAGTAATACTGGGTGATTTCAACAACACTGTTCTTATCATTAGATAGTTCATCCAGACATAAACTAAGTAAAGACTCATCAGAACTAAAAAATGCTATCAATCAAATGGAACTAACAGACATCTATAGAATATTTTGACAATCAACAACCAAATTCACTTTCTTCTCCATGGACACTTGTCTAAAATAGATCCTATTTTAGGACACAAAGCAGCCTTAATAATCACACACAAGGAAAGAGATAATTCCTTACATCCTATCACATCATAATGGAATGAAATTAGAAACCAACAAGATAAATAGATCATCTTAATACCTGAAGATTAAATAATACACTTTTAAGTGAGGAATGGATTATAGAAGAAATCAGGAGAGAAATTTTAAAATTCTTAAAAACAAATGAGAAGACAGCAGAATGAATCAGACATAAGTTCCTATATTCATGTATGAATACATGACCAATGTAACTCCACATCATATACAACCACAAGAATGAGAAGTTATACTCTATGTATAATATGTCTAAATACATTCGACAGTCATGTATAACTAAAAAGAACAAATAAAAAATGAAAAGAGAGAAACATATCAAAATCCTTGGAATAGTGTAGAGACAATTCTAAGAGGAAAGTATATAGCATTGAGTTCCTACATTAAAAAATAAAAACTTCCACATGAATAATGTTATACCTCAAGACCCCATAAAAGGACAGCAAACTATTTCAAAAATTAGTAGAAGTGCAGGCCGCATAGCCCACCTGCTAGAGTGCCTGCCTTTCATGCTGCAGGCCCGGGTTCGAGTCCCCAGCACGGTGGGATTGTGGAAATAACAAGCAAAAATTAGTAGAAGACAGGAAATAATTAATGAAATTGAGAATAAAAAACAATACAAAGGATCAATGCAACAAAAAATTGGTTCTTTGAAAAGATAAGCAAGATTGATAAACCCTTAGCTAAACTAGAGAACACCCAAATCAATAAAATTAAAAGATGAAAAAGGAAATACTACCACAGACACTTCTAAAATCCAGAGAATCATTATAAACTATTTTGAAAATCTATACTCCAATAAACTGGAAAATCTGGAAGATAGTTGACAATTCCTAGATTAATATGACCTTCCTAGGTTAATATGACCTACCCAGATTGAACCACAAACATCAGAAAACCCAAGCGGACCAATATCAATCTATGAGATTGAAGCAGCATTAAAAACCTTCCAACAAAGAAAAGCCCAGGACTACATGGATTCTCAGCTGAGTTCTACTAGACATTTAAAGAACCCTTCTCAGATCATTCCATGAAAAAGAAAGGGAGAGAACAGTGCCAAATTTTTTATGAAGCCAATATCATCCACCAAAACCAGAGAAAGGTATACTGAGGAAAGAAAACTTAAGACCAACATCACTGATTAACATTAATGCGAAAATCCTAAGTAGAATATTGGCAAACCACATTGAAAAACACATTAAGAAAATACTACACCATGATCAAATGTCTTTCATCCCAGGGATGCAAGATTGGTCCAACATATGCAAATAAATTAATTCATCACATAGAGTTAAGGACAAGAATCATGATTATCTCAGCAGATGCATTTAAAAAAGCCTTTGACAAAGTCTAGCACTTGTTCATGTTTAAAATGCTGGAAAAACTAGGGATAAAAGGAATTTACCTCAACACCTACAGGCTAGATACAACAAACCCAAGTCTAGAATATTACCAAATGGAGAAAAACTGAAAGCATTTCCTCTAAAATCAGGCACAAGGCAAGGATGTCTACTACTACCACTCCTATTCAACATAGTTCTTGAAACTCTGGCCAGAGCAATCAGGTTTTTAGAAAGAAAATTAAAGGGATACAAATAGGAAGTGAAGTTTAAAAAAAAAAAAGGAAATTAAAGGAATACAAATAGGAAAAGAAGTCACATCATCTCTGTTTGCTAATGACATGATTGTATATCAAGAAGTCCCAATAAAACTCCACCAGAAGACATCTAGAATTCATAAGCAGTTTCAGGAAAGTATCAGGATTCAAGATCAACATACATACATCAATAGCTTTCCGATGCTCTAGTTATGAATCTGTTGAGAAAGAAATCAGTTAATACTATCCCATTTACAATAATCTAAAAAAAAAGTAAAATACTTGAGAATAAATTTAATTAAGGATGTGAAAAACCTCTACAATGAAAACTACTGAATAAAACAAATAGGTGAAGACCTTAGAAGACAGAAAGACCTCCTATGCTCTTGAATAGGCAGAATTAATATTATCAAAATGGTCACACTACCAAAAACATTATACAGATTCAATGCAATCCCCATCAAAATACAAATGACAGTCTTCACAGAACTAGAACAGAATGGTTCTAAAATTCATTTGGAAGAATAAAAGACCGAAAATAGCCAAAGCAATTCTTAACAAGAAGAGTGACACTAGGGACATCGCAAGTGGAGAGAAAGCCCACATAATGGGAGATCTTTGCCAGCTACTCTTCTGACAAGGGATTAATATGCAGAATATATGAAGAACTCAAAAACTTAACACCAAAAAAGAAAACCCCAATCAATAAATGGGCAGAAGAACTAAACAGAAACTTTTCAAAAGAAATGACAAATATGAGAAAATCCTCAATATCCCTAGCAGTCAGGGAAAAACAAATCAAAACTACATTACTATTCCATTGCACTCCAATTAGAATGGCAGTAATCAAGAATACAAATAATAATGCTGGTGAGATTATGGGGAAAGGGGGACACTCATACATTATTGGTAGGACTGCAAATTATTATATCCACTTTGGAAAGCAATATGGAGAGTTCTCAAAAGACTAGGAATGGAACCACTTTATGGTTTTTATCCAAAAAGAACTAAAATCATCATACTGTAGTTAAATGGACATATTAGTTATTTATATCAGCACAGTTCACAACCAGCCCAGGTGCCCATCAATAGATGAATGGATTAAGAAAATGTGGAATAGACAAGGAGGAATGAAGGGAAGGGAGAGGAATGGGAAAAGGAAAGACAGTGGAATGAATCTGACTTAACTTTCCTGTATACAAATGTGAATACACCATCGTGTATATCCACAAGAAATTACAAAAAAACCAAAAGAACTATGGTAAATGACAGAAAGGTCAGTAGAGGGAAAGGAATAGGGAATGGGGAAGGGAGGGGGAAGGAAAGGTACTAGGGACTGAATTAGAACAAGGTATATTCCATGCTTTTATAATTATGTCAAAATACTGTCATGTATAACTAAAAAGAACCAACAGATTAAAAAGGAAATGAGGTATATATACACAATGGAGTTTTACTAGGCCATAAAGAAGAATGAAATTATGGCGTTTGCTGGTAAATGGATGAAGTTGGAGAATGTTATGCCAAGTGAAGTAAACTGAGCTCAGAAAATCAAGGGATATATGTTTCCTCTCATATGTGGAAGCTAGACCAAAATAAGGGGAAAATGTTTGATGAAAATAGGAAAGATACTAGGGGAGTAGAGGAAGGAGTTAGAGGGGAGAGAAGGGATAGGAAAAGGGAGGAATGGTAGAATGAAATTGACCAAATTATATTATACATAAATATGAATATGTGACAGTGAATTTCAACTGTATGTATATCTATAAAGTACCAGTTAAACTGTAAATGAATAGAAGGAAGAACAATAGAGCAAAAGAAGGGGAGGTTGGGGAAGGAGGAAATACTGGGGACTGAAGTGGAGCATGTTATATTCCATGCATGCATGATTAGCTCCAAATAAAACCCAATATTATGTATAACTATAACTTTAATGCATTAATAAAAACATTAAATTTTTAAGTAAAAATCAGTGAAACTAAATATTTAATATGTTTAAATACAAATTTATAAGTATAAATCATGAAGTAAAAAATATAAGTGTAGCTCATATTGTGAATTATCTTAATTATTAGTAAATTATTAAAGACATACTTAATAAAATGAAGAAAGTTTCAACATGAAACATTGAAAATAAAATAATTGATGTTTCTTTAAAGCAGCTTTAAAAAAGTTTAATTATATTGTCATAGAGAGTTGCAAAAGTTATTAATTTTGTGTAAATTTCCCCAGATGTCTAAAAGGTGTTTACTGAGTACATTATATACTAGTTTGAGTAACAGTAAAATAATAAATATATTCCAGTTCAAAATTTCCCCTGGCTTTTTCTTTCCTTTTTTCTTTTTTAAAGAAACCCCTGTTTTTGAGATGAGATTTTGCTATGTTGCCCAGGCTTGCCTCTCCTCCTGTCTCAGCCTCTGGGGTAGTTAGGACCACAGGAGTGTATCACAACACTGCATCCTCTGACCTTTTCATAATCGAATAATTCTATCTCTTATTTGATAGCTTTGAGAACATCTTTTTAAATAACTTTATGTGGGGACCATAGCCCTTTTATTGATATCAAGCAATGTTTATTTAAAAGAATGCATTCCAGTTTTCATTGTGTTTAGATTTATGATTTATAGAAGGAAATTATAGTTCTTTACTATTGCATTTGATATGAGTTGAATTGTGTCTCTGAATAAGTCAAGTCCTAACTCCCAATATTTGTAAATGTGCCCTATTTGTAAATAGTGTTTTCTTAGATATAATCAAGTTAAGATGAGGTCATGTAAGATCAGAATGAGCTTTAATGACTGATATTTCTGTAAAAGACCTTGTGAAGACATAGTCTTACAGATACATAGGAGGAACACAGTATGGTGATAGAAGCAGAGACTGGAATAATGTGTCTGAAACCAAGGCATACCAAAGATTGCTGGCAACCACCAGAAGCTACAAAGAGGCAAGGAAGGATTCTTCCATAGAACTTTCAGGAGGATTGTAGTACTGAGCTACATCTCCAGCCCTTTTTCTTTTATTTTGAGATAAAGCTACCCAGGCTGGCCTCAAACTTGTAATCCTCCTGTCTCGGCCTCCCAAGTAGTTGAAGTTACAGGTATACACTACCATTCCCAGTGCCCATTATCTTTCATCCCTGGGGAGTTTTTCAGATTTTTTAATGAGCTCAGCTATAATTTAAAAGGATGCCTATTATGTTAATCTTGCCTAAACTCAACTTTCTACCTGTTCTTTATCTGTACCCAACCAGCAGAATAAGAGTTGAATAAAACAGGCAACTGTGATGATTGATCTCACTACTCTTCTGTTTCTCTGCTTCTCCTTTGAAGCAGAACTCTTCAAAATAGTTTTTCCACAAACCATTCTACTTAGGCTTTTATCTCTATTTGTTCATTGAACTTCCTGCCAGTCTCTTGGTTGGTTTTCACCTTACTTAACCTCTTAGCAGTTTTCGATATAAGCAATCATTTCTTCTTTCCCTTGTCTCTGGAACCCATGCATGCCTTTGTTTCCCCCTCTCCTTCACTGACTTCTAATTTGTTCCCTTTGCTGGCTCTGCCTCTTCTTTTTGCTCTCTCTACATAGGAATATTCCAGGCCGCCTTCCAGCCGTTTTTTTTTTTTTTTTTTTTTTCTTTTTTCCTCCCCCATATGTATACTAACATTTAAGAGATCATATAAATTTCTATCTAGTTAGAAGACAGAGATTACACTAGTCATTTGAAAAAGGGAAATTTAATAAAAAATATTAACTATAAAAGGTGGTAACTACTGTAAAAAGGTTGTAGAAGTAACTGTCATAGAAAGCAACTTCTACCTCTAGGCCGAGGAAGAGTAAACAAAGAATTTAAAGAAGATTCAGACCTTTTTGGAAGTGTGTGACTGTCACCAGAAGGCTCAGTCTGTCTGTGGTGAAGAAGCCTGCCAGAGGGTGCAGACCAGAGCTGAATGGGCAGGAACACTGCTTGGTGAAGAGTTTTAACAACTGTGAGGACCTCTGCTGTGTTGGCAAAGAATCTTTCCGGAGGCTGCAAATTGTAGCTGCAAATTGTAACTGAATCATTAAGGCAATTACTGTAATGGTGGAGAAACTTTCTGGAGGACTCAAATGGACTTTCCACTGTGAATGTTGCTAGCAGGCTTCCTACACACCAGTGTCCTGGCATCATATGTAAAGCAGCGCAGAAATAGGAAGGAGTCTCCCTCTTCTGTTTGGGCCTTATAGTGTCTCTCCAGCACCCTCTGTTGGCAAAGTTTAGTATCAGTCAGTAGGAAAAAACAAACACTCTGTGAGGTCCAAAGAGTAAATTTGGAACTGAGCATCAATAAATTAGTTACTGGCATAGTATGCCCCTTTGGCTAATCAGCATGCTCATGCTCCTTTCTACACACATTTGGTCTTCCATTCATTCACAGAACTAACATTGTGTTTCTACCCAGACATGCACCTATGCTTGGTTCAAATGAAGAAGTTCTCATCTGTTCCTTAAATAGAGAAAACATAGTCCCAATAGTCTTTATGTCCATTGACAAATATAGTAATTACAGTCAAATTTAGTCAGAATCTTACTGCATATTCAATTGCTTTAAAAATAAATTGTAAAACTCTGTGCAGTGGTACAGCTTGTAATCCCAGTGACTCCTCAGGAGACTGAGGTGGAAGGATCACAAGTTGGAAGCCATCCTCTGCAATTTAATGAGACCCTGTCTCAAAATAAAAAATAAAAAGGTCTGAGGCTATAGCTCAGAGCATCTCTGGGTTCAATCCTTAGTACTGTAAGAATAAAAGAATAAATTGTGAAGTTAACCTCTAACAAATGTTATTAAATATTAAGGAGAAAACTAAATAGTGTATATATACATATATACATGTATGTGTGTATACATACATATGTGTATGTATATATATATATAATATATATATATAATCTCACAAACATTTATACAAAGTCACTGTACTCCTTGTTTCTGTAATTGGTCATAAGGCTGTAGTTGATATCAGTGACCTCTTTCTTCCACTTCCCATTCTGTAGTTTCCTTGTCCTTAGCCAGAACTTCATGTTCTTGGCATTATTTCACTTGTGGGGTGACCCAAACCTTTATTACTGAAGCATCTGAAATCTCAATAACTCTACCTTTTATTCATGGTTGCTATAATTTTCCATTTTTACCATTCATCATGGAAGGACTAACAGGCATCCCAGAGAATCCCCTAAGTTTTAGACATAGTATTCTTTGCCGCCTTTGTACAGCAATTACTCAGTTTCCCCTGATACATCACTATAGCCAGAATTGTAATAACACCTTTCTTTTTCTGTTGATTTAGTGGCATAGGAGTTCACCATGACCAGGTGGCAGACTCACCTTTCAGTTCAGTGGAACCATCTTTATGTCCTCTGGTAGAAGCATTCCCCTTGCACTTGGGAGCTTAGGCTATAAATCGACACCACTTAGTTTCCACGATGCAAAACAAAATTAATACAGTTTGGTTACTAGATATAAGAGAACCACTTCTAGTTCCATCTCTGAATATCCAGATCCATGTGTTCTGGCTATGAGGTACATAGCACCATATAATAGCCTAATATTCAAAGCTTATACTGAAGCCTATAAGACAGAACCCCAGTCTTTTAGGGTATTACTTCCCAAGTGGTGGTAAATTAATCTTCAGTAAGCCATTTTGACTTTCTATTAGTAGCTTTGTGTGGATAATGGAAGTATGTGATAAAACCAGCTAATGGCATAGGCATAAGACTAATTTTACACATCTTGCTATGCAGTGAGTTCCCTGATCAAAGTGTAGAGTGCTGTGATGATGATTTAAGTCATCTTGTATGTCCATGGATTGTGGTACTAACAGAAGCATTACAGGCAGGAAAGGCAAATCCAGAATTCATGTCTTTCCAGTGAGTATGAATCCTTGCCCCTTCCATAACGGAAGTGGTCCAGTGTAATCAACATGCTTCCAGGTAACTGGCTTGTCTCCCTGGGAAATGGTGCCATATGAGGGATTCCATTGGTCTTTGTCATTAACAGATTACACACTCATTAGTGAGCTCTGCCTTGGTAAGGAGAAGCCCATATTTTTTAACTCAAGCTCTGTTTTTGCCATAATGGGCTCACTGAACAAGTGTTAAGTGACTAGGAAGAGAGGCTGACTGATATCCTCAGAGCATATCATTTTGTTCATTTTATTATTAACAGCTTCCTCTGCAGTGGATTCCTTTGGTAAGTATTCCTTTAGACAAAAATCTTCAAAGCCTTAACCCTTTCTGAGATCTTCATCCTTCTATTTTTCAGATTTCCTTGTCTCTAATCTTAACACTCCTGTTTCTTTCAAGTTCCTAACTGTTAATCCAATTTATTAGCAAATACAAATGAATCAACATAAATCTGCACATCTTGTTATCTTTGACTGCAAAGTGAAAAACCAAATGTAGTGCTTGTAGTGTTGCCCACTGGGAGGTTTTGCCTTCACTGCTGTCTTTCAGGGTCATCCCCAAGCAAGACTGTAGTGCTTCCAAATGTGTGCCAATATGTATAGAAATATAAGTTTGGCTCAATTGTTTTCTTCCACGGTGAACTGATTATAAGGAACACCCATGAAGCCGTAGGTATCGATTGAGAGAAGGAGCCACCTATTTAAATATATTACTTATAACTTCCAGATCTTTCCAGGACTAGTCTTGTGTGTGTCATTTTCACTTGATATACTGCCACTGTGCACACTCAACCCATGGCTTGATTGATCATGTTACTTCTAATTTATGATTGGAAGCACAGGGCACATAGTCACATGACAACCCATGGTTAGGCATTTACTTTCTGACAAGGTCTAGTAACAATCTGGAAGCTACTTCTCAAAAAGGAAAATAATCTTCTATAAAGGAGAGCATGGGATTTGCTCTTGGATCCTGTGGTTCTTCAGTATGATTCTCCTTGGGTAGCTTTAGAGTGGCTCCATATAGCATCCCTATGTACCACATATACTTTGAATGTCATTGACTCTGTTGGCTGATTCTTCCCGAGTGGAAAATCAGCTTTCCTCCTTTTGCTCTGGTGCTCACTGCAAACTGGAAGCCTTCCGGTGACTTGTTAAATGATTTGTTAGGTGAGTAGAAGCAGCTCTCTGAAATACAGTGTATATTGCATCCCTAGGCTGACAGTGCTTTGCTCCTTTTGTTCATGGTAGGTTCAGCAACTTATCTTTTACCTTGAAGGGAATATCTTGACATACTCCAGACCACTGGACATCAGGTACATCACTGACATGGCAGGTCCCTGAATGTTTGTGGTATTATCAGCCACTTTCTTGATTCACATGTCTCACTAAGGTATCTAAAGTACTTGTTGCTTCCTGCTTCCCAGACCATTCAGCATAATGTCATCAATGTAGTGGACCTTTGAGATGTTTTGTGAAGTGTCAAGACCATCAGGATCTCTGTGGACTCTGTTATGGCAGAGGACAGGAGAGTTGAAATAACCCTGAGGCAAGGCTTTGAAGGTGTACTGAGGTACAAGTCAGGTAAAAGCAAACTGCTTCTGGTGGTCTTTTCAAATTGGTATGGAGAAAAAAGCATTAACCAGGGCAATGGTTGCATATCAAATGCTGGGAGCTGGGTTAATTTGTTCCAGTAAAGATAGTACATCTGGAGGAGCAATTTCAGTTGGAGTCACTGATTAAATATATTATTCAGTTATTATCTAAAATTCATCTAATTTTAACATGAACCCAACAGGCAAGTTTACATGATAATGTGATAAATATCCCCACCCATGCATACTTCAAGTCTTTGATAGTGTTACTGATTTTTTTTTTTTTTATAATTCTTGGGCTCAAGATTTTGTTTCTGACTTATTGTCTTGGTAGAGAAGGGAATTTCCAGAGACTTCCACCTAGTTTGTATCATAATGACCTTTAGCCCATGGATTATAACACCAGCATGGAAGAGTCTGCCAGTTGCCAATTATTCTAATTTAGGAATTGTGGGGGAGGGGCTGTTGTTTCAAACTTGACCTAAGATTTCATCTGTTATATATGAACTTTCACTTGGGTAGAAAATAGCATCATTTTGTGTTCCTAAGAAGTAGCGTCAATTCAGAGTTTACATGTAGAAATCCTTGAAACTTTGGATATTTCCTTTTTCCAATTTGCAACTATTCTCTTAAGTGGCCACAGTTCCCTTTGAAGAAATTATTTGTCATATATTTATGGGAGTTCTACTAGATTCTAGCCTTCCCCTCAGTTAAGGGGCTCCTAGTACATACATTGACTTAGGTCTGAAAACTGGTTGAGAATCTGATTCTCCATTGTGATACTTTAAGTCAGGTTTTTAGCCACTAGGTGTGAAGTTTTTTGTTAAATAAATTGATATTAATCTAGTAGCCTACCTATTTCATTCATAGAGAAATGTACTTAATTAGCCATAAACAGAAATCCCTAAGGACTAAAGTATTCTGATGATCAGTACATTCCTCCTGTCCTTTTGGGTAAAAGCATCTACTTTGGCTTTGGTGATTAAGAGCTGCCACTTGGCCTCTGCTTCAAGGTCCTTGTTGAATCAAGGAACCCATATCAATGTCCTACATAGGAGAACAATTACAGGGCTTTCGAAGATGTAATACTGCCCTTAATATGTCATTGCCCTAGTGAAGGGACTGTTTTCTAGACTTGGTGGGGAGGGGTGGATATATTTGGTGGGTGGGTATGAAGGTTACTAATGAAAAATCTGTGACATTCATACCTCCCTATGCTGGGGATGTGACTTAGTGGTAGAGCACTTGCCTGGGATGCATGAGGTCCTGGGGTTTGATCCCCAACACTGAAAAAAAGAAAAAAAAAAGCAGCAACTTCCTACCTTCCTAAGTTTTTAGATTCATTCCTTTATATCAGGGGTCAATTCATGGATCAAATCTAGCCCACCCTCTCATTTTATAGTTTTTTTTTTTTTTTGTATCACAGCTGTGCCCATTCACTTATGTGTTGTCTGGAGCTGATTTTGCACTACAGTAGCAGAGCTGAGTCGTTTTGACAGATATTTTATGGTCTGTAAAGCTGAAAACATGTACTGTGTGGTCGGTCCTTTAATAAAAATTTACCTATCTCTGCCCTAGAGCATGCTGAGATTTAACCCAAATTATGAGGGACCAATAGGGGTGGTTATGATAGTTCTTCAGAAAGATGAGAATTCCTTTGCAAGGCAACTGCCCCAAAAGGTTAGACTTCTCAAACACAGGACAAGAAGACAAGGGAGACTCAGAATAACACAAGTTTGAGATCTCACCTTAGTCTAAGTCCAACCAAATGTCCCCTTTTGGTGTCCTAATTTTTAAAAAATTTGTTCTAATTAGTTATACATGATGGTAAAATGCATTTTGACACATCATACATAAAATGGACTATAACTTCTCATTCTTCTGGTTACACATGATGTAGAATCACACCAGTCATTTAATTATATATGTACATAGGGTGGCAATGTTCGATTCATTCCACTATCCTTTCTACTCCCATGTCCTCTCCCCTCCCTTCATTCCCCTCTGCCTGATCAAAAGTACCTCTGTTTTTCCCTAGCTGCCCCCTTATTGTGAATTAGCATCCACATAACAGAGAAAACATTAGACCTTTGGTTCTTTGGAATTGGCTTATTTCACGTAGCATGATATTCTGCAGCCCCATCCATTTACCTGCAAATGGCATAATTGCATTCTTAAGGCTGGGAAATATTCCATTGTGCGTGTGTGTGTGTGTGTGTGTGTGTATCACATTTTCTTCATCCATTCATCTGTTGAAGGGCATCTAGGTTGGTGAATTGAGCTGCTATAAACATTGATGTGGCTGCATCACTGTCATATGCTGTTTTAAAATCCTTTAGGTATAAATTGAGGAGTGGGATAGCTGGGTCAAATGGTGGTTCCCTTCCAGGTTTTCTGAGGAATCTCCATATTGCTTTCCATAATGGTTGTGCTGGTGCCCTAATTTTCATACAAAAATTTTAAGGAGGCTGTCTCATCCAATTGACATATCTGCAACACAGGCTGTGAAATTTGTGTTTAAATTTTAATGGCTATAAGATGTCAGGGATTCTTTTATACTTGCTGTGGAAACTTTCTCTGAGAACAATTCATGCTAGGAATTTAAGGACCTGGGCTGATTACTTCTTTGGGTAGGTTCTTTATGCAGTCAGTGGGATCTATTTCACAACACTGTATTTTTACTTGTATTAGAAGTCATTATTATTGTAGTGATTGAGGGCAACATCCTCTTGAACTTCCAAGGCACTGACTTTAGTAGACAGTTCATCACATTCAACAGTAGGATTAATAACTTAATTGTAACACCAGCACATACCTTGGATTACTAGCATTCCATTTCCTATTGGTAAGGACTCAACACTGTTCTTAAGTTCAAGGGCATGATATGTTAACTGAGAAAAGGTGGTTAACTACTAAAAAGCATAAAAGAATTTTAAGAGATGTAAAGGAGCAACTACAGAAAGCAGCTACTATCTATAAGGTTAATGAAATTGAAAGATCAGACTCCTCTACCCCAGATTGAACTTCTCTGTGAAGAGGTCATGGATGCCACAAGACCCTTTACCAGTGGTGAAGAAATTTGCCAGAGGACATGTGTTACTACTGGAAATCCTCTAATGGCAGAGAAACCTCCATCATTCCCACCCTTATCCCCCATTATCTGCTAATACCAACACACTAGAAGGAAGCAAAGTTCCTTCCTTCTGCTTTGGCCTTGCACTGTCCCTCTAGGACCTTTACTAGCCAAAAATAAAGTCAGTTGGCAAAGAAAAATGTTTATAGGATTCAACTTTAGTGACAAATAGTGGGGGGAAAGAGTGAATTTGGAGCTAAGAGAAATAAATTAAGAAAAAGTTCTTAACCTGTTGCCTCACATTTTTATGCATCTTGCCTTTTCCCCCTGATCTCCAGAGAAGAATTAATATGTCTTCAGTTGAACCTCTTAGGCATCCTTACCTAAGGTGGTACAGAAATGAATACTTGTACCTCGTCTGGTTTTTCTCAATTCAGTAAATGGCATCACCATTGAGGCAGAAACCACAATTTACTTTACACTCAGTTGCTTAAAGTTCTTCCATGTCTATTTTCTTTCTTTCTTTCTTTTTTTTTTTTTTTTTTTTTTGCAGTGCTGGGGATTGAACCCAGGGCCTTGTGCTTGCAAGGCAAGCACTCTACCAACCCTTCTATTTTCAAATATGTCCAAATCCTACCACTTCTCATCATTTCCACTGCTGTCATCTTGCTCCATCCAGGTTATCTCTTGACTGTCAAATCTCAGAAATCCTAAATTTCTTCATAGATGCTTGTTAATTAGATGACTTCTTGTTCTCATTCTGTAATTTTTCATTCTGTAACAGCTCGTACCCCATCCTTCTTCCATCAAATTTCATGCAAGTTTCCAAAAACCTTAAGGTTTTTTTATACTTGCTGCATCTCTTTTATATGCTTGCTGTCAAAGTAAGCCTGTTGTTTTGTGTTTATCAATGTAGTATTAACATTTTTTTTAAAAATTAATAAAATTAATAGTATTAATATTACTTGTATAGTTTTGAAACATAGATTTTCCTATCTTCAACTAATAATTGTCTATTGTGAGATTTTTAAAAACATTTTAAAGCATTTTTAAAAGATGTCCTCATTTCCTAAATTTCTGATTTATTAGGTAGAATCTACAAAATTCTGCTATCAGTCTTTTCCCTCCCCACCCAAAAGCTTCCATTTATGTCATTGACATTTGTTAGTTAATAGTTAAAATCTCTTATTCTTTTTCATCAACTGAATTTCTTTGTTTTTGTTTTTAATAGTTTATTTTATTAAATAACTAAAGTTAGACCAGTATACTGCCTCATTAGGGGAAGCCATTCCTGCATATCATCTTATATGTTGGAATAGATTATGGCATGTGTCAGAACATTCCCTTTTGTTTAGTTTATTCAAAGAGTAGATTGAAGGGAGGCGGAATGGCAGAGCCTTGCATATGAGGAAAGTTGTTTTAAAGTTTCTACACATCTTGGTTTAAGTGGAGTATCAGCTTCAGTTGTTCTGTATAACACGCACTTCCTCACCACTCCCAACCCCAAGTCCTCTGTCTGCCTTTTCCACCAAACAACTCTGAGGCAACCTGAGCCCAGAAGTTACCAATCAATTGATACAGTGGAGCAGACCTGGAAGACACCTTACTTCTCACCTTTGGGATTAAATAGTCTAAAACAGGGTAGGAGAACTATGGCTAAACAAGTGAAGATTTTAAAGGAAGCTTTGCTAGAAACAAGAACGCCTGAATTCAAATCCAGAAAAAAATCCTATTGGGGAGAAATAAAATCTTAGCTTATGTTCTGAAAATGCCTGCAGGAAATAGTTAGGGAATGACCTTTCATACACAAGCTCTAAGAACCCTGGACACACAGGAGCTTTGGCTAACACAGTTTGGGCCTGCTGAGCCAGATTTCCTAAGGGCTGCATATCACATCTGTCTGGCTCAGTCTGCAGTGACAGTCCTTCAGCTCCATCAAAGTGCTCTCCAATATGTCATAGTTGTCTTTAAAGCTCTTAAATTCTAGGAAATGCTTGGCACGTTTGCTCTTCTGACTGGAGGAGAGGGAGTTATGTGGCCTGGGTAGTAGTTGGGGAGATTTCAGGGGACTGAGGTCTTTGGCTGATGATTGGTGCTGTCCCATGGTGGCCTGCTCATTTAGGGCCTCTTGATAGCACAGGTACTCACTGTGGCCAAGCACCTGTCTCACAGCAAACTATTGCCAGTCATTCAGCAGGGTATCAGTGAGGGTCTTCCATATACCCTTGAAAGGAGGAGCAGAAATTCTTGCCCTTTAAGGAACGGCAGTGTGGGCCTTCTTCGTGTAATGGAATCTCAGAGGCAAGGATAGCATCCAGAGCTTTCATCCTGTACAAATAGTAGAGGATGTAGCAACTTTGATTTACCTGGGTTTCCAGTTGTAGCAGGCGTGCATCATCATCAACTGCAAGGAGCTGGAGTTCATACCTGATATTCTGAACCCTGAAGAGTCAAATGTCAGTCTCCTCTTTTAAGTCCTCAGGAGTATTGTGTCCCACAGGGACATGGGGTCCCCTTCTAGATTTCACTGCAAGTGCATGATTGTTTCTTCACAAAAATAAACAGCAGTACAAATTTCACGCTCCTGTAGGCCATGACTGGCGCAACATTCATCTAGGACAGCCAGTTACTGCTGGGTGCCATGCCACGCAGAAATGCGCGTGTTTTCCCACTGCTCTGCCTCGTTAGGCCAGGCTCCGTGGAAGCAACCATGTGTGGATTCCCTAGAGCTCCCTGGCCATTTGCTTATGGGAAAAGACCAAGCCAGACCTGGTCTGAAAACATGGTACATGGGGGGCTAGGAAAGGAGGACAACACCTTCCTGTACCCCTGACCCAGCATTTGACTCAGGCAATCTCAACTTTTTCTTCAACTTAATTTTTTTCAAGATAAATATCAGTACTCAGTTTTGTTACATTTAGAAATAAATTTAATTTTTTTCTTAGAATTCTTACTGGAATTTTCATAGAAAACTTCATCTGTATCTCTTGACTCCTTTTTTTATGTTGATTTGAGACCATAATAAACATAGGCATTCTCTTTGAAATGAAAGGTCCTTCAAGCACATATTTTTGAAAAAAGACAAAAGAAAATTGCCTGATACATTCTCTTCTTCTTCCAGGTGGAAGGTGTTGCTGTTTTTCTCCTGATGGAAAAGCTTTAGCTGTAGGTCTCAATGATGGAAGTTTCTTAATGGCAAATGCAGATACCCTAGAGGATCTTGTGTCTTTTCACCACAGAAAAGATATTATTTCAGATATTAGATTTTCACCTGGTAAGATTGCATTTATTTGATTATTAACTTTGATCTGAATATGAGTAAATGTATCAATGTGTGATTTTTATTAGCTTATTTTACCTTGGAATTTTACCTTTTTTTTTGACTAGAAGGGGCAGTATGGTGAGAGGCACAAATCCTCTGTTTGATTAGTGCAAATATCTTACTTAGTGCTTTTTATGTCACCAAAGTTTTCATATGACCTGGGCCAGGACACTACTCTGAACTTGTTTTCTCATTTGTAACATAAAAGGAGCTTGACTGTTTTCAAGATATTCTTGATATTCTTAGTGCTTTTAAAATTGTATTACTTTCTGCTGGGGGTGTAGCTCGGTTATAGTATACTTGCCTAACATGTGAGAGGCCCTGGGTCCAATACCAAGCACCACAAGAAAGAAAAAGCATTACTTTTTCTCATACATCAGTTTTCTTACATTCATTATTTACTACAAAACCTACTATAACATAGGAATTCCTGATGTTAAGCAAAATTTACTTAGGTTGGTCTAGATCTATTTTTTTTTTTTCTAAATTTAAAGGGAGTTTTGGTCATCAAAACATACCAAAATTACATCATATATAATATTGACAGTTTGCTCTCCACTGAACTAAATTGTTTCACTAAACTCTACTTCATTTTGTTATTTTTAAAAAATTTTTAAAGTTGCAGATGGACACATACCTTTATTTATTAGTTTTATGTGCTTTTAAAAAAATTTAAGTTGTTGATAGACCTTTATTTAATTAATTTATTTATATGCAGTGCTGGAAATCGAACTCAGTGCCTCATACATGCTAGGCAAGCCCTCTACCACTGAGCTACAGCCTCAGCCCCTTGTTAGTTATTAATATACTTGAAAAATATTATCATTTGTCATTTAACACATCTGTTCAGTTCTAATATAGCTTATGAAGCACCTAAAATTTCTCCAAAAATATATTAAGAAAATTAACTCTAGTTTCAGAGTGTAAAAAACATTTCTACAGGTAGAAAATGCCAAATATGTTTCTCTTGTAGGATCTGGGAAATATCTAGCTGTGGCATCCCATGACAGCTTTATAGATATTTATAATGTAATGAGTAGTAAACGAGTGGGAATATGCAAAGGAGCTACCAGTTGTATAACCCATATTGACTGGGATATTAGAGGTAAGACTTTAAACAGCTTAATATTTGATAAATGTTTCATTTGGTTTAGTATAGCTATTTTAAAGAAACAAACATGATTTAACAGATAGGTTCAAAAATCTTGTGAAAAACAAACCGTATTCTCTAAATTATTTTCCACTACTTTATTTTACAACTGAAAGTGAATACTATAAATTTTTTTAGTGCTTTACCCTATGTCATTCAAATGATAGTTCAGTAATAAGTTGTTTAGTTTGAAGTAATATAAATATATTGTACAAAAAGTTTTTTAGTCAGATAATGTACTAGTTATTGTCTGATAAATTTGACAGACTTCAATTTGGAAATGGAAAAGTTAATGAGTATTTTAATATCTCTTTTCCATCAGTTAATATGCATTTCCTAAAAATAACCATAATTATATAGCATAATTTAAAGAGTATCTTTGTATTTTAACAGAATGCATAGCATATGAAAGTGTTTAATAAGTTAAAATAAATGTTAAATATTTTAAATGCTACATTTAGGGATTATATTTAACAATTTCAACTTTAAAACTTTACTATTTCAAATTAAGGTTTTTTAGGTACTGCTAAACAAAATACTTGCATGCACTTAAAAGAATTTCAGCATTCATTTCTAAGGTTTTTTCAATATGCATAAAAACAAATAATTTCTCTGTATATACATAAATAAAAATTAAGCCATTTATGAATTTAATTAATTATATGCAGATTAAGAAAATACAATGTCTTTAAAATATATTGACTTGGAGAGGAAAATTTTTTTCTATTTAAGCTTAATTTTTCCCATAAAATTGAAACATCATACTACTGATATAAATATTTATATATTTGTATATGTCTATATACATTTTATTTTTTTAAGGAAAGCTTTTGCAAGTCAACACTGGTGCTAAAGAACAGTTATTCTTTGAAGCTCCCAGAGGGAAAAAGCAAACCATCCCCAATGTGGAGGTAGGAGGACACTGGTGCTTGTAGTGGTGTTCATATCAGTAAGAGTGGTTGGAAAACTTATGCCTACTTTCCGTCATTTAGTTACATGTGAAGCTTAATCTCACATTATTTGAATGATGAATATTCTTAGGGTGAGTTTATTTTATTGGTCTACAATGCATAGATGGCTAAAGGAACAGATACTGTATTAAGTAGAGAAATAAAACACTGGTATTATGGCTATGCTAGAATCACTTTTCTCAAAGGACAAGAAACACCCACTAATAAATAGGGGACATACCATCTGATTTGAAGTACTGAGTTTCTGCCACATCTTTGGAACCCATACGCCTATGATACTTGTTAGCAGATTTCTCTTTAAAAAAGTTTTTTTTTTTAAATGTGTTCAGGTTTTTGCTTGAAAATATTGGGATTTTTTTGTTTTTTGGGGTGTTTTTTTTTTTTTTTTTGGGCATGGCCTAGGAAAAGAGAAAGTGGCTTTAAAAAGGAAAAAAATTAATAAAAAGGATTGTACCAGTTTAAGGGGAAAAAAAAAGGAGGGACTGTTAAGTAAAAGCTCTGAATTTCCAGTTGAAAAACATACTATGATACATTAAAACAAAAATTTAGACATGAACTGTTATGAGTGTTTCTTGATTATTCCTTTTTTTGGGGGTTCAATCCCCAGCACAACAAAAAACCCAATCTAGAACACATACTAATTATATAACAAGGACTTCCTGAATAATATTCTATTAAATAGTATCTGCAAGAACTAGTAAACTCTGAGAAGCTGCAAACCAAGACAACTAATGATTTAATTGTTTTTCTATTAAAATTTAATTTCACTTGTGACATATAATAACAAAGATGAATGTTCAGATTTTGGTTGTCCTTTTAGATATTACACAGTAATTTTCTCTTTTTAGGTGGAAAAAATTAGTTGGGCATCATGGACAAGTGTGCTTGGTTTATGCTGTGAAGGAATTTGGCCAGTAATTGGAGAAGTCACAGATGTAACTGCCTCTTGCCTTACCAGTGACAAAATGGTCCTTGCTACAGGCGATGATTTGGGATTTGTGAAGTTATTTAAATATCCTGCTAAAGTATGTATTTTTCTTTTACCTTCCTAATGATCAGAATTATGAAAATGATTAAGGTAATATTCTTTCATAGCATTTCATTGTTGTAACATGAATACTACGTATGTAAAACGTCATGTTGTACCATGAAAGGTTCAGAATTATGTTTCCTATTCTTGGCACCATATTTCTTTTTATCTAGAATAAGCATTGTAATCTATGATCCCATGCCTAAATTTATATTTTATAGTTTTTTTAGTATTGAATAATGTAAATATCCTTTTTAAAAATCCATTCCTTTTATCCCCAATATTAACTTAAACTATTTTACTTTTTTTGTTTTATATGTATACGTATGTGTGTGTATATACACATAAAATTAAAAGTTAATACAAACTCTTTATAGGTATCGTTTTTAAAGAGAAAATACTAAATACTTAAAACACCTATGAAATTAAAATAAACAACACTGATTTAATGTGATTAATGATTTTTTTTTTAACTAAACTATACAGATTCTTTGGAGTTCTCTGTGCCTATGTTGTGTTATGTGACTGCTCAATTCTTATTTCACATATCCATATTCAAACTACTGCAAAATGTTTGACGCTAAAGTAAAATTCATATATCAAAGCCAGTGTCCACCTGCTTGCCTGCCTTCCCTTCCTCCCTCCCTCTCTTTCTTTCTTCTTTCCTTCCTTCCTATCCTTTCTTTTTCTCTCTTCCCTTTCTCCCTTTTTCCCTCCTTCTTTCTACTGGTCATTGAGTCCAGGGCACTCTACCCACTGAGCTACATCTCCAACCCTTTTATTTTATTTTATTTATTTATTTATTTTTTTGAAATGGGTCTTGCTAAATTACCCAGGCTGGGTTTAAACTTGAGATTCTCCTACCTCAGGCTCTTGAGGAGCTGGGATTACAGGTATACTCAGATGTCTTTTATTTCTTATTTCTTAATTCCCATAAGTTAAGTTATATATTATAATCTAGCACCAACAAGAACATAAACATGAATTTGAAATAAGGCACCAAAATCACATTATGATATTCAATTCATTATGATACTCAATTCATAATGCCGTATTATTTTTTGTAGATTAGCACTGAAATGAAGACCCAGGTTTAAAACTCATAGGAGGGCTGAGATTGTGGCTCAGTGGTAGAGTGCTTGTCTAGCATATGTGAGGCACTGGGTTCAATTCTTGGCACCACACAAAAATAAAAGAGATACTGTGTCTACAACTAAAAATATCTTTTTTAAAAAAACCTCATAGGAAACTCAGATATTAAAAAAAAAAAACCACTCCACAGAGCTTATTTTAGATATGTATATGAGTTAGAACCTTAGTAGATAAGAATGTGTTCTACTAAAACAATTATCATTCAGAAACTTCATTTCCAGCATTCCAAATGGTATATATCCATTAGGATAGGTTCTAGGATGCTGGTCTACAGATTGCTTCCTTCCTTCACCTTAATGATAATAAATCTACATAACAATTATTTTAATGCATATATTACTCCATAGATAATACACTGTATTAACTATATTAACTGTTACTCCATTGAACAGTTGAGGTTTGAATTTTTCACTGCTATAAGTAAATATTGTGATAAATACTTTTTGCATACATAGCATGTTCTTAGCGTAGCTATCCAGAAGGGAGATTAGTGAGTCAAAAGTAAGAACAGGGGTTAGGTATGTAGTTCAGTGGTAGAGTACTTGGCTCTCATGTTTTGAATTCCTGGGTTTGATCCTCAGCCAAAATATATATATATGTATGTATATATGTATATATATATATGTATGTGTTTTTTAATGCAGAATTAATGAAGAAACCACATTGGTTTCCAAAAAAGTTAATTGTACTAGCAATGTGTGAAACTACTAATTTCACTCTGTCCATTCGTTATTTTTTATTTTAGGGAATTTCAATATTTTCTTGTTTTTTTTTCATGTTGCACTTGGACTAATTTCAAAACATACATTAAGAAAAATTAAATATGACTAAAAGTATAATTAGTTCCGAAGTATAACTACAATTTTTCAAGTAATGAAACTTCTCAGAAAAAGTTTGTATTTTTGTTATCTCTAGGGAAAATTTGGAAAGTTTAAGAGGTATGTGGCCCACAGTACGCATGTCACAAATGTTCGCTGGACTTATGATGACAGCATGTTGGTGACCCTAGGAGGTGCAGATATGTCTTTAATGGTATGGACAAATGAGATGGAGAGTTATCGAGAAAGAAGACCTTGTGATAGTGAGGAATCTGATGTAGATTCTGAAGAAGGTGGAGGTAGGTCCTTTTACATTTTAACAAAAACATATATAAAATTTAGCACAACTGACTTAAACTGTAAAATTTAAAGTAAGTAATAATATTGCTTTAATAATTGTGGTGTTAGTGTTTTTGGTCAGTTTTATGCAAAAATGGGTTTTATAACTCAATAATAGCAGACTGGCAAGATTAATAACGTATTCTTCATCTACAAATGTAAGACAATCATTTTAAAAAACTACTATTTAAATGAATTTTATATTTTTGAACTTTATATTTTAAAATAATTTTTCTTAATGTACTAGTACTAACTCATTATATAAAATACATTTTGCAATAAAGAATAAACACAGACTGTATAACTCAACCATTCAAAGTTAACTTCAATTAACATGCAAGGTTTATCCTAAGGTGTATGTGTATTTGGGTACAAAATATTTTTTAACAAAAGGGGCATTATGTTGAACTTATTTTTGCAGTGTTTTTTTCTTTTTTGGTATTGGGAATTGAACCCAAGGGCACTTTAATATTTACCTACATTCCCAGCCTTTTTTATTTATTATTTTTTGCGTTTGTTTTTGTCTTGGGTACCGGAGATTGAACTCAGTGGCACTTAACCACTGAGTCACATCTCCAGCCCTTTTTATATTTTATTTAGAGACAGGGTCCCACTAAGTTGCTGAGGCTGACTTCAAACTTGAGATCCTCCTGCCTCAACCTCCCAAATGGTTGGGATTACAAGTGTGCACCATTGCACATGACCTGTAACTTACTATTATCTCTTAGTGATACTTAGAAACATCATTACATGACTGGGGATATGATTAAGTGGTAGAATGCTATGCCTAACTTGCATGAGACCTTGGGTTTGATCCCTAACACCACAAATACACACCACACACACACACACACACACACACACACATACACACATAAATATATTTATATTTTTTTCATATAAAATATTCTTAATTTTTGCAGGATGCATAATTTGATTATGGCACAATTTACTTGACATTGGACATCATTATATCTAAATTATAATGATCACAATTGATCTTATTTATCACTTAAAGAATAACTTTTATATTTCAACGGTAGGCTATGATAGTGATGTTACAAGGGAGAATGAAATCAGTTATACCGTCAGAGCCTTATCAACAAATATTCGCCCAATGTTTGGAATCAAGCCTCATTTGCAACAGAAAGAACCTTCAGCTGATGAAAGGTAACAGAGTTTAAAATTAGATGAAGAAAAAGATATTTATATTAAAAATTAAATAAGTGATATTCTTGCTTTTTATAGTTCCCAGCAACTCTTAGAAAATATGTTTGCCCTTAAATACTTTTGGGTGGTAACAGTGTCTTTTCAAGTAGCTTAGGGAATGTTGCCATACATGTAAAAGATATGATTAAAGTAAACTTACTTGCCGAGTATTATAGTTGATGGCATTGGGGGCAATATTAAAAATTGAATCCAGTGCCCAGAACCTTGTAGGAAGCATGTGTGTAGAAATATGATTCAGTTTTTAAAAGGCCTGCCTATGCATATGCCTTTAATTAAGGATTGATATCTTTTCAAAAATTTTTCCAAAAACGGCAGGTTGAAGTATAGCTTGTTTTTAAAGGGAATTACTGATCTTGGTCTAGAATCAGTAAATCAAAAATAAGCATATATGCACAGCAGTTTTATTGGAAGAACTTTTAAATAATGTCTCTGAGCTAGATGACGGATCAAGAGAGAAACTGTGGACCTAATGTCTTTTAAATGAAAGATGGAAAACAATAAAAAAGCATATGAGGGCTGGAGATGTAGCCCACTTGTCTAGGACATGTGAGGCCCTGGGTTTCATCCCCAGAACCACACACACACACACACACACACACACACACACAAACACACAAACACACACACACAGAGCATATGGCATGAACTTCAAAAGTGGAAAAATTTTAAGAAATGATAAAGGAAAGATTATCCAGAAACAGAGTGAGAAATGAAGGAGTGAGGTGGGAACAGCAGTGACTTCTGTAGAAAGCTGCGACCAGGAAAATGTTGTTATAAGAAACTAGCCAGAGTATTTGAGGGAAAAACGAAAAGTGAAATATGGGTTTAATATTCAGGGAAGGGGATAAAGTTAGAGAGGTGTGATGGGGAGAGGACAACTAGAGATTTTGATGAGCTGACCAATCTCAGCATTCCCAGGAAGTCCAGGTGGAATATTGAGGCCATGACACCTCAGCTCCTATTTCAGGTACTTAGTTTGCTGTAGGATTGCTTCGATGACTGTAAGGGGAGGTCATTTAAGGAAGAGGTAGAGAGTAATCATTTTGTTATGCGTGAAGAGGCAAAGTATAAAAGAATGTGTAAGAATGTCATCATGCCAAAATCTATATACTTGTATAAAATTCTAGACCGAAGCAACTGGGTAGAAGTAGTATCACACAGTGCAAAGGACATGGATTTTGAAGCCAGACAATTGAGCTAAAATACTCATTTTTATCATTTACCAGTTGCATGACCTTGAAAAGTTATTCTTTCTGAACCTCAGTTTCCTCAGTGGCAAAATGAGCATTGTAATTCCTCATTTATGGATTATTTCAAGGTTGATATGAAATTTTATATATATATATATATATAAATATATATAAATGATTAAGATAGTAGGTCTTCACCAGTGGCATCCTTACCTTAGAATGAAATACAGAATAACTTGAGGAGATAGTTAAATACTAAAACACTGTTTCCGAAATTAAATATTCACAAAGTAATTAGCACTACCTACATATTTATTAATTAGAGGAATACATATAAATATGTAAGTGTGAATGTTCTTAAATAGAATATTACAGAATAATGCTTAATATTATTTAAGGGAAACCAAACATCCCAAGTATCGAGAAGTGAAAAGTGTTCTATAGGGAGGAATAACTGTAGACATTCTTATAAATCTCTTCCATATATTCTGTTGATTTTTTTAAAGAAAAAATGTATTGGAGAAGTTTGGTATGTGACCTAATTTGAATCTGTATGCCATCATTCATGGTAAAATACTTAAATTTAAATTTTCTTCCTCATTGCTGAAGTGACCCACATGATTGGTAGAAATATCTTCCTACTGCTGAACACTGTTTTAATTGTAGTTAGCAAAGATTTTTGTAGCCGAATTTTTTCCACATTATTTTTTGAAATTGTTTTACATTTTGTTCTCAATTTTTTTTACAAAGTCAGTTCTAAATTCTCATGAAAATCCTGAGGCAGGGGTCATTAACCATAAGAGTTGTTGTTTTAACAAAATGATAGAATCAAAGGTGATAAAAAGACGAGAGATATCTTTTGGCCAATTTTGAATATATTACTAAGGAGATAATATAGTCTATGTAATATTTCAGTATGTTAAATAAAATCTATTGTCATCAAATGTGAAACAAACAATTTTTTATTGCTAATTTTCTCTGTATCATTCCAATTTTGGTGTTTGTGCTGCCAAAGCGTCACAACAAAACACTTTTAAATGATTAAAACAAACACTTAACAAATACTTTATCTTCTTTAAAGGAAATTATTTTGATGACAATTGATAAAACTTCTCTGGTTGATATTTTTTAACCTAAGGAATTTTATTAATTTTTCTTTTTCATTAAATGTTTTTGTAGCAAGTTTTATCTATCTAAAGTAAGTAATTTTGGTGAAATTCCCAATATATTTAATAAAAACATTCAAAATAATGTGACATTTAGGCATTTTAAAATTTCCTTATAATCCTATTGGTATGTTACTTTTACTCTGTTTACTAAACTACTATAATCATTATCATCAATTTTCATGTGTTTTCCTTCTTTTTTTCCCCTAATTCCTTTCAAAGGCAGGGAGTAGTAAGGTAAGTGTTTTATGAAAGAATATTTTCATTCAGATATTTACTCTTCATTCTATTTTGATCTTTATAGTATTTTAAGCTATTGATTTTTCCCCATGAAACAAAAACTACATTTGTCAGTAAATAATTAAAAAATAAAATAGGACAAATCCAACAAAGGAGTTGTATTTTTAGATACAATAAATAGTCATTATTATGAAAGTCTTCATTACGATTATTTAGTTTTACAATAATACTCTAGATAGCTTTAAATTTTCCTTAACTTTCAGAGGTTCATATAAACAAACAGCTATACATATTTATCAGTGAAAGATTAAGTTTATAAGTCTGTTACCTTCATTTAATAAATATTTACTCCTTCACTTAAAATCATTAAAGAAAGGTAAGATAATATTTGTATGTTTAATAAAATGGCTTGGATAAGAAAGACTCTTAGGGTGCTTTTACAGCTACCTTTGGTGAGGTGAAAATGTCCTAAAGAGTTTCTGAAGTGTGGGACAGTGTAGAAATGAATAGTCAAATTTTACAAGTAAGAAAAGTAATACTAGAAAAATTCTGGGAGATAAGGATGAAAATAATAGATTTGAGAGCAGATGGTATAGAGACTCAAATAGTGGGCACCCTGGAATATATTTGATGGCAGGAATTAATTATCTGTGAAATTCTTGAGTTTTAAGCAAGGTAACATGTGCAAAGTATGGTACAACTTTTAAAGAGGCCCACATAGTCCGATGCTATTTTAACAGCAATGAAGCATCCAGATCTAGCCTCATAGCTACCGTAGTATTTTCACTACCAGTCTCTGCATTGAAGGGGACTCAGATTTGACAGCGGCATAGTAGAAAGCACACGATGAAATAAGGTTGGGAGGCCACTAAATATGATGAATAATCTATTGTTCTGGGGATCACTTGTTTCAAAACAAGAAATTAAGTAGAGATATAATTGCTGTCTTGGACATGAACAGCTTTTCAGTTAGAAGTTACTTCCCTATCACAAGCAGGACTCATGCACTTCAGTTGACCATTCATCATGAGTGCTCATAAAGGGATGTTCTAAATGTGTAAAGAAGATTCCTGGTTTCATAGGGAAGGTGACTTCTATAATCCCTTACAATTCTGTTATAGTCATTACCCATTAAGGGAATTAAAATATTTGCTAGCCAATCCCAAATCCAGCATGGTCCTGAGTTATTCATTCTGTTTGTGTGAATCCACTGACTGGGGAAACCTCCTTAAGGGACTCCTTAGACAATTTCTTTCAAAGAAGTTCTAGTGCTACCAGCTCTTTAAGTTGGTTGAGACTTTATTTCCCATTTTAAGAACAAAAATAAGTTTAAATGTTTTGTTTGAAAGTCAGAGTGTACAATGATTAAGAAAAAATAGGAATGTCAAGCTTAAAAGTTTCTAACATAGAACATGTTGAATTCTATTTTTTTCACCTTCTGATTTCCCTCCATTAATGGTGTAACTTGCCTTTTCTTATTATGCACTAATAAAATAATAACAGGCCTTTCATATAATCAGTATAGTTTATCTTCATTAAATTGATTAAGATATTTTATTATCAGAGGTATTTTATGAGTGTTTTAAATTCAAATTCGTGTTGTAATCTTTTCACTTCTTTTAATCTGCTGCTGAAAAGAGGTTCCAGGTAATCTTCTCTTTGTTATGCTCACAAGGCCTGATTTTGTGTTTTCATTATCTTTTATATATACCATTAATGAGCTCAGCTTCTTGGTGTTCTTTACCTCTATTCATAGTTTTCCACATTTTCCCCCTTTGTAATTAATATCCCTGAAATGAGTAGAATTTTTTTTGGTGGGGGGGGGTGGGTACCAGGGATTGAACTCAGGGGCAGTCCACCACTGAGCCACATCCCCAAACCTATTTTGTATTTTATTTAGAGACAAGGGCTCACTGAGTTGCTTAGCACCTCACTTTTGCTGAGGCTGGCTTTGATCTCACAATCCTCCTGCCTCAGCCTCCCACACCGCTAGGATTACAGGCCAGCCACAGCACGCTAGTGATCTCCTTCCTCAAGAAAAACAAAAAAGTTAGGGGTGGGGTGCTGGGGAAGTAACTCAGTGGTAATGCACCTCTGAGTTCAATCCTCATTCTGTAAAAAGAAAAAAAAAATTGTGTACCTGTCACGTAGGGATATTAGATGCATTAGCGTAATATTCCAGGCTTTGTTAAAAATGCACCCATGAAGAAAGTTTTTTGTATGTCAAGCTAACATTTTTACATTTGTTTATAAACAATCTGCTCTTGTGTTAGTATATTATTTACATTATAAAACATATGCCAAAGAAATTAAAATGAATAAAAATTCTAATCATTTTCTTTCCACCTTCCTGAGTTAGAAGGTATCAAGATCTAGAGGGTGCAGTCTAGTGGAACAGAAGTATGGCAAGGTGTAATCTCTCTGGAGGGCAGGTGTGGGAGACCCAGTGAAGGCTGCAAGTGATCTGTGCCTTTCCTCCTTCCATCTCTGTTTCAGGCCCCCAGTGAGCAGGGCCCCTCCACAGCCAGAGAAACTTCAGACAAATAACGTTGGCAAGAAGAAAAGACCCATAGAGGTAAGGAAAACCTGCTCCTTAATGTTACTAAAATGTATCCAGAGTTCCTTTTTATAAAATACCCAAGTCTTTATCATTAGTTTTCATGAAAATAAGTGTATCGAATAACCATTTTTGTTTGGTTTTAAAAATTAACTTGCCAGGCATGGTGGCACATGCCTGGAATCCCAGCTACTCAGGAGGGTCACAAGTTCAAGGCGAGCCTCAGCAACTTAACAAGACCCTGTCTAAAAATAAAAAATAAAAAAGGCTGGGAATGTGACTCAGTGGTTAAGCAGCCCTGGTTCAATCCCTAACATCAAAAAAAAAAATGTATTAATTCTTACTCAAGTCTGAATTTTAGATTAATAGCCTCTATTTCTCTTAATTTTTAAATAAGAACATCCAAACATAAATAACATATGAATGACCTATTGCTTAAAGAAGTGCAGTGTCTTATACTTAGTGCCTTGAATTCATAAGTTGAAGATTAAATATTTACACTACCCCGGGAACCTTTACCCCATGTGATATATTCATTATATAGGGTTCATGAAGTCTGTTTCTCCTAGTGTCCTTCCTTTCATCCAAGAAACCTTCAGCAGTAGTTGAGGAAGAAGAAAGGTCCTCCTGGACATTTCATAATCCCAGCGTCAGCAGCAAATAAGCAAGCTGTGCTACGTGAGCCCTGAGCAAGGCGTGAAGCTGTAGGAAAGGGATTGTTGCAACTCCTTCCCTCACCACCTCCACCCACACCCACCTGGGCAGTGAAAAACGGTAGCACTTTCCCCTGCAGCCTTCTCTGCCAGAACTTTAGCATGAATTGTCAGCGACAACTTTGGATTCTTCAAAGTAGCTGACTTTGACATAATTTGTCCTGAGTTATATATGTGGAGCAAATAATCAGTTAACTATGACTACATATCAAATTCTTCTTTTTGACTAATAAAAATTGAAGTATTCTTTCACATGGAATCTTAAATCTGAAATTCTTGGAATTAGATAACCTTGTGGTTCCATTTTCCTTTTTATAACCCAGAAAAGTATAGACTCTGAAATGTGTTTCATTTGCCCAAAATAGGCTAGAGAAAATATATATAGCTTAATTTTGTGTTCAAAGTTTGTAAAACATCAAAAGCATCCTCCATTTTGACTAGTGCTATATATATCACAGAATATTGGTGAACGGATAAACTTAAGGAAGAGAGTAATTGTATAATGGTTTCATCGTTGTTATAGGACCTTGTGTTGGAGCTTATATTTGGTTATCGAGGCAGAGACTGCAGGAATAATGTACACTATTTAAATGATGGGGATGATATAATTTATCACACTGCATCAGTTGGAATTCTGCACAATGTTGCTACAGGTAGGAAACACTAGTTCTCTTATCTCCCTATACACACTGTTATTAATTTAAACTCTTAACTAGCAGAATTTCTTTGTTTAAACTATAAATAATAATGGAAATATGTGAGAAATGATCCAGAATAAAAAATATTTCATATTGTAGTACTTTGTAGTAATAGAGTATGACGCAGCAGAAAAATATTTTATAAGACTAAGTTCTCATAGATCTCTATTAAAAGTGAAGATTCACTGTACATTAAAATTGTATTTTACAGTGAAGTCATTTGTACCTCTGTTTTCCCATAACCTTATTGTGAGAATGAATGATTTGGATGGTTGTCTTTGATAGTGACTGAAAGCAACACATTGGAGAAGTGACCTCTGGGGTGATTAGTGAGGCCTGAGAAAGCCAAGCAGAACACTACTTGTCTGTGGCTCTACTGATTATTGCTTGTTTGATCCAAGAATGTGAGAAAATATTCCTTGTTGTTTATTTAACTGGGTTGTTGAAGAGCAAATAGAGTTATTATCATTCGAATACGATAAGCCTAATGAAGTTAAGTATTTTAATTGTTTTATTATATATGATTGCAAACTTTATGAAGTGTGAAAGCAAAAACAGGGGCTACCTAATGCAAACATTTGGGGTTTCCTCTGATAGTTTCACTCTGAATGGATAAAGAGTAGATTGATTATATGCATAATAATCTACTCCCCTGGTCAGTATTAATCATTAATATGATATTTCCTTTCTGGTTTACTAAAGAAAAGGATTCACCACAATTACATGCAATTTTCCATTTAAAATAACTTGAGCCATTTAAAAAGTACTACTTAGAAAAAAAATCCTTTTTAATTGAGGTTTCACATATCCTTCAATAGAATGGGGAAGAATAAGATAAGCATGAAAGGAATAAATGTATATATAAACTCATGTTTATACTTTTGATTTTTAGCTTTCTGACTTATAATTAAATACCTTTCTAATGGTGAACTGTTGAAAGAGGGCAGAGGGAAGAGGCACTTGCTTCAGTTCTTAATATTTGGCTTCCAACCAATTTAGGGATACATTGCTGTGTTCATAGTCTAGAAAGTATAGATTTATGAGCTGATATTCCACCAGCTTAGCCAACAGCCCATAATTGTTTAACTGAACCTGCAGCCCTGAAAAGTAAAAGCCACATTTCACTTTGAGAAAAAGTTTAAAGTAATAGTAGGTGTGTTGAAAGTAATCATTGAGTTTTTTGTCTTGTTTTCTTTTGTTTGAGATCCTGGTATTCAGGATCCTCTAATATGGATGCAACCTACTGTTCTGACCTCATGGTCTGCCTGGTCATTTTACTTGTACAAACCTAGTTGTATTGCCTTCTGTGTGGACTACTTTCATAGTCTTTGGAAGTCTCTTCGCTGTCAGTACTGCTAGGTGGATCACGCTAATTACATTTTTATCATCCTAGAATTCCATCTTTTGTTTTTATTGGTGCATTATAATTATACATAATGGTGGTAATTATTATATTATGTACATGCACATAACATAATTTGATCAGTCTCATTCCCCAGTGCCTTCTCTTTTCCTTTCCTCCTCCCTCCCCCATCTACTTGCTCTCCTCTACTGAATTCCCTTCTGTTACTGTTATTTTAATAAGTACATTATAATTATATATGCATGGAATTCATTGTGGTATATTAGTACATGGACATAGCATAATTTGGTGTATTTTATTCCCTAGGACTTTCCCACACTCTTCCTCTTCCCTTTTCTTGATCCCCTTCCTCTACTCTATCGGTCTCCCAATTTGGGGATCACATTCATTCTTTGATCAAAAAACTTCAGTGCCTCTCCACTGGCTGCAGAATAAATATGAAATATTAATACATATGGCCCAAACTATTAAATGGAAAATTACCTCTGGTTTCTGTATGATCCTGGTGAATCTTTTTCTTTAGGAAACCCAAACAAAGATCAGAAGCATTCAAAATCTTCCATAAGTCTAGTCCCTACTTGCCTTTCCAACTAAGATTTCTCATTTTTCTTCTTCATGACCCCCCACCAGCCAAAGGAGTTATTATATATGCATACCCAACACTTTCTGCCTTTATGCTTTTCCTCAGTGTTCCTCTGTTTACATAGAATGCCCCTCCCCACCCACCTGCACATTTGTAGACTCTGAGTCAGTGCAAAAGTGTCATATTCCCATAATGAGAATAAATCTTTTCTATGCTAAATTCCCATAGCATTTTGATCCTTAAATCTTTGGTGGCACTTGGCATCTTCAGTCTTGTATTGTATGGTTGATCCCTTTCGATTTCTATCCTTTTAAAATGTCTGATTCTTTATCCTTTGATAATCTGTACATAGTAAGTACTCAAAAACTATGTGTTGAATAAGCAGATAAGTTAAGAGTAGTTTATAGTGCTAGATAAATGCATTTGGCTGTTTTAGCTTAAAGTTTTTAAACTTAATTCTCAAATTCTTTCTTTATAGGGACTCAGAGTTTTTATCAGGAACATAATGATGATATTCTGTGCCTCACTGTAAATCAGCATCCCAAATTTATCAACATAGTGGCAACTGGCCAAGTAGGTATGTTTCTATATTTTAAAAAGAAACAATATGAAGCATTTTTGTTCAAATAAATTCAACAGCCTAGAAAAAATTAAAATGTAATATAAGTATAGATTGTTCAAAATCTATGTGTATATAGAGCCCACACAAAATTATACCATATGGTTGCTTCTAAGTACCTTTCTCTTACCTTGGTTATCTGAGTTGGTTCAGACAATTTTGAATTTAAAAATCAACTATCATGTAAGTGATTGGAATAGTCAGATTTAATTCTTTATTAGGAATTTCTAATTAGCAACAAAATTTAATTCATTATCATATGAAGCAGAATGAAAATACTTTAAGGAAGAAATGGTAAAAAGGGAGCCAAGAAGTAACTAGTTCAGGGAGGACAGAGGAGAGCTCTGTTTCACAAGGGTTAACCTAGAAAAAAGTGAGAACCCAGTTCAAACGCCTGTAATCCCATCCGCTTGGAGGCTGAGGCAGGAGCCTCAGCAATTTAATGAGGCCCTAAGTAACTCAATGAGACCCTGTCTCTAAATAAAATATGAAAAAAGGGCTGGGGATGTGGCTTAGTGGTTAAGTACTTCTGGGTTCAATCCCAGGTACAAAAAAAAAAAAAAAAGTGAGAACCCAAGTTCATTTCATGTTTGTAAATTCCCACTGCCTTCTCCTTTTCTTTGGTATTAATCTGATTGACTAAGTGTTTTTTGTTTTTTTGCTTTTTGTTTTGCAGTACTAGGGATTGAACCCAGGGGCTCTCTACCACTGAGCTACATGCCCAATCCACTCCCCGCACCCTGCTTTTTTTTTTTTCTTCAAAATAGGATCTCGCTAGGTTGCCCAAGCTGATCTTGAACTTGCAGTCCTCCTACCTCAGCCTCCTGAGTCATTGGTATCACTGTTTACACCTGTGTTGCCTTTTTTCTTTTTTTGTTTGACCTTTGTCAAAAATGTAAAGACCATCAGTTTACAAGCAAAATGATTGAGCATAGCAGATCTATTTGGACATATCTATCTACCAATGGGTGATAATTATGAATACTACATTATAGATTTGATCAGCCATATCTTATAAAGTTCTTAAATAATTGGGTTTGTTGGATCTTAGGGGCTCATGGTTGCTAAGCTAACTTTCTAGCTATATTTTTCTTTTGGAAGAATTATTATGTTGTTTTTTGTTTGTTTGTTTTTGTGGTGCTGGGGATTGAACCCAGGGCCTTGTGCTTGCAAGGCAAGCACTCTACTGACTGAGCTATATCCCCAGCCCTTATGTTTTTAATAATTTTTTTTCATGCAAGTACCAAATTGATCAGTCAGAAGCTTGTTCTCTGGGTTTCCTGGTTCTATAGTTATGCCCTATGGAACTCTTCTCTTCTTCCTTCTGTGCAGTTTTCTACTTTTAAAGGAAATTAGATGATTACATTACCCACAAAATATTCTGCTCTTTGTATAGGAACATATATGTCTACTCCCATTTGCACTAAGTTCTTTGAAAGTGATGTCTTTGCTCACTCTGTAGGAATAAGGCCTATCTCCTGAAAGAATAGAGACGTATACCTGGCTTCATATCTCTTGGCACATGGTTATTGCTCTGCTAATTGTTATTGAGTAAATGTATTTATTCAATAAACTTATTAAGCACCTACCATGTACAAGGTATTGTTCTAGGTGCTGGGGAAACAAGCAGCTTATAAAAAGACAAAATCCCTGTATTAATGGAATTTACATTTTCTGAATAGAATTCTAGAAGATATGGTTCTTTGTGTGCTAATTCTTCCTTTCTTCCTCCTGCTCTCCTTTTGTTAAGCGCCTTTTCTCATATTAGTGCCATAGTTCTCTTTTAGTTAAGAATTGTTGGGGCTGGCATATAGCTGGGGCTGGGGATATAGCTCAGTTGGTAAAGTGCTTGCCTTACAAGCACAGGGCCCTGGGTTCAATCCCCAGCACCGAAAAAAAAAAAGAATTGTCATAATCACAGATTAATCTTTCATAATTTTGGCCCCTTTCTCTACTTCCTTCCCATTATTTTGAAAGGCAACAATGTAGGGAATGTGGAATAGCTGATCATCTCCCCTCTCTTTCCTAATCAAACTATGCAGTGCAGAGGTGAATTTTAGATCATATATGTAGCCCTACACCTTGTCTCACTTGTAACTTTTTACAAAATGGATAACAAAAATGCTTCACTGGTGACTAAGTGTAAGAGGGACTCAAGGGAAGAACAAAGAATGGAGAGGATGTTTTTTCTTAAAGGGAACTAGCAGGTAGTTACTTTGTTGCCAAGCTTATTAATACTCACAAGGCACAAAGCCACCCTTTAAATTGTTGTTTTAAAAAAAATCATATGGCCCATAAAGAAATTTAAATATTTATTTTGTGGTATGTTAGCCCATTACATTTAGACTTTTTTCTCGACTAGAATCTTAAATCTCAGGGCCAAATGTATGTTTTTATCCATTATATACTTGAACCCATCACTATTTTACACCTAATGTGATAGTCTAACCTCTCCCTAGAAAGCTCATTTATAAAAATAGTTCTTCACATAGAATGGAAATATGTCTCTCTAATTGCTACTTATTGGTCCTCATTTTGGAGGTACGTAGAACCTCCAAATGTCCACTTTGGACATCTTCCAGCTACATTCCATGCGACAAGGTGTACATGAGAACAATGGGATTGCTTTCCATATGAGAGCCTCCCTCTCCATTTGGGGATTTGAAATCATAAAATTATCTACTAAGTGGTCCCGAATCTACTTCTGAGTCTTCCTAAGCCTTTTCTCAAAGTATATCCTCCTAATGGTAGATTGAACAACCAATGCTTGTATCCCTGAGGAATTCATTAGTGAGAGTGGATAGAATTTGGTGATTCCAAGATGGGCTAATCACATGCCTTGGTCAGTTTGGGCTACCATAGCATATACTATACATTGAGTAGCTTAAAGATACACATTTATTTTTCACAGTTCTGGCAACTGCAAGTCTAAGAGCAGGGTGCTAGCATGGTTGGGTTATAGTGAGGACCCTCATCCTGGTTTACAGATGACCTTTATTTTCACTATATCATTTCATGGCAGAAAGATTATCTTTCTCCTGTCTCTTCTTATAAGGATACCGGTCTCATTATAAGACCTCCAGCCTTGTGACAAAATCACCTCCCAGAGACCCCCACCTCCTAATACTATCACATTTAAGATTAGGGTGTCAGTATATGAATTTTGGAGGTGCACAAACATTCAATCCATAGCAGAACACATGAGTTTCCATGGCTCCTTTTGGTGTGGGATGGAACAGGGGATGAAAAGAGAATTGGAGAGGCTGGGGTTGTATCTCAGTGGTAGAGCACTTGCCTCGCACATGTGAGGTACTGGGTTCGATCCTCATCACCACATAAAAATAAATAAATAAAATAAAGGTATTGTGTCCACCTACAGCTAAAAATACTTAAAGAGAGAGAGAGAGAGAGAGAGAATTGGACAGGTTGTCTTATACTGCCCCAGACTCCAAGAATTCTTAAATTTTTACCAGGCCTTCTAGGTCTTACATTCTCAAGATAAGAGAATAGAACAATACCTCATTTGATAATTTTCATTTTGATTGGTAACTAAAATATATAGGCTGTGATGTTTCTGCATTCATCTGTACTCTCGTCACAGACCCTTGTAGATATTTAAAGAGAAGCCTGATCTCCAAGCCAAACACTCCCAGTCTTTTTTTATTAAATTTTATTTATCATTCTTACAGAATATACAAAACACACAAATAACTTAATCTAACAAACCATATATGTATTTTCCATAGGAAGGCAGAAAGAGAAGACAAAAAAATATCATGAATCTTCAGAACTTATGAATGAACTAAACAGTTTCCCTCCAAAACCTAGCTATTTGCAATTCCCAAATTCATTTTATGAGCTCTATCAAAATTTTACCAAACCACATGTAAAATCAGCAAGTCAAGATCTCCTCCTTGATATACATAACACTTCCCCAATTGGTACAGTGGTCACAGACTTAGAAAGTTCTACAGGACTCTGGCCTACAATTTCCCAGGTTACTCTTGGTGAAGAGGCAAAGGCATATGTATATTATCATGGCTTCATCATACTTTTCCTTTTGATATTAGTATGTCTTGCTTTATACATACTATGAAGATATCAAATAAAATCCTTTTAATAAAGTTTCTATTTCTTCATAGAAACGTTTCTTATTTCAGGGTTTCCTTCCAGACATTTTCAAGGTAATTGGCTTACTACAGTATGACATTCACCAAAGATGATGTTAAAACTCTACTAGTGAGTAGTTGTCTCAACCACTCATATAAGCATATTTGATGGAAAGGCTGTCTACACTTGGGATTACCACACATTGATCAGGAATGGTACCATCAAGTTGATAGGCCTAACAAATTCCACAATCCATAGTAAAATCAGATTTTTCCAGGAAAATCAATATCTAAAACATCTTTAAAATTTTGTAATAGTCTGTTTTCTGGATCCCACAAATGTAGGTTCCTGCTCAGCTTAATTCCCAGGGGTTTTACCACATGGTCAGCTCCAAAAAGCATCAGGAAGCATAGTAGGATGGATGCCTGGAGTCTACCTCTATTATTTATAGAAGCATTAATTCTGTGTGCTGTTGCACTCCCTGTAGGTTTTTCTGACTCAAGGACCTAGGTCTTCCACATCAGTTTCATCCATAACATCCCAGAATACTTTCAGTGATTCTAATGCTGCAAAAAAACTGACTGTGAATGCTTACTAAGGAGCCCTGTGGTATCCAGGAAACTTAAAAATGGAACAGGAAAATCCACAAAACAGTCTGGTGATTCTGGGGAATACTTTGTGTTCAACTTAACAGTGATTAGACGCTCTCTACCAGAAGTTTTAACTTGATGGTATTGAAGCAAGTATCCACATATACAAGTTTATCCCAACCCAGAGTTCTTCAGTAAGACCTGAGTAGACCTGGGGAGGAGGAGGTAGTGCATATAACTCTTGTCTGTTCTTTAAAGCAACTTCCAAAACCATCTTTGACTCTATCATAAAACTCATATGATCAAGCAGAGTGCTGATTCTCCGTTGGACCATTTGATGGTATCCATTAAGTATAGTTTTCAACTGCCAACTGCATAGTAATCTTGCGTTCTTTACTTCTAAATCTTCTGGCAACAATATTCTAAGGTGCAAGTCTTTTCCCTGAGCAGAAACAAATCCCTCATACAGTTTCACCCAGTTCTGGGACAGAAGCAGCAGGAATTCCACTCCCAGTCTTTTAATCATTCTTCCTATGGCATAGTTTCAAGTCCTTTCACCATTTGGTGGTTATCAGAGTGTGTTTAGAACTAAAACCAGTATTTTCTGTGTGGTCTGCTCAACACACTTTCTTCTCTTTTCCTTCCTATTCCAGATGAAGATATTAATGGCATATGTTATCAATATGAAATCATTATTTCACATAGAGATAAGGCCTGATTAATGTAAAAAACAATCACCTAGCGTCAATGGATTCTAAAATTTTTACTCCTTTTTCCCTTGGTAAAGACTGTTACTTTTTTTATGTGATGCTGAGGATCGAACCCAGTGCCCTCAGGCATGCTAGGCATGGGCTCTACCACTGAGCTACAACCCCAGCCCTAAAGACTGCTAGTACTTTTTAAAGTTTCATTAACAGGTATTTTCACCACAAATGCAATGAGTATAGGCTTTCACGTTTTCTTTCTTGGCAAACTTTAACTCATAGAGAAAATCTTCAGTTAAAAAAAAAACAAAACTTTTTTCTTGAATAATATGGTAATCTTTGCTATCATGTCCCTCAGAAGATTTAGATTGCATTTTTCCCTGTAGGCAGAGATGCATTAAAATTCAAAAGGCCCATTAAGTGGTGCATTTTATAAACCAAAATAAGTGTCAGCAAATTAAATCATATAAATATTTTTAAGTTATAATTAAAATTTCATGTAAGTTATTAAGTATGAAAAAAAGTTTTTATCCAAAGAAAGATTGAAAGGTTATACATAGAATATTAATATGTGCATATAATTGAAATGGGTGCCTTCTCTGTTTACTCAATGTAATAAAATTGATTTCATATAATATTAAGTTATCTTAAAAATATTTATGATAATTGGGTTTTGCAGATTTTAAGGTTAATATTTGTGTTATTTATGGGTAATAACTTTTCTGTTTTTTCTTTATAGGTGATTCAGCAGATATGTCAGGTAAGGAAAATTGAACATTTTCAGTTTTACTTATATTATTTGGTAATGATAGCCCAAATTTTTATAAATAAGATACCTGAGTGAATATCATTACTTGCATCAAGTATCTTATTACTCTACAAAAAGTTTGTAAATTATTTTAATGATGAATACACCAGTTTAACATCATGACACTGAGCTCAGTCTGCAATAAAAGTGTTTTTTAATCTGTTCTAATTAGTTATAAATGACAGCAAAATGCATTTCAATTCATTGTACATGAATGGAGCACAACTATTCATTTTTCTGGTTGTGCATGATGTAATCACACTATTTGTGCCATCACACAAAGTACCTAGGGTGATGATGTCAATCGCATTCCACTATCTTTCCCACTCCCCTGCTTCCTTCCCTCCCCTCACTTCCCTCTGCCCAATCCAAAGTTCCTCCATTCATCCCCACACCAATTATAGATCAGCATCCACATATCAGAGAAAACATTTGGCCTCTGTTTTTTGGGGGGATTGGCTTATTTTGCTTAGCATGGTAATCTCCAACTCACCTGCAAATGCCAGGATTTTATTCTCCTTTAAGGCTGAGTAATATTCCATTATGTATATATACCACATTTCTTGATCCATTCATCTATTGAAGGGCATCTAGGTTGGTTCCATAGCTTAGCTATGCACTAATATTTTTTAAAAATGAATGTTTTGGGCTGGGGAGATAGCTCAGTCGGTAGAGTGCTTACCTTGCAAGCACAAGGCCCTGGGTTCAATCCCCAGCACCACAAAAAAAAAAAAAAAAAAAAGTTTTGACCTTTTTAGTATGCATGGAACTAATCTAAGTACTTTACTTAGATTACCTCATTTAATCATCACAAGAATTCTTCATAGTAGTTCCTAACTTGGTAACATTAGAAGTTTGGGAAAAGTGGAGGTGGGAGGGCCTGGTATAGCTCAGTGGTAGAGTGCATCCTTAGCAGATGTGAAGTCCTGGGTTCAATCCCTAGCACCAAAAAAAAAAAAAAAAAAAAAAAAAAAAAAAAAAGAAAGGAAAAGTGGAGGTGGGATCAAAACTTAATCTTATATATAAATAAATTGTATTGACTGTGAATAAAATCAGATTTTTATATACTATCTCAATTGTACACATTAGATCAACAGATCATTTAAAGATTTAAAACAACTATATTATTGATTTTGGCTTTATGAATTAACGAAAATGATCAGCTTAACAATGTGTAGCCATTTTCTTTAGCTATTATAATGACTAATCCTTTCCAACTATATTTTAAAGTTTATGCAATATAATATGAATTAGCAGTTTGATGAGAATCACTTCCCAAAGACTTATATCTGTTTCCTTCCCTCCATCAGGGCAGAGTATGATTTTGTGATTTGACAAATCAACTAATAGTTTATTCAAATCAACAGGTGATGTCACTGCTCACTTGGTTTCACTGGGGAGCAGGGTTTGGCCATCCATAGCCCATGGACTTTATTTGGGCCACCACCTGCTTTTGTATAGCCCAGTTTTTACTAACTTAAGAGTACTTGGGGAAAATCAAAATAATACTATTTCATGACACATGAAAATTATACGAAATTCTGATTTCTATATCTGTAAACTAAACTTGATTAGGTACAGCCGTGCTCACTTAACAGATCATCTGTGGTGGTTTGTGTGCTATTAATGGCAGAGTTGGGTAGTTGCAACAGAGACTGAAAGCGACACTCCCATCACTTTGCACTGCTGCTTGCACACTGTAAGTTACAGTGACACAATTATAACTTCACAGGTTTTAAGTACCATATATATATATGTATCTGTACTCTTTTACTTTTTTTTTAACCAGTGCATCTCTATAATGTCAAAACAGGATGGGGGAAGAAAAGCGGACTTTGAATGTTATACTTTTTTTTTTTTTTCTTTTTTTGCAGTGCTGGGGATTGAACCCACAGCCTTGTGCTTGTAAGGCAAGCACTCTACCAACTGATCTATCTCCCCAGCCCTGAATGTTATACTTTTAAAGCACAGTGAAGTGTGGATTTGATATTCTCAAGTGAGATGGTAAAAGTTGTGTTTATTATGGAATGACACTATAGTTGTGCTAAAAGAATGTTATATAGCCACACATGGTGGCACATGCCCTGTAATCCCAGCAACTTGGGAGGCTGAGGCAGAGGGATTGAAAGTTCAAGGCCAACCTCAGCAACTTAGTGAGGCCCTGTCTCAAAATAAAAATAAATTTAAAAGGACTGGGGATGTGGAGCAGTGGTTAAATGCCTGTGAGTTAGATTCCCCAGTAACAAAATAATAATAATAATGCATCAACACTTTTTTCTGGTGCTAGGGACCAGAGTCAGGACCTTGTGCATTGTTAAGCATACACTGTTTCACTGAGCTACATCCCCAAACCCTATGTCAGTATTTTATCACTAAATTATTTTGAGTGGTTTCCTTTAGCTCTTGATAGTTTGACAGATGCTGTAAGTACTTCCAGTCACATTCAAAATGCCAACTCTAAAGAGACATAAGAGTTACTTAGCCTCTATAAATAGCATCCATGGAACTAAAAGAAATTATTTTCAAAGAAGATAAGGAAACATTTTAGTACAACCTTAAGTAGTTCTGAGATGTAGTACAACTGATGATAAAAATATGTGTGAAGCAGCAGAAGGGATAGTTGGATAAATTCATAAAGCTTGTATGATTACTTGCTTTATTCCCAGCAGGTAGTTTGTGAGAAATATTTCTTTTTTTTTAAATAAACATTTATTTCATTTATATATGCTATGAATGGATTTACTATAAGACAAGAACTTCAAATTTAAAGGCAGGAGTCCTGAGTTGAAATTCAGACACAATTATTAATGTGTTATATTATTTATATTTAGTTCTCACAATTGTGACCTGAGAAAGAACTGTCTGGATTAAATCATTCTGTTTTTGTGCATGTGTTTCTTTTGCGGTACATGCTATGATTTCTGACTATGTAGTCTGAGGGCTGTTTGTGTTCTATCAATGTTTCAAAAGCCATTGAGAAAAAAACAAACAAATCTCTAATAATTGTGGTCAGAGACCTTAACAGGTAGAAGGGCATAAATCTGGGGTAGTTGGCCTTCTTGGTGTCCATAAAACAGTACCATATAGATGGTTTCTTGGTCCTGCCTTCTTATTAAAGTCATCTGTAATAATAAGATGAAACATGGATCATAAGTTCACAGTTAGTTGCTAAGATTTAGAAGTCATTTTCAAGGATGTATTTAATATAATTACACTTCAATTCAATATAGTAATATTGTCTAAAACCTCTATTTTATATAACTAAATAATTGTATTATAACACTATGCAAAAGCAAATACTAAGCTTTCATCAGAAAATATTCTTGATTGAAAGAAAAAAATAGGATAATTTTTTCAAACAACTGTGAAACTACAATCTGGTATTAATTTATGATGCTTCTGTATTTTCTTCAGATATCAGTAATCTTTTTTTTTAACTTATATTTTTTATTAACTTTTTTGACAGTGATAAATATTTTTAAAAAGATTTTTATATACGTATATAGGGTAATAATGTCTGTCTCAATCTACCGTCCTTCCCATCCCCACCTGCCCCAACCCTCCCCTCACTCCCCTCTGGTACCATCCAGAGTTCCTTTGTTCTTCCCTACCACCCCCCACTAGGCTCAGCATCTGCTTATCAGAGAAAACATTTGGGCTTTGTTTATTTTGGATTGGCTTATTTCACTTAGCATGATCTTCTCCAGTTCTATCTATTTACCTACAAATGCCATAATTTCATTCTTCTTTAAGGCTATATAATATTCCACTATGTGTATGTACCACATTTTGTGAAAAATATTTGTCATCTGTTACTAAACATGAATTTTGTGATTGTCAACAGTTGATTTTATTTGCTGTCAGACTTAATTATCAGTTTCATGAATTTAGATAATTTTAAAAAAGAATTTAACCTTTATTTATTACTGTTTTTTTAATGTGGTGCTGAGGATCGAACCCGGTGCCTCCCCCGTGCTAGGCAAGTGCTCTACCACTGAGCTACAACCCAGCCCCAAATTTAGGTTATTAATAGAAGCTGTGTATCCCAATTTGCCCTACCACTTGCAGTTTAAGTGAGTTAGCAATGGTAAAGTTTTATTGCAAATTTTCTAACTTTTGGCTTCAAGACAAATTTTTCTCAATGAGAAGAACTGCCCTCAACCACAATTATTAACCACTCAGTGGCTTTGGAATACTGTGTGTGTGTGTGTGTGTGTGTGTGTGTGTGTGTGTGTGTGTGAGAGAGAGAGAGAGAGAGAGAGGGGGAGAGAGAGACTTGATACTGTTTCTTAATGAACTCAACTTGAATTAAAAGGTAAAAATATGTTATTTGTGAAACTCCCTTAAAGTCATTTGATGACAACTGACATTTGAATCTCAGGTTCTTTTGAACTGCACAATACTCATCTCATGTTGTCAGAAATTAAAGAAGTGGGATCCCATTCAATTCAAATTCGCAGCAGGTATATTTTTTGGACTCAAAACTACAGTTCCAGCAGAATTTTTCAGATTTTGATGCAAGTATAAAGAAAATTTCTGCATTTCAAAAAACCATGTAACTATATACTTAAGGAACTTCCACATAATCTTTAAAGTTGTTATTCTGCAATGTAATACATGTGAAAGGCAAATATCAAGACAGACTTAACAGAAATTTCTAAATGTCTTCTAAGCAATTAATACTCTCAATGAAAGTCATATTATGGATGGATATTAAGTATTCAGCACTATCTGTTAAACCTTGTAGAAAAAGACATTTTCAAAGTTGAAATGTGTAAAATCTTATAGATGAACATTAACAGAAGAACATTTGCAATCAGTTTTGATTATAGAGAACTCTACCTTGGAACCTCAAATAAATTAAATGTTATCATCTTCCTAATAATTTTATTCTTATTAGACCTGAATTATTGAAAGTATAACTCAATTAATTTCCCCAAGAAAAATTTTGTGGAAATTTGTTCTCTCATTACATGAGAACCTGCATGGTACTTCAGTTCTGTCTCTTATCTGACTTTCTGTTGAAAAAGTCTGCTGACCACTGCTCCAGAGGGAGACAGAGACTATAACAAGTAAAAATAACTTGATGACTTGGGATGACAGTAAACAGAAAAACATTTGTCATCTGTTACTAAACGTGAATTTTTGTGATTCTCAATAGTTGATTTTATTTGCCATCATATGTTTAATATTTCTCATTGGCAATATTTATCATTTAAAAGGTTTAAAGTTTAAAAATGTTTAATATTTATCATGTAGATAATGATATGTGATGTATATCTATATTTTAGATTTAAGCCATCTAACATGCGTTATTAAAGTCAGTTCATCTATGCCCTAGGTAAACTTTGACTTTTAATGAATGAAAAACATGCTTAGCCTAGTACTTAAATTATTATAATAAAATTTTGAACAACCTATTATTGGCAAACTTTTATATCTAGTTCCCTGTAGTTTTGATATTTTACTGTTACATAAACCTTTTTATAGTGATACTCAAGTTTAAATCTGATTTAATAAATTTTAACTGCTTTCTTGAAGAATTATCTAATTTAATGTACCATTGTGTTCAGTAAGTAGATAGTATAAAATATTATCAGTTTAAGATACCAGAATTTCTGCATCAAATATTTAAGATAGCTTGTCTTAATGTTTTTCTCCTTTTACAATACTTATGTATAATTTGAGGAAAAAATGCACTTGAGTATTTTGATTGTTTTATTCAAAGTACATGCACTCTGAGAATGAATTAGCTTCTGAATTGACTTACCTATTCATTTTTATAGGGCACAGTTCAGGGAAAAATAATAATACGAAGCTCTGGTATTTAATTCATAGAATACAGAGGATCAGACTGGGGATGTAACTTCATGGTAGAGTACTTACCTAGAACATGTGAGGCTTGATCCTCAGCACTTGTGAAAACCAGTCAACAAAAAACAAATGGACCAGAACTGGAAGCTGGTTTTTAGGCAGTAGCAACACTGCAGAGGGCGAGTAAAATTTGTAAAGATGAGCAGTTTTTTTCTTTCCCCAAAATTCTGGGTTTTTAGAAAAAAAATCTTGTAAAAAAATATGTATTTCGGTATTATCAGAATTTCTCTGAGAAATTTCTGGTGGTTTTCTATATATTGCTTTTCACAACCGTGTCTGCTTTTCATTTCTCTTCCAGGTAACATTGATGCTAAATGTATAATTGTATTTAACATATTTATTGTATAAAAATGTGTATAGCTCTCCCTATAATTATATAAAGATTAAAAATGTATCTAAAACAATGCCTTTTCTCCCCTCTGGTCTTGGGGCTCCGTAAGCCAGGGTCTGGTGCGTGCTAAGCGTCAGCAGCACTGCACTCATACATCTCCAGCCCCCAGACATACCTTATTTTGATAAGCTGTTCAGTATCATGATGGGCTGATTTTTTGTCCAAATGCTATTTTCTCAAAAGTGCAATATGGAATATAGCCTAAAGTATTCTGTTGTTTCTCTTTTCAAAAATTTAATCTTAGTTTTGAGCTATTCTTTGTTAAGTATAATCCTTCTTGGGTACATTTTTCCATGTTTCAGAGATGGGTTTGTATGTTTTAGAAGTAGAAACATTTATAACAGGTCCAACTTTTGCATTTCATCTTTGTTTAGCTACAGCCCCTTCTATCCACATCTGGGATGCAGTGAGCAAGCAGACTCTATCTGTACTAAGATGCTACCATTCAAAGGGAGTGTGTTCGGTCAGCTTCAGCGCTACTGGCAAACTCTTGCTCTCTGTGGGACTAGACCCTGAACATACCATTACCATTTGGAGATGGCAGGAAGGTAGTATTTGTGTGTGTGTGTGAATATGGATTCTGTATGTAATATGTGCCCTAAGTTGGTGATTGAAACCATTCTCATTTTAAAAGCCCAGTGAAAAGTTCACAAAACTTAACGAAATTATGAGTATTAAAAGTGATTCACTGCAGTTCCTTTCAGTAAGAAACTATGTATGTATCTTTGCTAATTAGTAGTGATTTGGTTGGTTTTAGAGGACCTCAATAAAGAATGAAAATGTGTGTGTGTTTGCAGTGCTGGGGTTAAGCCCAAGGCTCTGTGCTAGTTAGACCCATGAAGTGTATTTTATATAATGGAATACCAGTAGGGTAGTATTACCAAATGTACAGGGAAAAGAAATGAAAATGTTTCCTAAAATCTAAAATGATCCTTAAATAGTAATGAAGCTCCCTGTAAATACATCACTTATGAAGTTCTAAAGAACTTTCTACACAAGTAATTGTAGTCATGTGATTGCTTGGTAGCAGAGCAAGGGCCACAGTCCTCCCTTTTATAAGCATTTTTTTTAATCTGTATATTTTAACAAATATTTGATCCTATCAGTTAGCTTGGTTCTTACATTAATTTGGATAATTTTGTTGTATCTTCTATATCAGGTGCCAAAATTGCCAGCAGAGCTGGGCACAACCAGCGTATTTTTGTAGCAGAATTCCGACCAGATTCAGATACCCAGTTTGTCTCTGTGGGAGTGAAACATGTGAAGTTCTGGACCCTGGCAGGAAGGGCTCTTCTTAGCAAAAAAGGGCTGCTGAGCACACTGGAAGATGCCCGGATGCAGACCATGCTCGCTGTTGCGTTTGGTGCAGTATGTCTCTTAAAATGTTGTGTAGCAGTGTAATTTTAACTACCTTAAATGTTCTTCCCCAAGATAAGCCACATTAATGTTAATATAGCACATAATCTGTTGATCATTATATGTTCTGGTCAGGCATATATTTCATCTTTCAAAAGGGAGTAGCTAATGAGAGGATTATGATGAAAATGTGAGTCCTTGGGCCTTTGCTGTTTTCCAAGGGCTTTCACTAATCTTGTAACTGTCACCATAAATATCCTGAAACTTCTGTCTTCCTAGCAGTTCTTCACATAACTAAAAATTTGTTAGAGAAGCCAGGTGCAATGGCCCATGCCCGTAATCCCAGCTACTCAGAAGGCTGAGGCAGGAGGATCACCAATTCAAGGCCAGCAACTTAACGAGACCATCTTAAAATTATTAAAAATAAAAAGGCTGTGGTTGTAGTTCAGAGGTAAAGCCCTTTGGGTTCAATCCCTAGTACCGCAAAAGAAAAAAATTTTTTTTGTTAGAGTAAAGGTGAATCAAGAAGCATGATTTTCAAGTATTTAAGGTTGGACTTGGGTTTAGGATTTCCTTTGCTTTCTGTCATCTTATATAGTTGCAAGTGTCCTGGGCCAATCTCTCTATTCAGAGGAAGAATGAAGTGGAGAGACAAAAGGAGAAAGCACAGTCCTTGGTTTGACAGAGAAGAGTTCAGGAGCCCTCCCTCCTTCTCCTCCCTCACTCCATCCTACCTGGGCCCAGGGGTGGTTTATCATCCCCAGCCTCATTCTGTAATACCATATCCTGGCTGGGCTTACCAAGTCCTTTGGTGCAATAAAACAACAACTAAGTAGATTTCCTTATTAAGTGTTTATGTAGTGTATGAAATATTTGAAACAAGAAAAAAAAATTTAAGTTTAGTACAATTAACTACCTTTATATTTGGGGGAAAAGGCTACTGAAAATGTTGGTCATGCTGTGTCCAACTCCAGTTGAAAATTCTGGGCATTCTTAACATTAACCAGTAGTTTATTTCCAGAAGAAAACCCACACATTCACATGCTTCTGGCATTTCATTTGCCCATGTAGATGAACTTCCTTCACTTTTAAAATTCCTCATACTCAATTGCCCATTCCCAATAAAAAATAAACTTGAAGATTAAATACGAACAATTGACTTTTAATATATGAAGCAACAGTGTAACCAGTGAGAATATTTTCTTACATAACAAAGTAGGTTTGTGCTCAGTTTAAGCATTTAAAAATTTTTTTGTTAAATCACAAAAACATAAAAGTGGTACATATTATTTGATAATGTGATATTTCTCAATTTAAGCATTTTTGAGTCTAGGCTAGCGACTATAAAAAGAGCAAGGAAAGCATTACATTCTCCTTGCAGACAGGCATGAATTAGTGCTGCTGCTAGTTAGTGAAATCTTCAGGAACCAGAGTTCTCAAAATCCCCTACGACTGGTATAGGCAACAGTTTTATTTTCTATGGGAAGATGCTTTGCTAAACCTAATAAAAAGTTACCTTCACTTACTGTTCCTACCTTTTCTTAAAAGTTTTGAAACCTTTATTGAGCAGTTGAAGGGAAGCCATCCAACAAAACAATATAAACTAGAATTAGAGCATTTTAGAATTAGGAGAGAATTGCCCAAGGTTTCCCCAACTAAGTGACGGACTGGGAAAGGGAAAGCCATTGAGGCAGCTAAGCCTGGAGTTTAGGGTCTGCCTCTTGGGTCCGTCTCTCCAGCCCTACCTTGCACAGGCTGAGTCACAGGTGAGGTAGCGTCACACTCAACAGATTACATCTGTTTGAACTTTATCTCCCCCTTCCCCACTCCTTTTCAGAATAACTTGACGTTTACAGGTACCATCAGTGGTGATGTCTGTGTGTGGAAAGATCACATATTGTGTAGAGTTGTGGCCAGAGCTCACAACGGGCCCGTGTTTGCCATGTATACCACCCTACGAGATGGACTTATTGTGACTGGTGGCAAAGAAAGGCCGTGAGTCCTCTTTCTTTTCACAACCTCACTGAATGCTTGCATTTGTCATCTACCAGAGGTTTTCAGTTGGGTATTTGGGTTATTTCTAGGCTACACAGGTTATCCTCTCTGGCCTTCCTCCTCGTGTGCTTCAGCTGTGTTGCCTTCTGTGTTCCTTGTCTGGATTTTCATCCTAATCTTAAATCACTTTCTTTTCCCTTGTAGATAAACATAAACTCCAATGGTATACTTTTTCTTAGGTTTAGATAGGTGTTTGTCCTGCAGATTAAGAACTGAGTTTCCTCAGGCCTGTATGTCTGCCTCAGTTATTTGCTGAGACGGGGGACCCCTGGCTGAACCCAGGCTGCATCTGACTGCCGTGCTGCCTGCCCTTCTGAATGCTAAGAGATAAAACGCACTCTGTTGCATGAGGAAGCCTTGTTTGCTTTGCTTGAGACAAACTTGATAGACTTTTATATAAGACCTCAAATATAAATGTGAGGGCTGGGGTCGTGGCTTGGTGGTGGAGCACCTGCCTTGCCCGTGTGAGGCACTGGGTTCCATCCTCAGCACCACATAAAGATAACATAAAACAACTAAAAATCTTTAAAAAGCATATATAAATGTGAGGAGAAACCTTTTTCTGAATGATTTTCAAAATCAGTTCTGAATGATTTTCAGATCTCCCAATAGTAACCAGCTAACAGATAACTGGTTTGCATCAACGAGCCATCTGCGTGTTGCAATGTGACACACCACATGACAGAAAGAGCCCACATTCACTAGTTAAGAAGAACAGCATTTCCTTTTCACCTGAAGAATGTATCCTGGTGTGCAGGCACATTTTCTCCTAAGACAAACGAATTTATCCAGCAAAAACCAAAGAAGTACCTTTTTCAGTTACTCCAAGAGAACATCTAAAAGTGGCCGTGTGTGTCTTTGCAAGTTACTCTATACACTTGTTTCTCACATCACCCCATTTTGCACACACTTCTCACTAGTAGCCTTCTAAACTACAGGATGTTTTAATAATGGTAGGAAAAAAACGTGTTTCTTTTTTGGCCCTTAAAAATAAACTCTGTAGCAGGGCACAGTGGTGTACACTTGTAATCCCAGCAACTCAGGAGGCTGAAGCAGGAGATTCACAAGTTTGAGACCAGCCTCGGCAATTTAGTGAGACCCTCAGCAGTTTTGTGAGCAGTCTTTTGTCTCAAAAGACTGGGGGGACAGCTCAATGGTAAGGCACCCCAAGTAAATAGAACTAAGGCATAATGTGTAATCCTATTATTTCGCTTCACATTTTGATTCCTTTAATAATAAAAATGGTGTTAAGAGGATAATATATGGTGGAAACTAAACAAGGTATGCCAGAGAAAAACAAATAGTTCACAAAATAAAATTTGCTAAATCCTAAGATTGCCATAGAAATTCAGAATTACTATAAATTATAAGGGCTTTTTTTAGTATTCTACTTAAAATTTAGTATTTGTTTATAATGAAAATTATCTGTAATAGTCACTAAGGTACTTTTCGGGTTTGGTTTTTATGTACTTAGGTCAAAAGAAGGAGGAGCCGTTAAATTGTGGGATCAGGAACTGAGGCGATGCCGGGCCTTCAGGCTTGAGACAGGACAAGCCACAGATTGTGTTCGTTCTGTGTGCAGAGGCAAAGTAAGATGTTCCTTGAGCTGTTACGGTGCAGTCAAAAGCAGCAGTTTGACTGATTCTCTCACTTTGATTTAATGGATGATATTTAATAATCCATAAGGATGGCTTTATTTGCTAGGACCACTCTGCCTTTGAGTTCTGTAGTTGGTGACAGTGCAGTGCATAAGATGGGAAGTCATTCTATCCAAACACTGTGTATTTTCTTAAATCTGCTAACTGGTGGACAGAACTGAAAATTCCTGCTAGTTGACTCATTTGATTAGACAGCTATCTGTTTTGTAAAAACATACATTCTTGTGAAGACTGTGGAGCATGTATGCACTCATTAAGTGTATTTATAAATCATATATGTGTAACCTCATTCTGCTACTTAAATATTAGCTAAGCGTACATATTATACTTTTTAACTAAAAAGTAAGTTCTGGTTCTATCTTTTGTATATATCTCAATGTACTCATACCCCTTTTGGACGTCCTTAGATTATCACAAAGCCAAAACTTGGATTACTTAGGAACCCAGGTGTGTTCTCATCACAGACCCAACTGTGAAGCCCAGCCCAGTGCTCCTGCAGATGTGTGCCTCCAGGCACAGAAGTCACATGAGCTAACTATGGGCTTGTGACTAAATTAGCTCAAAGCATGTAGCTGTTGGTTGTACACTAAATGTATTGTTCCCATTTATGTTGCAGGGCAAGATACTAGTTGGGACAAGGAATGCTGAAATAATTGAAGTTGGAGAGAAAAATGCAGCATGTAATATTTTGGTTAGTGGACATGTGGATGGACCCATCTGGGGGCTAGCAACACATCCTTCCAGGGATTTTTTCCTTTCTGCTGCAGAGGATGGGACAGTGAGACTCTGGGATATTGCTGATAAAGTAGGTCCAACTTACTTCTAAAAAAGGTTACAATTTCTAAATTGCTAGTACTCAACTCAGAATTATGTTGAGAATTTTGGGAGGAAATTGATTGAAGTTGTAAGTACTCTATTTAATGTGGTCTTCTGTTTTGCTTCTCATGCAGAAGATGTTAAACAAAGTGAATTTGGGACATGCTGCTCGTACTGTGTGTTATAGCCCCGAAGGGGACATGGTGGCTATTGGAATGAAAAATGGAGAATTTATTATTTTATTGGTGAGCTCCCTAAAAATATGGGGAAAGAAGAGAGATAGACGATGTGCAATCCATGATATCAGGTTAGTTAACAAATGAAATAGAATTTTTAGTAACTGATTAAGTGGGCCTAGTTTGCATTCAGAGAACTTATCTACACCTTCATAAAAGGCCACAATGACCTATAGCATTTTACATAAATTATATGCTGAAATGTGGCCACTTGTATCCTTAATTCTCTTTGCAATGTTATAAATCCATGGGGGCACCAACCATTGCTTTATAATACCAAGTACAAGGTAATAATGTGTCACCCTAAACATGTACAGTATATTCATCATGAATTATTTCTTAATACAAGAGTCACCTGCCCTTCAGAAGTTGGAAAACAAACATTATAACCCCAAACATAGCTTCTCTTTCAGTTAAGCTCCATAAATTGGCCTCTATGACCTTCTCCTTTGTATGTTTCTTCTTTTTTGCTTTTAATGTGCCTTCTCTGGATTCCCATTTCTGGTTCATTCAGTCAATAAGCATTGAACACCTATCAGTTTCCAGATTCTGAACTGAACTTTTTTTTTTTTTTTTGAAATTTTAATTTTCAGTGCTTAAACTTAGTTTAACTGTAGCTACCACTTCACTGGGCACTTCTATGTGATCAGATCAGTAGATGAAATTACTGAATCCATGTCTGTCTGTCAAAGTGTGCTCTCTTCACGAGTAAAATCCTTTCATAAAAGACTTTGTCCCAGTCTGTCTCCCATGCTTGCTAGGCAAATAGTATTTCACTTTGCCCTTTAACATGTTTCACAAGCTTCAACTAGTCACTTCATCCTAACAAGCTGAGGCAAGTTAAGCTGGGCTATGATCTTAGCTTTAAGATATCATTTTTCCAGCTGAAAAGATCCTATGTTAGTGAAATTATATGAACTTAATATTATGGAATGGTAATCTTTAAAAAAGATATTTTAAAAGGAATTGGGAGGTAACAATAGAATATTTAAAATTGAAGTGAAATGTAAAGGTTTCTTATTTAACAAATACAGTCTCCATATACATGATCAGTTGTGTCTATCAGGTAAATCTGATACTGTATTACAAACTTATTTTCAAGAACTAGAAAGAAAATTTCTTAAATACTTAAACATTTAAACTATTTCTTCTGATTTAATGTATTTTTTTGCATTTTTTTTTCTATTCAGGTTTAGTCCAGATTCCCGGTATCTGGCGGTGGGTTCTAGTGAGAACTCAGTGGACTTTTATGATCTAACATTGGCCCCACCCTTAACAGAATCAGCTATTGCAAAGACATCCCAAGCTTTGTCATTCAAATGGACTTCTCTGCAGATAGCAGATATCTCCAGGTATAGCACCTAAGGTTATTTCTGCTTTTACGTTGAATGCATTTAAAGCTGAGTTCCACAACTTCTTAGCCCTTGCCTTTATTTACTACTCATTATTTCTGCATTACAAATCTATAATACCCCACTCATTAAAATAAATAAATTTCACTATATTTAAGGTATACAACATGTTATGGAATACATATTTAGAAAGTGTATTGCATCAAAGTAAAAGTTAGTATAGTGAAGAAAATTAACAAATTCATCATCTCAGAAACCCATTTCTTTTTGTGGCAAGAGTAGCTAAAATCTACTCATTTAGCATGAGTACCAAATACAGTACAATTTACTACCTATAGTTCTCTTGTTGCACATTGGACCTTGAGATGTGTTCATCCTACATGTCTACTACTCTGGCCTACATGTCTCCATTTCCTCCCCACTTACCCTTGCTCCCCACCCTGACCTTTGTATTCTTCACATTAAGATGTGTAAACAAAGTAGCAGTTTGCTAATATTCTATAAACCCTTGTGGATTTTGCCTTCACCTAATGGGATTCTTGTTTCCCTTTAATATGATGAAAGGTCTCTAGTGGTTGCTATAAGAGGCTTGTCTATGAAGTGCCTTCAGGAAAACACCTTCTGGATCATGCTGCCATTGACAGAATTACTTGGGCTACATGGACTAGGTAAACACTTCATGAAAGGGCAGAAGCAACTTTTTAGGTCAGTTAGAAAATTTGGAAAATCCTGTTTCAGAATAGTTAGAGCCATTCCACGAGGGAACAGTAATTGAAGTTCCATGTTTGGTTTCCATGTCTTAAACTCTTAGGAAAAGAATATATGTTCATGCTGGATTCCTTTGAATTGAACAGATTTACATGCTTTATTATTTCCATGATTTATGAAGTTCTTATAAAGGATTTTTTTTTTAAATCACAAGTTACAATTTTTAAGATGCTCTGATGTTTTCCTGAACATTTGAAGGCAGGTGCAAAGGTGCACACCTGTAATCCCAGTGTGTTGGGATTACTCAAACTTAAGGATCTCAAGTTCGAGGCCAGCCTGGGCAATTTTGCAAAACCCTGCCTCAAAATAAAATTTTAAAAAGGGCTGAGGGATATAGCTCAGTGGTAAAGTGCCCCCTAGGTTCAATTCTTTAAAAAAAAAAAAAAAAATTTTGTAGTTGTATGTGGACACAGTATCTTTATTTTCATGATTTCATGTGCAGCTGAGGGTCAAACCCAGTGCCTCACATGTGCAACACAAGCATTCTACCACTGAGCTACAGCCCCAGCCCCAAGGTTCAATTGATACAATAAAAATTTTAAAAATTTTAAATAAAAAATTTAAAACAGGCCATAAAAATACATGTCAGGTGCTGTTAAGTAATGTACTATTTCTCTACTTAAAGGAATGCTACACTGAAGTTGTTAGAAATGAAGCTTATATATTTGTATTTGCTGGCTGTTATAACAGGTAAACAGGAGCGTCCATCCTTTTAGTCAGTTAAAACTGACAAATTCCTGTAGCATAAATATCACTTTTAATTTGAAAATAATTCAGTCAGCTTTCATAAAGTATTAACTGAATCTTAAAAGGATAATTTAAAAAACCCTTATAGAACTTCAATTTTTACAAGGTAGGAATTAATATCCAAATGAAATTCAGGCCACCAACCTGCCATGTAACTTACTCGCTGTGTTTTAGATGACAGGATAGAGACTGACAAGGATTTGTTACAGGGTGGTGAACCCGTCTGCTGGCTCTGGTGGATGTTCTTTCTCTCTCTAGTATTCTAGGAGATGAAGTTATGGGAATCTGGTCTAGGCATGCCGAGAAAGCCGACGTCAACTGTGCCTGTGTATCCCATTCAGGAATCAGCCTTGTAACGGGAGATGACTTTGGCATGGTTAAGTATTTGACTTCCCATGTCCAGAAAAATTTGTAAGTTTGTTTTGTGTAGTATTTTTATCACTTTTAACAAGTGATCAGCTTAGACGTGATTAGTACTTTTTCTGAAATATTCAATGTTTGGTCCTGACTTTAAAATATTTTGTACTTTAAAACTTCTGCATCCTTTTTTCAAGCCTCCTAAATCCATGACAAATAAAAGCTAAAAAACCAAATGTGAGGCTGGGGTTGTGGCTCAGTAGCAGAGTGTGTGCTTAGTATGTGTGAGGCACTGGGTTTGATTCTCAGAACCAATATAAATAAATAAAATAAAGGTGCATCAACAACTAAGAAATATATATTTTTAAAAATGTTTCCCTCCAGTAACACTGGACCTTTGTAAATTATCCTAATAAACTTCTGATCTTTTTAGCAAATCTTGAAAAGTCATTTATCAAATTACAAATGCTTTTTTTTAAAAAAATCTTTCAGAGACCTAGACACCTGACTGCCCAGATAACCTGGTTTGTGTTAAGTACAGATCTGTTACTGTCTCTGAAAGAATATTTTAATATTCATTAATACTTTATATTTTAACATTCAGTGGCTGTGGTGCTAACTCCCTAATCTCCTACAGCACTTGTGATTAAGTTTTTGGTTCCAAATAGCAACTTTTAACTTTTGTTAAATAAAATGCCCTGAGTTTTGTCATTGTTCTTTAGGCAAAGCACAAAAGGTTCTTGGGTCACTCACCCCATGTGACAAATATTCGATTTACCAATGGGTGATCGACATGTTATCAGCGCTGGAGGTGATGACTGCAGGTCAGTAGCTTTCTTAGTCCAAGAACAGCAGACTAACATAAAAACTTCTCTAAGCTCTGGTTAATAAACTCAGTCAACATTTTCTAAGGTAGCACATACTTAGGCAAATACAGAATCAAAGAATGGGAATTCTCCATACGTATGATCTGAAAGCTCAATTGAAAAACTTCTGAAAATCTAGAACTGTAACTCCCTACTTTTTTTTTTCTGATTGCAGTTTATTTGTCTGGAAATGTGTACATATGCCTCACTGAAAGAATGGATATTGGGAAGAATACACATACTAACAGCCGTTAGAGACCAGAATTACAAAGAAGAAAAACAACCAAAACCAAACTCTGTATGGTCAAGTGGTGCTAACTGCAGACTAACAGGGAGAAACGCCCAGAATCATCAGACTAGTAGAAGACTGCTATTGCTATACACACTGTCCATAATTCATACACTGCCAGATAATTATATTTGAAGAAGGATTGAATACTCATTGATAAAAGCCACCCTGTTATTGAGGAGTGCAATTTTGGCAAACCTGTTGGGGAGATGTAGGGCACAGCACTCCTCAAAATCCCCTAAACATAAAAACCCAACTTGGAAAATTCTCATCTTTTAGGAAACGGTTTCCTTTTAGTGCTTACATTTATTTTCCAGGTTCATTGTTCAATTAAGTATTTTATTCTTGCATTTCCATTTAGAAAGAAAAGCCACCTTCACCCTAAAGGACAGTTTTCAGAAGGCAAACATTTTTCCTACGGAAACAGATACATGTTTTCCTAGAGAATGTGTTTCTCAGGCATTAATAACATCCTTTTTATAAAGGACATTTCTCCTGTAGTTTGAATTCAGGAATAGATCTAAAGTTAGTATGTATGACTTGTTAATATTTTCAGTGTAAGCTGTTAAGGTTTTTTTATGTTTAGAAGCCATCTCTTTATTTGAAATTCCAGTTCACAGCCTCATTATTGGGAAGGCGGTATGAGGAACAATCATTTCCAGGGGTGTACAGTGGTGAATTTTCTTTTTTTTTTTTAGGTTTTCAGATAGCACTAGTAAGTGGAAGACAACACTGCACATTAAAGACAAAGTCTATAAACATTTGATTAACAAACATTAAATTCACACAAACTTATACAATTTAATAATTCTTGGTATAAAACTTTTATAGCTTTTTTCTATTGGGGAAGTTTTAGTTAGATGTATTGTCACCCATCAGCTAATTCCAAAACATATCTAGGTCCATTGAAAACTTGTCAGAATTCCTTCTTAGTGGATTGAGGTTGAACTCTTAGATCCTTAGTCTTTTTCACTTTAAATGCTGCCAAAGATCAGTAATCATCGTTCAGGAATTTGCTATTTTAGTCTATCTATAGTTTCCTGAAGACTGAAAATTATGTAGAGTGCTGTTTAAAAATATATTTTTCTAAATGTGAAGAAGTTGAAGATGCACTACTGGTCCTGTAAATTTTAATTTTACTGTTAATTTATCTTTTGTAGTATAATAGATAATAGAACAAAGATTCTATCTACTGTGGCCAACACTGGGAATACTAAAATGACTAAATTATATCACAAAAAGCCTAATCAGTGATTGATTGAACCTGGTCAGTTTAAAACAAATAGCTGCATCTCGAGGGTTGACTGAGGGATTAAAGAAACTTGACACATAAGACATTATTCTGTCATTATTCACATCAAAAGATTGTCCTAGCTGTGTATGGTGGCACACACACCTGTAATCCCAGTGACTTGGAAGCTGAGGCAGGAGGATTCCAAGTTCGAGGTCAGCTTCAGCAACTTAGACCCTGCCTCAAAGGGTCTGGGGATGTGGCTCAATGGTTAAGCATCCCTGGCTTAACCCCCAGTACCAAAAAAATAAATTCTCCTAAACCAGACATAGTGGTGTACAACTCTAATGCCAGCTGAGGAGGCAGGAGGATCACAACTTCAAGGCCTGCTGTCTCAAAATTTTAAAGTCTAGAGCTCAGTGCTAGAGTGCTTGCCTGGTGTGTGCAAGGCCCTAGGGTTAGATCCCCAGTACCACCAAAAAAAAGGGGGGGGGATTTTCCTAAATTAAACAAAATTTTAGAACATATTAATTCTACTTCAACATATTTTATGAAGAAATTAAAGGAAAAAGCACTCTAGACTAACCTCCCATTTTTAGCCTGTTGTAATCTAAAATTTTCCCTTTTGTCATTTTGAGGAAGAGAAAAATTTCAGTACTATCACTATACTCTTAAGGAAGTAAACTATATAGCATAAAACAGCTTCCATTACATTTTTATCCCTCAAAAACGACTAACCTGGTAAGTCAGCCTTAATCACTGCTGTGGCAGTTTCCTGACTAAAGGTTCCTTGACTTTTAGGCATCTTAACAGTAACCTTGATGTATGCACCATCAACCAAGGGAAGGTGAAACATGACAGACCACATAAAATCTGCTCTATTTTTTTTTTTTATCCTAGAGAATTATTTTTGTGTGCAGCATCTATGCACCTGAATTTATAACTTGAGACTGGTGGCCACTGTAGTCCCAATTCTTTTATGTCTATACATGCAGGCCAAAGCACACTGTGCACTTCGTATCATTTACTTCATTATCACCAGCCATATTCATCCCCTTCTTTTTTTTATGGTGGTTCATTTTAGACTGTTAGACCAAGCAACAAATATTTTAGGATCAATTTTAGGTTGCCCACAAACCACCTTAGTAACTAAAAGATAAATGTGTTCCAGTCAATATCTATTAAATATTATACAATCAGATTTTAGCATGTTATTTCTGTGTAAAAAAGAATGAACTAACCACTTAAGCCCTTGTTCCCACTTACGGTCTTTATAATAGAACAATGAAAACTATAAACTATTTAAAAATAAATATCTTCTGCAGAGATCACAGCATCAACACTGGAATGAACGAATGCCTTAGATTCGATGGCGCACTCGGAGAATGAAGGGGACTGTCGTTTCACCTAAGCCTAGCACAGTGGCCATTCCACCCTTGTGTGCTTTGTTCTTTCAGTGTTTCAAGTCTTCATTTTGGGATCGCCACAGCCGAGTGCAGGTCACCATATGGGTTAAGGACTGGTTGCTTCTTCTCCCAGTGGAAAAGCAAGGATCACAACAGAAGGCTGGCTTTATGATCTTAAAATTTTTTTTTTACAGATATGGGTTTATTATTCATCCTTTGAGTATATGACTAAGCAATCAACTTTTTTTTAACAGATTTAATTTGGTCCTGAAAATGTTTGAGTCGAACTCTTCTGCATTAATTCACTCTTCACTAACCACTTAAGATTTGATTTTTAAAAACACTACATCAACAAAATCAGTTAACTGTTATTTAATTCTAAAGCATTGGACACGTCTTGCCTTAACAATTTTAAAAACCACACACAAAACTCCATAATAAATACAGTAGGCCAAAAGTTTCATCCTATCTTGCAGTTTACCCATCTGATCTCTGTAATTATATAGTTGTCATTTAAAAATAATACTTAAATCTAATTTTTATATTTCAGAAATGATCAGTAGTAACCAAGTGTATTTTCTGTGGAGTTATTTCTGAGAATGTTATTTTTCAGAATGTGGGAATATATATTTATAATCTTGTGTTTAAAAGTTTGTTTTCTCTGACCCTTATGTATATACTTGTAAAAATTTTTGTATAATTTTGTGACAATGTAGTTCCCCAAAAAGTTTATTTAAAAAGTATGTTAATAGTAAATGAAAGCATTTTAAGGACTTATTCATATTTTTTTGCAATTGTCATTCCCTTTGCTTTCACGTTTATGCACATCTCAATCCTTTCACAGAAGGCAAGGGACCTAGGGACCATTGTACTAAATCGTACTCACTCAGAGGCCTATACCATGCTTTCCAAACTAAATTCTTTAAAAAAAAAAAAAAAAAAAAAAAAAAAGGCAGACTTGAGTGACTATTAAGCTGTCTCAATACTTCTGGCCACTCCTGTTTTCGTGGTGGATTACAAACATATCTTTGGGAAAAGTGAAAGCAATTCAGCTTTCAAAATAACAGCATTCCTCGCTACAGCCAAGTGGTCCTAAACCACAGCACCACCACCAACAGTGATGTATGTGCTGAAACTGAAGCAGCAGTGTACAAACATGCCTCAAATGTTTTAATAGAATTTAGCTTTTCCTTAAACTGTCTTTTCATTGTCAAAACAACAAAACACCCAATGTTAAAACTACTTAATAAACTTACAAACTTGAAAAATTAGACACTTCAGATAGACAATAAACTTCATGTTATGAAAGCAATATATTCCAAGTTTCAAAGATTCGACAATTCTGTAGAATTATTTTTCATCAGCAGATGGAACCTTTCAAACTGCATGATCTTCCACCAGTAGGACTGGGTGTCATTCACTGAATAAACAAAAACCAAAAAAACTTTTAATAACTGCTTTGTACCCAGATATATCATACAGCCAGCTAAGGAGTATCTTTAGACAAGGAATATTAGTCATTCAGTTATATCAGACTTTGTAAAAGAAGTCCATTTTCTAAAACTCATTATGTAACTCAATTATAGGCCACACTAAACTATGTACAAACTTCCTTTTGATAGTTTATAATTGCTAAATTCTAAGAAAACTGATTTGAGATTCCTAAGTAGTATATATACACACACACATTCCTGCTTAGCCTTAATATGTTAGCATAATCTATGATTAGAATTCAAAGAAATCTGATGTGGCGGCTAAAAATAATCAAGTGGATAAAATAAAATTTGGTCCATAGTAAATCATTTGCTAAAGGGCCCTTATACAGTTAAACAGAAGAAAAAAAGTGATAGTTTAATTCCTCCCAGGTTTCTGGCTTATACATTAAAGAAGCTACATACTAGAAAAGTATTTGAAAATGACATCAGAAAAACTAATTTTCATCTTTACCTGGTCTGAGGTCGAATCCATTTCAAGGCGTGTCTTGGTGGTACAGTAATGGTGGGATGATAGAATGTACAGTCCGGTCTTGTACACTGAGTGTTAAATCTACAGTGCTAAACAGAAACAACAGCTTTCAATAACGTCCACAAGATTACACACACAATGAGCTGACAGTAACCAGCACCCCCTAACCATTAATGGAGTAAGACACCTGGCAACCCTTGATCAATGAACCTTTCCCTGAGATGCAAAATCTCAAAGAATCACAGCAAGTGGAATTTCAAACCTTGGCACACGAGACAACTTCTAATCAATAGTGATTATCCCTCCACAAACTGCCTGATTCCCTCACTTCTTATGGAAAACCCTCATCAAAGCTTTTGTGTATGAATGTGTGATAAGGATCCAACCCAGGCCTTTCATATGCTGGGCAAGCTCTCTACCCCTGAGCTACAAATCCAACCCTGAAAGCCTTTCAAATAGCAGTCTCTAGGCGTATTTCAGAGATACCCTGAGCAGCCAGCTACCAATACAACAATCTTTAGCACACAACAAAACTATATGTTCAAGTAAAGCAATACTGAAATTTCATTATCTCAGTTCTGTCATAAAGTTAAAAAAAAAAAAACACACCCAAAGCTCAGGAGCAGAAAAAAGGAAAATATAGCAAGCAATCTGACCCCTCTCAGAGCTCAAGATACTAACATGAAGAGCCAGAGAGCTCAGCAATCACCAAGTACCAACTTAACAGGTCTTCAAGACCACAGTCAACTGACAAAAATGATATAACCGAGAAGGACAAAGAAGGGAAGATAGCCAATTTCTTATATTCCACACTAAAATGATTTTTTGTAAAATACAAGTTCTTACTTTTGGATGGTAGAAGGGACATTCCATTTTCTTACAAGCTGGGAAGTAACGGCAGAGCTGACTACTAGAAGATGGTGTTGGTGTTGTAGCTGCTGACAAACATAAGAATGAAGAATGAGCAAATGTTTGGCAAATAATTTGTACTGCAATCTAATGATGTTTTTAATGGAGGTACAAAACACTTAAAATACTCGGTTTTACATGTTCACTAGTCAAGATAAAATACTTCAGAATTCTATAGGATGGAAATACTAGCTCTGTAAGATTAATTGATTATGTCAAAATTATTTCTAAAACAATTTCTTTTTCTCATTTTCTTTTTTAACCTAAATGCAGTAGTATGCAGTCACTAACCTGGTTTTGGAGGCAGTACTGGAATTCTTCTACTCATATGAGTAAAGGGACAATCTGGTTTAGTACACTTTGCATCAAATTTACAATTTGGATGAACAAACAAACATTTTTCGGCAAATTTACAATTGGGGAAGGCTCTACAAAACAAAGCACATTATTCATAATTAATATTCTCTATGCATTATGAGTTTTTTGTAAAGGGGCTTCTTGTACTCCATCACTACCTGTTTTAAGAAATGGAGAAGTAACAGGAAGAAAAATTCTATAAATGAGGCCATATCAAATTAGGATGCAACTGTCTCCTTCAATGCCTGTAGTAACATAAACAGGTTTCCAACTAAAAGCCAACCCACTAAAAAAGGCAGACGCTTTTTTTGTGATAAAAGAAATACCACTCTATCAGTTATGTCTGTAATTTATGAAATAAACTCGATACAGCAAGCACACCCTATGGGCATGGGTACTATGCTGCACAAGACTCACCCCATAGTCTCCTTATGTGTAACCATATTGCTCCCACATCAAAATTGTCCAATAATTAAAACATGGAATATCCATCCATAGAACAAGAGAAAAATTCTAAAAATTCTATCTCTCAACCAGCTAGTTGGTCAAAGAAAACTAACTGAAGTTTAAAAATACTTTTTCATTATCATAACTTTCACCCCAAACCCTGAACAAAATTTTTGTCTGTGAACACAGCAACACTAAAGGAGGCGGTTGTGTACCTATATCCTTAACTGTACAAGGAACCCGGACATTTCAATTATCTAACAGGTCCAAAGTACACATGAGCACCCGCCACACACTCGTATGTGTACATAAGTAAGTTACCCTACAGAGGGCCATGGTAAATATGACTGCATTTAGTTATGACACTCAAACTTATCCACCAAAAAAAAGCCCACAAAATAAGCTGTAGTTTACAGAAATTAAACTGAAAACCAGCATCAGTTTTATGTTACTCACTTGCAAGGTGAAATGGGATGATGGTATGCACACTCGTCCCCATTTTTACAAGCAGGCAGTACTTGCAGCGCTCCAAAAGCTTTTCTGGTTTTTGTACCACACTAAGTTCACTCATCTCAGCTACAAAGGGGAAGGAATTAAAAATATCTCACTAATTATGATCAATTCAGTACACGGTTCCTTTAATAAATTTTCCTCAAACCCCAGTCTTAAAATCTTATGTTAAGTTTACAATCCTATATAATAAATGAGCCCAAATATGATTAACTGTAGTTAGCAAAATGTCATAAAAAAAGATTACTAGGAAGGAGACTATAGTCCTCTGGTTGTGAAAAGGAAAAGTGAACAGTGATTACATACATAGGGCCCAAATTTCACCAAATCTCAGGATCGATTCAGAGTTGAATTAAGTATAAAAGGACAGGGAAGGATGTCAAGTTGGGAGTAATAAAACTAAATGGAAACTAAAAACAAGGTGATAAGAAAATATAAACAAAATCTCATATTCCAGCAAGAATCTGAGGGTTCAAATAAACATGTTCCCACTTGATGAGGTATATTCATTAAGTCTGAGTGCTAAACTCAGCACTGTCTAAAAAGAGGAAAACAGCCTTGTTTAAAATGTGTCACAAATGCACTGTCTATAGGGGCTGAGCAAGTCATCTATCAGAGCAAGTATGGTGGCTGAGTACAGGATGATAAATGGGAGAAAGGGACAGGGGAAGAACAGCAACCTGGAAAGAGCTCACTGCCTCTCCACTAATTCATGTCCAATTAGGTCAATTACTATGGCACAGGAGAATGGGACCTGTGTTGCCTGATATTCTCCCATTTCAGTTAAAATAATTTACATTTTTTATTTAAATGCTTGCAACTAATTTACATTTAGAACACTGAACAAAACAATTCAAATTATACCTAAAGGTCATAATGAGCTGCTTGTTTCTGGCCTGAGATAATGCAGTCAAAAAATAGCATCATGGTGCTACATATTACGGGTTCAAATTTGTGTTTATGAAAGTAAACTATCACTTCAGCTGTATTCCTCAGTCCTCTTGCCTGAGGTCAGGGAGGTCAAATCTAGCTCTGCACCTTAGGAGCTCAGCTAGACACATGAGGCAAGCGTCATCTAATGTCTCTGAACTTCAGTTTCCTCAAAGAGAAAATGTCAATCTGATGGTTACATGGAAAGCAGAATGCAAAAGAGGCAACCAATTATAACCTAATTTACTGATCCTAAGACACAACTTCCGTCCTCCTTACAGAACAGGTATATGAACCAAGTCACACAGTCCAGACAGGAGTTTCATCAAATAGCTACTATGACCATGCCTGATACACACTTTCTCTTCTACTTTAAAAATAGTAGCGTTCAGCACTTGCCTAGCATGTGTGAGGTACTGTGTTCAACCCTCAGCACTTGCCTAGCATGTGTGAGGTACTGTGTTCAACCCTATGCTGCACAAGACTCACCCCATAGTGAGTCTTTTATTTATTTTATAAAATAAATAAAATAAAGGTATTGTATCTATCTACAACTTAAAAATGTACATTTAAAATAAGATAGTCGGGGCTTGAGATGTAGCTCAGTGGTACAGCACTTACCTAGCAAGAACAAGGCAAGCCCCAGCATCACAAAACAAAGAAAATTAGAAGTCATTTATTTAGATCCAACTTTAAATCTAGGATCTAAAGAGAATACCTAAGTGCCTGGAAGAGGAAATTCCTAATTTTTTTTTTTTTTTTAAATTCTTGTGGAGGTCTTGCCCTCCTCCTAAACAACACATTTGACTGTGGTATACACACGAGGACCAAGGGCAAATGAAAAACTAAATACCAAAGAACAGCACAGTTAGAAAAAGGACTGGACTAGCTAGACACTTAACAATATTAAAGAATTTAAACACTTTTTTTTTTCAGATTTTTTCATAAATATTTTTAGTTGTTGATGGACCTTTATTTTATTCATTTATTTATATGCAGTGCTGATAATTGAACCCAGTGCCTCACACATGCTAGGCAAGTGCTCTACCACTGAGCCACAACCCCAACCCCAAGAAGTGAAGCACTTTTTACAAGGAAAATTTCTTTCTGATGAAAACCTTAAGCAACAGAAACAAAGGTCACGCCTCTGGTTTTCCTCAACTGACATTTACTGCATAAGTTATTAAAACTTTTTCATATTTAAGTTTTAAGAGGCAAATTTACTTTTTATTGAAAGCTATAAAATCTATGCTGCCAGAAAATGATGGCCAGTGGGGGTGGATTAAAAACAGACATTGCTACTGGTAGCATCTTTGAACAGCATGCTGTAATACCAAAAAGCAAAACTTCACAACTCCCTTCTTGGAGGCCGGATACTCCTTGTGACAGTTCTGCAGGTCTCTCATGCCACAATCATGTCCTCACTACTACAAAGCTTTGCCCCTGGCAGGTGCAAATCACTGCAGATCCTAATCATGCAAAGGGAAGGAGGCTCGCCACTCATCCCAGCTGTCTTCACCATGGCCAGGGCACTTGGGTAAGAATTGTCACTAACATGTTATTCACAGTGTCACTGCTACTATACACACCAACTCAGCCTAACGTGAACACCCACATTTAAATGAAATTAGATCCTGACAGACCAAAATATTAGACTATTAAATTGAAAAATAGAAACATAAGAGTAGTAAAAAATACACCAGAATTTCCTCATATTTTAGACAAAACACACAAGGTCAAGAAATCTGTACTACCTGACAATTGCAGTTCTTTCTTGGTAACTATTTTCAAATTTTCCCCATTAACAGATTCAAAATTTCAACTCCCTCCACAAAACAATGACACCTATCACTGGCTCACAGCAGGAAAAGCACCCAAGATATGTGTTCTCTCCCTAACTCGGATCTCCCCCAAAAGCATACCTTTAGCAACTGGACAAAGTATTCAATACACTTTTACATCTCTGGTACCGAGAATTACTGGGAAATTTTTTTAATCTATTACAGTTTTTCTTTAAATCTATTCCTTTTTAAGATTTAAGAATATCTCTCCTGCTAATGAAAAGGTGTTTCTAAAAATCCCCCATCATGAATGAAAGGAGCAGTGGTGCTCCGGTTCCACTGGTATCCATGGGGACAAAAAAGCTGGTGATAAGAAACGTCTGCCTGCCTAAAGGCACAGCACCACCTGAAGCAGTCTCGTCTCATCTGACTTCTGTTAAACATTACTCTTCAATATCAATGTAAACATAGGTCTTTCTACAACCCCAAGAGGTATCCTGACAGATAAGGTGAAAAACTCCAAGAAATTTTACAGGGGTGGAAAGAGCATCAAAAATCCAAATTCATTTTTCTCTCAAGTTAATATAGAGACTACTGCTGATATGAGGAGAGAGTGACAGTAGTTTCTAAAGGGGAGAGAAAAAAAAAAGGAACCAAGCATCAAGAGGATGGTTCATCTTGAACAAGCATAATTATGGCATTTGAGACCCCATCACCAAACTCCATCAAGGTGTGGATAACAGCCCACCTGTGAAACACACAGGAGAAACTGTCTGAAATAAAACTGATGGTTTTGTCTGAAAGAAGAAAAGGCCATTACTAAATAAAAGTCAGGCCTCCAACCAATAGTCATTCAAGGTAAAGAAAGAAGTCCAGGATTCCCTTTACAACGCCAGCACCCTGAGAAGGAAATCTGAGCTCTCAACACACCGTAGGAAAATGCTACCATTTGGGTCACCAAGCTGCCTGCTCATCAACTGCAACTGCTGTGGGTGGAGGAGACCTTTGAGTCCCTTGTTTTGAGGCTGCAGTTTGGTTTACAGGTTTCATTCCTTCAAAGCACATGTCCTCCTCTTGATCTGACATGTATCCTGGGGGGCTGGGGACACCATCCAGCGTCACTATAAACTTGGGACTTGCAGGTTTATCTGGTTGTACAAGATCTCTGCCAGACAGATAAAAAATACCATAGAATTAGGGAAACAAACACAAAACGCTGAGCTCCTAAAGTGCTCTTCAGCAGAACTATTACTCTCTTGCTTGGTTTTGGTTCAGTGAAAAAAGACTTGCTAGGACTCCAGGTATAGCATTAGTGGACTCCTGATAACACAAGGTGGCCATGGCCAGTCACTGCAGCATCACCAGTGACGTAGATTCTGCTTACTAAAGACATTCTCTCCTCAACACTGACTCCACTGTCCATTTAATCTCACTAGGTCAACATGGAATAAAACCAAAAAATTAGCACGATGCTCAGAACACAATGGCCAGCAGTTTAATGTTTACACTAATTTTATTTTCTATACTTTTGTTCCTATATAAAATACTTAGTCATTTTCTTAGGGAAGAATCTCTCAACTCAATCTACTAACTCTTTTTAGAAAGATTTCCTGATTCTGGTCACCTGGCTTTTAAAAATTTCATTTTGTGGATGTGCATAAGAAAAAACTCTTACTGAGTTAAATCATATGCTGAGTTTTATTGTAGGTTAATGGATTCTGAAACAAGAAAGATGAACTAGAATTGTAGAAAACTGAATTCAGGTAACTATTCATGGCCTAGCTACTGAATCAATAAAAACACTCAGTACTGGGGCCTGGGGCAGGGAGGAGGGAAGCTGGGAACTATGGGTGGGCCTGCACTATCTAATCACACAAATTAGCTACACAAGAAAAAGAAACCATCTACCGTGTCTGCATAAGGTGTCCTGAAAGTACCCGAAGGGTATCTGCAGTCTTCATCCCCGACTCTTGGTTTGGTGCCACTACTATTTCCTCAGACAGCTTTGGCTTCTTCAGAATAAATGATCTTGTGTCTGCATGGACCATGGATTCCATGTCATAGTAATCTGAGCCAAAAAAATTGGCCATAAATGTTTACTTTTGAATATACCTTTTATTCCCAACATCACACATGTGAGAAGAATGTCAATCTTTTATATATTCACAATTACTTTCAAAGGAAAAATCAAAACTGGTTCTACTCAGGCAAAGTGTTGTAATTCTATCCCAAACATCTTTTCAAAGAACTCAAGTAGTCCTTCCCTCATATGGTACATTACAAATGACTCGAACGAACACTTCCTGCCTACAGCAGAGAAAGGTTCTCCTGAGATTCATTTGAAAGGATATTATCAACCACTAAAAGCACAACAGTTTTTTTCTAAAGACACAGAGAATTAAAAATGCCTAGAATTATGATATAGACTATTGAAACTACTTTTCTAAAATCTGTTTTGCTCATTCTACACAGTACTCCCTACTGAGAACACATCCTGATAAAAAGAATTCATGTGGCTTATTTTCTACCTGACTGTAGAGAGAGGACTATTTTGAAAGGGAATTTTCATGAATGGGCATAACACTGACCTTCAATGCAACTAACCACAAGCTCACGTCATCTACAATATGTTTAAGACTGACTACAAAATATGAGACCTACAGCCCAGATATGGTTGACCTATTGGTATACCACCAACTGACTAAATTTAATATGTTTTTAATTATGGACCAAAATTCACAGGATAGTCACTCCTGAACAAATACATCACTACACAGCTGAGAGTACTATGCCAGATACACAAAGAAAAGGGGGGGGAAATAGACACACACAATCCCAGAAGAGCACGACCTGAAAAGGATACAACGAGTGCTGGGAGAATACATAGCAATCTGCTCCAACTGAGGAATCAAGGAAAAGCTTGCCAAGGAAGAAGAGTTGAAGTGAGCATTAAAGCAATGAGCGGGAATACCTAAGAGTGCCAGAGGGCAACAGCACTTCGCTCAGAGAAAAGCACACTTGGCAAAGCAGGGGATTTCACAGGCCCCTGAGAAAAGAGAAATGTGAACTGTCTGCACAGGTGTGTGCAGGAGCTGAGCAGAGGAACGGCAAGAGTGTAATGAAGGATGTTACGTCTCAGTACTTTGGATTCTGGTCTGGAAGTAATGAGAAATGAACAGATTCCTATGTAGAAAAGAGACATAACCAAGTTGGTGTTTAGAAAAACAGTTATGAAAGGACATGAGTCCAGCACTAGAGACTCAACTCTCCATCCCTATAACATACTGAGAGGCAGAAAAGACACCCTCCATCAGCACCAGGATGCCCCAGCAGCTGCCATTCCAACTATCTTACCAGGAAGGGACATGCCTGCCCTCCCCAGTAAGGACAGGACAGATAGCACAGGGGTACAAGATGGTTAAGAGGAAGAGAGAAAGATGAGATGGGAAATACAGGAAAGGAGAAAGAGAAGATTTAAAAGGCAGCAAATGTAAAGTTCAATTTTAGATGTATTTAGTCTCAAGTCTTTGTGGGATTCTTAGATGTTTGGGAAGTAAAACAGATTTGAACCTCAGGATGGGGAGAGACAGATGCAGAGATGAATGAATTCAGTGCTGCCACCTCACTGAATCCTCCTAGGAAGCTTGAGAAGCAGAGTATTTTTTCCATGTTATTGATGACCAATTCACAGCTCAAAGTTCTTCACTTAATCACCGAGGTCTCCCAACTAGCAAAGGTGGAGCACAAAAGTTGGTCTGAGGCCTGCTGAACCATTCCTTCCTCTACCCTGTGCTTTCTAAGTAGTTCTAGTTCACAAATGGTGAGAACAAAGAACTGAGATTAAAATAATGCTGAAGAGCCAGTGGTGGAAGCACACACCCATAATCCCAGCTACTCAGAAGCCTGCTACAGGAGGATTACAAATTCAAAGACAGATGGACAATTTAGCAAGACCCTGCCTCAAAATAAAAAAGGGCTGGGGTGGAGCTAGTGGCAGAACACCCCTGGGTTCAATCCCCATACTGAAGAAAAAAAAAAAGAAAAGAAAAAGAAATGGCCCAGGGATATGGCATAAAGTTAACCTTTCAAGGCACAGTGGAGAAGAGGAGCTGACAGAGAACAAAAGGAATAACAAATAGAGAAGAGTCCTAGAAGCCAAAGGATCAAAAATCAAAGAAAACACTGAAAGCAAGTGTCAAGTGCTTCAGAGTTTAGGGAAGTGAGTGCTGAAACCAGAGTTTTCCATTTATACCAGCCACTGGTTCACCTCTGCAAGCTTCCCACAAGCCGATGAGAGTGGGAGATTGTCTTCGGTAGACAGAGCAAGTTGACCCTGCATTACTTTTGTTCCCTCCTAAAGCCCCATGAAACTGTTTAAAAAGGTCAGTTTTAAAAATCCATGGCACTGGGATGAAACCCAGGGCCTCCATATGTGCCACAAGTGCTCTACCACTAAGCAACCCCCACCCCCCAGCCCGAGGGGTTTTGTTTCTTAAACAACAAAGCATATACTCACAAAGAAAATAATCGTAAGAGGACACAAAACTTCATTTGAAAAGTGAAAGATGAGTAGGCACTAACTCAACAGATCTGCAAAAAACGAGTTCTAAGCCAAAATGACACAATCTGATTTAGAACACAAGATTGTCCAAAGGCCAGAAAATGTCAGCAAAGGGCACCCTGGGAAGGGCAAAAGACAGGTGTGCTAAGAGATCCACTTCAAAAGCAGTCACTGATCTCCACCCACACTTACTTACCCCTACCTCTCCAGTGAAGGCCTTCCGATATGCTTTGGAGATGTTGGAGAGGCCCAGGGAAGAAGTACAGGTCCCTGACAGAACATGCCACAACAAACAACGTAGATATACACTGTAAAAATTTGTTTAAAAGGTAGCAGATTTCCTAATAACCTTTAATGACTTCATACATCCTCCCTTGGAGAAAGTGGAATTTTAGACTTGTGAGAAGGTAAATAGAGTGTCTCTGCATCAAGGGATGCCAGCCATGCTGAAAGAAGTCCCTACTGAAATGGAGAGGGACGTTTTGTAAACACTGCATAATAATCAATGCTGAGGTACCCCTCATCTACCCTCTTTGGAGAAGTTAACCAGCCTGAAAAGAAAGACCTAAGGCACTCCAAAACTAGACAGGCAGGACAAATCACCCCAACAACAGGACCTACATTCAAATATGAAGTCAAGACCCTTCATGCCCAAACTCATGAACCAGAAGCCAATCCACTTTGAATGCTTCACTCAGTAAAGACAACCAAGAATCCCACAAGGAAAGTCTTTACCATGAAACACCCAAAACAAACAACTTGAAAACAAGATCAAGGAAGGAAAAAAACACCCAAATTATCAGAAACCTTCAGCATCTGCAGATAAAAAGTATCACAAACATGAAACAAAATCAGTATGTTCAAAAATATTTTTTAAAAGTAGAAAGAATATGCAAAAACTGAAGACTGCTCAGAAAAAAAAAAATAAAGGGTAAGAATTTAAGGACTGCAGTCATTCATGAGCCTCACAGATAACTACTTGATGCTTCAAGTTTTATTGCTCTACCGGTTTAAAAAAAAAAAAAAAAAAAGCACAAAGTTGATGAAGTGGGTACAGCACACACAGACCTTGATTGTCGAACTTGGGGAAAAAATTCTATGTCTAAAGCTGGATGGAAAATGAGAGGGTTTGAAATTCAAGAATGGAAAGAATCTTTTCGTAGGCAAAAGCAAGAAGCTAGAGGAAAGGCAGGAGGAATAATGGTCACATGGTCATGCTCATCAGATGGGTAGGATCCGGCACCTGAATGAAGGTGAAACCTTAGGAGGGAAAGGGTATATATCTGTCCGAGATAGAAAGCTGCTGAAGGATAAGGGAATACAGTTGCTGTATTCCTGTACTGCAGGTGAAGAAAGTTCAGGAAGGGGCTGAAAGGGAAGGAGTCCCGGGACAGAACTTCTAACAAAGAGCAGACTTAGGGTAAACAGAAAAAAGAAGGAAAACAGGTTTCAGGTATCCAATGGTCCCCCCTGCATTTATTAAGCACTGAATGGGCATGTGGAAGGGGCTGGGCACTGAGGAAACAAATATAGCACTCACCCCAGTTCTGAATTCCCCCGTGGTATGTATGTCTGGGGTGGGCAAGACAAACAATTACATGACGGTGGTTTTAGAACAAGTTCTAGATGTGGACTTGGTGGTAAGACTCTAAAGAGAAGTCAAAGTGAGTAAGGGTGAGTGGGTGAAGCACAGCATACGAAGGAATGGGTAATGGAAAAGGGGTTAGCGAGGAAGAGCAAGTTGGAGAACTTGACAGCAAGAGAATGAGCAGCCAGGATTCAAGGACGAATGGCAGGAAAAAGGTTTTAAATGAGGTAAAAAATTTTAAAAAACCATACAACATGAGGAAAATGAAGATCTTATCTCCAAGCCCTAAAATATTTTCACAGATCTAAAGGTAGCATCTTAGGGCAGGATCTAAGAAACACAAGACACAATGAATGAGGGGTAAGGGATGGCAATGGCAACAGAAAACTGCTAATTACAGTGAAAATGTATTACCAACCTTGACTGATCTGCAGTGTTTCTGCCATTACAGGGTCAATTTGCAGTCGGGATAGTAATTGCCTCTGTGGAGTTCCTAGAATATAAATTTTAAAACTTCACTAAACTTAAAATACAAACACCAGTATTTGTTTCCTAGAAATCAATCTTTCTGAGTTCTTAATTACGATACATTTTGATGATATTTACAGACCACAGGCATATCCCTGTGAAAGAAAAAGCTATACTGAAGAGTAAACCAAAAATGGCCAGGACACTCCTGGTTCTCCATCTGAGAGGCCAGTTTTCTTGGGCTGGAAACCTGTGAGAGAAGTAAAAACTGAGTTAGAGTCAGAGGGAGGTGCCTCTGCCTCAAGAGACTGGCGATGGTCAACTGTACCATAAACCCAGCAAACCCAGATTGTCCCTTTGTCACCTGGGGACTCTCACCATTACTATTCACTTCCCCCATATTGATCCTCTGACTTATGATGATTAAGAAATGAAATGTGAAAAACACTCCAGAACTAACTTGTCCAACCAAGGTGCCTTCAACAGATGAAGAGATAAAGAAAATGTGGTATACACAATGGAATATTACTTAGTCATATAGAAGAATGAAATGATGGCATTTGCCAGCAAACGAACAGAACTGGAGACTATCATGCTAAGTGAAATAAGCCAGTCCTCAAAAAACCCAAAAATGTTCTCTCTGATATGTGGCTGCTAACACACAATGGCAGGAAGGGGGCCGTTGGCCATCAAGGTGTAGAATAGAAATTCATTGGATTAGGACAATGGGGAATAAGGGGAAGGTGGAAATAGGAAAGACAGTAGAATGAATTAGACATAACTTTCCTATGTTCATATATGAAACACATGACCAATGAAATTTCACATCATTTATAACCACAAGAATGGAATCCAAATTAGAATATGCTAGATACTCCATGTATGTATCTACTGGTGTATATCTAAAAAGAACAAATGAAAAACGAAAAAAAAAAAAATTCTCAAAAGTAAACTATGGGCCTGGATGGATACAGAGCAGTGGATGGAAGAGCAGTGAACAAGTACAACACTCAGGCAATCCAGGCCCTGCATCGGCAAACAGGAAGGTGGTCAGTGCACTGCTAAGGACATTTCAGTTGCACCAGATGTATGATGTTGGTCCACAGATTATACTGCCTAGTGACAGTTGCAGCTATCTTAGTTTGTAGAAACCTATTGCACAACAATAAAATCACCTAGTGACCACATTTCTGAGACCATTCCTTTGTTAGGTGATGCAATTAACTGTGTGAATCTCCAATTTAAAAGGTGCTCAATTAATAATACTAATATTATTACTTTTTCCCCCCCCAGTACTAGGACTAAACCCAGGGCACTCTACCACTGAGCTACATCCCCAGCCAGTTTTAAGACAGAGCCTCACTAAGTTGCAGGGGCTGGCCTGAGAACCTGTGATCCTCCTGCCCCCTGAGTAGCTCAACGTGTGTCATCAAGTCTGGTTCATTACTGCATAGTATTAATTAATATTACCAATAGTCACACCTCACACAAAACAGTGAAGAAATGATTTTCTCTATCTTCATTAGCTGCATGAGAGGACTGACACTTCTCTGTATCCCCTCTTACAATGTTTAGCAATATTAGACACCTACTTGCTAATTTAGTACAAGTGTTATGTTTAAAATAAAAAGCGTTACATACTACAGTGCACAAAACAATTTAATTGGTAAGTTTTCAAATCGCATGCCTGTAATCCCAGTGGCTCAGGAGGCTGAGGCAAGAGGATCCTGAGTTCAAAGTCAGCCTCGGCAACAGCGAGGCACTAAGCAACTCAGTGAGACTCTGTCTCTAAATAAAATACAAAATAGGGCTGGGATGTGACTCAGTGGTCGAGTGCCCCTAGGCTGAATCCCCAGTACCAAATAAAGAAGAAAGAAGAAAGAAAGAAATTTGCACACCTATAAGCAAATTTTGGTGCGCCAGTGTTGTTTCCCAAGGCTTGCTTTCTCACTGCAAACATGTAAGTGGGCCATCTCTCATGAAGTACCACATTCATTATAATGTTTTTTTTAAATTTTAAAAACACTCAATTTGACATTTTATTTTTACTCTCTATTAAAACATAAAGTTACATTATACTACTCTTCAGTGGTGTGCCAAAAAGGATGAATTCCCTTCAAAATAATCATGGTAAGTACACGAATTCTGACAAACAGACCTGAAACCCAGAGGTCATTTGGTCAAGTTGTATTCCTACGAGACGGCCTGGAAAACTGACACATGACAGGTTACAAAAAAAATGTTCTTAAAACCCAAATACCAGATTCAAATACTACACAGGTCTCTTTAACATAACTAAGTAATATTTGTAAGTAACGAATTATACATTTTAAAATAATTTCACAGATACTTGAAACAGGACCATTCTCTCATTTTTTAAAGTTTGCTTTGTCTATACTTGTCTTCTTAAAACATTATTTAAGAGAGCTCCACTAAAAAGAAGTGGAATTCTGACAAATTCTAGGTTTCAAAGTTAAATCAGGTAGTCAAAAAAATTTGACTTTTCTATGCCTTACTACTGCCTCCACATCACAGTTACAGTCAAGTATGGAAAGATACAGATCAAAGGATGAGTACCTAGAAGATACCAGAGTTTTACCTTTCTCAATATTTCTAAGGAAGCCAATTATTTTTACATCAGTAGCCCTTGACTGTGATTCAAAATCTATTTCCTCTTGAATATCTTCCAAACTGTCTGTTGCATTCAGATGTCGATGCTGAATATTCATTCATTTTAACCTCCAAAGATGAAATTTTTGCTTCGTTCTGAGATACTCTAACACTGAGATCAAAAAGATTTGCTTCCACCGTCAAAATTGCTGCTTTCATTCCTTTAATTTCATTGATATCAGTTGATATTTTCCTTAAAAGGTGGGAAATATTGTCTAGCTCATTTTGTGAACAAGAAGAACTTGTTACAGAACCTAAATCTACTGGCTCTGGTGAGAGGAAAATTGGTAGAGATGGTGATGGAAACCTTGAAGACATTCTCATAAAATTATCTCTAAATATCTGCTAATTTTTCCTTCACAGCCCATTAAATTGTCTTATCAAAAGTAAAAGCAGTGATCAATGATGTTACCTCAATAAGTATTAAGAGTGAGTAACATTTTAAAACCTGTAACTGAAAAATTAAGGTTGTACATTTCTAGAGTCAGAACTTAAATTTGAAATACTAAACACACCAGACCAATTTTCTCTTGGCTACAACTAAGAAGCCCTAATACATAGCCACCTGTAACCTCTAAGTCCTACTTATAGGTCCTCTCCAAATAACCCTATTATACATACAGATCATCCTGGTTTCTGATTGGTTGAAGAGAGACATGTGACACACAAAGAATTTCCTATTGTTTACTTCATATTATGGGAACACTAAAGAGCTGCGCCTTAAATTAAGCAATATAACAGTAGGTGTTTTATATCTGAATATATGAATTTAATGTACTTTTTTCCCTTTCATCCATTAAACCATAATTTTCAAACTTCAGATTATTTTTGGCTGTGTTGGGAAGTGAACCCAGAGCTTTGTGCATGCTAGAAAAGTGCTCTGATATTGAGCTATATCCACAGTCCGTTTTAAATTTTATTTTGAGAGCTGGGATTGTGGTTCAGTGGTAAAGTGCTTGCCTAGCATGTGTGAGGCACTGGGTTCGATTCTCAGCACGCATACAAATAAATAAAGGTTCATCAACAATAAAAAAAAAGTATTAGAAAAAAATTTATTTCAAAACAGGGTCTTTCTAAAATTACTGAAGCTGGTCTCAAACTTGTATTACAACTTTACCTCAGTTTCCCAAGTGACTGGGATTATAGACATGTACCACCATGCCAAGCCTTGATTATTTGTGTATTTTTTATTTTACCTTAAATTTCATTTCCCCTTGAAAATAGTATAAACAGCACTGCACTGGCATTATCTTTGCAGAATATAAGCAGGGAAGGCAAATGAACTCATGATCACAGACAAAAATCTCTGTAAAAATTACATGTGGTAGAAACAGACTTCAACTGTACTAATAAAATATGGTGTGGAATTAAGAATAGCCTTGATTTGACCCTAGATCATTATTAAATATGTGATTTTCAGGTATTTCCCATTCTCTGGGTTGTCTTTTCACTTTTTTGATAGTATTCTTTAAAACACAAGGTTTTAATTTTGATGAAATTCATCTATTCTTTTGCTGCTGTGTTTCTGGTATCATATCTAAGAAACTAATTCTTTAAAAAAAAACTAATCCAAGATCACACAGATTTACAACTATTTTTTTCTAAGACTTTTATAGATTTAGCACTCATAACTGTGGGTCTCTAATCCACTTTTAGTTAATTTTTATATATTATATTTGATAAGGGCTCAATTTCATTCTTTTGTGTGTGGATATCCAGTTGTTTCAGCACCAATCCTTGAAAAAACTATTCTTTTTCCACTGAATTGTCAAAAATCAATCACAAACGTATGATTTCACTTCTGTACTCTCAATATTGTTTCATTGACCTACATGTTTAAACTCATGACAGAACCACACAATCTGAATTACTACAGCCTTGACAATCAAGTTTTGAAATTGAGAAACAATTATTCTTTTTCAATAGCTTGGCTATTCTAGGTATCCTTTTATTTCCATATGAATGTTAGGATCAGTTTGCCAATTTGTACCAAAAGGCCAGCTGGTATTTCAACAGAGATTAAGTTGAGCCTGTTGATCAACTTGGGGACTACAGCCACCTTCACAGTATTAAAAGTTTTCCAATCCATCAACATCATAAATCCTTCCATGGTTTTAGTTGAGAAAAGTTGTCTTCATTTTGGTTTATTTCTCAAGTAACAAATAAGCTATACAAATTATAAACATGTGAAGTAGGTAGACATTACCATAGCCTCTTCGAAAGAGGTTTTTCTGTTTTTGTTTTAGATTGGGGATTGAATCCAAGGGCACTCAACCTGAGTCACATCCCAACTCTTTTTATTCTTTATTTTGAGACAAGGTCTCACTAAACTGGTGAGGCTGGCCTTGGACTTTCCATCCCTCTGCCTCAGTCTCCTGAGTTCTCAGGATTACAGGTGTACACCATCATGCCTGGTTCAAAAGAATTCTTAAAGAACTGTAGCCTTTGGTTTCCCAAATACCTATTGTTCACAATAATGAAGAAAAAAGCTAACTACTGAAATATATACCTTTATCTCTTCATTTTATAAATCATAAATCTAATTCTTTAAAACTTAATTTAGGCAGAAAATAATGTGCAAAATTTACAAGGTTTTAAATTCATATAGAAGTTTTTAAGAGTACCAGCTGTCAGACAACATCTACAGTCAACATCAAGAGGAGCACCTGCTAACTAGTTGGTTCACTAGAGGGCAGCAACCTTAATTAAAAAAAAAAAAAAAAAAAAAGTGGTCTAATGGAGATAAATCACAAAGAAAACCTAAACAAGAGCCCAGCTGATATTTTCCCTACTACCTACTGAGCCAGCCCAATTTTAGAATGCAAAATAAGTCTCTAGAAAGATTCTAATGTAAAAAATAGCAGAGAAAGTTTGTAAATTTTAACATTTACTACTCATAATCATGTTGGAGTAGATACAACTGTTAATTCCTATTCACAGGTTAGTAAACTAGGACATTGAAGATTAAGGTGAGTTAGTAAGTGGCAGGCCTGGATTAATACAGTCTGGCTCCTGAGTTCATATTGATAATTACTATGCTGTTATACATCTCTCCATGATACATTAAACAGAACAAAACATCATAGGACTCCATGTGGTATAATTCCTATTTTATATGTACGCATATTTCATTCACATTCACATATATGAAAAATACCTATAAGATTACACTAACACGCAGCAAACTTCTAAGTGCAGTGCTAAACTCCAAGAAAGGCAGTGATCAGAATAAAGGGGGGGAAGAAGGCTTTTCCTTGTTGCTCTGAAATAAAAGCTTTACTAAGCATCTTTCGGTGCTCATAGTCCAAGAAGAAAAAGACGAATTTAGACAGTACCCAACTTACAATGGTTTAATTTCCAGTTTTCAATTTTACCATAGTATCAAAGCAATACACATCCAGCAGAGACCATACCTTGAATTTTGATCTCTCCTGGGCTAGTGATACGTAGTAAGATATTCTCTTGTGAATCCTGGGCAGTGGCCATGAGCCACAGGTCCCAGTCAGCCAGGTCCAGAGTAGGTAACCTATACTGTAAGCCATAGTCTGTTACATTCAATAAATCACATGAGCTGTTCAACACCTTTTGTCTGCATTTGTGACTAAGGGTATTACCAACTTATGATGGGTTGACTGGTACATTATCTCATCAAAAGTCTAGAAGCATGTGTAATTCGCATTTAGTCTCTCCTGCAATTTGTAAATAAACTTAAAAAGGTTAGTAAAGAACTTTAAAAGGGCATAAATATAGCACTGGATTCAAATTATACACTAAAGTATAAAAAATTCTACATTAGAAATATCCACATCTATCCTTTCATCCTAAGATTTTTTTTCTACATTTTTAGCATACAGTGTATACATATAAATAAAATATACATACTAAAGTGTACACATTCTAAAATGACTTTACTAAAAACTGTGTGGTCAAAAATATAGAGGTCACTGATTTAGAGATGGACATTAAGGACAGAATCGTAACAGGTAATATTTTAACAAAGTCTGAAAATCAGACAATACATGGACAAATGCTAGTTACATAGGCAGAGTACAGAAAGTCAAAAATGAGTGCTCTGGAGGCACAAACTCAACGAGTCCAACGAAAAAAATATATAGTAAAATATGACATTTTCACCAGGGTGGTAGCACACAACTATAATCCCTGTAACTCCAGAGGCTGAGGCAGGAGGATCACAAGTTCAAGGCCAACCTGGGTCGCTTAGACCCAGTCTCAATATAAATATTTTTTATAAGGCTTGGGGGTTTATCTTGGTGGCAGAGCACCCCTAGGTTAAATCCCAATTACCACAATAAGTAAATAAAATAAAATGACATTTTCATGTTGATACATAAAGAGCTGAGTCTGGATAAAAATACATTACTAGAGGCTGGGATTGTCACTCAATGGTAGAGTGCTTGAGTAGCATGTGAGGCCCAGTACGGTGCAAAACAAACAAACCAAACCAATCCTGAAAAACAAAATACCCTTTTTTTGCTGGCAAAAAAGACTGGTGAAGAATGAAATTTTGGATAAGGACTATGAAGATGGAGGGCCAAGAAAGGCTCAGAGGTGGTATCTGGGTGAGCTATGTGGACAGCTGAAGAAAACACTCCAACAAGAGGGTTAGCACCTCTCATGCTGAGCAGGTTCTGAGCAGGTCAGTGGTACGATCTAACAGTTTAAAACGGATCACTCTGTAGCTATGAGAGTAGACTGAAGAAGCAGGTTTGAAAGCAGACAGCTGTAAGAACGCTATTCCAATAATCAAGGAGAGTCATGAATGGTGGATTACACGAGGACAGCAGAGGTGAAGGGGATTAGTGGTGATGAACTCAGCATATCCTGAAGGGTAGAGGCTGACAGGTGGGACAAGGGATGGGGGAAGACAAAGGGAGAGGAACAGAGGGAGGGAAGGGAGGAGGACAGTTCTAAGCTTGAAACCAAGAAGAACAGGTTTCTGGCCTGTGCACCTAGAAAGATGGAAGTTGCCATTAATTAAAATGAGAAAGTCTGCATGAAAACTTAAGAGGAAAATTAAGTGGGATTTGGACAAGTTTGCAGTGATTTATTATATAGCCAAAAAAAAAAATCCCCTTGCATTCCATGAAACAAAGAGTGACCAATTAAACAATCAGAACAATGAACCACAACCACAAAGAATGAGAAACAGAGCACAAGAGTGAGTAACATGGCCACAAATATTTGAAAGACAAAACTAAAAATGTATTTAAGGAGGGCTCATTACTTTAAAAACAAAAAAACAAAAAAACCAAAATCTGAGCAAATTATCTGAGAAAATCCAGACTACTAGGAGTATATTCACACCAATTTACTCTCCCAAGAAATTTCTCCACAACTCTAAGGCCAATTGTAGCTCTTTGCTTCATTTAAAAATAAGCCTGTCTGCAGAACTCAGCCCCATCATAACTACAGGTGAAGTCTCTATACTGCATTTTCTTAAACTAGAACCACTAAGTTCAGCAGAGTGACTGAACATGCAGTTGGCCCTCAACTTATTTTGCAATGGTGCACAATAAGAATTCAGTAGAGCCGGGTATAGTGGCGCACGCCTGTAATCCCAGTGGCTTGGGAGGCAGAGGCAAGAGGATCCTGAGTTCAAAGTCAGCCTCAGCAACTTAGCAAGGCACTAAGCAACTCAGTGAGACCCTGTCTCTAAAGAAAATATAAAAAAGAGTTGGGGACCTGGTTCAGTGGTAAAGCATCCCTGAGTTTAATCCCAGGTACCAAAAAAAAAAATTTTTTTTCAGTAGAAACCATATTTTGATACACTGTATTACTAAACTAGATTGTGTAGTACGTATATTACATCATTCTCAAGTTATGAGATTTCTTAGTTTACACTGAATTTTTAGGGATATAACCCCATGATAAATCAAGAGGCATCTGTAAAATCAAGGAAATATTCAAGAGAGTAGAACAGGATCACAATGTGTGATGATACACACTTGTCTCAAAATAAAAAATAAAAAAAGTCAGGTATAGTGACACATGCAATCTGAGCAGCTCAGCAGGCTGAGGCAGGAGGATTCCAAAGTCGAGGTCAGTCTCAGTAATTTAGTGAGGCTCCAAGCAAGATGCTATCACAATTTTTTTTTTAAAAAGTGGGGGGGCTGTGGCTCAGAGGTAAAGTCCCTCTGGGTTCAATCCAGGGTACCAAAATAAAAAACCCCGTTGGGATGTAGCTCAGTGGTAGAGTTCCCCTTATCCCCTGTAATATGTATGTGTGTGGGGAGAAGGACAAGATCAAGTGAAAAACAGAAAAAAACATTAAAAAGAAGATCTAGGTAGAAGCTTATCACCCAACAGAACTTTTGAAAAGGAAAAATAAAAACAGAAAAGTAAATGTTTAAAGAAATAATGAAAGACTTTTCCACACCCTAACATGGTAGTGGCACATGCTTATAATCCCAGCTATGAGAGAGGCTAAGGCAACTAGAGGGTCGCGTGGGTCACATGATTTCAGAGTCTGAGGATCACAAGTTTGAGGTCAGTCCGGACAACTTAGCAAGACCCTAATCTGAAAACAAAATAAAAAGGGCTAGGGATAAAACTCATGCTTGCCTAGCAGATGCAAAGCCCTGGGTTCAATCCTCAATATGGAGGGGAAAAAAAGAGAGAGACATTTTTCCACATTGAAGGTCACGGATTTTTTTCAAAAATTAAGAGTACAATAACCAACCCAAAAGTAGCTATCTAGCATTTAGGCTTATCAGTGAAATATCAGACACCAAGAAAACAGAAAATCCTAAAAACTTCCAAATGAAAAACCCCAAGTATTAGTTGGATGCAGCTGCACAGCCTATAGTCTCAGCTACCGTGGCAGCTGAAGCAGAAGGACCGCTCAAGCCCAGGAGTTAGAGGCTAGCCTGGGTAACACAGCTAGAATTCATCCTGAAAAACACACACAAAAAAACACAAACCCTCTCAAACCTAGGTATTATATAATGGATTAAGAATCAGATAAGCAACCAACTTCTCAGTATGAAAACTAGGAACCTCAAGACAATGAAACCAAGCGTTCAGTGTTTTTAAAAAGCACAATACATTCAACTTAGAATTCTGTACCAAATCGGACATGGGGACACACACACATGTAATCCTACCTATTGGGGAGGTTGAGGCAGGAGGATCCCAAGTTTGAGGCCAGCCTCAGCAATTTAGTGAGGCCTTAAGGAATTTGGCAAGACCCTGACTCAACACGAAATATAAAAAAATGGGCTGGGGATGTTGCTCAGTGGGTAAGCACCCCTAGGTTCAATCCCCAATACCGAGAGAGAGAGAGAGAGAGAGAGAGAGAGAGAGAGAGAGAGAGAGAGAGAAAGAAAGAGAACTCTGCACCCAGTCAAGGTATAAATCAAACAGCAGAAACTTGTATTTCCAAGCACTCCTAACACTTAACCTCCATCTTTCATAAGTTTCATTGCTGGGTGTGGTAGCACACACTGGTAATCCTGGTTACTCGGGAGGCTGAGGCAGGAGGATAGTAAATTAAAGGCCAGCATGGGCAACTTAGTGAGACCTTATCTCAAAATAAAAAAGGGCTAGGGGTATACCTCAGTGGTAAAGCACAACTGGGTTCAATTCCTAATGCTACAAAAAAAAAAAAAAAATGTCTTCATGATAAAGTTTCTTAAGAAGCTTCCACAAAATGGAGGGAAACCATAAGAAGACAGAATGGGATACGGGATACTCAAGGAGTAAACACTAGGACGATAGTCTTGGAAAAGGAGGAAAGATGCTCCAGGAAGAAGGTGACTAAGAAAAAAGGTGAAACCAAAGATGCCATAGCACAGAGTAATAGTCCAAAGAGGGACAAAAGGAAAACAAAGTCATAGAAGAGAGGGAGGAAAAAAAAAAAAACCCTAGGGAATCCCAAAACAACAAAATACTTAAGAAATAAAATGTAAATTTGCCTTAACGAATGAAATGCAGCTTGGTTTTCAATATTTAAAGTGAACCTACAAATCACCGTAGCCTTAAAGATGTCAGAACAAAATGTAAATCTGGTCAACTTGACATTATGAAAGTAAACAAAATTTAGGTGGGGGTGAGAATGGATGTGTAAGAACTGAAATGTCTATCCTCTAGAACTGAAAATATACCCAGACCGAGACAGGCATGGTAGCACATGCCTATAATCCCAGCTACTTGGGAGGCCAAGGCAAAAGGATTGCAGTTGAAAGCCAGTCTTGGCAACTTAATGAGACAGCTCAAAAAAAAAAAAATTAAAATCAAAATTATAACATTAAAGGCACTAAAATCAGTGGTCTTACTATGAGCTTGAATGCAAGGAAAAATTTTAAGTTGTGGCCCTGATGTATCACAGCAAGAAATAAACATATACCGTTCACAGCTGGTAAATAATACAACAAGCATATTGTTACAGGCATGAGAAAATAAAATTAATAAACAGAAGCATTTAAAAAGAGTGACTTCTGGGGAGTGGGGCTAGTTTCAAGAATAATGAAGCAAGGAATGTTGCTTTTTCTTTTAACTCTATAATACTATTTGAATATTTTCTAATCTACTGGCAGGCATTATACATTTAATTCTTTTGTTTTTTGAATTTTCTATGGTGACCATATACTTCAAGCTTATAAAATTTTATTTTAAATATATGGGTACTTTTCATACAACGTACACCAAACAGGAAAAATAAAAGGAAATCCAGGCCTAAAAAATCGTAGTAAAACTTCAGAACATCAAAGACAAAGAGATCTTGGAAGCAGCCAGAGAGAAAGGACAGATCACCTACAAAGGAATGACAGACAATTAGAATATCAGAAATCCACTCAACAACAATGGAATCCAGAAGACAATGGAATATATAAAAAGTGATGTCAGCAAATAATTTGTTAACATGATTTGGATACACAGCAAAAACTACTGCACAAGAACAATGAGAAATAAAATATAAGTAAACAAACTTGGAAAATTTACCAACTGTTCTATAGGAACTTATAAAGAATATACTCCAAAATACTTAAAATATTAGAAAATGATGATCCTCAAACAACACTCAGATGTAAGAATGAATAAAATAATAAACGCATAGATTAATATCAACAAACAGCTTTGGGGGGAAAAAAAATGGTGTCCAATGATGCATTTAGATGACCAAACTGATAAAATGGAAACAGGAGGGTAAAGACTGAAGCTAGGATTTTTTTTTTCCCCAGTCCAGAGCATCTTTTAATTGTTTATGTATCAAGAGCAACTATTCTGTAGCCTAAAAATTCATGTTTCATTGTTCAGGAACATAGGTCAGTAACAAACTTCTACAGAACTCAATCTAAGAAATTCTTTATATTCTAAAATAATGTGCTCTGAAAAAAACTAGCCTTCTTTATTTCCTCAAAATTTTTCATGAAATCATAATTTCTGTAGCCAACTGCATATGCTTTCTCTTTCTTGGTTCAGCCACAGCAAACTTATAATGAACTACAACTCCCAGGGAGACAGAAGTGCTCCAACTGTATAAAACTGCAGACTCAAGGCCAGAAGACCCTGCATCTAAGTTTTCACTGAAGCACTGGAAGCCGTGGTAGTTACTGTCCTCAACATCCATGTCCTTCCTAACTGATGGAGAAATGATTAAAGCTAAGGTAATCTAGAGTCTTTAATTAAAATAAAATAAAATAAAATAAAAATCTTCAAAAGGGGCAAGAAGAACAAAACAGAAAAACAGGCAAATACAAATCAAAAGATGATGTCAGAAGCCAAGGGTAGTGGCATACAAATGTAATCTCAGTGATTCTGGAGGCTAAGTCAGGAGGACCTCAAGTTCAAGGCCAGCCTCAGCAACTTAGCCAAGAACTGTCTCAAAATGAAAAAAGGACTTGGGATGTAGCTCAGTGGGAAAGCACCCCTGGATTCAATCTCTAATATCACAAAAAGCAAAATTAGTACAACTATATCAGTAATTCTAGTAAATGGTCTAAATGTTCCAATAAAAAGGCAAACTCTTGACTACATTAAAAAACAAAACCTAGCTGGGCATAGTGGTGAAAGCCTGTAATAGCAGCAGCTCAGGAGGGTGAGACAGGAGGAACACAAATTCAAAGCCAGTCTCAGCAACTTAGTAAGGCCCTGTCTCAAAAAATTTAAAAAATGACTAGTTAAGAGCCCCTGGGTTCAATCCCCAAAAAAGAATCCTAGCTCTATGATTTTTAAGAGGCATACGTCTAAAGCATAGAAGACTGAAAACAAAGGCATGGAAAACATATGGAAGGTAAATTCTAAATAAATAGCTACATTAGATAAAACTAACTTTAAAATGAAAGCATTCTTTAGGCCAGGCACAGTGGCACACACCCATAATCCCAGTGGCTCAAGAGGCTGAGGCAGGAGGATCAAGAGTTCAAAGCCAGTCCTCAGCAAAAGTGAGGCACTAAGCAACTCAGTGAGACCCTATCTCTAAATAAAATACAAAACAGGGCTGGGGATGTGACCCAGTGGTCAAATGCCCCTGAGTTCAATCCCCAGTAACTCCCCCCACAACACACAAAAAAGCATTCTTTGGTATAAAGGTCCTATCAAGGACCTTTATTATTGAATCAAAAGATTCAATTTGCAGTTTTAAATAATGTATGCACCTAGTTTTTGATAGCCTTAAAATGAAGCAAAAACTGACACAAGTACAGAGAAATTAAGATAACATGTTACTACAATGGGCAGCAGCAGTGCTCTCAATTATGTCAGGCAGATGAAGAATTTAACAAGGTCAAGATTTGAACAGTAGAGCTTTATCAACTGAATAAATGCAAAATTCTCCTCCAACAATTCGTCTACTTTCTTCCAAAATACACATGGAAGAGAAACTATGCACTGTTAACAATTTTCAAAGAATATGCATTAAACAGACCACATTACCTTACCACAAAATAATTAAGTTAGGATTGTAAAATAAAGATTAAAAGACAAAAAAAAAACCTCTGTACACTATAAAGACAATCCAAAACCTCGTGGGTGAAAGAAAATCATAATGGAAATTAAAGACATTATTGTAATGAAAACATTAGCAATATTGTGATATGGAGTAAAAATGGTACATCAAGAGAAATATACAGCTTAAATGTTCATACTAAAAAAGGTAGGTTAAGGTAAATTAAGAATATGGAAGGATATTCTAAAAAATTAATGGCAGAAATCAATGAAATAGAAAACAAAGTCTCCAGAAGAGAATCATAAAGCCAGAACTATGTTGCTAATAAGTCTTTGAATAAAACTGATGACAGACCCGAGACAAAAAAAAAAAAAAAGAGAAAACACACATACTGTGAGGTGGGTAGGCTAGTAAAGAGAGGCTGGACAGAGAACACTATCAATGACTCAGGTCAATTCATGTCCATATTTAGATTTTAAAAATCTCTTAGATCTAACTGTAGAACAGTAAGTACACTAACAGATAACTGTTGCTTAGTGTCACATTGCACCTGTGAACAAATGAATGCAGAGTTCTCATCACCAGTGGTATTTGATTATCATTTCAACTTAACCTATTTATTTTAAAACATGACAACAATTGGAAAAACAAATGTATTACCTAATACATTTTTATAAGGCAAAATACCTTCTAACCACAATCCAGTTCAAGAAAAAGGACTCTGCCATGGCCTAGACACCTCTCCAGGTGCCCCATTTTAATTGGTCTTCAGAGACGTATCCTGCCTGTTAAATACTCATGGTATACAGCTCAACCAATATGTTGCTCTGGCCTTTGTAGCTTGAAAACTGTTAGATTGAAGTCTTGCAGAAAAAATCAGATTCAAATAATTTGTCAAGATTAAGGTAGTCTCTTGTTCTTTCCTGAGACACAAAACAACTGATTTTCACTCTTTCAAAAACAAAAAAACATGCCTGGAATCTACCTTTGTGTTCTCACTTATTAGCTGAAATAAAAAGATGCTTCCCAACATTTTCTATTTTAAGCATGCTGTATGATCTGTTACAACTTCTTGACTTGGGCTGTAATAAAAAAAGTAGCCACAGACAATTCATTTATAAACTGGTGTGGTTAGGTTCCAAAAGAACTTTTTTTTTCCCCCCCTGGTACTGGAGATTATTGAATCCAGGCCCTCACACATGCTAAGCAAGCACTTAACCACAAGGCTACATGCCCAGTCCTTTTTATTTTCAGACAGTCTTGATAAGTTACTGAGGTTGGCCTCAAACTAGTCACCCTCCTGCCTCAGCCTCCTTAGTAGCTGGGATTATAGGCATGTGTCACCATGTTCAGCTCCAATAAAATTTTATTTACAAAAATGGGTGTCAACATCTATACTATTTGGTTACTCAGTGGTACCACTGTTAGGACAGACAATATAAAAGCTCAAACATTTTATTTACCAAGTTATAAGACAATGAGTTGTTATCTATTATACTCCATAAGGCTGTCTTTCTTTCCCTCCCCCTCTCCCTCCCATTCTTTCCCTCTCCCTAGTTCTGGAGATTGAATTTCAAAGAGCCCCGCCCACTGTAATTGCTACCTTCACTAAAACTCAAATAGCTCCATCTTGGCCACTGGGGACCTCTTAAAAGTTGGTTTCGGAATCCTTCTGTCTGATTCTACCATAGCAAAGACATTCATTCTAGGATTAGACCTAGAAAAGTTGTCCTTCTCAAAAGTCTTTTTTACAGAGGAAGTATTCCAAGACTTCAATCTAGGTACTAGGGACACTCAGTGCTACGGATCGCTTAATGTTTCTGTACTTTTCTAGTAGATACGCCCAGAGAAAATTTCATATGTATTTATGGATAGAACACAATGTGAGTTCATAAAAATTTCCAATACAAATTCAGAACAACAGGGTTTTATCTGAAGTTCATACTCCATTGATTCCCTAAGAAAAATTCAAGGTCACTTTTAACTGAAAATAAAATTCTGACTGTTTTCTTTCCTGGATTATTTTAAATATGCTAGTCCATTGTCTTCTAGCACAAAGTGATTCTGCTTTGAAAGGTCCAATGATAATATACTTTTTCTTCTTCTAAGTTGGGTGTTCTTTTAGCCTGAATACCCAAGTTTGATTTCTTTCTTTTTCATTTTCTATGGTCAAATACATTGGAACCCTTATGATTATAGGGAGATATTCTCAGTTATGCAGTGTACTTTTCCAGTAAGTAGTTTCAAGTACATTTTTTTCTTTGTTCTTAATTTCAGAAAAGTCTTCTTAAAAGATAGGTAAGGTTTGACCCTGTCCTCCCACCCCCACCACAATTCCTATGATACATACATTGTATCTCCAATGCTTATACTTTTTTTTGGGGGGGGGGGTACTGGGAACTGAACCCAGTGATGCTTTACCACTGAGTTACATCCCCAGCCCTTTTTATTTTTTGACACCGGGTCTCACTAAATTGCTGAAATAAGCCTCAAACTTGTGACCCTGCTGCCTCAGCCTCCTGAGTTCCTGGGATTACAGGTATGTGCCACAGCACCCAGCTCTATACTTGTTACCTGCAATTTTCTCCTGAACTCTGATTTTTCACTTTTTTTTTTTTTTTTTGGTGGTGCTGGGGATTGAACCCAGGGCCGTGTGTTTGCAAGGCAAGCACTTACCAACTGAGCTATATCCCCAGTCAGAACTCTTTGATTTTTAAAATGTCCTTTTTTATCTTTCATTTATCTGAAGATGGTTTATTAAGACAAAATAATTACTGAGTTCTTTCTAAAATAGTCTGCTTTTTTTCTTCTTTTTGATGCTGTGGATTAAACACAGGGCCTCCAAGTCCTCATTTCCAAATAAACTTTTATTTCTAATTCTTGTCATCTCATTTCAAAGTTTTTCCAATTATTTAACATTACTTTTGCATGAATTTTTTTTAATTTAAATTTTTTTAAAATTAAATTTAATTTTTTTTAAGCTGTACATGGACACAATGTCTTTATTTATTTATGTGGTGCTTTGGATCAGACCCAGTGCACCACACATGCTCTACTGTTGAGTCACAACCCAAGGCCCTAATGTATTTTCTTAATGTCTTTCAGTTCACTCTGAAATATATAGCTTTTCCCTTTTTCTTTTGGAGTGCTGGGAATGAACCACGGCTTTTGTATGTGCACTACTACTGAGTGACATCCCAGTCCAGGAGTCCTGTCCTTGAAAGGAACTCTGGAGCAGTAAAATGGAGAGTTTGTAGGGAGAAGAATGTTATAGCCCCCTTAGACCTTTAGCATTACCTAAGTGTCATTAGAGCCAAATCTCTTATAGCTTGTAGATGCTCTTCTCAAACTGGCACCTTTATACTTCCCAGTAAATACCTAACTGGGTGTTTGGGAGTTTTCTTGTTCTCAGGTCTGCCATTTACTGGAATAGTTTATAATGCTCACACAGAAAATTATACAATACAGACAACAACAAAAATTCTTTTTTAAATAATAGAGAAAAATGAAATTATGGCATGTGCCAGTAATGGATGGAAATGGAGAACATCATGGTATGTGAAATAAGCCAGACTCAGAAAAATCAAAGGTCAAATGCTTTCTTTCCTATACAATAACTAGAGCAAAATGGGGGAGGGAGGATAAGATCATAAAGATATAGGGAAGATCAGCTGAGGAGACCAAGAGGGAAGGAGGACAGATGGGAAAGGGGAAAGGCAGAATGAATTTAACAAAATCATGCTATATGAATATATAAATATACCACAGTAAATCTCACCTTTATGTGTATCTATAAAGTATCAATCAAAAATAAACAAACAAGTGAAACAACAGTGGAAGCTGGGCACATTGGTGCACACCTGTAATCCCAGCAGCTCTGGAGGCTGAGGCAGGAGAATCACAAGTTCAAAGCCAGCCTCAGCAACTTAGTGAGCTCCTGTCTCAAAATAAATAATAAAAAGGGTTGGAGGGCTGGGGTTGTGGCTCAATGGTAGAGTGTTTGCCTAGCACAAGTGAGGCCTGGGTTCAATACTCAGCACCACATAAAAATAATAAATAAAATAAAGGTTGTATCCATCTACAACTAAAAATAACAATAAAATAAAAAAGGGCTGGAGATGTGGCTCAATGATTAAACATTCCTGAGTTTAATCCCTCGTACCCACTCATTCCACAAAAATAGAAAAGACCAATAGAGTAGAAGGAGGAGAAATGGAAAGATTGGTAGGAGGGAAAAGGAGGACAATGGGGATTGAAATGGAATAAATCAAATAAAGCATATAGGATTTTGTCAAAATGAACCAACTCCTATGTGTAACTGTAATGCACTTATAAAAGAAAAAAAGGGCATCCTCAGCTTCATCATTTATTGGAACATTTTATAGTGCTCACTTGGAAAATTGTATAAGACAAAACAAAAAATATTACTTTAAAAAGAGCTGGGCATGGTGGTGCATGCTTATAATCCCAACTACTTGGGAGGTGGAGGCAGGATTAAAAATCAAGGCCAACCTGGGCAATTAGTAAGACCATCACAAAATAAGAGAAAAACACTGGGGATATAACTCAATGATACAGGACTTGCTTAGCATGTGCAATGGTGGGTTCAGTCCCCAACATAGGGGGGGAACAAAAAAAGACAGAAAGAAAAAGAGAATGAAGAAACAAATAGAGGTTAGAACTATAAGGCTACATAAAACCTGAAACAATTTAAAGAATCCAGTTTAGGAAGAATGAAAAAAACATATTCCAAGGTGAGAGAAAAGTGTAATTAGAAACAACATGATGAGCATATAATTTTTTTTATTAGTTTTTAAATTCAGATTGCAGTAGAAAAACAGAAAAGTGGAGAAGGGATGAGCAGGCCTAGGTGCCAAAAAACAAAGCTGCCAAAGTCCAAACTGATAGCACAAGTCCTGAGCAATAAGGATGAGAGGGAGGCACTGGCACAAAGAGGTCACATGATGAAAGTCGTATTTTAGAAATTAGCAGACTATGTAGAAATTGGGGTGGAGAGAGAGGTGAAAAAAAGGAAGTATGAAAATCAGGTGGAAGGTAACAGCTTCTGCTGTTAGGCACCAGGAGATAAAGCAGTGCCACTGGGAAAGATATGAGGTAGAATGCTAAGGAGAGTCTTAATTTAAAGAAAACTAAGATTTCAAATTGGAGAGTATAAAGGATCAAATAAAAAAAAAAAAAAGAGGGAAAGGAAAACTACAGAAAAAAATGTATCTTTAAGTAGGAACTTTCTGAAGACCAGCAAAACACTGGTAATTATGAAGACTAGGTGATTTGGCTCATGGGAGTTGATTGTACTAGGCTTTCACTCTGGAAAACATTAAAAATTTACACAGTAAACTTTACATTCTTCATTATCTCTTCTCATACTTTTGTGTCTAATCACTTTCTTCATACCATAAATAATACCTCATAAAAGATCCGAAATATTTAATGTCTCATGAAAAAAGTTTGAGAGCAAAATATCATCTAAATTCTGGGTTGTAGCTTAGTGGTAGAGCGCTCACCTAGAATCCATGAGGCACTGGGTTTGATCCTCAGCACCACATAAAAATAACTAAAATAAATAAAGGTATTGTGTCCATCTAAACTAAAAAAAATATAAATAAAAATAAATTCTTACCTTGATTTTTCTCTGTATTATCTCCTTTTGTTTCCTCTTCTTTAATGGGGGAACTTATTCTGGAGGTCCTGCTTTGCCCCTGGACTACTTCTGCTAACAATTCTTCCTGAGAAGTTCGAGTTCTTGGAGCAACTGGAAGTGTCTGTTTTTGTGGGACTTTTACATAAAAGCAAAATAAACACAGTTAACATATCAAAACTCACCAATGAACATGTCATATTAAACATAAAAAGCCTTCTTGGATTTAGAACACTCAAGGAGTTCAAAACAGTCCATAGATATCACCTCATTTTTTCTTACAATATTCCTGACATAAATACCAAACTTTTCTGCCAGGCATATGTAAACAATATATGTATGTTTAAGTCACATGCCATAAACTCTATAAAGCACATGTTATTCAATTTTAATCAAATGCAGTTTAGGCTCTGTTTTGTGATCTCACCTCAATTTCAAATTGTAATTTAGGTAACCCAGGTAAAAAAATGTTTTAATGCCATTTCTTAAAATTTGGCAATCGACAAGTGTAAGGGCAGGATATTTCATGTCATAAAAATTCTCTAAGTTTCTCATGTTCTGAACAATTAATATTGCTAATAGACCAGAAAAGGGAATGTAAATAAACTTTTAGGTCAAGTGTTAGTCTGTGATTAATAATCCTCATTCTATGCCAGGTTCTGTTTAATTTTATATTCAGGATTAAACTAGGGATAAAGGGAATCAGGAGATGGAGGAGTATAAGGATCAAAAAACTGATGGCTCACAGTTTATTTCAGAAAGGGATCACAAAAAGAAATGCAAGAATACATCAACAGCATGATGTTGTTAAGAACATTCATCAGGCCTGTGAACGTGGCTCAGTGGTAGAGTATCTGCCTAGCAAGCAAGAAGCCCTGGATTTGATCCCTACCCCCACAAATAAAGATTTACAACAGTGCTTCCAGCTTTGTGTAGGCACCTCTAAGTAGATAAGGGGGGAAAAAAGAACATTCATCAAATCTATAGTAAAAATTTTAAAATATTTTGATAGTTGGCAATTACCACAACTTGTTACTAGTTTTATACACTGGCATATGTGATAAAGAGTACAGAATTTAAGAACACAAAAATGGTACTCTGCCATTTGTATTTCAGAATGAGCTTTTAGTAAGTAAGTTTCCTTTGTTTGAAAAACACATAGTATTTTTACATTCTGTCAAAAATGACTTAGTGTTTCTATTCTGATTAGGGGCAGAAACATGATAAATGAGTCAATTCTCTACCTTATAGTCTACTAACAGGTTCTAATGAAAAGTAAGTTTATATATGAGTCTTAAATTTCTCTGAGACTGAGAATACAGCTTAGTGCTATAGTGTAGCACACCCTGGATTCAATCCCCAGCACTGCACATAACACACAAACCTTAACTTCAAGCTGGGCATGGTAGCCCATGCCTGTAATCCCAGATAGCAGTACCAAAAGTTCAAGACCAGCCTAGGCAACTTAATAAGACCCAGTTTAAATATAAAATTGTTTTAAAAAGGCAGGGCAGGGGATGTAGCTCATAGATAGAACGCTCCTAGGTTCAATACCCATACATAAAACTTTAACTTTAGCAACGTATTATGTCCAATTTGGTTTTTTGTTTTTTTTTTTTTTTTTTTTTTTGTACTGGAGATTGAAACCAGGGATGCTTCACCTCTGAACTACATCTCCAATACTTTTTTGTTTTGAAAGGTCTCCCTAATTTGCTGATGGTCCTGCTAAGTCGCTGAGGTTGTGATCCTCCCATCTCAGTCTCCCAAATCTCTGGGATTATAGATGTGCCACTGTGCCCTGCAACTCTGCTCACCTTTATACATCATAAATTCATATCTAATGTTGAATTTAATGCTATTAATAAGAAAGTCTTTTTTTAAATCAAAACCCCCTTTAAAAATTTCTATCTGTTAGACATACACTGGAAAGAGGGAATAAAAGGCATTACATGGTGCTCACAAGAACTAAGCTCCAATGAGTTTCTCAAACTGGTCATATCTCATTTTAAAACTACTCTTCTGTAGAACTTCCTCTTGGTCTTGATATATCAAAGGTACCTTTACTTTACCACAACTTAGGTAGCACTTTTAGCTAAGTGAAGAAACCTCTTACCCACTGTAAATAAACTTCATTTAAATTACCTGCGGAATAGTTAGTTGTTTTTGTTACAGATTCTTGAGCTTCAGATATAGCCTTCAAAATTAGATTCTTGTTGGCTTGTTTAGAAGGTGGAAGAGAAGGTCTAAAAGAGTTAAAAAAAAAAAAAAAGATATTTTTATGACATTTTAAATTTCACCTCTTTACAGGCTAACATTTCATTATACCTTTACTACAAATTTCTCTAAGTTTTAAACAGACCAGCTATAGTTTTTAGACAATACCAAGAGGGATTCTCACTCTCCAGAGAGTCCACATTCTCCTTCCCTTCAAGTGCATAATCCTTACTTTCCTATTCTGTGCTCCTGTTTCTTTAGGGGGTTGGGGGGGGAGGCCAGCTAAACTGGAGTCTTTTAACGGGATTGATGTTGCTTTTCTCCCTCATCCTATTAGCTTTTAATGTTTTCTACAAAGTTTGATCTCCAGTACAACTAAAACAAACAAAAAACCACCAGAAGACTCCATTGGGCAGTTAAAGATTAATTTACAGCCATGTTCAGGTACCTCCTTTCAGGCTTTGCTGGCACAGATACACTGCTGGACACACTTCCTGTTCGGGAGCCATAATCATCATCTTCCTCCTCCTCTTCTCCATCGTGATTGAACTTTTTTACTTTAACAACTGAACTCACCACAGGCAACTTTCTCTTCCGGAAGTTTTCATCCTAAAATCAGATATGTTTATGCTTACCTAGTCTCACGAAATAATGAAGTTCTACCATAAAACATTTTAAGAAAAAGACAATCATACTGAGAGTTCACAGGATACTTCCCAGTTGCTTAAAAAATATAAATACTGCCTCAAATACACAGCATTCAGCTAAAACAAAACTCAAGCACTCTACAAACTCAGAGTTCTACATTCATTGTGTAAACAGCTGCATGAAGCACTGTTGAGGAAATAAAAGGGAGTTACTTTGGTTACTTACTAGCAATTGCCAAGAATAGCCTAAAACTGAACAAATAACCCCAAAATTATAAGCTAAGAATAAAACTAACTCAAATGCCAGAAATCCAAAGAGCTACACACATGTAATATAAAACCTTATCTAGGGGCCAGTCATGGAGAGGAAAATTTGACTGATGTAACATGTTGAATAACAGAAAAATCAACTTAAAATAAACTTACAATATGTGTTAAGTTCTTTCACATTCTATTTATTATCAAGACCTGCCAAACTGTGGCCTAACAAGTCAGAATTAAAAATACATACAAACCTCAATACTCATTTTTTCTGAGTTGTTTCTGAAGAAGGGACTGTAAGTCTCTTCTAAACTGTTAAGCACTTCTGGTTCACACAAATGTCCTGTTTCATACACCCGATTGTTCTGTACATCAAGTTGCTTGGCAGCATGAATACTGTTCTGCTGCTGTTGAAATGGCAACCTGTTTAAATGAGCACCACTATCTGCATTTCGACTTGCAGGTGGTCGATAAATTTCAATAGAAGGGCGAGAAGAACCATATGTAAGTGTCACTGTAGGTTTTTTCTGAGATAAGGGATTCTCCTGCACAAAATTGAGGTCTTCATCAATGAGATCATCTGGTTCCGGCTTAATATCAATTACATCTTCAGAGGGTGCTGGCTCCCTCAGAGGTTTCACTGTTGACATTAGTCGGGTCGCAGCTCCGTCATCATAAGTCTGTCTGTTAAAAAACAAGACACATTACAACCAAATTGGAGCCCTTATCTCCAAATCTTCAAAGAATATTAAAAATTTATCACAAGCAAAAATGGATATTCCCTTTATGTATTTCATTCAAAACTACTCTGAAATGGCATTCATTCTTTAAACTTTGATTTACTATATTTGAAATAAAAGATAACCATACTTAGGTCCTATCTATTATTTTATTCTAAGAATTGCTAACGATTACTTCATCAATTCAGCAAAAATTCATGAAGAAAATAGCAACTGAAAAAAAGAATTTAAATATCACATATATATACTCATCTCCCATATAGCAGGCACATACACGACTCTTACCTGGCATTAGTGGTTTTCTGCTCCTGTGAGCTTGAAGAAATTCTGGAATCTCTTTTTTCAGGTCTAGTGCTAGAAATGGCAAGGGGAGACACTGCAGCTTCGTGCCTTCTCTCATCTCCCCGACTGAAACTGCTCTTGTTTGAAGGCACGTTATTATCAAAGATGTTGGTATCAGAAGACTTTAGACTAGAGGGTTCTGGAAAGAAAAATATATGGTCCCTGTAATTGATTCTTATTAAAACCTGTTCCTCTCCCATCACCAGTTCAAAAGTAATACATGTTTATTATAGAGAACTTTTACAATATAAATAAAAATCATCAGTTACCACAAGGTGATGTTTTGATAAAGTACACATAAACATTTTGAAAACTAAGATATACATTTTGGGTTCTCGTGTTATTATTCCACATGGTTTTAATAGCTAACATTCCATACATAGTAATATAATAATTTATTCGATTTTTTTATTACTTTTAAATAATTTTCAATTATACAATAATGAGATATGTTTGAGGTTAAATTTTTGCACACATCTGATTATTTCCTTAGGATTAACTGTATTGTCCCCCCACATACTTAAATTATTTCTGAGTTACAATAAATTCACTGCTCTTACATTCATAAAAATGTGCTTCCTTACAAAGTTCAAATGAGTCACTGTTTTCAAAGTTATGGGGTTTTTTTCTGAAGCAGAAAGACTTTAGAGAGTATCATATGCAAGAGTAAGCAGGAATTTCAAAAAAAAACCTCAATGTTATAAATCTTACCCGTTGTAACAGAGCGAAGTTTATCTAATACACCATGAAGCCTAAAAAAACAAAAACAAAAATAAAGCCTCCCTTAAGAAAAGTTGTTTCAAATGCCACTTTAAATTTGATATTATATCCAGATATTGATATATGACATTTAATGGATAAATGGTACTAAAATTTACTTTCTAGTTTCACCCTTTAAAAAAAGGCTCTTTATAAATACTATAGACATCAACTGAAAAATTATATTTTCCTCACTATTTTTAATATCTAGCCTCTATAAAAATAAGGGCAATGAGGCAGGGGTAGAGCTCATCAGCAGAGTGAATTGTCAGCATGTACAAGGCCCTAGGTTCAATCCCTGTCACCAGAAACAAAGGGAAAAAGGATTAGAGTAGTCTCCAAAAATAACACCTTGCTTCTTAAGAACTAAAAACTCATAAGAACTTACAGTAAAACAAACTTAAGTATCCCAAACATCTAATACTGCTTATTGTTACGACTGTTTAATCAGTTTTTTGGTACTGGGGATAGAACACAGGGTTGCTTTATCACTGAGCTCTATTCCCAACCCTTTTTATACTTACTTTTTGAGACAGGGTCTTGCTAAGTTGCTTAGGGCCTTGCTAAATTCCTAAGGCTGGCGTCAATTTCAATCCTCCTGTCTCAGCCTCCCAAGCCAATGGCATTATGGGTGTATGCTACCACACCCAACTTTTTGTTTAGTTAGGGGTTGAACCCATGGCTTTACACATGAAAAGCACAAATTCTGCCAGAGTCACAAAACTCCCAGCACAGCAATTTATTTTAACAACTTACATGATTTCTTAAACAACTGAATTCTAGTTAATAAACAATCTCAAAATACACTATTTCACTATAACTATTATTTTCAAAATTAATGCGATAAGCAAACATAGGCACAACTGTGTTTTTAACATAACCTATTTTAGTAATATTTAGTAGCAAAACTGCCTTGCAGCCATTCCAAGAGACAACCCCCAAACACTCAAAATCTCATTCTATTGTTTCACTGAGAACCCCAGTCACATGCCAAAGTCCCCATGGACACAATTACTTCAGGGCTTCAAAAAATTCAGAACAGTCTGTTTGGGGTTGGTGTTAACAGAACTTAGGAAAGCAAGAGGCCAAAATGAAGATGCCACCCTTGTATCAGTACAATTATTGAATGTATGGCAAGATGAGAAAGCTGAATTAATTTGATTTTAAATTCAATTTCAGATAATGATTATGTTTATTTAAGAAATCTGTGTAGAGCCAGGCACAGTGGGGAATATCTGTAATCCCAGTTACTCAGGAGGCTGAGGCAGGAGGATTGCAGGTTCAAGAACACCTGGGAAACCTGGTGAGATCCCATCTCAAAATAAAAAATTAAAAGGGCTAGAATGGGGCTGGGGTTGTGGCTCAGTGGTTCAGTGCTTGCCTAGCATGTGTGAGGCACTGGGTTCAATTCTCCACACCACATATAAGAAAGTAAAATAAAGGTCCATTGACAATTAAAAAAAAAAAAGGGGGGGGGGAGGGCTGGAAATATAGCTCAGAGATAGTGTGCCCCAGGTTTCATTCCCCAGTACCCCCACCAACGAATAAAACTGTCTGGAGTATTTCATCAAAACATCTGGAAAAGGATCTACTAGTTAAATTTCCCACCTTGCATTAGTTGAACTCAAACCCAAAGTGATCCAAAGGTTAAACCAAAGGTCAGGTCATAAAAAATGTTTATGAAACAAAACAAATACTTGGACTGCTAAAAACATTTTTTTAAAAAGTACTCAAGAATGGTATAATTCCAGGGGCTGGGATTGTGGCTCAGAGGTAGAGCGCTTGCCTAGCATGTGTAAGGCACTGGTTTGAGTCTCAGCACCACATATAAATAAATGAATAAAACAAATGCCCATCAACATCTAAAAAATTTTTAAAAATTAAAAACAAAAAGAATGGTATAATTCCCCCAGTCAAAAAAGGATCATGATCTTTTTTGGGGTCAACAATAAGACAAACTGAAATAAGTTGGTTAGGTCACCCACACTGATGCAACGTATGTGTGTACCATCTGAGGATAATTGTATTCTCATAATATTCTCCAAAACTGTACAATATAAACCCAGAGAATTACAAAGTGGCTTCACAAAAACTGTAAAGTACATACGTATCAGGCCACGTGCTCACTCTACTCTCACCACTAACTTTCTCTGTAACTAGTGGTGCCTAGTCTAAGAGCCCTCATATGAGTATTTCCTACCTCTATTCTCAGTTATCTTTATCCTCCCCTATTCCCCTACCCTGATAGCAGGACCTGGCCTTCTTAAATTCAAATTTATGCTTCTAGTCAGTACTATCAACTAGAGACATATATGGTTTCAAAGAACAATCAACACTAAAAGAGCAGCCTGTACTGAAAAACAAAGATGCTTATTTAAAAAATTTCATGCTTCAAAGATGAGTGAATTTTTTATCAAATGAAGGCATACATAAAAAATTAAAAAGCTAAAAACTTAAAAAACAATGACTCAGGAGGCTAAGGTGGGACGACCACAAGTACAAGGCCAGTCTGGACAATTTAGCAAGATCATGTCTCAAAATAAAAAACAAAAAAAAAACTGAGGTTGTAGTTCAGTGGTAGAAGCAGAGTCCCTGGGTTCAATTCCTAGTACCACAAAAAATAAACGAACAAAACAAAACAAAAAAGAACTTTAGAAAAAGCAATGCAGAAGCCAATTCAGTCCAAACATCATCTGGTATTTTCAACTGGTTTGGATCAGGGAAAGGAATGGTAAGATGTAAAAATTTATAAAAGAAATCTAACTACTACAGCTGACACACGTTGAATCCTATGGGCCAGGAACACCTACAAGCACTTTACATGTATGTAAAGTAAACCCTCACAGCAATTCTATAAAGCACATTAAACACATGGAGAAACCAAGGCAAGACAGAGAGTCAGATCAGCTTTGGCAATCTGGCTCCAGAGGTAGTGCTTTCATACCTTGCATACTATTTCAGCACGCTGACTCTAACTTAACTGTCAAGACACCTTTCCAGAGAGAACACCTACTCTGACTTCTGCCAAACTTTGGTCTGAGTCACAGATATTCAGAAACATACCATACGGTGAATCGAATTGTGTTGTTCCCTAGAAACAGGGACAGGTCCTCTGTCATTTGGTCCTGACTTTTCTTGTTGGCCACCATCACCATAATGTAATCAGGAAGTTCTTCATCTATTTAAAAGGAAAAGTATATCAAATTTTTTTTGTTTTCCCCAATATTTGTATTTAGAGTTGATGTGCTTCAACATATAGATGTAGCTTTAATTAGTATCTCTATAGGAATTAAATTAGGTAGGAAAGCTCAGCTTCTTTTTTTTTTCCTCTTCATCCCACAAGTACTGCAATTATCAGAAGGATGAGAATTAGAAATAACTGATGAATTTACAGTTATAAAATTGGGGTTGCGGTTGTAGCTTGGTGGTGGAGCACTTGCTACCATGTGTGCAAAGCAGTGGGATCAATTCTCAGCACCACGTGAAAATAAATAAAATAAAGGTATTGTGTCCATCTACAACTAAAAGAAAAAAAATTAAAACAATTAAAAATTTTAAAAAATGAAACTAGACACCCTGAATTATAGACCCAATCTTGAGAATACATTCATTTTCTTGAAGCTGTTTTTTAATAATGTTCATTAACTTTAGAAGAGCTTCTAGAAAGTATATGGACATTCCTCAAGAATAACTGTTATGTTTAATTTTCCGTTTCAAGGTAATACTCATTTTTCAAGAAAACACCTTTATCCCTCGTAAAGGCAAAGGCAGATCTCGATTAGTATAATAAACTTCGAGTTACATCAAATAAACTAAAGTCAGCCCAAACTACATAACTTAAAAATTTCAATCTTAAAATTAGGTAGGAGCTGGGAGTATTATAACTTAACAATAGATCATCTGTCTAGCATGCACAATGAATGCCCTGGGTTCATTCCCTAGTACCACTGAAAATATATAATAATTAGTTAAATAACACCAAATCAACTCACTCTTTTATCCTCTCAGTGGTAACCCTACACAGTGAGGGTGAAATACTGAATAAATAAAACATTTAAAAAGAATACCTCAAAAAAAAAAAAAGAAAAAAGAAAAAAGGAAGCAAAAGCCATTATCAGAAACTCTAACCCCTACCAAGCAAACAAAAAAGTATTTCTTTACTAAATTCTTTTATACTTAAAAATACTCCTATTTTTATAGAGGCAGAAATGTTCATTTCAGAAGTACAATTAGACATTTGTTTCAAAGAAAATGCCAGAAGTCCAGTTCAAAAGAAGTAAAATATATTTAGAAAGCTCAACCTAAAAAAGGAAGGGGAAGACTGGGGTTGTGGCTCAGTGGTAGAGGGCTTGCCTAGAATGTGTAAGGTCCTGGGTTCGATCCTCAGCACCACATAAAAATAAAATAAAGTTATCGTGTCCACCTACAACTAAAATTAAAAAATTAAAAAAAGGAAAGGGAGGTCAAAATATTTCATGAAAGCATGAAATGTATGAAAAGATACAAGGACTAGTAGTCTGTCACTTGTTTTTCTTTAGTAGAGTAACAAAAAGCCTCCCACTGCTTTCTAGCAATTATAGTAAATAAGCTGGGATCTTATTTATGCATAGTACCTACTATGGGCACCACTGGTAACTCAAAAGAAATAGTCAAAAGACAAGTTGGAAGTCTTAAAAGTTTTTCTTCATAATGTTGATACAAATTGACTATTCTGCTATCACCATGCATTAGTTTGTATTTTCTAAAATTCAAATTAATGTGGGCCTCATTACAGGGTAGGGGCAAGGAAAGATACAAAGCAGCCCCTAAAAATTTTGGGGGGCTGATGGATATGTTCTTTTTAAAAATTCTCTTGGTGGTACCAGGATTCCAGTACCTTCCATATTATAGGCAAGCACTCTACGGATGAGCTAAACACCCAGGCCCATATGTTCATCATCCTGATTTGTGGTGAAGGTTTTGGGTATATACATGACAAGAAATACTGAAGTATAGACTCTATGTGTAACTTAATGTATGCCAATTATTTCTCAACAAAACTCTTAGTAATTCATAGGTTGTGCTTGGCACGGTTTCATATCCCTATAGCCCTAACTCAAGATGCTCAGGAGAGAGGATCGCAAGTTTGAATTCAGGCAATTTAGCAAGAACCTGTCTCAAAAAACAAAGGAGGAGAATGGCTGGGAATATAACTAAGGTAATAGAGTGCTTGCCTAGCAAGCTTAAGGCCCTGGGTTCAATGCTCAATATGGGGAAAGGAAGGGGAAAAAAAAAAAGAATCATAGTTTGTTTTCTGAATAGACATAAAATGAAAATTAAGAATCTAACCAAAACACTAACATGCAGTCATGAGACATTTTACCAGAACTCTGGCAGACTTCTCAAGTTCATCTGAAATGAGCACAACAAAAAAACAAAAATCCTGAAGGCTTCTGGAAGCTCATACTTCTAAAAGGTAAATGAAAAACTATCTATATTAATTATAACTGCAATCTCAATAAAATGCTCCATTTTAATCACAAATGAGATCTTAACAACTCCTTAAAAAAAAAAAAGTCATTCATCTTTGTATCCCACCCTATGCCTTAAAAACAGACACTGTCAGGTGCAGCAGCACTCAACCATAATCCTAGTGACCTGGGAGACTGAGACTGAAGGATTGCAGCAAGAACAATTTAGCAAGACCCTGTCTCCAAAAAAAAAAAAAAAAAAAAAAAAAAAAAAAAAAAAAATTGGGAGGGAGGGGAGTACCAGGGATTGAACTCAAGGGCAACTGACCACTGAGTCACATCCCCAGCCCTATTCTGTATTTTATTTAAGCACTGAGTTTCTTAGTGCCTTGTTTTTGCTGAGGCTGGCTTTGAACTCTTGATCCTCCTGCCTCAACCTCCACAGCTGCTGGGATTACAGGGGTGCACCACTGCACCTAGCTCAAAATAAAAATAAAATTTTAAGAAGAGTGCCCTGGGTTCAAACCCCCAACCACCACCACCCAAAAAAAAAAAAAAAAAAAAAAAAAGGAAAGAAACAAGCAAGAAAATAGATAGACACACAATTCCTTCTCCTTTCTCTCTTCTCCAGCAGCCCAAGACACAGAAAGGGAATAAAAGCTACCCCAGGTCCTGCTATCATCAAGAAGCAGGAAGCAAAATGATAACTCCCTTGTTCCAGAAAAGGCCTAAGAACTTTGGCAATGGACAGCACATCCAACCCAAAGGAACATTATCAGAATTGTCAAATAGCCCCACTACATCTGGCTGCAGCAGCAAAGAGTTATACTCCATGAGCAGCAGAAAAGCCTCCTGCAAAGCAGTTCACCTAGGCCTTAAACCATTGAACAACTACCCAACTGCTTAAGTTTGCCCACAAGTACAGACCAGAAACTAAGCAGGAGAAAAAGCAGCGGATGGTGGCGTCGTCAGCTGAGAAGCAAGCTGCTGGCAAAGGGGACAATCCCACTAAGGGACCACAGGTACTTCAAACAGGGGTCAATACTGTCAACACCTTGGTGGAGAATAAGGCTCCGCTGGTGGTGATTGCATATGATGTGGATTCCATCAGCTGGTTGTCTTCCTGCCCGCCCTGTGTTGCAAGATGGGAGTCCCTTACTGCATCAAGGGGACATCCAGTTCACAGGAAGATGTGCACCACTGCTGCCTCCACACAGGTTAACTCGGAAGAGGAAGGAGCTCTGGCTAAGCTGGTGGAAGCTATCAGGACCAACTACAATGACAGATATGAGATCCAACATCACTGGGGAGACAATGTCCTGGGTCCAAAATCTGTGGCTCCCACTGCCACGCTGGAAAAGGCAAAGGCTAAAGAATTTGCCACTAAACTGGGATGAATGTATACAGTCAGGTTTTCTGTACAACAATAAAATTGTCCTTCAAAGAAACAAATATTCAACTATTTATTGAAGGATTGTTTTCATAACCTTAAAGAGTTCAGGACAATTTCTAGGATAAAGATTAGAAAGTCACCCTTTCAGAAGGAAAATGGTATACACACATAACAAATGATCAGGTACTAATTGTGAACATAAATTAGTAATACAATCCATTTTATTTCAAATGAAGTTGAAGAGCAACCTGTTTATGCAATCAATCAACTGACATCTATGAAACATGGTTCTCTTCTAGGCTACTGGAACACAGAAAACACGAAATATTGTCAAGAAACTGTGAAAGTGGGAATATAGCTTAGCAGTAGAGTGCGTGGAGATCCTGGGTTCAAGTCCCAGCACCAAAACACAACAAACTTTTGTAGAAGAAAACAAGCTGGGTGTGCTGGTGCATGTCTATAATCCCAGCAACCTGGGAAGCTGAGAGGCGGGGGGGTCAGCCTCAGCAACTTAGCAAGGCCCTCAGTAACTTAGTTAAGACCCTGTCTTAAAATAAAAATTTTGGAGGGGGTAGCAGGATTGAATTCAGGGGCACTCAACATCTGAGCCACATCCACAGTCCTATTTTGTATTTTATTTAGAGACAGGATCTCACTGAGTTGCTTAGTGCCTCACTGTTGCTGAGGCTGGCTTTGAACTCAAGATCTTCCTGGCTTCCTGAGTTGCTGGGATTACAGAATGTGCCACTGCACCTGATTTAAAATATATATATATATATTTTTAAAGTGCAGGGCATGCAGCTCAGTGGTAAAGCACCTCTGGGTTAAATCCCCAGTACCCACCCCCCCCCCAAATTTTTTTTTCACCAATTTTTTCAAGTTAATATAGCAGAAACACTAAGAACACAGAAGACCCGAGTTCCCTGATCTTAAATCTGCTACTGACCAATTCTATGTGGTCCACAAGACTTGCCGCCCCTTTTTTTTTTTTTTTTTTTTTTGACTTATAAAAGGAATACTACTACCTGCCACCTCAACCCCAGCTCTGTGTTCAGGAACAAATGTAACAATATAAAAATGTTGTGAAAAACTACAGAAAATTATATTATGTTTCATAATGGATTAATGTTGCAACAAGGTTTCTAACAGGCTCAAAATTCTTGAATCACAATCTGATAAATGATCAAAGGGCACTGCATTTAGGCTCAGTAAGAAAGTGTTTGTGCTTTCATGTGCATCACTAGGTTTTCTGTGGATTTCTATTTTGAGCCAAAACAAGTTCACCCCTGGCATCCATTAAGTGTTAAATGAAAAAGAATAAATAAATTCTGGTTCAGCTTCATCTTCTCTGACCTTCAATTTCATCATCTGTTAAAGTCTTAACAAACCCAACAAACATTTCTTAAATTTTTAAGCAATTCATAAACTAAGAACTCTCAAACTTTAATTTACCACTAAGCTACATCCCCAGCCCTTTTTTAATGTTTTATTTTGAAACAATCTTGCTGTATTGCCCACGTTGGCCTTGAACTTGTGATCCTCCTGTCTCAGTTTCCTGAGTTATTGGGATTATTGGCATGTACCAACATACCCATCAGTATTTATTAATTCATTTACAATAATATATCCATCACACATTAAGAAATCAAATTATATTAATATAAGTAACATTTTTATTAAAATAACTAGTTACTAAAACAAAAATACAATGCAAAGAATGGCCTTGTTTTATATTTTTATAAATCTCTTTAATATGTACTTTAAAAGACCAGTGGTTTTAATATCTAGTTTCTTTCATGTAATCTGTTGTCATAATGTTCATAAGGAAGAATATGAAGAAAATCTAGGGTCACACAGACATATACTTGTATTTTAACAGCCCTTACAAATAATGTGGATATTACTCTGTTATACTACACTAAAACTCAACAAATGGTAATATACTGAACGCTAGCAGCAAAACAGAATCTAAAACTACATCAAATGCCTTTTTGCACTATTATAAGAAAAATCTGATTGATTCTGTGGTTTTAATGACTTTCACCCAAATGAATTGGTTAATATTATGTACTGATAACTAGGAAAATACTGGTTCACTAAGCTTAAGAACCACTGACATGTTTATCCATTTCATTATACAATGTAAAAATTACACTTGTAGGGGCTGGAGTTGTGGCTCAGTGACGGAGCACTTGCCTGGCATGTGTGAGGCCCTAGGTTCCATACTCAGCACCATATATAAGTAAATAAAATAAAAGATCCATTGATAACAAAATAAAAGAATTTTTTTAAAATTATATTTGTAGCCAGGCATCATGGCACATACCTGTAATCCCAGTTACTCAAGAGGCTGAGTCAGGAGAATCGAAAAGTTCCAGGCCATCCTCAGTAAGATAGCAAGATCCTATCTCAAAAATTTTAAAAAAGGGCTGGGGATGTAGCTCAGTGGTAGAATGCCTCTAGATTCATCCCCATACTGAAGTGCAAGCGTGTGCGCACGTGCACGTGCCTGCTCCCCCAACACACAAATACTTGTTAATATCACCAAAATTTCATGAGAAATTGTTTTAGTACTGGGAATCAGGTTCATGGAGGCAGATACAAATTTTTTTTCAAAATTCTGATTTTAATTTGAAAGTTCAAGATGGCAACAAAGACCGGCAGTTCTTTGTTCCTATGCCTTCTAATACCCAAGCACATGTAACCAGTGATCAGTTCTTAAATGTTAACATAAGGGGCTAGAGATGCAGCTCAGTGGTAAAGCATATGCAAATGTGAGACCATGAGTTTGATCACCAGCACTACAAACACACACTCACAAAAAATTAAAGATGCTTTATGAAAAAGGTGGCTAAGCCAGGCTTGGTGGCGCAAACTTATAATTCCAGAAACTTGGGGCGACTGAGTCAGGAGGACTACAAATATGAGGCCAGCCTCAGCAACTTAGTGAGATCCTGTCTCAAAATAAAAAATAAAAAGGGCTGGAGATGTAGCTCCGTGATAGAACACCCCTGGGTTCAAACTCTAGTACCTCAAAAAAACAAATAAATAAATAAAAGGAAAAAAAAGTGGTTAGTTTAGTTCTGAATTCAATTATACAAATGCCATTCCTTAAAACCACCACCATTGTTTAGTCTACCAAAGTAGTGCTTTATAAGCACTGCTATTTGTGAAAAATATTAAAAAGATGGAGTAAAAGGCTACAGTTTTAAAAAACACTTTTTTACTGCTGGGCTCAATGGCCCACGTCTGTAATACCAGCAAGAAGGAAGCTTGAGGCAGAAGACTGCAGGTTTGAGGCCAGCCTCAGCAACTTCATGAGACCCATTCTCAAAATAAAAAGGAAAAGCAACTGGAGATGTAGCTCAGCAGTAAAGTACCCCTGAGTTTAATCCTTAGTATGTCAAAAACAAAATACAAAAATCAAACTTAAGGAAAACTGGCTTTTTCTTTTTTTTAAACTACCAAGTACAGAAATAGGGAAGGATTTGAATATGATTTCTGGTAGAATCTGAGGTAACAATCTTTTTTTTTTTTTTTTTTTTTTAACCATTTATTTATTTATTTTTAGGTGGTGCTGAGGATAAAACCCAGGGCCTCACACATGCTAGGCAAGCTCTCTACCACTGAGTCACAACCCCAGCCCTGGCATGACTATCTTGAATCAGGCTAAAGAACAAGCAGTTTTATCAATCACTGCTCTTCCACAATCCAAATGTCAACAGTGAAAATAGCAAGTACCTTCTTAGTATTAATATGAAAGTGGCTTTGACTCCAGAGATCCTTCGAGTGTAACAGTTTGAGAATGCTGTCCTAAGTGGTAGCTATTATTACAGGAAGTACCAGCTTTGAAGTCAACAGGCTCAATCCATAAAACTTTGCTTCTGGTTGTACAAGGGAGATATTACCAGTTACCTTTCAGTGTTCTCCTGGGGATTATCGTGTATTAATGAATACTTAAGGACACATACACATAAATAAAATAGGCACAAAGCCATGCAGAGTAAACATTCAATAGAAGAGAATAGGGAGAAAGAGAACCCTTTATTATTCCAATAAAATTAAAGAATAAAATAAAAATAAAGGAAAAAAAAATCTAAAGATAAAACTCACTGAGCCATTACAGAGGCAAATGCCAGAAGGCATCAAACATTCATGTCCAAAGTGAAAGTTCTGAAAAATAAAGGTCAAGAGGAGAGTAACAGAAGGAAAAAAAGAATAAAATCCGGACAAAATGTTATGGAAAATAGGAAAAAGAGCCTTAGCGGAGGAAGCTACACTGTTTCAAACCACTGTGTTAGAAGGAGGGCTGGGAAAAAATGGAAAGGTTGCATAGAAGATCGTTCAATAAAAGACGGAAGGAACCCGGGAGTATCCGATTTGAAGGAGAGTAGAAGGCAGAAGATAGAACGCCAAAAGCGCGACGGGGAAAAAAAATGCGCTCACTGAAATTCAAGCAGCTGCAAACTAAATTCTAGGAGGCTAACAACGACAACACAAAACTTACCAACGTAAGCTCCTAATTCTTGCAATTTCCCCTTAATGGCACTCTGAGGGAAAAAGAGCAAATGTGCACGTGAGAATGGCGGCTCTAGGAAAACGACACCCGGGCAGCGCTGAGGCGACCTCGCCGGTGCCTCGCCTCCCGCCCCCTCGCCGCCCGCTGGGGGCGGGTAGGCGCCTCGACCCCCGGCGGCCCGCCCGGGACCGCTCGCCGCGCCGCGGTGGGTAGCTCTCCCGCCGCAGCCCGGGCGCGCTCTCCGAGGCCGCGGCCGCGCCAGGCCCGAGGCGGCCTGGGCGAGAAGCGCCCCCGGCCAGGCCCGCCGACCCCGTTACTCCTGGCAACCGCCCGCCAAGGCCCGCTTCCCGCCTCCACCCGGTGCCGGCCGACGAGGGCCTCACCCGGATCTTGCGGCTGATCTCGGTGCCGATCTCCATGGCTCCGCGGCGGGCGGCGGAATCAGGACTGCGCAGCACTTCGTTTCCCTGGGGCCCGCTAAGGCTTCCCACCCCGCAGGCCCGCCACCGCCGCCTCCACCGCTGCTCCGCCCCCGGCCGCGCGCTCTGCGTGTGCCCGCCCCGCCGGCCCCGGCGACCCCCTGCAGGCTGGGGAGGCACGCATGCGCCCGCGCGTGCGTACACCTCGGCCCGAGAAGCCTTTGCACTAGCGACCTCTGCTGGCGCCAGGGAGGACAGCGGCCTGCGGATGGCCTGGCTCCTCTCCCCTAGTCCCTCTGGGGAAGCTTCATTCCTCCCTTTACTGGTCCCCCATACTTATTCATTTTACTATCCTTTGGATAATAAAGATGAATTAAATGTGTAACAGAAAGATCCGGGACTTCGATGCGATATCTATATTCAAATTCAGTTTTCACTTGATATGGTAATGATCTACATATTTCAACTGGAAACTTCCGTTTTCTTACCTGTGGAAATAGACTGCCTCCTGAAGGTTGCACTGTAATTACATTTGCAGGGAAAATGGAATATCCTGGGCAACAGACGCCATCCAGTGAAGTCCTTACTTTTTTTTATTGTCTGGTACCAGGGATTGAACCCAGGGGTACTTAACCACTGAACCACATCCCCAGCCTTTTTAATATTTTATTTAAAGACAGGCTCTCGCTAAGTTCCTGAGACTGGCTTTGAACTTGCGATCCTCTTGCCTCAGCCTCCTGGGCTGCTGGGATTGCAGGAGTGAGCTGCCTCGCCCTGCTGTGAAGTCCTTCCTTTGACTCTGCTAACATCCTGGCTTTCCTATTTCTGCCTTCCTCCTCTCAGGACATTGGAGCCCTTCCCCCAAGCCATCCTCCTGCTCCTCTCTCAGCTCCTCCTTTAACGTTCAGGCCTTCAATTATTACTTCTATGCCAATAATGATCAAATTTCCCGTTTGCCTTGACTTCACACCTGAACTCCACCTCCAAAATTTCAGTTACTATGCCCATTTTATTTTCTCCAAATTCATAACCAAAATATGGACTTCAGAACTCAAATATGCTTTATGAACATCCCCTTCTCCCGCTCAGATTGATTTCTACTTCTGATTTCCTTTTTTGGGGGGAGGGGGCGCGTATCAGGGAATTGAACCTAGGAGTGCTCTACCTATGCAGTACTTTCCCAGTAATTTTTATTTTGAGACAGGGTCTCACTAAATTGCTTAGGCTTGCCTCGAACTTCCAATCCTCCTGTGTCAACCTCCAGAGTCTCTGTGATTACAGGGATGCACCACTGCAATGGACCTCATTTCCCTATTATTATCCATAAAAGCTTAATTCTATTATCAAACCCAGGTTCAGAAGTTCATCCCAGGGAAACTAAGAGAGCATGAAATAGACAGTGTTGGAGAGAAAGAAAGGTTTTTCTTAGTAGCCAAAGAATGGAGGACTGAAGCCTATGCTTATAAATCATCTTCAGTTGCAAAGAGTTTGAGGGGCTACAGATATTGGATATGCTCAGCTGAGAGGGAGAGTCTAATAAAGGGAAGGAACACTTAGGTTTTTTCTAAGAATAGGCAGAAATCTTTCAGGAACTCAGGTACCACCTCTTCTCTTTGCTTTCAATGTCTGGTATTTCTAGTTATGGTAGCTAGTAGACTTGAAGCAGGAGAGAGAAGCTAAGCAAGTCTAGGTCAAGTTAGCCTTATATTATAGATTTGGACAAAACATTTCTCAAATGATCGACTTGTCTGCATATACAGCTGAGTAGAATCTGACCCATAGGTTACAGCAGCAAAAGAGACAATACGAAGACAGAGATGCCAAATCTTTTCATCCTCCCATTCCTTTTGGACATTGGTAGGACAAGCAAAGAGTCAGTGCTTCAAGCCCTAAAAAGTTACCCAGGCAACTCTTATCATCATAACCCACACATCACAGGTGTTATCTATAGCAAAGCTAATGGAAGACTAATGTATTGTCCAGCTGTGTGACCTCCAAAGTTCGTGATTTTTAAATCAGCTAAAAGCAACTAAAAGCTAGAGATGATTTATTTAGGCTTTTCTCCTATCAATAATTCTCCCTTCCCTGATCATAAAAGTTTGGAAGCAAGGTAGGATAAAGAGAGTTCTCCCTTCTCCATTTCTACTAGATCCTGAGAGTGATTTGTATTAGTTAATCTGCTAAAACACAAATGACTACACATTTAGCAGCTTAAAACACACGTTTCTCATCTCCTGGTTTGCATGGATCAGCAATCTGAGCATGGCTTTGCTGGGTCTTTTGCTCAGAGTCTCAGAAGACTGCAGTTAGATGTCAGGCAGGCTGTATTCTCACCTGGAGAATCCCTTTGCAACTTCACCAAGGTTCTTAGTAAGAATTCATTTCAAGCTGTCATCTGGAGTCTGCCCATGGTTCCATGTCAAGGGTTTCTCCACTTCAGCCAGCAAACAGAAGCTTCCCTCTCAGCTCAGGAAAGGCCCAGTCCCTCTTTTAAGGGCTTTTGTCTAATTAAGTTAGGCTTACCCAGGGACCGTCCCCCAAATCAACTGATTTAGGAACAAAATGACATCTTCAAAACTCCTCATCTTGCTGGGCGCGGTTACTCACGCCTGTAATCCCAGTGGTTTGGGAGGCTGAGACAGGAGGATTGTGAGTTCAAAGCCAGCCTCAGCAACTTAGAGGTCCTGTCTCAAAATAAAATATAAAAAGGACTGGGGACGTGGCTCAGTGGTTAAGCGCCCTTGGTTTCAATCCCCAGTAAAAAAAAAAAAAAAAAAAAAAAAAAAGCAACAACAAAAACAAAAACTACTCATCTTTACCACATTAATTGACTGGAAGCAATCCACACTCAAGGGAGAGGTTAAACACAGAATGAACATCAGGAGCAAAAATTGTGGGATCAACTAGGGTCTCACTGCCATTGTCCCCTTCAGTCTTATACAGTCCTTTCTTCTGAGTTCCCATGGTATCTACATGGCAGCTGCTAGTGTGACAGTATATACTCTAATGTTAATTTCTGGTATGTGTGTGTATGTGTGTGAGCTTCCTAACAAAATCATGAATTTTCTGTAAATCTTTAAAGTTCTCCAAAATTTTTTCAGGATGGTGGACACATGGTATGCACCTATTAAATATTTGTAGGGTGAGAGTAATTAAATACCTAGTTTACGAAAGCATTCCTCATGGATAAATTCAGATCGATCCTACACTCATTCAACATTGATGAGAAGCGGAAGAGCAGAATGACCTGGAGCCAGGCTGTCTGGGTTTCACTCTTGGTTCTGCCTTAAACAAGTTGCTTATTCTCACTGTGCCTCGGTTTCCTCATCTATGGCATAGGTATGAGACTAGTTTACTCTGCAGTATTTAACTTTCTACTGCAGGTTAATATTTGTGAAGCATCTCGACGGCGCCTGACTTACAATAGCACTATGTTTACTGATTAAAAATTAAATGCCTACACTGAGCCAGATACCCTGCTGGAAGTGAGAGCATACAGATGAGCAAGACCAAGTCTCTGCTTTCATGACACTCAAAATCCTGAAGACAAGTAAGTTATCTCTATTCCTTTACCTACCATTCCAGAACTAAGAACAAAAACATGTTTTGCAATTATTGTGGCATTACCAAATTGGCAGTCGATATTTAGATAATATTGATTTTAAAAACCATCTTGTGGACTGGGGTTATAGCTTAATGGTAGAGTGCTTGCCTTGTGCCTATAAGGCACTGGGTTCAATCCTCAGCACAACATAAAAATAAATAAATAAACAAATAAAATAAAGGTATTGTATCCATCGACAACTAAAAAAAACAAAAACAAAAACAAAAAACAAAAACCATCTCCTAAAAAGTAGAGAATATTTTCATTAACATGTATTCCAAAGTGGGAAATTTATTAAGAGATATTCAAGAGAGGTTCACTTTTAGGACAATCACCTTACAATTATACAAAAGGAAATTTTAGACTTTTGAGAATTTTAATACTTTCAGATTTCAGAAGACACAGGGTCTGGGTCACAGAAGAGCTAGCCTCACTAAACCAATGGCATTGGGTGTTGAGGCTGGTCTAGGTGCTGCCCTGGAAGATGCAGTTTCACAGACCACATCTTATCCCCAGGAAGGTGATCATGATGAAGCCCTAAGAGAAGCTGTTGAAAGGGTTGTAGGTCGGAGGTCTGAAAAAAATTGACTGAGTTGGGCACAGTGCTGCATACCTGTAATTCTAATGGCTCTGGAGGCTGAGGCAGGAGGATCTCAAGTTCAAAGCTAGCCTCAGCAACTTAGCAAGACCCTGTCTCAAAATAAAATATAAAAGGGGCCTGGGGGTTTCAGTGGCTAAGCCCCCCTGGGTTCAATCCCTGGTACCAAAACAAACAAACAAACAAACAAAAACTAGACTAAACTTGACTGTGACAAATAACATATTTTTCTCTAACAGTTAGTATGAGAACCAGATTTAACAAACCACAGTGGGAGCTAAGAGGCCTCTGGGCTACCTTCCAAACAGAACCGATAACTGAAAAGAGCATTGGCTACGAGGTCAGGAGGGCCTGAGTACCAGCTCCAGCTGCGTGGGGGCTGTGTTCTCTAGCACTGGTTCCCCAGTGTCTCTGGCCTCCTCCACGGACTGCATTTCTACTGGATTTTGCACATCCTGTGCAAGTGTGCATGAGTGGATGTGTGTGCTCACGACTCTGTGTACAAGGGTGGGGGAGAAGGAGGGATATGTCACCTCCAGTCTGGAATGCTATTTTTCTCTTCTTTGAGTGCTTGATGACCTTTTATTTGTCCTTTCAGATTCAAGCAGAAGCTGATGGCAGTGATTAACCAGGCATTGCCAATTCATTAAGATTATATGCTTGTGTAAATTCCCTCACCTATGAGAATTATACATTCACCTCTTGTTCAAATGGCGAGTCCTTGAGGACATTTCTCCTTGCAGCAGTTGGCTTCCAATACATGTGGATGAAAAGGCTTTTTTTTTTTTTTTTTTTTTTTTTTAATGTAATGGGGATTGAACCCACTGAGTTACATCCCCAGCCCATTTAAGAATGTTTGCATTGGGCTGGGGAGATAGCTCAGCTGCTAGAGTGCTTGCCTTGCAAGCACAAGGCCCTGAGTTCGATCCCCAGTACCACAAAAAAAAAAAAAAAAAAAAAGTTTGCATTTTGAGACAGGGTCTCTCCAAGTTGCTTAGGGCCTAAATTGCTGAGGCTGACCTCGAACTTGCAATGCTTCTGCCTCAGTCTCCGGAGCCACTGGGATTACAGGTGTGTACCACAGCAATTTCTTTTGCTATGAGGCTGACATGCTTCTCTATTTTCTTGTCCATTTGAACAATAATATTGCCAATATCATCATTTCCTTGAGGGTCGGGGAAATCTACCCACAACATTTCACTCTTTTACAACTGAAAAGGTTATACACCTGCTGTAGTGTTGAGTGTGGTAGGCCAAGCTCAAGATGAGGGTTCCAGAGACCAATGCTGATTTCACCTTTCTAGTTCCAGTCCCCACCCGACCTCCCCTGCCCTCCAAGGCATCGTGGTCTTTGTGAAGAATTGACTCAATTTGGACTTCTCTACACGTTGTACTTTCCATAGTGGTATAGAGTGAGTATTCACCAAGCTACCACAGCACGTTAATTTTAATTTTTTTTTAACTCCCAGGAAAATAATGGTCAATGCACTACCCAAACCACAATTTCCATCCCCTTTATCTTTTTAATCTTTCATTACTTTATGTACAGGATTCTTTTTTTTTTTTAATTTTAATTTGTTTGTATATTTCAAAAGATATTAATCTTCCAGGGTAGAAGTATACATATGTCACTTTCTGGGTAACAAGAGCTACAAATATGTGGTTGCTGATATGTCAGAGAATGTATGCGGGAAGGAGGTAACCCTAGTTCCCCCCAGAAGAGCTGGTGTTTAGCAGGCACAGTAGACAGGGAACTTTTCACCTATGCTCTTTTGTACCTTTTGGGGTCGAGACATATAAATTACCTCATTCTCTTACATAGGAACCATAAGCCAGTAATAATTTTATGTCTAACCCTTTGAAGGGGTTGTTCATGTGCCTTGCCATGGGGATGTTACTGCCAAAGTAACATGACTGAGGGAAAACAGAGCTTAAGTACTTGGTCAGTAAATAACATCTGTGGGCTGTGAGGGAGGAAGTTCAACTCAGCTGTCTAACATCTCTTAGGTTTTATGATCATTTCTATTTTTAAAATTCTTTTATTTTCTTCCCGATTCAATTAACAAGTTTTATTTAGTGCCTACTCTCTGCCCAGTACTGTCCTAGGAATTCTAGGAGATATAAAAGAAGCCTCCGTGAAACAATTTTTAAAGTTCCTGCCAAGTATGGAGATCAGTGTGGAATGGGGTCACTAGAAAGTGTCTTGGGCCCCGTGAGGCGGTACAGGCCTGTAATCCCAGCTACTAGGGAGGTTGAGGCAGGAGGATTCCGAGTTCAAAGCCAGCCTCAGCAATTTATCAAGGCCCTAAGCAACTTAGCAAGACCCTTTCTCAAAATAAAAAATAAAAAGGGCTGCAGATATGTCTCAGTGGTTAAGAGTCCTTGGGGTCAATCCCTAGTACAAATAATAATAATAATAATAAAAAGTTGTCTTGAACTGAAACTTGGGAGAGAAGCCGAAGGCTCAGACAAATGGAAAGGAGGTTGGAGGGGTTGCTGCCAAGGGAAACCACTTGTTAGGGAGCAGAGGGCACACTGGAGAGAGGTAAGAAACAAGGGTGGCCAGAGAAGCCAGTTTAGAAAGCCTGTAAAGGTAAGGAGGCAGAAGAGCTTGACCTTGGGAGTCCCCTGGGAGGGAGTTATAAACCCAAGAGAGAGGTAAGACTGGTAGTAGCATGGGAAGAATGGAGGAACCGAATAAATGCAAGCAGCCACCCTTGCTGCAGTTACTGGGATGTAGAGTTACAAGGGTTGGGTTTAGAAGGTACCGGGGGAGTAGGAAAGAACTGAGACATTTCAAAGGAGGAAATGCCAAGTCTTGAAGACAACTGGAGATGAGAAAGGGAGAAGGGTGACATGTAATTCCAATATTTCTGGCACAGAGAGGAGAAATGTGGCTCATTTTCAGGTGTTTTTCTTTTCTCCCACATAAATCGGGCCCCTCTTGGCATCCAGGGGAAGTACCAGTTATGAAGAGAACTGATCCCCCCCCCCCATTAGAAACACAGGTGATCTTCCTTGCCTTTGGCTACTCTTGCTGGGCTTTGTTCTCCAATACTACTCATACCTCTATGACAGGGCCCCCACACCGGGACACACAATGTACTGTGTTTATCATCCACTAGACCAGAAGTCCTTTGTGCACAGGAAACGTGTATCATGCATAGTAAATACTCAAATGTTTAATTGTTGAAGGTGAGATTTAAATGAAATTTAACATTGAAAAGTTTTCCAGAAACAATGGTATTGAAATCATCGAAATTAAAATTTATATAAGTGAAGTTTCTCTGTTCCAACCACTCAACCACCTGCCAAGTAAAGGTCAAACACCCTACTGTAATGGTTGGTGTTAGGGGCACAGGAATTTACTCCTCGGCTTATGTTGGAATATCTAGTAATAACAATAATACACTGTGTAATAAGCATAACTAATAAGGCCAAAATTTAAATGTAGCCTTTCATATATTTTACCTGTTCATTAGATAGTGATTATATTATTCCCGTTATATAGGAAACAGGTACAGAGAGGTAAAGACATTTCCACAAGGTTACCCCGCTAGTAAGTGTTGGCATTCGGATTTGAATCCAAACAACTTACCCACCCTTACAGCTCTGCTCTACTAGCTCCGCATGCAGCGCTCTTTTGGGGACCTACAAGTTATTGGAAGCCTATCGTCTTTTCTTTGGGAGTGGGGTGGTGTTATCTGCCACCCGGTACTGACCGGTGCAGGTTACAGAACACGTCGTTAGAAGCAGGCAGTTCGGAAGGGTTCTGGAGTCTCCTTTAAAAGTGCGCAGGACTAAATGAACAGCTCCAACAAAAGGAATTTTAAAGACCACCACCCAATAACATGGGAATAAAAAACTTCACCTGGAACTGAAACTCTCCCCTCATTTTATTAACAGGCTTGCTTTATTTGGAAACTCTTAAAATAAGTGGTCACACGATTAAAAAAAGAAGCGGCGCGCCCCCTCCCCGGCGGCCGGGCGCAGCTGTCCGCGCCTCCCCCGCGCCCCGCCGCCCGCATTCCAACTCTCTGAGGTCACGGCCGCCGCCGCCTCCCCGGATCCGTCCGCCCGCCCGGCCAGGGGAGGGACGCCCGGCCCGGCCGCTCCGCCGCTCGCCGCTCCGGCCCTCGTCCCGCGTCCGCCCGTCTTGCCGCCGCCGCTACGGGCCCGGACCTCCGCGCGCGGCGCTCCTCGCCGGCGGCGCCCCTCAGGCCTGCCCCGCGCGGTCGCCCGACTCTGCCCCGGGGAATGGTCTGCGGACCGCGGCTTTGGAGACAGGAAGTGAGGCGGGCGCGCCCCATGAGCGCGCGGCGGCGCGGGCAGGCGTGCGGGCGCGGCTGCGGCGGCCGCGCGGCGGGGCCCGGGGAGGCGGGCCGCTGAGCGGGCGCGCGGCCCCGAGGATGCGGGCGCGGGTGCAGGTGAGGCGCGGGCCCCGGCCGGCGGGAGGGGCGGCGCGCGCCGAGGGGCGCCCGGCGTGCGCGGGCGTGGGTCGCGGCTGCGGACCCCGGCCGCAGCTAACAAAGAGCAGAGTCCCTCCTTCCCAGGTTCGCTCTGGTCTGCTCCGGGGTTTCTGAGATGGGTCTTGAACTTTTACTCTAAACCGCGGCGGGTTGCTGTGGCTGGATCTGGTTCAGGATCTTGAGAGTCAGGCATGTTTGAGCCTCTGGGAGTATGTAAGTGTGAAATTTGCCAGATAACTTTGGAGAGAAGGGGCGTATGGAAGGACTGTTGGGTAACGCCTTGTTTGGTTTTTGGAGTAAAGCGTGTTTGCTCTGGAAAAAGGAATTCTTGGATTTGCAAATTCCGACTTGTGATTTCTGCAAATCCTGATGAGATTTGCCACTTTTGGTATGCTCGTCCTATTTTCTCTTTTGCTGAGAAAGCCTTATGATAATAGCGTGTGCTGGAAAGCACATTCAGAACATTCGCGTGCTTCAAGTGACAATCGCTCTATGCCTAATAGTAGCAGGCAGATTTTTTAAAGTTTGTGAGATGACAGTAATTTTACTCTGAAAATAGTTGTCTATTTTGTTTCCAGGACATTTTATTAGACAAAATGTTTGCACGTGAGAAACAGGTTTGATATAATGCAATAGATGTACATATCATATACTCTGTCCTCTTAGTGATTATTTATATTAATGCAACGTAGTCAAAATTACATGTGGTGAGACCCTAAACAGTGGGGTTGGGGTGGGTGGGAACTCTACAGGATTCAGAATTAAAGTGTATTTGAGAAACTTTTGGAAGGGGATGTGGAGAGGAAAAATTAAAGCGAATTCACAAATAGCATGACTACCTTTTGTAAACTGTAATGAAGGGAATTTAACATGTTTTCTTACTCTATAACAGAAAGGATTTGTACAGAAATTATCTCCCAGTTTTTTTCTTTTAAAAACTACCTATGAATTATCTCTTTCCTTTAATAGTTAAATTATAATTCCAGACCCAACCACCTTTCAAATTATTGCATATTATTTTACACCTGAAACCAAGTCCCCCAAAGCATCTCAATTTTCTATTTCTCTTGATTTTAATATAATGTTATATTCAAACGTTCTTAACTTGATGGCATCATTTGGTAGCAAACACTGAACAAATGCAAATTAAGATGTGTAAATCATTGATGAATTTTTAAATTACTAAGCAGAACATTATTTAATGCAGTGGGTCTTATATAATAAGCAAAATGCAAGCTACTCTTATAGACATATCTTGGGGAAAAATATAACTAATACACACACACCTCAACTCTTTCAATTATAACATTTACCAAAATAAAAAAGAGAAACATTCCCTTTTCCTTATCCCTGATGCTGTAAACATTTCAAATCTCAGGGAGAACTGAGTTTTGAGTTTTCTTAATCAAAGCTGAAGTTAATATTTAAGTTATATAGTGTAGTATCTATTGCCTTCAAGGAAGTTCTTTGTCATGAACTACCATATTTGGACAGCCCCTAAATCAAATATTTTATCTTTCTTTTGCATATATACAATATCTTGTCTCTTCATTCACACTAATCAGTTGTTTACAATTACTATAGTTTTGTATATAAAACTGAAATCCCCACCTTATCTCATGGAAGAGAATTTAGTATGTATATGTGTGTGTGTGTTTATACATTTTTTTTTTTTTTTTGGTGGTACTGGGGACTGAACCCAAGAGTGCTCTACCACTGGGCTACTTCATAGCCCTTTTTATTTTTTGAGACAGATGCTGAGACTGGCTTCAAACTTGCAATGATCCTCCTGCCTTAGCCTTTGGAGTCACTGGGTTTACAGGTGCGTGCCACTGTACCCAGCTTTGTATATAATCTTTAAAAATCTGCACAAACACTGCTGATTTATCAGACAGTCTTCAAGTTAAAAGCTTACTTAGGGTTCTTTAAAGTTCTCATTTCTTTTTTTTTTTTTATTTTGCTTTTAGTTAGTATTTCTGAAACTGGCAAAGAATGAAAATGATGGCAGGTGGAAACCACATCTTTTTATACTATTTATTTTCTACTTCTATCTTGTAGCGATTTTTACCTACAGAAGGCACTCAGAAAATGTTAACACTGCTTTAGGTGGTTCCACTTTTGTTTTTCATCTCTGGCCTATCCCTTGTTTTTAATTAAAAAAAAAAAAAAACAACAAAACTTTCTGGGGATAACCAAAGCTCAAAAACAAAACACAAACAAAAAAACCAGACAGAAAACCATGGTCAGGTCCTCATTAGAGATACAGCTTTGTATGTAATTTTAGCATGCTTGTAATCTCCTTAAGGACAGCGGTGGCTTAGGATTCGTCTTAGATTTCTCAAGATGCTCATTACGCTGCCTTGTGCTCAGAGACGCAATACACATTTGTGGAAAGGAATTTCAAAATGTTAAGCTTGGCAAAGGCTAGGCAAATAGCTAAATCCTCTTCTCTAGCTCTGCCATTCCCCATCCCTGAGTGCTCATCACCTCTGGGGCTGAGCCGCCGTCAACAACGGGGCGGCCGGAGGACTGGGAGTGGAAGGAGGAGCCTGGGATGGATTCCCTGCTCATCCCGTCCCAGCGTGAGGCTGAGATCCGCTTCTCGAGGCCCGAGTTAGGTGAACTCCGCCGCTCCGCCCGGTCCCCAGCCCCAATTCAGGGTAGCCAGCTTCCAGCCAGCCTCGCCAAGCGATTCGTCCTCAGGGAGAGTGGTGACAGCGGTCCCAGCACTCTGGAAAAAATCTGGGATTCCTTTAGCAGGGAAAATATTCCAGTTGATATACAAATACCAGCTGCCTCTCGCCCCCAGTTGGTCTCGGCCCAGAAGTTACCATCAACAGGTGTGGTTAAAAACCCTGCAAGCAGCGCGCTTTGGGCGGCCGTGGCTCAGCCTCACCTCCGCCTGCGGGGCGCGCGCTGCCCCCGTAAACGTTCCCTCCGGGAGCGCCGGGCGGGTCCTGCCAAGCACCTCCGCTCGGAAACGCAGCCGCGAGCGGAGGGTTCCGGGACCTCCGAGGGTACCCGTTGGCCAGGCCTCGCTTGCTCTTGACTCGGTGGGGAGGACGCGGGAATCTGAGTCCTCTATGGCCTTGTTGGCCTCATGGTCTTGCTGAACCCCCTCGGCCCCTCGGTGTCCTAGGATGGCGTTGGAGGCCTCGCCCGCCCCTTCAGGTGAATGCCCACAGCCTCCATGGACATCCCGACCTGGGAGAGGAGCCCGGGCACGATTTTCAGAATTGCCACGGTTTGATTGACAAATGGGTGTTGGTAGGGTCTTTTATGACTTGTTTATAAATTAATCAATCTGATGACGTAAATATTTATAAGCCAGAAAGGGGTTTGCAAATGCCTGTTAAGCAATTCTCCTCCTTTGAAACTCACCGCTGCCATATGTTAGAAGGGATTAGTCCTCCTATTAGGAGTTCAAGGTTAATTTGCCGAAAGGGCCTGGAACTCGAACCTAGCTCTTTAGGAGGTATTTTGCACTTATTTCACTTAGGCAATAAAGAGTTCTGACATATGGAGTATTGGGAAGCTCCAAGAATTAGTTCACTTGTGAAAAGGTAACACTTTGAACAGGAAGATGACCGCTAATACGAACTACAGAATTTGGGATTATAGTCGTGCCATTATTTAATCCTGACAACAGCCACAGGATGTTATCACTATTTGTAGGCTAGAGTGAGGGGTGGAGTCTGACCCCTGGCCAAGCCCTCAGCTCTGATGGTAAACTTCCCCACTGCCTCCCTGATCCTGTTAGTGCCTTCTTCTCCAGCAGAGAGGAAAGCTTGGTTGTAGGCCCAGCTGCACTGATTTTTATTTTTAAAAGCCAAGTCCAGAGTTACCGTGTTTGGTGTAACTGGGGTTCCTGTTTCCTCAGCGCTGGCGTGGATGCTCCCCTCTCTTGGCCTTTGGAGACTCTGTTGCTTTTTAATGGCGGCGGCCGCTGCTGGGTGAGCGGCGCAGAACTGGACAGTGTTCATCCCTTCAGAAGAGGGCCACTTTCTCCCGGAGTCATCGCTGCTGGATTGGTGGGGGTGCTTTTCCTTCCTTGCCCCTCCATTCTTGAAGGGAGAAGATGCCACTGCCATTTGGATTGAAATTGAAACGCACCCGGCGCTACACGGTGTCCAGCAAGAGCTGCCTGGTTGCGCGGATCCAGCTGCTCAATAACGAGTTTGTGGAGTTCACGTTGTCTGTGGAGAGCACTGGCCAGGAGAGCCTGGAAGCTGTGGCCCAGAGGCTGGAGCTGCGGGAGGTAAGCTATGAAAAAGGCTGCAGGCTTCTCTGGCCTGGCTTCATTCATGCTGGCTGTGTGTTGTGGCCCACGGGACACTCAAAGCTTGCTCTGTGATGTCTGAGTTGAGCCTGCAAGCCCTCTTGGTGACCAAAAAGACTTCCACACCACGGGTGCCCCATAAGAGAATTAACAGTGCCTGTGGTTTAAACATGTTTCCCAAGATGCACCTGAGAATCAAATATGAATACATTTTGGATTATCCCAAAATATTTGGTTATTCTAATATAACCCCCAATGGGTCTTCCTGATCTCCTGATTGACTGTTCATTCATTTACTCCTTGACAACTTTCCACAAGCCAGGCCAAGATTCTCAAGCTGTATTGTGTGAGCCCTGAATTCTGGTTAGTGGTTTTACCTTGTGGAAGTTATTTGATATGACCGAACCCCAGTTCTGAACCATGGGGATAACAGTGGCACCAAATTCTCAAAAGGGCTGTGTGATTTGATGTGCATGTAAAGTAATAAGCTATCTGTTATAATAATCATAGGAAGTTTTGCCATGGGAAACCCCTAATCTAGGTGCTAGGAATTTGTGGAGTCTTCTCATATCCACATAATGTCTTAAATTTAAAATGCTATGTAAGACCTGTAAAGAAAGGACTCTCATTAAACCAAGGACCCTCCCTGTGTTTGGCCACCTGACTCTGTGGTAGGGAAAAGAAGAGAAACTGATTGTTTCCCTTAAATTCCCATCGTACATATTCCAACTGGAAAAATTCCACTATTTTGTACTTTGCAAAAAGTCAGGAATAGATAAACTTTTCCCCTGGCAAAATCATTTGATCATTCAATATTGAAGACCTGTAAGTGCCAAGTATATAGAATGATTCTAGCATTGATAGAAGGAAGAAGACATGATGATGCATGCTGTGATTAGGGGAAGTAGAGGGCTTAGGGAGGGGCAGCAAAAGGAAAACTTTCAGGCCAAGTGATCTCTTCTGAAGGATGGAGCAAGGGAATTCTGTCAGGGCTAAAAAGACAGTTTTTTTTTTTTTTTTTAGATGTTTTAAAATTTTTTTTTTTTTTGATATTGATGGACCTTTATTTCATTCATTTATTTATATGTGGTGCTGAGAATTGAATCTAGTGCCTCACACATGCTAGGCAAGTGCTCTACCACTGAGCCACAATCTAAGTGCTTGAAGCCAAAGATGTGGAGGCAGCAGGTCTCCCTGAGAGGAAGGACTGGGAGTAGGGATTCCATGATGCAGGATTTTTGTTAAAGGATTTGGTCTTACCCTGATGGTAACGGGAAGAATAGTGAAGGAGTTTTAAACAAAAATATGTTATGATAGTTTTTGTGACATGTGAGCCCTTTGGAAATTGAGTAGAGAGGAGTAGTTCAGGTGCTGATTGTAATTACTTGCACTTGGATAGGGATGGGAAGAAGTAGGCGGGATCTGGAAATGTTTAGGACCTACCTACCTAGTAGGTGTTGGAGAGGGTTAGCAAGGGGTCCAGCTCTGTACTCAGGTTTTCAGTAGATTGTGGGGAATATAACAGGGGAGAAAACAAGAAAGAAAGAATGGAATGTAGTTTCAAAAATAAATATCAAGTTGAGGTGCCAGTTGGACAGGTGCCATATTGAACAGACAGGTGGATATGCCCATCTGGAGCTCAGGCAAGAGAACCAGGCTAGAGGGAAGAGATTTGGAAATCATCAGCATAGATGAACTAATCAAAGTTAGGAGAGAGGAGATGAGACTGTTCAGGGGAGAAAAAGAGGGTATAGCAAACCTCACAGGTTGAATACAGGAAGGGAGAGCCGTGGGAGGAAATCTGTGGGTCAAGAAGGAAAGAAGGAAAAGAAAGTAAACCAGGAGAGTGGCATCAGTGACCAGTCCTATTTCCTTGCATTTCTTTCCTTTTTTACTTCCTTGACTCATTCTTTTTTTCCTACATTGTTTCCTTTTTTTTTTTGGTAAATTTCATCCAAATGCATAAGGTGTGCCTACCACCCCTAGAAAGTCAGCTTCTCAAGGAACTATGGTTTATTTTTTTGTGCACTCAGAGTACCAGGTATGGAATGTGTTCAATAAATGTAGATTGGACTGGACCCATGGCATTGCTTTCCTTCTGCTAGTTAAGTGGTCCAGGGAAGTTACCATTTCCTGCTAGATGTTATCTGTCTCAGCGGCTTCATACAACTGTGGTATATTATAAACCTGATTTTGAACAGAAGAGCAGAGTCCTTTAAGAGGAAACAGGCCTAGTCCCTAGAAAATGTCTTGCCCTTGGAGAGACTATCCTGTCTTCAACATTTAACTGCAGACATAGTTAGAAAGTTTGTGTAGCAAACTCTTCTTTTGAAAGCTCCAGAAGCTCCAAACTGTAGCATATAAACAGATGGCTCAAGCACCAAGTCTAATCTTACCATATGACTGTTCAGAAATAATCTGAGTGGGATAACACCTGTTCCTTGCTTGTGTATCTACATCATGTGTGTGATACATACCAAAAAAAATAAATAAAAATGTTGGTATCTTGCAGTTCTCCCACCAAGCAAACCTGGAATTATGATAGCATATGGATTTGTCTGATAAAGGCTTATTACTGCCCAAATATAAATTGGTGGCGGCAGAGGATGTCTTTGCTCTTCTTGCTTACTTGCATACCATTTCACTTTTATGACAATTACAGAGGATGCACAATAATGCCATGATAAATTATTGCTGTTAATTATAACAGAAGCCTCTCAGAGCTGTTGAAATTCTTTGCCTATCATTCATTCTGAGTTTTACAGTATTTTTTCCAGAACCCATGAAAGTCTTAATAAATTTAAGGGGAATTTGAAAACTTTCTTTCCAATTTTGAAAGTATATTATAGAGGTTTTGAAGGTGGTGAGATAGGAAGGTGTCATATGGGCATGGCCATTCCCATGGGACAGTATCACCTGGTGGAATCAGCATAGTCTAGTTCAGTGGTCAGGCTTAAAATCCCAATATTGCTGGGAGGACCTGGGATAACCCAGCACAATAAGATAGGTATGTAAAACCAGGATACAGGTTTAGTAATTTATAACGTGCTATGGAACTGCTAAGGGCCCCAATTTTGCATGCTTTCAGAGCCAGGTCATGATCTCCCTGCAGGGAGGCCACATGGGGGCTACAGCCAAACAGAGGTTGCTTGGTGAGTGTGGAATAGGTGTTGCCTGGAGAAAGTTACATATTTTCATCAGGGCAGTAGCACTATTTCCAATACTTGGCAGGTTCCTTTGAGTTGGGGAAATTTCCTTTCCTCTGGACAGTGTTTCTGAGGCTCTGCCTCTATTGGCCACTTGAGAAGGCTGTGTGACAGTGCTCAAGGCAATCTCCAACAGAATCGGAAACACTTGGAATTGGATCCCAGTGTTGTCACTTGTTAAATAATGATTAAAGTCGGTTGTGGTGGCGCATGTCTGTAATCCCAGCAGCTTGGGAGGCTGAGGCAGGAGGATCTCAAGTTCAAATCCAGCCTCAGCAGTGGCAAGGCACTAAGCAAATCAGTGAGACCCTGTCTCTAAAGAAAATACAAAATAGGGCTGGGGATGTGGCTCAGTATTTGAGTGCCCCTGAGTTCAATCCCCAATACCAAAAAAAAAAAAAAGAAAAAAAGAAAAAGAAAAACGTATTAAACTACTTAATTTCTCAAATCTACCTTTTTTTTCCCCCCCAAATGGCATATAATAACATCTATTTGATGGTGGTTGTGAGGATTTAATATTAAATGTAAGACATTTAGCAGAGAAACTGGTACTTAGGAAACTCCTAATAAATGTTAATCTTTTTTTTCTTTAATATATATTTTTAGTCATAGATAGACACAATACCTTTATTTTATTTATTTTCATGTGGTGCTGAGGATTGAACCCAGTACCTTACACATGCTAGGCAAGTGCTCTACCACTGAGCCACAACCCCAGCCCCAAGTGTTAATCTTAATTATTATTGATACTTGTGACTCCAATGCCCATTTTGTGGTGACTGGCTACATTTTCTTCAGATGAGCTCTTTTCTTTTTTTCTTTTTAATTTTTGTGGTACTGGGGATCAAACCCAGGGCCTTGTGCATGCTAGGCAAGTGCTCTACCACTGAGTTACAGCCCCAGCCCTCTTTTCTTAGTTTTAAAAATATTATTAGTTCTTCCATTTACTGACAGCATGCATGCTTTTTTGTAAAATGTTCTTATAGTGGGCACTGGTAGTCATACTTCTTAACCATTACTAAGCTGTTAAAGTGCTTGTGTGCACTTCAACAATTTATAATTTATAATATTAGTATATTATATATATTATATATAATTTAACAAATTAGTTTTTTTCTTTTTTTTTGGGTACTGAGGATCGAACTCAGGGCCTTGTGCTTGTGAGGCAAGCACTCTACCAGCTGAGCTATCTCCCCAGCCCTAATTTAACAAATTATAATTTCTAATTTAGTAATCATATTTGAACAGATCTTTCCATGAAGCTGAAAAATTAATTTATTAGTGTCACTGCCCACTACCCTAAAAAACAGAGCTTCAATAGGGTTTAAATTGCTCTATTTGCCTTTTTCTTTCCTCCTATACTCAACCTGAATCTTAGGATTTTTAAAAAAAGTTCTATAAAATTTTGGATTAGGTTTACATTTTTTTCTCTAGAGTATTCCTTTTTCAAGAATTCCTGTTCAACAATAGATAATTATAATCACATTTTATGATGCCATTGTGTTTAATAAGATTCATTGCAAACTGTTCTTATATACTTTGCCTTCCTTCATTTTTAAGGTCCTTATTCTTCTTAAATTTATATTTGGTTGGAGTTTTAGGAAATTTTTAAATCTCAGTATATAGGAAAGTTCTGAAACCATGGAAGTCTTTTCAGGATCATTTTTTTTACCTCTCCAGTTTTAGTTTCAGACTTTGGGTATTTGGTTACCCTGTTGTGATTTATCATCCATCCTCATGAAATGTTTTCCAAATTGTATTTGCAGTACATTACACACATACCATGTTTTTGTTCTTTAGCATGTGGAAGCTCCATTGCCACAGGATTGCTGTTCATGGGCGCATCCGTCGTATCTGGAACAGTGCCTTGCACCTTACAGTACATAGTTGCTGAATAAATGTCTACTTAGCTTAAGACTCAATATTCTTGCTTTGCATTTAGATTGGTGAGCATGGACAGCAGGTCAGCAGCCAGCCTTTATTTGCTCTATGATTTTATTTCCTGGAGAGAGTTGACTGTTTCCAGAGCTTTGTATACAGAATAAGGCACCTTTTTCTTTAGACTTTTTTTTTTTCCCCCACTTCTGGGCTTCTGAAACACTTAGAAAGTGATCTAGTTCTCCCAACTCCTTAGGGAAGAGTTCTGTGTCAAGGCACGGTCAGCTTTTCCATGGCACTTGGAACGAATTCTTCTCATAGGGCCTTCTGTTCAATGGGGACAATTTTTAGCTAAGGGATTTGTGGAGTAGAGAGAAATAAAACATAATGCAAACCATTGCCTTCAAGCATACTGTAGAAAGTGTTCTTGGCCATGGGAGTGTTTTATTTGAAATTAGCGTCTTAGGAATTTGAAATATCTACTGACCTATCTTGACTGTTATCTGAGTAGACCTCAGGAATTTCATGTGCATTTCCTTCTGTACTAGCTGTTTTCATTTGAGTTCTAAAAATAGCCTAAATATGTGTAAGGGAAAAGTATTATCTGCAAGCTTTTTAACTTTGAACTGAGTAGTTATTAATTTATGTGTGTATTATAATACAGATAAGATTGAGGTATAAAGGATCAGTAAATATTTTCAGTTAGAGTTATTGGACCATTTGAAGCAAATATGTTAGGTTGGCCTCTTCATCTAAATAAAGTTTTCTGAAGTCCAAAACTAATGATAAATGATCAATGATTTTCTTGATTTTCAGGTTTTCTGTTACTTTTCTTATTTGATGTAGAAAATTAATAGGCAAATAAACACAAACATGGATATGTCATACATGTAAAAATATACAATATGTAATCATATGTCATTATAGAATTCAGAACATGTTTACTTTAATAGAGTATTATGCAGCCTTAGTTCAATGTCTAATATATTTAAATGCTAATAATCTGAGATGTTTGTCATCTAATAGGAGTTAAGAGACTTACCATCAATTTGCCACAGTAGTGCAGTCTCATGACCATTTGGAATGAAGCATGAATTTGCTCACATGGGGAGGTTTGTGGGTTGAGTTAAAATGGTTTTGGGACTCTCTGTCATTGCCCTTGTTGTATGTGTTCAGATTCCATTTGTTAAAGCAACTGAAGTTTTGATGGTGTGCCACTTGTCCTCCATTTTGGTGAGAGAGCTTTACTGTGCTGGAAGTTACCTTGCCAAATCTTATTTACTCTTTGCAACAGATTAGGCATTATCTTTTAAACCATTTTAAAATGAAGAAACCGAAGTTATGAAAAGTTCAGATGATTTGCTCAGAATCACACAACTAATAAGCAAAAGATCCAAAACTGAGTTCTTATCTGCAGGTTTCTCTTTAAACTTGGATTTATTCTCTTTAAACTTATTGGGGTCATGGACCCCTTTGAGAATTTAAAGAAAACAGGATTTTGCATACAGTTTCAGGTGACTCTTTGACATTCTCACCAGTCCATGCATGGGCCCACACTGAACTGCTGCCCATACTCATCAATTTAAATGCAAAGAACATTGAATTTTAAGATAGGTAGACATTTATTCAGTAACTATGTTGCTGGATGAGACAGTTTCCCCTTCTTTCCGTGTAACAGAATCTTTCTTCCCTGGTTTGACTTTCTCCAGAGTTAAGAAGCTGAGGGGTTGTGACTCAGTGGTAGACCCTTGCCCAGCATGTGTGAGGCACTGGGTTCCATCGCAAACACTACATGAAAAAAACTAAATAAATAAAATAAAGGGATTGTGTCCATCTACACCTAAAATATTTTAAAAAGAAGCTGAGAAGATGTAATATTTATGAACAAATCAAGATCTTCATTTTTTGAAAACTGGCCACATGATACATGAAAAGTACAATAACTTGATACATGTGTATAATGTATGATAATCAAATTGGGGTAATTAGCATTTCCAGCTCCTCAAACATTAGTCAGGTGTATCTGTTGGGAACCTTCAGATTCTCAGTTTGAAACATCATAGGTGATTGTAGATTGTACTTACCCTACTAGGCTACACCAACCTTCCTTCCTCCTGCCTGTTTGGGTGCCCCTTACCTAATCTTTTTTCCATCCCTAGTTCCTGTAGCCTAACCAAAGGGCCTCCATATTTTTAAGAAGTTAATTTGCCTCTAAATATAGACCCTCTCTTCTCCCATACCCCATGTTTTTTTTTTTTCCCCAGTGGCCTTCATCTTTGAGTCTCAGGAAAGGCCACTGAGGGCATTTATTTTCTTGATGGAAAAACTTAGTATTACGGTAAAACTCCTTTTGGGGAGGAAAGGGATGAAGGGTGTACCACTTTATTGTACCACTGATCCTTGTCTGTCTTCCCTACCATGTTTTACTTTTCTGCCCATCTTTTTTTTTTTTAACTTTATTTATTTATTTTTATGTGGTGCAGAGAATCGAACCCAGTTCCTCACATGTGCTAGGCAAGCGCTCTACCACTGAGCCACTTTTCTGTCCATCTTGTCAGTAGGTATGTGACAAATTTTCCAGAATTTTCAGTGAATGAATGTATGAGTCATACTTCTTCTTACATTAATCAAATTCCCCAGTCATTTGTTGAGACATCTATTTCAGTTTTCTTGTCAGATACATACCCTACCTCAGCAAGAACTCACTTTCCTAAAAATATTCTTGGTTAGCAAATATTTTCCTATTCAGTTCTCCAAGCAATTTATTCATAAACAAATGTCACACAGATTTCCTTTATTTTTCTACTAATCAGCACCTTATTAACCGTTCCATTACTTTTTTTTTGCAGTACTGGGGATTGAACTCAGGGCCTTGTGCTTGCGAGGCAAGCACTCTACCAGCTGAGCTATCTCCCCAGCCCTCCGATTTCCTTTATTTTTTAGCGAATTGATTGAATATCCAGAGGTTTTACTTAAGACTTAAAATTTTACTTAAGATGCTAATTTCACTAGAAAAAACTGCATGCCACAAATCCTATGTGAGAATTAGCATGTGGTAAAGGTAACTTACCAGGTTTTTGTGACACTTTCTGTAATGGATTACCCAAATGAGATCCTTTTAAGTGTGCATTGTTTAGATTTTCAAATAGGATAGAGTAATTGTGTTATTTTGAGTATGATTTAACTGAACAGGCTAAGAAAATAAATGCACAAGTAATTTCATTTTGGGAGGCAAGGCCTCATTTTCTTTATGAATCTAAAAGCAACTTGTCTTGGCTCATTTATGTTAGTTATTTAGAAAGCTTAGACTTTGACTTGACAAGTTAATTTCAATGTCAAGTGCATTTTCAGCAGATTGAACTTTGTACCATTAATTTCAGCTGCAGTTGGCAAAGTGGGATTTTGGAGAAAACAAAGTAGACTTTTGGTAGCAGATGAATTTGGGTTCAAATTCCTAAAGGATAGCTGTTTATTGGATACTGACTATATGCCATGCAACTGTTTTTGGTGCTTTACTTTTTTTTTTTTTTGCTACATGGGATTGAACCCAGGGTTGCTTTACCACTGAGCTACATCCCCAACCCTCTTTTAAATTTTTTTTTTTTTTTTTTTTTTGGTACAGGATCTTCTAATTTCCTTAAATCCTTGCTAAGTTGCTGAGGCTGGTCTTGAACTTACAATCATCCTGCCTCAGTCTTCTGTGTCACTGGGATTATAGGTGTGTTCCGCATGTCTGTCTCCTTACATATGTTTAATTTAACACTGAGTACAATTGATGGCTTGTTTCTTCCTATCATCTTGGTAATGGAGTAGACCAAAGATGAGCAGAGTCCATAAAACACTCATTAACTGGCAACTCTGCTGTTTCCATTTTCTTTTTCATCATGTAAATTTGTTAATTGGAATAATATACAGAGGGAAAAAATGGATCAGACAAAAAAAAATGACTGGAGAGGTCATATCATTAAGTCAGTCAATTAAATTTGGAAGTACATTGCTGAGAATTAATGCATTCACTATAACATATTTTCTTTCTAGAAGAAAGCCTTAATTCTCATTCACCTATAGTTTGTACTCACAGGTGATATTTAGACAAATACATATTTGACTTGTCTATGTTTTAATGGCAGGCACGTATTTTGAACATAGTTGAACTTATGTTTGGATGATGACTTAAGGAAACACCTGAGAATTATTCATTACAGTATGATAACAAAAATAAAAAGTATGTTTAATAATGAAGAGTATATCTAAAGTTGTACATTGCTATTTGTATAATCTTCTGTCACGCACCACCAGAATGCAGATTTCATTGTACACTGCTGTCCAACTAGTGACAGCCCAAGACTAGTATTCAGCTCTTCCTACTCCTGGGTGAGCACTTTTTCCCCAACAACACACTATTTTTCTAGTGGATCACTGCCATTTTCCTAAATGAAAAGCAATTCAAATATTGGTGTTTTCTATTAACAAAGACAAATCCATTAATGAAGGAAGTTAAGTGTAGAACATCCTCTATTAGAGAAATACTGTTTAAGGGGACTTGAAAACAGTGCTGGTAAAAGTGAGCACTTACTGTGTGAGGTGGTCTCCAGGTGCTTGAAATGGTTTTGCTTATTTTGAGCTTCCCCACAATCCTGGAGGGAGGCACTATACTTGTCTCCGTTTTACAGATGGGTAAACTGAGACACAAAGGTATTAAGTAACTTGCTCATGATTAAATAGCAGAAACCACAACTAGAGAATAGTAATTTGACTCCTTGATATGCATACTGTTTCTCAGAATGTAACCTTCGGTGTCAGGTGGTCTGTTATGGTGTCCAGGCCCTTAATGAGAGCCCCATGCAGTATGGTCTACCAAATCTGATGGAAATTTTAAGTACTTTTGAGATATTTGATATTATTTATTATAATTTTGTTTATAATTTACTATTCTGCTTAAAATGTTTTTGAAGTCACCTGAGGCAAAGAAAGATAAGCCTAAGAAGGGACATGAGTCTTCATGGCCAGCACAGAACCCATGGGGAATCCCTGAGGTGTTCAAGGCAAGAACTGTTTGATAGGAAGCCTTTTGTGAGCTTGTTCCCTGGCAGAGTTGGAATTAGCAGGCTGATGAAATACCCCCCCCCCAGAGAGTTCCTTGCTGAGAGATTTTCCAAAGCAATACCTTGGTTGCTCTACTCTTAGATGAATTTGGGGCCTTCTAGAGGTTGGATCACCGCAGTTAGCTACAGGCACAAAGGTGCATTCACACCTGGTACAGCATGACACCACAGGAGGGCTTCCATGCCCCGCTGTGTGAATTATGGGCATGGGGATAGGACCACTAGGAAGTGTTACTCTATTTCAAATTTGTCTTCTACAGGTCATGGTTCTTTTGTTGTTGTTGTTTGTTTGTTTTATTTTTGTTTTTGATACTGGGGATTGAATTCAGGGACACTTTACCACTGAGCTATATCCCCAGTCTTTTTATTTTTTATTTTTGAGATGGTTCTTGCTAAGTTGCTGAGGCTGGCCTTGAGCTTACAATCCTCTTGAGTTGCTGGGATTATAGGTATGCACCACCATGCCTGGCTCGTGGTTCTCTTGTTTAATATTTGTCTATTTTTTATTGAGACTTTTATTATTGTATGTCTTGAATATAGATGAATTAGATATAGAATAATATCTATTTTGCTAATAATGCAAACATGTCTATGGCTAGTTTATCCTCTTCTACTTTTAAATGTAATAGAAGTATTTTAAATGGAATAAAAATACAATAAAAGTTTGACAAAAGTATCTTAAATATAATAAAAATACTTTTTTTATTTTAAGTTTTAATTTTTTTGGAGGTACTAGGTATTGAACCGAGGGGCACTCTAACAGTGAGCTCTATATCCCTATTCCTTTCTTTATTTTAATTTTTGAGACAGGATCTCACTAAGTTGCTGAGGCTTTCACTGAATTGCTGAGACTGTCCTTGAACCTGCCATACTCCTGCCTTAGCCTCCCAAGGTGCTGGGATTAAAGATATGTGTCACTGCCTGGCTGCTGTATCCTTTGTAAGATAATGGAAAACACTGGATAATCTTTCAGGAATAGAAATCTACCTTTACAGATTCTTTATTAAAATACATTAAAACATTTATTCACTTAGATTTCTAAAATTCTCTTTCTCATTCCCTTTATCTCCCTATTGCCCTTTTCCCCCAGCATCAAAACCATTTCTCTGTAGTACAAAATAATAATAATTTTAATCTGACAAAAGTGACTCTCAACTGGTGTGGTGATGCATGCCTGTAATCTCAGTGACTTGAGAAGCTGAAGCAGGAGGATTGCAAGTTTGAGGCCAGCCTCAGCAACTTGGTGAGATCCCCAGTAACTCAGCAAGATCTTGTCTCAAAAAATAAAAAGGGCTGGGGATGTAGTTCAGTGGTAAAGTACCCCTGGATTCAATCCCTAGTATACTTCTCCCCCCAAAAGTGAAGAAAAATAGTTTTTACTAAAGATTCTGTTCAATTCTTCTTATTTTTGCATAGCGTTAAGTTACAACATCTAGAAATATTGCTCGTGTTACTCTTTGGTGAGTTAAAATAGAAGGTGCTGGGCATATAGCTCAATTGGTAGAGTGCTTGCCAAGCATACACAAGGCCCGGGGTTTGATCGATCCCCAGCATCACCAAAAAAAAAAAAAAAAATAGAGCTAAGATAGAGGGAATAACGAAGATTTGAGCTCCAAAAAACTTGAAGAAATTTTATTCTTGCCAGGTGCAGTGGTGCCTGTAACTGCGATTCAGGAGGCTAAGGAAGGAGAATTGCAAGTTGCAGGCCAGTCTTGGCAATTTAGAATAAATAACAGAAAGGGTTGGGGATATAACTCAGTGGTAAAATACCCCTGGGCTCAATCCCCAATTACCCCTCCCCGCATAAAACAAAAAAAAAATTCTTTTTTTCCCCCTAGGAATTAATTGAAATATAAACATGGAAATATGGGCTGAATTAGACCAAGGTTATCTCACTCCCCCGCCCACCCACCCATGCTGAGGTTAAACCCAGGGCCTTGTGGAAGTTAGGCAAGTGCTCTGCCAGTGAACTATATTCTCAGTCCTATCTCACAGTTGTCTTCTTAATATTGGTTATTTTATATCTAGTTTCCGAAATATAGGCATTTATGAATCAAGGTAACAGACAAACCCAGACAGACCCAAATTTATGAGATTTTAATTAAGAGAAAATCTCTAATTCATCTATTGGACTGAGAAGAAATGGTCCTCAGCCAGGTACGCTGGCTCATGCTTGTAATCCCAGCTCCTCTGGAGGCTGAGGCAGGAGGATCACTAGTTCAAGGCCAACCTGGGCAACTTAGCAATACCCTGTTTCAAAAACATGTTGTTTTGAAAAGAGCTGGGGTGGGGATGTAACTCCGTAGTGGGGTGTGCTTGAGTTCAATCTCTAGAACAGTTAAAAAAAAAAGCTGGTGGGGAGAAGAAATGGTCCTGTAATAGAACAAACTGGTTAACTGAAATGATTGAAGTCTGGTTTACCCTCAGTTTTGTGGGTCATAAACAAAAAGACTTTTTTTTGGTATTAGGGATTGAACCACTGAGCCACATCCCCAGCCCTATTTTGTATTTTATTTAGAGACAGGGTCTCACTGAGTTGCTTAGCACCTTGCCACTGCTGAGGCTGGTTTTGCATGTGTGATCCTCCTGCCTCATCCTCCTGAGCTGCTGGGATTACAGGTGTGGGCCACTGCCCGCAGCAAAAAACCTTTTATATGGTAGTATGTAGAACACATTTGCCTTTGCCTGTCCTTGGGGAGTAAAATTTTGTATATGTATATTAAAATTTCTCACTTAATCCTAGTTTACTCTTTAAGAATGTGTTGATATTGCTTTAATCTTATAATCAGATGTTTCTCTATAACACACACACACACGCACACACGTTTTTTTCTTTCTCTTTTCGCTGTGTGTTGGCCATGTGTTCTGTCTTTGAGTTGCATCCCCAGCCCAAGAAGAATATATTTTTAAAAGACTTGTCTTTGTCTTACTGTGTTCTAGAGTCATAGCGCCTCATGGTCCAGGATTGTAAACAGACCAGGTACGAGTAGTTCGCCCAGTTGATAGTGATCTATCTCATGCCTTGGGCCTGCATTAAGTCTCAGAAATTGACTTTTATTTATTTCCTTTCCTGAAAGCTAAATGCTCTAAAAAAAATATGGCCACTTGAGAAGTTAATTTACATGAACTTCAGTGTAATACAACTCAGTATAATTAGGAGAGCAAGATTACTTTTGATTGTTATTTTCTTGAGTTCTATTTATATGTGATCAAGTGACTTGGTATCATATATTATCTGGCTGTAAAATAGATTGTTAATTATTTGATCAAGGATAGAAGAACATGGAGTAAAATTATACAGAAAAGGAAAACAACTGCTTTGAGACAATGTGGCCACTGCTATCTGTCCAAAGGAAGAAGTACAATACTGCATTATTTATGGCAGGCTCTGTGTAAAGGTAGGCTCAGGGCTTGAATTAGGTTAACACTCATTAACGACCCTTGTTAAATGATCTCTACCAGGGATGGATTTTATCTGAGGATATCTCCTCTCTCTTTCCTGATGAAAAGTCTTCTGACTTCACCCTACTCCAAGGATAAAATTATATTTGCAATTTTATATGGGATTTTTATCAAACCCAGTGCATCAGTGACTTAAAAACCCCTCCAACTAATTTGTGTCTCTCTCCTCTGCTTTAAAAATAGTACAAACAAAAAGACTCTTAAAATAGACAAGAAATAGCTTGGGAATTAGGGAAAGGTTTACATTCTGTCAGGATTCGGATCCACTTATCATAGCTATTGTCTCCTTAAAGGACCGTGATTGGAGCGCTGCACCTTTTGGACAAGCTCATATTTGTAAACTACCTTTTCCTCTGAACCAGAAGCTTGATTATCAGATAACTTTGTTCTTAAAATCAATGTCAATTCATTTATACTTAGTCAACCATATTTTCTGCAAAGGAACCATGTGCTGTTTATGGTAGTTTACATGGCAGGCACAATTATCTGTGCCATTTTAGCGGGTAGCTGTAAAGAACTTTAAAAGCAATGACAAAATCATTGAATGACTTTATGAAAACTATTGTGATGTGTTTGTTTAGAACAAAACAGGAAAGAAAGGGAGAATGTAAAATAATCTGACAATCAAATTTTCATCAGTCTAGTCAGTAGCTGCACACCACAGCAGTATATGCCTGTAATCCCAGCAACTTGGGAGACGGAGGCAGGAGGATTTGAGGCCACCTCAGCAGCTTGGTGAGACCTTATCAATGTAGTGAGACCTTGTTTCAGAATAAAAAATAAAAAGGGCTGGGGATGTGGCTCAGTGGTTAAGCATCCCTGGCCTTGGTCCCCAGTGGGCGCCCCCCCTTCAAAAATAAACACCTAACAGTCTAGTCAGTGATAATTGAGAATTGATTTAGAAGTTTCTCTTGGAGTGAGTTTTCCACAGGTCAAGTTGGCTTGCTTTGGTCACCAGTGAGAGCAGACAGAGTTTCCACCTAAAGGTAAATCTTCTTATCAGGAAAATAGTAGACATTGGATAAAAAGCAGTGGGAGGAGGCATGAACAGAAAGCCAGGAACTGGAGGCTGGTCTGTTGGGAAACGTGTATTATAGTTAAACCAGGCCCATAAACAGTACCAGGAGGGGCTCAACCGGGAGGGTCTGGTTCAGGGACGAGAGGACCTGTGATTCTGGGCAGATGTTCTAGACCAGGTAATCACCAGTAATGTAGGCTGCTTTCCTTGCTTGGTGGGATCAGAAATGTTTCAGATTTGGGAGCTTTTCAGATTGGGGACTGTTTACATAGAATTTACCAGCTAAGCATCCCTATCTGAAAATCTGAAATGTTCTCAAATCTGAAACTTTTTGAGTGCTGACATGATGATGTAGTTGAAATTTAAAGCACATGAGGGGTCTGTGTATTTCTTCTAAAAAATAATAAGTGCTGATATATCCAACTTTGGACAAAGAAAGGAATTAGTTTGGCTTTTATTTGGAGATATATATATATATATATATGTGTGTGTGTGTGTGTATAAATAAATATTTGTGTGTGTATATATATGTATATATCTATATTTACATACACATATATATTTATTTATATATGTATATACATATGTATGTATGTACTGAGGATTGAATCCAGAGACACTTAACCACTGAGCCACATCCCCAGTTCTTTTTTAATATTTTATTTAGAGACAGAGCCTTGTTAAGTTGCTTAGAGCCTCGCTGAGTTGCTGAGGCTGACTGTGAACCTGTGATCTTCCTGCCTCAGCCTCCTGAGGCTTTGGGATTATAGTCATGTGCCACTACCTGGCTTGGATAGTTATATTTTTAAGGAAAAAGCATGCTTTTAATTAATTTTTTTTGGCAGTAGGTATTGAACTGGGGGTGCTTTACCTCTAAGCTTCATTCCTAGCCCTTTACTTTTTTTTTTTCTTTTTTTAATTTTGAGACAGGATCTTGCTAAGTTGTGGAGGCTGGCCTTGAACTTTCAAACCTCCTGTGTTGGCCTTGGGATTACCAGCATGTTCCACTGTGCCCAGTTCTTGTACTCTTTGTAAAGAACTAGATTTGATGTATTTGAACATTTGAAAATAAATGTTTAAAATCATACTTTTAATTTTAATTAAGAATATTTTTGATCTTAAAAATTTTATTAAGGTGAAATTCACATCACATAAAGTTACCTGTTTTATACAATTTAGTGGCATTTAATACATTTACAATACCACCAAAACATCTTCATTGCTCTGAAAGGAAGCCTTCCCTGTATCCTTAAGCAATCACTTCCTGCCCCCACCCACTACCAACCAACAGTTTACTTTCCTTCTCGATGGATTTATTCTGGATATTTTAGATAAATAGATTCATACAGTATGTGAGCTTTTGTATCTTTTTTGTTTGTTTGTTTGGTACCAGGGATTGAACCCAGGGTTGCTTAACCACTGAGCCACAACCCCAGCTTTTTTTATTTTTTATTTTGAGACAAGATCTTGCTTAGTTGCTTAGAGCCTTGCTAAATTCCTGAGGCTGGCCACTAACTTGTAATCCTCCTGCCTCAGCCTCCTAAATTGTTGGGATTACAGGCATGTGCCACTATGTCTGGCTAAGTTTTTTTTTTTTTTTTTTTTTTTTTTGTGGTGCTGGGGATTTGAACCCAGGGCCTTGTGCTTATGAGGCAAGCACTTTACCAACTGAGCTACATCCCCAACCCAGGCTAAGTTTTTGAGCCTGGTTTCTTTTACTTAGCATAATGTTTTTTGAGCTTCATCTATTTTTGTAGCATGTACCTGTACTTCATCTTTTTTTTTTTTTTTTTAATGGCTGAATATTCCATTTTATGTATATATCACAATTAGTTTTTTCATCTGTCTCCTGATGGTCATTTGGGTTTATTCTTTTTTGGCTATTGCAAATAGTCCTGCTACACACATGAGTATATATGTATTTGAGGACCTATTTCAGTATATACCTATGAGTGAAATTGTTGGATTTTATGGGAATTCCTTTTTAAGGATCCACCAAACTTTCCCACAATAGCTGAACCATCTTCCTTTCCCATTAACAATACTTAAGGTTTTCAGTTTCTCCACATCCTCACCAACACTCCTTTTCTTTTCTTTTTCTTAGTACTGGGGATTGAACCCAGCGGGGTGCACCTGGTAGACAAACACTCATTTTCTCCTTTTTTTTTTTTTGGGTGCTGGGGATCGAACCCAGGGCCTTGTGCTTGCAAGGCAAGTACTCCACCGACTGAGCTATCTCCCCAGCCCCTGGCTTTCTCTTTTTAATCATTGTCTTTCTAGTGGTTACAAAGTGGTACCTCAGGTTCTGAGTTGCATTTCCCCATGACTAATGATGTGTATCCTTTCATGTGCTTGTTCACCATTCATGTATCTTCTGTCAAGAATTATTGAAATCTGGGGCTGGGGAGATAGCTCAGTTGGTAGAGTGCTTGCCTTGCAAGTACAAGGTCCTGAGTTCAATCCCCAGCACTGCAAAAAAAAAAAAAAAAAAGAATTATTGAAATCCTTATTTTAAAATTGGGTTGTCTGTCTTTTTTGTTGTTGCATTAGAGGTCTTTATGTATTTCAGATACGAGACCCTTATTAGATATATGATTTGCAAGTATTTTCTCTAATTCAACTGGGTTTTTTTGCTTTTGTTTTTTTTCACAGTACTAGAATTAAACCTGGGGTGCTCTACCACTGAGTGACACCCTGAGACCTTTTTATTTTTAATTTTGAGACAGGATCTTGCTAAGTTGCCAAGGCTGGCCTCAAAAATTTTATCCTCCTGCTTTGGCTTCTTGAGTAGCTAGAATTTCAGGCATGCACCACTGTACCTGGCTTTTTATTTTATCATATTTTTTCCTGCACCAGTTTTTAGTTTTTGTTTTTGTGGTACTAGAAATTTGAACCCAGGGGCACTTTACCAGTGAGCTACATGCCCATCCCTTTTTATTTTTATTTATTTTTAAAATTTCGAGACAGGATCTCATTAAGTTGCTTAGGGCCTCACTAATTTGTTGAGACTGACCTTGAACTTGTGATCCTCTTGCCTCAGCTTCCTGAGTCACTTGGATTACAGGCAGATGTCTCCCTTGCCTGGCCACAGTTTTGATTACTGTAGCTTTGTGATAAGTTTTGAAATGAAGAAGCACAGGTCTTCTTTGTTCTTCTTTTTCTGTATTGTTTTGGTTATTTGGGATCCCTTACCATTTCATATGAATTTGAAGTCTGTTTTTTTTCCATTTCTGTGAAAGAAAAAAAACAAACAAACTGCAACTCTATGGAGTTTATTTTGTTTAGTAGTTTTTTGGTGGAATTTGTGTAATGTTCTATATATAAGACTTAGAGATTTTCTACATATGTACCTATGTATTAAGGTAGTTTTACTTCCTTTTCAGTTTGGGTTCCTTTTATTTTTTTTACTTGCTTAATTGCTCTGGCTACAATTTCCAGTACGATGTTGAATAGTGTAGTGAACACTGGATTCTTGTCTTGTTCCTGATTTTGGGGGAAAATGTTGATCTTTTACTATCAAGTATGATGGGATTTCATAAATGCTCTTCATCATGTTAAGAAATTATTTTCCATTCCTTATTTTCTAGATGTTTTTATCATGAAAGGGTGTTGTGTTTTGTGCTTTTTCTGCATCAGTTGAGATGATCATGTGACAAGGTGTTTTTTTTCTATTGTGTTAATAATGTGATCCACAGTATGAGATTGGTTGCTTTTTGTATGTTATACCACCCTTGCATTCTTTGGCTGAATTCCACTTGATCATGGTAGAGAATCCTTTGAATGTACTGTTTGCCAATATTTGTTGATGATTTTTGCAATCTGTACATTTTTATAGTTTTCTTCATTAGTAGGTTTTTGTTCTCTGCTTTTAGTATCAGGATAATGCTGGCTGATAGAGTGTTAGGAAGTATTCTCTTTTTTTACCCTTCCCCCTTTGTTGGTTTTTTCAGTAGATTTTAAAATTATTTTTTAAAGTTAATTATACAGATTCTCAAGATTATTAGCCACATCCCAGCCCTTGTTATGTCTTATTTTGGTACAGGATCTTGCTAAGTTGCTTAGGATCTCTCTAATTTGCTGGGGCTGGCTTTGAACTCATGATCCTCCTACCTCAGCCTCCTCTGTCATTGGGATTGCAGGCATGTGCCACGGCGCCCAGCTGCCTGATGAGAGTTTAATCACAGCATTTTACATTTAGTCCCTACCTACTCATTTCAAAAACAAACCATGCTGTAGTCATAAAATCCCATGGAATCAGATATTGCTACTTGATTATGTATGGAAATCTAAGAAAGCATGAATTCAAAGACTATAATATTGTGAGTTTTTAGTTACATGTGTATAAACATTTCTAGTAGTGATTTTAGAAATATGCCTCCTTGGAAGTATTTAAAAAGATCTGAATTTGATGTTGGTTAACAATGACTAGTTTTGTGTGAGTGTGTGTGTGTGTATGTGTGTGTTGTTAGGGATTGAGCTCAAGAGCCTTACACATGCTAAGTTAGGCAACACTCTGCCACTGAGGAACACTCTCAACCCAACATTAACTTCTTTTTTTGATACCAGGGATTGAACCCAAGGGGCACTTAACTACTGAGCCACATCCTCAGCCCTTTTTATTTTTTATTTTGAGACAGGGTCTTGTTAAGTTGCTGAGGCTCACTTTGAACTTGGGATCCTTCTGCCTGGGCCTTCTGAGCCACAGGGATTACAGACATGTGCAAAAGTTCATTTGATATTTGAATGAAGATTATAGGTCAGAGAAATAATATGAGTATTATTTCTTGGTTTTATGGTTGCTCTAGAGCTATACTATGCAGTATGATAGCAACTATTTAACTTAAGCAAAAGTAAAATTAAATAACACTAAAAATATAGCTCTTCAGAGGTTTAGCCACATTCGAAGTAGCCACTTATGGGTAATGGCTGCTTTATTGGACAATTCGGATAAGGAACACATTCATCTCTGCACAGAGTTCTAGTTGACAGTCTTGCTCTGAAGTCTCCCAACAGCAAAGGTATGATTTTTCCAATGGCCTTGATCTGTAAATTGATTTTGAGGTCAATACAGCAGTGGCCTCGGACTGCCATTTAACTCTTAAGTGCCTTAATACACTTTCAGAATGTTCAGACCCAGGCCTACTATTTATTGTTTTAACTTGACAGTTTTGTTACACAATAAGTAAGATCTAAATGCAATTCTTTTTCTTTGAATCTCTGAGTAATATACTTGTTATTTTGTTTAATTAGGTACAGCTTTTCCTGTGTTTGTGTTTAAGTGTGATAGAGAGAATTCACTTCCACATTTTGCTCATTAATTCAGAATTCATTTTCCACATGAAACCGTGATTTAAAGCATTACAATTCCTTTAAATTTCTATCTATTGAATTTTGGGGGCAGTTGCAACTTTTCTATATTTTTAGAATTTTAACAATTACATAATCTATTTACAGAAGCCAAATTTGAGACTAGTGAAAAGTTGGATTAATACTGTTTTGTCAGTGTCCTGCTGGGTAGAACCCCAGTTATGCTTCTTTTAAAATATAAATTAAGATAAATTTGATATTTTGGTAATTGAAAAACTAAGCACAATGATTTTTAGTAATTTTGGTTGTTGTTAAAGCCTGTTTGTGACATGAAATAGCACCCACCGCACGCTGATGTATAGCCAGCCCATAAATAGGTTTCCTTTTTTCACAGTTGAAGAAATGATATGCAATTGACTCTTGCTGCCAGTTCCTGAATATAAATATCTAGAGATAGGTCTTTCAGTTTTGTCCCTTCAGGTCTTGCTGTTGTCCCTTTCTGAGTATAGAGGCAATAGGAGACTACTGCCACTTGGTCCCAGGTCATAGGCCACTGCAGTTGAAGCCATTGAAATCTTTTTGTGTGTTACTGTCTCCTTCAGTGACCTTCTGTCTTTCCAGGTCACTTACTTCAGCCTCTGGTACTACAACAAGCAGAATCAGCGCCGATGGGTAGATTTGGAAAAACCTCTGAAGAAGCAGCTGGATAAATATGCGCTGGAACCTACCGTCTATTTTGGAGTGGTGTTTTACGTGCCTTCAGTTTTACAGCTACAGCAGGAGATTACCAGGTGAGAAAGTACATGCTGCCTGTTTTTGGAAAGTAGTCTCAGGAGATTAGAAAAGTGAAACTGGGATTGAAGGCAGGAGATAAAAGTCTGAAACTTTACCCTCCCACCATATTACAAGGAGGTTCTGGTATGCGGAACGTCAGTGTTTTACTGCATGCCCGGTGAGTTATGGGTTCACTAGGCACAAAGGGATGATTAAAGGGAGAAATGATGTTTTTACCCTGCCTGTGAACTCTGCTTGTAGTGACCTCACCTTTAGTGTTTTTGTTGCTTTTTTCTGATCCTTTGTAACAAGGAAATGAGAGGGGAGATGTTTTAAAATGTAGTCACAAAAATCTGTGTTCATTCCTCAAAGACATCTGTCAAAAGGTTCTTACAGAGCTCTGACTCCAGAAGCTGTATCCTGCAGACCAGTGGGGGAAAGAACTGGAGGGTGGGGTGGACATAAAGGGAGAAGGTCAGGCAGGTGGCCAACACACACCCAAGCGCGAGACAAAAGAAGGGAAAGATGGTAGTAAGCAAGACAGAAGCACTAAATATTCTTAGATATTTTTCCCCCCTGAAGACAATCAAAACAAACTATGACCTGGGAATGCAACTCCGTGTTAGAGTGCTTGCTTGGCCTGAGTAAGGCCAAGGGCTCAATCTCCTATATCGGGGGAAATATATTGAATATATTGAATATATATTGAAGTTTTGAGCTTGCCCGAGTCTCTGAAACCACCCCTTCTTTATCATTTAAATCCTGTTAACATTACCCTGGAGCCATGTTGGACAACTCTAGTGCCCTGAACATGCCACCCATCCTTTTGTCTTTGTGGCCTAGGTCTGTCTCATATTTATGTTCTGGAATCCTCTTTACATTCCAAATTGTAGTTCAGAAGCCACCTACTCCATGAAGCTGGAATGAGTGTTGCCTTCTCCAGACTGTCCTGGAGTTTGCTGGTAACTGGGTTAAGGTGGCAGTTGTCACAATCTCTCATTGTGTACATATCTTTTCCCTAGGCTTTAAGTCCATATTTTCTTTACCTTTACCTTTCTTATGAGAGTACCCTGGAGAAAGTAAGAGCCTGATTACAGTTCCATGCCTGCAGAATGCTGTTTGAGTCTGCCATTTAATTATGGAAGAGGATGGAAAAACACAGAAACAAGGATGAACACAAGGACTGTGAAGCAAGTCTGAAATGTAAATGCTGGCGAAGTGGAGCCAGGAGGAAAAACATGCACTGATCACCTTTAACTCATTTAAACATTTTCTGAAGATATACTATGATCTAAGAGCTAGGTTGGATAATGCAGGAGATGAAGACACATGTGAAACACTTTGATCCAACTGGCAGTTCATGTAAATAAACAGTTATAGTAGCCTATGGCAGATACTTTTAATTAAAGTTCTGGATGCATGGGGTAGGCATGGAGATCTTGAACAGGGAAGATGAAGAGGTTGACTTTTGATAGACTTTAGAAGGAATTTTCTGTTTAGAGGAAATAACCTGTTCAAAGCAGGGGGAGTGGTGAAAGGTTCACATATTACCTGGAGAGGAGAGAGAAGGTTTGAAAAATAGGCATGTACTAGTCAAAAAAGCATGTTACAGTGAGGAAGACTTGTTAAATCTTAATGGAATGCAATGACCAAATGTGCATTTGCACCAAATTCACCCACAATGGAAAGTAACCTAGAAGTGTAAGACCTTAGATTATAGGCTACAGGGGACTAGTTAGGATTGTCTGTGCTGTAATCTGGGCCTTAGTCTAGAACCTAGACCTAAACAAAGGCATTTGCCACAGGAAGAGTTGGGCCTATTAGATTCTGTCAGTAGGATTGCTCATTGATTTAGATATAGGAAGACTTAGGGAAGTTCTGTCAGTGAGAATTAAGTATGGCCATAAAGTGGGTTACAGTGGCACATCCTATAATTCTAGCTAAGTGGGAGGGTGAGGTAGGAGGATTACAAGTTTGAGACCACTCTTGACAATTTAGTGAGACTCCGTTTCAAAAGTAATAATTAAAAATGGGTGGCTGGGGTTGTGGCTTAGTGGTAGAGTGTTTATCTAGCATGAGTGAGGCACTGGGTTGGATCCTCAGCATCATATAAAAATAAGTAAATAAAGGTATTGTGTCTATCTACAACTAAAAATTAAAAAAAAAGAAAAATGGGAGGGAGGACAGGCATGGTGGTGTACACCTGTGATCCCAGCTACTTACGAGGCTGAGGCAGGAGGATCCCAAGTTTGAGGTCTTACCTCAGCAACCTAGTGAGGCCCTAAGCAACTTAGTGAGACCCTGTTTCAAAATAAAAAGGGCTGGGAATGTGGCTCAGTGATTGAGCACCCCCAGATTCGATCCCCAGTTACCCTCCTCACCCCCACCCCAAAATATGGCTGGAGATGTAGCTCAGTGGTAGAATACTTGCCTAGCATTCTCTGAGGCCCTAGATTCAATCCCTAGTACCACAAAAATAAAAAATAAAAAAGCGTTAAGTATGGCCATAACAAACAAGCAAGAGAGCCAAGGTGTTCTTTAAAGAAGTCTAGAGTCAGCCATGCAGATCTGTCAGCATCTCCACAAGGTCACGAACCCTCCATACTCTTTCTCATGGTTCCACCGTTCTAGGGTATTCTTTCCCTTTACTCTGCAGTTTCTTCCTAGTCCAAGATATCTGGAGAGGTTCCAGCATCTGTAGAGTTACAGACAGAGCAGTGGGGGAGGAGGAGAGAAGGGGTCAAGAGGCGCACCAGCTCTCTTAGGCTATTGGCATCTTGGGGTGATGGTTTCAGGGGTATGTTCATGTCAAAAAATTTGAAGTTCACTTTAAATTTGAGCAGTTTATTGTGTGCTGATTACACCTCAAGGTGTTATAAAAATTGCACTTAAAGATACTTAAAGAAAAAAAAGGGGAGGATGAAAATCTTAACATATCTATAGAAAATGAAGGCTAAGTCAGGAAAAGTGAGGCCACAAAGTAGCAGAAAATTACCACCGGATATTACAAACTGAACCTAAGAAAATTAAGATAACAATGATATAAAAGGACTGTTTAAATCTGAATTATAAAAGTTTGAGAATAATTTGGCTAGGCAACAGGTGAACAGGAAAATAGAGCAAACTATAATAAGAAAACTTTGAAAGAAGGAAGCACAGTGTCAAAAGGACATAATATGTACTTTGATACTGTGAACCCAGAGTATTCAGCACCAAGACATATTCTGTAAAAATCCGTGGAAATTGAGTGTGCAAAAACTCAAGACATATTCTGTAAAAATCAGTGGAAATTGAGTGTGCAAAAACTCAAGACATATTCTGTAAAAATCAGTGGAAATTGAGTGTGCAAAAACTCTTGTTATTTATGAAATTAATAAGATGGTATCAGATGTTTAGAAGAATACTTAATGACAATAGATAAAAATAACATTTGCCAGGTGTGGTGGTGCATACCTGTAATCCCAGCAGCTCTGGAGGTTGAGGCAGGAGAATTGCAAGTTCAAAGTCAGCCTCAGCAACTTAGCAAGGTCCTTAGCAACTTAGTGAAAATAACATTTAGCATACTCAAGGAAAGAAAATATGAGGCAATGATTTTATATATATATTTATATATATATATATAAAATTTTATATATATATATATATTTAAAATCTCCAGCAAAAATGACCTTCAAATGTTTTAGTCAACTCAGGCTGCCATAACAAAATAACATAGATTAGGTAACTTAAACAACAGAAGAGTATTTTTCAGTCTGGAGGTCTGGGTGTAGTTGGGTTCTGGTGAGAGCTTGCTTCCTCGTTTGCAGAACTTCACCCAAGGGCCTCACATGGTCAAAGGAGCAAATTCTTGGATTCTTAAGATATACTAATTTCATCGTGAGGGGCCTACCCTCACACTTCATCTAAATCTATCTACCAAAGGCCTCATCTCCAAACACCATCACATGGTTGGTTAGGTCTTTAACATATGAATTTGGTGGTGGTTGCGGGGAACAGTCCTTAGCAGACAGTTGAGAACATGCAAGAACTTGGGAGTATTGTTTCCAGGTACTTTCTCTAAGGAAACTATGGTAGAACCCAGCTTCAGAAAACTATTAGTGAATAAACAAGCTCTAATGTAAAGATTGGTGCTCTGGGGCACAAAAAGGCCTAGAAGAAATAACAGATGCATACTAATGAACACCCTGGCACAAAATTTTGATCTCCAGTACCATTTTCCAGAATAGTAATTGGAATTGTTTAGGAAGAGGTTGGATTCCCTGTATATGTAAGCCTGAGACCATGGGAAGTCAAGATCACTGATGTAAAAAGACTTAGGAACTTAATTGAAGAAATTTTTACTTGGAAAAGATAGGAAATTTTGAGCATCATAAGGAATATTAAGTGCATAGGTTCAAATACAACAGATACCCTTTAAAAATTTATGAATTTGTAAAAACAACCTCATTGGTCACTGTATTAGTCCATTTTCTGCTACTTACCATAGCCTGGGTAAGTTTTAACGAAGAGATTTATTTTGGCTCATGATTCTGGAGCATACTTGTTTGCAGACATGGTGACTTTTCCTGGTATATCATTTAAAAGGAGATTTTCAGGAGAGATTTTATGTAAAAGACATTGAATAGCAATGATTTACAGCAGATGGGAAGAAACTTCTTATAAATAACAATATATATATAATATTAAGGTAAAAACATTTCTGTAGAAGACTAATTCCTAGAATACTTAAAGTAGAGTCTGTGGACAATATTTCCTAAATATGGTCTCCCTCAAATGGGCTTTTGAAATCAGCTGCCTTATACAAAGTTTCAAGTTTTCCATTGACAGGATCCCAGAGGAACCTGCATCCTATTTGCTGACTGAGGGAAATTCATGAGTCCTGCCACTCTGCTGGCCGAAGGGGGAAAGTTGACTCTAAATTCTTCCTATTTGAATTGAAGGTGTTTTATTTAAGTTCTTTTGTAACAAAGAACAGGGACATTAGATTTTGCTAAAATAAAAAAGGATGATATAAGAACTTGAAGCATTACACCTGGGCTGTGCTTCACTGACACCCTGTCTGGAGAGAGTCTGGATTAAGGTGCTCTAGGGACTGCACTGGTAGAGTTGGTGGGTCTTCATTCAACACTGTATCTCTAGTGTCTAGAACAGGACTTAGACATAGTAGGCCTAGTAATTACCTGTTCAGTGAACAAATAAAGTAGTACATCTTTACTCTAGAGTTTACTGGAATGGAGAAGTGGTATAGGTGAAGTATTGCTTACTGACTTAAGGTGTACATCTTAAAGCGAGACTCATGGAATCTCAGCTATGTTCCTTTTCTTGTGTTCAGATCTTTACATATAGTGCTTGGATGTATTCATCTCTGTGAAGGGCAATGGTACCATTTTACTGGTAATAAAATTTAAATCTAAAAGCCAGGCATGGTGGCACATGCCTGTAATTCGAGTGACTCAGGAGGCTGAGGCAGGAGGATTGAAAGTTTGAGGTCAGCCTCAGCAAGTTTGTGAGACACTGTCTCAAAATAAAAAGGGCTGGAAATGTAACTCAGTGGTAGAGTGCTCCTGGGTGCAAGCCTCAGTACCAAAATAAGTAAACAAAATTTAAATCTACTGATTATGACTTGCCCAAATTCTTGCAGAATCCTTAATTAGAGCTGGAATTTAACTTAGGTCTGCTTGACTCTAAAACTTGTGGTGGTAACTGGTGCTCTATATCTTAAAAGAATCAAGAAGGCAGAGGTAATCCCATATTACAGAATCTTAAAGTATTTTAGCAGGTATTGTTTGATATTTCATAAAAAATTTAATACAAGCCTTATCCAGAATATCAGGAGTCAGTTTTCTCAGTCTTTACTTTCTAGGGCTGGGGAACTTCTGCCAAACTGAGTAAGTAAAGCCTTATATTTTCAAGTTACTGTGAGGTTTTAAAGACCTGCCATTTAGCTGGGTGTGGTGGTACTCCTATAATCCCAGTGGTTTGGGAGGCTAAGGCAGGAGGATTGCAAGTTCAAAACCAGCCTCAGCAATTTAACAAGACCCTAAGCAACTTAGCAAGACCCTGTCTCCAAAAAAAAAAAAAAAAAAAAAAAGGTGGCGGGGCTGGGGTATGGGTTTGTGGTTAAGCACCCCTGGATTCAATCCCGGGTACAAAAAAAAAAAAAAACTGCCATTGTTTCTGTGTTTTCTCAACTAAAAAGAAATCGTAGGTTGTAGGGCTGGGGTTGTGGCTCATTGGTGGTGTGCTTACCTAGCATGTGTGAGGCACTGGGTTTAATCCTCAGCACCGCATAAAATGAATAAATAAAATAAAGGTATTTTGTCCATCTATAACTAAAAAAAATATTTTACAAAAGAACAAATTGTAGGGACTATCTTATAGGGTATATGACAAATGACTTGTTGGCTTATAAATACTTTTAGCTTTGAAATAACTATAGAGTAACTCATTAAATTAAATTTTGTGTGTGTGTGTGTGTGTGTGTGTGTGTGTGTGTGTAAGTATGGTCAAGGACATTGTTATCATTCTTTGAAACCATCTGGGGTTAAGGTTTTAGTTGACTGGTTTATACTCCTCTACCAAATTATGGTAAAAAGCATTGATGGGAGATAAATTGATATTTACTTTATAAAATTGACATTTTCATAGGTATCAGTATTACTTGCAGCTGAAGAAAGATATCTTGGAAGGAAACATTCCTTGTACATTGGAACAGGCAATTCAGCTAGCAGGTTTAGCCGTTCAAGGTAAACAATGCATATGAAATGTTTAAACTAATACTAATGGCGTAGTTCTATCAGATTAAAATGTGTTATAAAAAACAGCAAGGGATTCTTAAAGTAACTGTCTTTGTAATGCTTGTATATTAACTATAAATACTAATATGCTGTTTTCTAAGGGGCTTAATTATAGAAAGAAATTAATTTGAATTACTTCAATAAAATGTGAGACTTCAGGAAAGTTAACCATGTTTTATGTCAAGAAAGAAAAAGGTTGGACTGGGACTGTAGCTCAGTGGCAAAGCGCTTGCCTAGCATCTGTGAGGCACTGGGCTCAATCCTTAGCACCACATAAGAATAAACAAATAAAATGAAGGTATTCTGTCCATCTACAACTACAAATAAAAACAAAAACAAAAACAAAAACATGGCCTGGGCCCAGCATCTGGAGTCTTTGAGGATGTGGTTCCAGGTCAGTTTTTTTTGTTTTTTTAAAGCAAAAAATCCAATAATTTGAAAAAAAAAAAAAAGATGTATATGTATATATACCCAAAGCATTTAATATGTTAATGTATTGATCTAGCTCCAACACTTGATATGCTACTAGCTAGGAAGAAAATCTCATTCAGTGAGGTTGATGAGGTTATATTCACTTCTACTTTAAGTATGTTCAGTTGTTTGGTTTCTTGAATAATTGACCAAATTATAGAGTATCATCAGCCATAATAGAAATGATTTTGTATTTCACAAGCATTTTTTTTTTATTCTTAGTAAGTACACATCAGTTTTATTTGGAAACAGGAAAAATGTGAACATGTCAGATTAATCTTAGTAAAGTAATATATGATATTGAAAAACTTTTTCATTTTTTTTGACAGTGATAAATATTTAAAATTTTTTTTCCTACATGTATGTAGGGTAATAATTTCTGCCTCATTCTACTGTCCTTCTCATTCCTACCGCCCCACCCCTCTCCACACTTCCCTCTGCATAATCCAAAGGTCCTTCATTCTTCCCTACCCACCCCCCACTATGGATCAGTTTTTTGGGATTGGCTTATTTCACTTAGCATGATCTTCTCCAATTCCATCCATTTACCTGCAAATGCTGTAATTTCATTCTTCTTTAAGGCTGTATCTTCTTGACTTTAAGAATTACTTTTGGAAACTGGGTGTGGTGATGCATTGCTATAATCACAGCGGCTTGGGAGGGTGAGGAGGATTGCAAATTCAAAGCCAGCTGCAGTAAATTATCGAGGCCCTAAGCAACTCAGCAAGACCCTGTCTCAAAATTAAAAACAAAACTCCCCAAAAAACACAGAATATGTCTCAGTGGTTAAGTGCCCCTGGGTTCAATCCCTGATTTAAAAAAAAAAAAAAAAAAAAATCAAGACTACGTTTGGGCTGGGGATGTAGCTGTTAGAAGAACTTGCCAGCATGCATGTTCTATCCTCAGCACCACCAAAAAAAAAAAAAAAAACTTAAAGTTTTTGCTGAACTCTTTTTTTTTTTTTTTTTTTTTTTGCGGGGGTGGAGTGGAGGGAGTACCAGGAATTGAAACCTAGGGGCACTTTGCCACCGAGCTACATCTCCAGCCCTTTTTATATTTTATTTAGAGACAGGGTCTTGCTGAATTGCTTAGGGCCTCTCTAAGTTACTGAAGCTGGCTTTGAATTCACCGTCCTCCTGCCTCAGCTTCCCAAGCCACCCAGATTACAAGGGGTGCAACACCACACCTGGCTCTTAGTTTTTTTTTTAATGATTTAGAATTTTAAAGCAAATACATCTTGCTATAACATAGAGATGATTAGGTGATCTAATTCCATTTTCCAGCTTGGTTTCTTCCTGCCATTTTTCTGTGCAGAAGAAAGCATATGCCATTACAGGGAAGGTTTTGTTTGGTTTTTAATTATGAAAATCAGAGCATATTATAGGTAACTTGTTTTTAATTCATAGGCATTTTCCAAGTCAAGACACATGAATCCATCTAATGAATATTTTAAAAAGATACTGTAAAAACACACTGTTTATTATAGCTGTCAGACAAATATGACTTCTGAATCATAAGTACACCATTTATTTATATATTGTGTATTGCGTTTTCTTGTGTATGTTTTGCTATACAAAGTAAATTTATCAGTGTGTGAATTTTTTCATTTTTTATAGCTGATTTTGGTGATTTTGATCAGTATGAATCCCAAGACTTTCTTCAGAAATTTGCCTTGTTTCCTGTGGTAAGACTTCTTTTGGGCCCTGGGCCTCTTTATGAACAGTCTATTCCATACCCTTAATAATCCCTAAAATTAAGTTCACGAGGTAGACTTACTAGGCAGGAATAGCATCAAAATAAGTATCTCTCATAAACATGTCACGTGTCATTCCTTTCCCTACTGATGTGTTCTTGATCCTTGTAAACTCACAGAAACAGAAAGGGCTGTAGTCAGTGCACTGTGCCCAGCGGAATGTGTTTTGTATTTGGATGTGAGTCTAAGGAGATTTGTTTTCAGTTTCTGAGAACCATGCAGAAGTTTTGCTTCTCACTGAACACTTGAAGTCTTACAAAGTTAATGTTGAAATGTCACTACTAACAGAAGTGACATGAAAATTATTTGGAACAACTAAGGGAGGTGATCTACTCTTCTTCTAAGTGCCTGCACAGTCAACCACAGAATGCACAAGAAGTTTTTGCACTGGGCTCAGAACTGACTGACTGTGTTACCACGTGGAAATAACTCAGCTAAAACTTTCTCTGGGATGAACTGAGAAGACAGGGCAAGTTTTTGGCTCCTGAGCAGCCAAATCTTTCCTTAGAAAGATTGTAATTATCTACATAAGCAGAGCTCCCAAATATTAATGCTAGTCACTGTTTTATCTGAAGTGAAAAGAGTCAATAACAGTAGCAATGATTTTTCCTAAGACATTTACATACTTAATGGCTGTGTTTTCTTCAGGGATGGTTACAAGATGAAAAAGTATTGGAAGAAGCAACCCAAAAAGTGGCCTTACTACATCAAAAATACAGGTAATATTAATAAATACAACATGGAAATTGTATGAAATTAATGCCTGTTTAAATTTGAAAATTTGCATTGATTTATCCGTACAACTGCTACTAGTGCTATTACAGGTAACCAACTTTTACCTAACTCTCAATGTGCCAGGTGGGTAACCATTTGAATTCATTTGTTATTCATGTTTTAAACCAATGAGGAAACTGAGGTAGTTGAAAGCAGCTAGTCATCGAAGGATGCCAATTCATCAGCCCATATATTAAAAAAGGTCAGTGACCTAGGCTTGTATCGATTAGTGCAAGATCAGGAAGATTTGTTTTCGATTCTGCAAGTATGAATTCATTTGCCTTGGTATACTTTTGGCAGCAGTATTTCTCTTTTCCCCTGCATCCTTTTGAAAACAGTCTTTCTGTCCGCCAGGGACTCTCATGGGTGCTCTGGGGCTTATTGCCCTGACTCTGCCTCTGTCTCCTCTGTGCTAGTGGTTATTGACTTTCTTGGATGTGAATCTCTATGTTGCCTATATGAAAAATCCTCTTCTAGAGAATGCTGGCTCTTATTTTAAGGCAAAACCACATGCTTCTTGGTACTTTATATATAATAAATTCTTATAACTAAAGTACACATTAAACACTACTATCTGTATCTTAAAGATGAGAAAACCAAGCCCAAATGAGTTAGGAGTCTACTTTATGGTAGAGTTCTGATTGTTTATTCCCTTCCAAATAAAATAATCTTTTACCTCTACTCTTTCCACTCCAATCCATAAATCACTCACTAAAGATTAGTCTTCCTATAGTAACACTGCCCTCCTGTCTCTCCCGCTCCTTCCCCAGATGCTCATGGATATTTTCTTGCCCTCGCAAGTTGGTTAAATCTTGCCTTTTTCCAGCTCTACTTTCTGCTGTCCAAACCAACCATTTTTTCCCTTGCATAATTGATCCCTCAGGCACAGGTTGCCCTTCCTTTTGTCACTTTTATTCACTCACTTGTGCATTTCCTTAAAAGACAATGCTTAGGAACTCATTAGTATTCTTACTCTGTATGAGGCAGAGAATTGGATGCTGTGGCTCAAAGATAAATAGAATAATTCCTGCCTCCCAAGAGTGCATTCCCACCCTGGCAATTTAAGGGTCGGGCAGGAGAACCTGTTGTAATGGTAATTATAGTAATGCAATAATTATAGTCATTTAATAAGATAATGGGTGCTGTGGGAGAGTTGTGGCAGAATGCATCGGGACTGCACAGGGCAAGGGTGGGCATTGGGGAGTTCCCGAAGGTGACAAGCAGGGAGCGAGTGATACATACACTGAGCTGTGAGAGATATTAGGGGTTGGCCAGGTTCACATGTGGGTGACAGGTATACCAGAAAGCGGGATTAACTTGTATAGAAGTCCAGAGATGTGACAGGATGTGGTACATTGCACTGGGATGGCTGCAGTGTGGGGGGCGTGGGGGAAGAGGAGAAGGTGAAGCTGGGGAGCGAGTCTCCGTGCAGTTGAGCCCCTCTTCTTCCCCAACACTGTTTGCTTACCATTCTGGTAGTGCTCTAGTCTTCTGAGTGGAAAGGGATTTCCATCTGCCTCCTCACGCCCTTCTTCCTTGCCTTTATTGGCAGTTAGCACATGATTCTCTGTAATGCCTGAGAGTTTGGGTAAGTAAGCAATTACCTGATGGTTTTGGAAAGAAACTCCCAGCTTTCCCTTAGGGGTTGTTTCATCTCTCGCCTTCCTAAAGTATAAGGAATAGGATCTTACGTAACTCACCCTCAGCGTTTAGCGTAGTGCTTTGCACGTATCCGTTTTTGATAACTATTGAAGGAGCTAGGTAACCAATTACAGATGCTTAACAGCTTGAAATATTTATAATGTCTCATACCAGATTGATGTGTAGTTTTTAAGAAAAGCGTTATTTAAAATTTCTCCATTTCATGAACAGCCTTACTAACCTCTTTTGGGTTTCAGAGGGCTCACAGCTCCTGATGCTGAAATGCTCTACATGCAGGAGGTGGAGAGGATGGATGGCTATGGAGAAGAGAGCTACCCTGCCAAGGTAAGTGTGGCTCGGTATTTGGGGCTTTCTAAAACCAGGCTTAGCAATTTGAGAGAATAGTGAGGAAACTTGAGGGTGTCCTGATAGACTTAAAGGCTAAGGTCCTTGTGAACAAAATTTTGTGGTAAAACATTCCCATTTTGCAACTTGTACTTTGAGGTTTTTAAGTTTTAAGAAACTGAAATTCTCAGTTTTCATATGTATTCACATGATACAATATTTATCTCATTTGGACTATTTTCCTTCTGAAGAGTTACTTTGTAGATTTTCTGAACATTTTATATCTGGGAAACAAGTTTAGGGAACTGAATGCAGTTATGCATCTGCTTCCTGAGTGTTTTTCTGCTCTCTCCTCCTAGGACAGCCAAGGGAGTGACATAGCCATTGGAGCATGTCTTGAAGGTATCTTTGTGAAACACAAGAATGGAAGGCCTCCTGTGATATTTAGGTATTTTTCTTGTCTCTATATGTATTCTGTGGCTCCCATTGGTGTTTGTTTGTTTTCTTTAAGTACTTAGAGTTATTAACGTGATTACAAGTCTCTCCTCTGGTTTTATTAGAAAATGGAAATATTCCCTTCCTAGACTGGGATACCACATGAATGTTGTGGTTCAGTAATATACCACTCTCTTCAAAACCAAATGTGTAGGGGCTAGGGTTGTGGCTCAGTGGTAGAGTGCTTGCCTAGCTTGTGTGAGGCACTGGGTTTGATTGTCACACCACATAAAAATAAATAAATAAAAATAAAGGTTCATCCACAACTAAAAGAATTAATATTAAAAAAGAAAACCAAAGGTACAGAAAATGTGCTTAAAATGATGAACTAGTTTTTTTTTTTCTTTTTCTTTTTTTTTTTTTTTTTTTGTTCCCCATAATGCTGGGGATGGTACCCGGGACCTCTTAACACACCAGCACCAAGATGACTTACTTATTTTTGTTTTGGTGTGAATTTTTCATTTGAGCTGATTTCTAGGGCTATTTATTGTGGAAAATCTAGACCTTTCTTTTGACTCTAGTTACGTAACAAAATTCCTAAAATACCAACATCTCAGCAAATTTCAATTACTTTTGTAATGTTGATTCCCCCTCCCCCACCAGATTATAAAAATGTTATATTATTCATTTGTGAAAATCTTGGGAGTCTGTGTAGTAGGAAATACAGAATAGATGTTTATGGATGTGCTGATAATAGCTGTAATAGTGATGTGTAATTTCTTTTTTTTTTGGCACTGGGGATCAAACCCAGGGGCATTCAACCACTGAGCCACATCTGAGCCCTTTTTATTTTTTATTTTGAGACAGTGTCTCACTAAGTTGCTTAGGGCCTTAATAAGTGGCTTCGAACTTATGATCCTCCTGCTTCAGCCTCCCGAGCAGCTGGGATTATAGGTGTGTGTCCCGGATGTGCTGTGTAATTTCTGAGCAATGAATGAAATTATGGATAATTTAAACTACCTTCCTAGTATTTTGTGTTCCAATTTATATCTTAAACAAAGTAAATTGGATCATGTTGTTCAATCCCTACATTATAATTCCTTAAAATCTGTAATCTTAGAAAATTCAGTGTTATTTCATAACAATATTTTACTCAGAGATTCTGTCATCTTGATGAAAATATTAAGTTAACATTGTGTGTGTGTGTGTGTGTGTGTGTGTGTGTGTGTATGTGTGTGTTACTGGGGATTGAACCCAGGGCCTTGTACATGGGAGACAGGCACTCTATCAACTGAGCTATATCCCCAGCCCAGTATCGTTTTTATAAAGTAGTTTAAAACAGATTCTGTCACTTTGGTTTTTTGGTTCCCTTGTGTCTGCCATTTACTGAGTACAATTTTTCATGAGCCAGATGCTCATGAAAATACACAGAAAGCTGAATGCTTTCTGTATATTTTCACATGTAATCTTTGTAACAACTCTGAGCAGCAGGTATTATCACTGCTTTGCATGTGGGATAACTGAAGCTTAGAAAAGCCAAATGATTTGTCCGAGGTCGCTCAATTATTAACTAGCATAACCAAGACTAGAATGCATACTCTGCACTTAAAGCCTGGCCTCTCAGCCACTGTTTCAGCTTGTTTTTTCATATCTCCTTTTATTCCTCCTTTCCCGCTACCCTTCCCTGCCAACACAAGCTCTTCAGGTTTTTTAAACCATCCCTCACATTTTTTCTTGAGCTAGTTTTTCCTTGTTAGAATTGTCCCACTAAGCTGACATCTCTTCCTTCACTTCCTTTACTGTCTTTGCGCCTTATGTTCTCCATCGTGACTAAGGCTACAGGGAACAGGCCTGGCTCAGGGAACAGAGCCCCTCTCCTACCTTGCACTGCCCTAGGCTGGGCAGCTCCTCATGAGTACTTTTCCTCAAACCAGTGACATTGTCTTCCCAGCATACTGAGTTGAGGGACAGGGAGAGGAACATGGACCTATGGGCAGGACTCTAATGGTGCCCAAGGGGTTACATGAAAACTTGAGGCAACCACTAGGTTGTCTTCATCACTGGATAGGAATGTTTTCAACCACCTTACTTAATACGATAATAATCTTTAGACTTAAGAAACATTGGATCAGTACTAAATTGATTATACATTTTTTTTTAAAGGGGTGGATTTTTTTTTAACAGCATGCCTTTATTTGTTTATTTTTTATGCAGTGCTAAGCATCAAACCCAGTGCCTCACATATGCTAGGCAAGTGCTCTGCCACTGAGCTACAGCCCCAGCCCTGATTTTAATTTTAACAAATTTTATATAAGTAAATCCAATACAGATTTGACCATCTGTAGTGCAAAAATCCAAAACTGTTTGAGCACATCATGATGTTCAGAAAGTTTCAGATTTGGTGGTGGGGATGTAGTCAGTGGTGGAGTGTTTGCCTTTTTTTTTCTGATTTTGGAACATTTCATTCATATTTTGAATTTTGAGAGTAGGGAGTCTCAACTATCAGTCTATACAAATATTCCAAAATTTAAAAAACTCCAAAATCTGAAAAACTTCTAATCTCAAGCAGCTCAGATGAGATACATTCAGTTTATATAATGAAGTCAATAGAGTAGGTTAACACATTTTCTTCCAGAGCTGTTTATCCCTTTTATAAAATCACTCAGCTATCTAAGAAAATCAAATACTAATATATGAGAGCTAAAAATGCTAAAATTAGAAAGTGCAAGATAGGATTTTGAGGCCTTGCGAATATACCCAGAATAGTTCACTCCTTGGTTTTTTGCACTTAGAAGTCATCTTCAACTTGAAGGCTTTCAGACCAGTCCTCCCTGCTTTTGTGGCTTATTTCATCCTGTTTACCTATAGCACTTAACAGGATTTATTTGCTCTTATGTTGTATATGTCGATACCCCACCCTCCGGAAGTGCGCTTACTAACATAGTATCTCTGGAAGCTATTGCAAGTTAGTATTTGTCCTGGCACCCTTGGCATGGGACCCTTTAAAACGTCTGTTGAGTGAATGGTTGAGGCATTGGCAGCCACTAAGATAGGGATCTTTGATCATCAAGCTAATCTAGCAAATGAGGTGTTTAATGTATAGGCATTTACTTTATAGCTGCTCTCACTTCAATTAGAAAATTTATGCTAGCTGATGAAAATAATTATTTTCTTTTAAAATTGATTAACAAATACTAAGTTATGCATCAAGCTTAAGAAAAAGTCATGTGGTCTGTCTCCCAGTATACACATACTCACATTGCTCTTCTCTGTTGTTCTGCAGGTGGCAGGATATTGCTAACATGTCCCACAACAAGTCCTTTTTTGCATTAGAGCTGGCAAATAAAGAGGAGACCATCCAGTTTCAAACTGTGAGTAAACTTTAGGGATCTGCATGGAACACTTTTCCTAAAAGTTAATAAGTTAGCATTTCTGTGGACTTTTGTGTGTTTGGAGGGGAGGGTAGCATTAAAATTACACTATTTCATTTTATAAGCCATTATGAAGTTTTATAATATAACATTTTACAAAATGGCACTTGGCAAAGAGTAGTTGCTCGGTAAATATTTTTGAGTGAATGAGTTTTTGAATAAGTACCATCTGATCATGACGTTTAACTTAAGAGACTAAGCAAGGGAGAAAGTAAGGACTGACAGCTGAATCCACTGACAATGAGTAGCTCTGTAGATCTGTAATTTAACAGCTATTTTTGAATATATTTGTCAAGAATGAAAGTTGATATTTTTGTTTTAAATCTCCAAGTCATTTTGAAACTGTTTAGGTCAGATTTTTTTTGTCTTCATCATTTAAATCCTACTTTAGCATTCATATGATAGGCATAGTGTTAGAAAATGAAAAAAACCAGAGTGTGTGGAAAGTGACTTTAAAATAGTGTCACCCAAATATGTCTTGTCCTCAACAAACTCTGCATTAAAAGTATCAAATTGTGTGTGCTTTCATATTACTTTATGTATATTTTGTTTGCCAGGAAGACATGGAAACAGCAAAATATGTATGGAGACTGTGTGTCGCACGACACAAATTTTACAGATTAAACCAGTGTAACTTGTGAGTATCTCTTGCTCATGGAAATTGTAGAAAATAATAAAATTCAGAAATTTTAATCTTGACTTTGTGGTGTCATTTAAAAAGGCAAATTTTATCAAATCACAGCTTTTTCTGACACTTTTAAATTCCTTTACTTATGTTGTATATTAAAATGACATCTATATGTCATTTTGATTTGGGACCAACTTCTATTGGTACAGGTATTCCTCGGAGATTTCTTTCTATTAGTTATTAGAACCATTCTAGTCTCAGAAGCTAAAAAATGGAATAATGTTCTTTTTTATTTCTAATCAATGCCCTGGTCAGCATTCTGAGTAAAGATTATTCAGCTTTTCAAGCCATTTGAAGAGTTATGCCCCTTCTTCCTGGTGTATGTTTTGAGTAGCCCACATGGTTTCCTGGTCTGCTGGGTGTTCCGTGAGTGTGCAAACATGCCGTGACATTCTCTTCTCACGTGGAACCTGTGTCCTTCATTCTACACTCCCCTCCGACTCAGCAGGTGGCCCTGCTTTTCTTTTAGAGTTGTGTGTATTTGTTCTCCCCTTCCTTCCATCCTGTCTCCCTGGGCCAGCACTCCAGTGACATTGCTTGTCATGGTCACATGACCTGCACCCAGTGGTCATTTCAGGAGTTCTGTCCCACAGCTGTCCTGCAGCCCTGAGCCTCTGATTGTTCTTCCTTTCAGGTTGCCAGGACGCCGCCGCTCCTGGGTTTCCTCACTAGGCTATTTCTTTTCAGCCACCTTTTGCTGGGTTAGTGCTGAGACTCTCCTCCATCTCTCCCCTTCTAGGGCTTATCACCTGGTCTCAGGGTTACCTGCTAGCAGCACATCAGATTTTACCTTGAGCCCTGCCTTTCCCCGTGTTTTCCCTCCACGTCCTACTGCCTACCTGACGTGTCCCTCTGGGTACCCACAAGGCTTGTCAGTTTTCTCTGTGTAAAACCAGGCCTCTTAATCTCTTGTCCTCTTCCTGCCCCAGACCCATTTCTTCCCTACTGTTTCCTTTGTTGACGAGTGGCAGCATGAAGAAGACACCTCAGGCTCCAAACTTAGAAGTCATACTGGATTCCTGTTTCTTTTCATACCACATCCAATTCATCAATAAGCCCAGCTGTTCTACCTTCAAAACAGATCTGAAATGTGACCGTTTTTACCACCTCCTCTGCTAACAACTTTGTATCAGCCACCATTGCTTCTCCTCTGGGACCCTGCAGTAGCTTCTGACACCCTGTTTCTGTACCTCCACTGTCAGTAGCTTATTTTCCATAAGTCAGCCAGAATGATCTGAATTTAACATGAGTCAGACCCCCACCCTTCTTAGACCCCTCCACTGGCACTCCATCTAACTTCCAGCAGTGTGCCATGCTGCATGCCATGTGGTCCTTGCCTGGCTCTGACCTTATTTCCTAACCCTTCTCCTTGCTCACCCTATTCTATCCACACTAGTATCCTTGCGGGGCTGTGGGCATGTTTCTCCCCTGGGGAGGGTGTACTTGCTCCTTCCTGCCTGGAATGCTTGTTTCCCCTTCTCCTGTCTTATTCCCCTCATTGTGGTCCATCCAGATGTGATCAGAGGCTGTCTCTGATTACCCTCTGTCGCCCCTCCTCCCTTTACCCTGTTTTATCCTCATCCTGTTCATTATTTTCCATTACATTGAACACATCTGACTTTGTATATTTATTTGTTTGCTTGTTTATTCTCTGCATCCCCCACTGCAGGTAAAGTCCACACTGATGTATGGGGACAGACAGTCTTCCTGTCTTAACTGCTCTATTCCCAATGCCATGCAAGTGTCCAGTTTACTGTAGGCCTTGATGAATTTGTTGAGCAAATCTACAGAAATAAATGTTAAGAGCCCTTTTGGGGGATGACTGTGATGCTGTAGGATCCCTTAGGAGAAAGGTCCCTCACTCAGAACTCCCCAATTAGGAAGTTAGAAAAGTCTTCCAATCCACCTGATAACTAAATTGAGACTTGAAAGCTTTCACTCAATCCCTACAACTTTTCTTTTTTTGGTGGGTGGGGAATACTTGGGATTTAACTCAGGGGTGCTTAACCACTGAGCCACATCCCCAGCCCTTTTTAATTTTTTTTTTTTTTTGTGTGTGTGTGTGTGTGTGTAAATTTTGAGACAGGGTCTTGCTAAGTTGCTTAGGGCCTCGCTAAATTGCTGAGGCTGGCCTTGAACTTGCAACCCTCCTGCTTCAGCCTCTGAGTCGTTGGAATTACAGGCTTATAGCACTGCACCTGTCCCTACAACTATTCTTTAAGCTGTCCTCTCTCCCCTGGACCCCATCTGGCCTCCTGGCCTTATGTCACTTGTCTCCATTCATTCAGTCTTCTGGATGGATGAGCAAAAGATGTAGCACTGCTCTCAGAGTTAGAGGTCAGGGCCAAACCTGAGCATGTTCCTCTTCTCCCCTTCTCCCTGGCCACAGGATTAAGTGCTGACTCCTGTGGTCTGCCATCTCTGTCGTATATTTGGCCCAGCCTGGATTCTGGCTCCCAGAACCCACGGTTCCTAATCGTGTCCTTTTCAGGAATGCCCTTCCTCCCGTGGCTGGCAGATTCATAGTCATTCTCTAAGATCCAGTTTTAAATGTAGCATCCTGGGCTCCACCAAGTGTTTAGTTTTCTTAGTTCTAAGTTCCATGTTTTTCTTTCTTTTGGAACAATGATTCTAATAATACATACCTAATTCAGTAAATGCTCCTTCTGGGTTAAGCATGGTGAGGAGGACTTGTATCTTCTTTAATCCTTATAGTCACCCCGTCTGGCACATTATCATTGCTGCCTCTTTATTGAGAAGGTCTGGAGAGACTTAAAAGGAAATGTCTCTGTTAACCTAGTATGCAGGAGCAGCAAGACCAGATCCTGTGCGCTCAGCCTCTGCTGGCAGATTTCATGTCTGCTGTTTCCTTGTAGATTTGATTTTTGTCTTCTTTGCCTGATGCAGCTCCATGAGAACAGGGTCTCCTTATCCATCCTTATGTCCTGTGTCTGGCAAGTTGCTGCCTGGTAGGTGAGGGCTTAGTGAACTGTGGAAGCCTGAGTGGGACAGTAATGGGAGTCACAGGGGAGAAGAACCCTTTTACCCGTTGTCTGATTCTCTTACTACCTACTGTAAATTGGGACCAGTGGGCGAATCTTTTTAATTTTTTAATTTGTTCTTTTTAGTTTTATACATGACAGTAGACTGTGTTTTGATATATTTTACCTACATGGAGTATAGCTTCCCATTTTTGTGGTTGTGCATGCTGTGGAGTTATACTGGTATGTATTCATATATGAACATAGGAAAGTTATGTTCCATTCATTCTGCTGTCTTTCCCATTCCCAGTGGATGAATCTTAAAAGGATATTTTGTCCTATTCTTCCAGGAGGGAAGGGATTCTTCCAGACTGTGGAAGGGATTTGAGGGTATGAAAGCACTGGTTGTGAGTGACAGTTCAAAGAGAAGAGGCAGGGCATCCACTGGGATGGAGAACCATCCAGGGATCAGAACTTGGGCCCCAGTCCTCTTCTTCATGTCCTCTGCCTCCATGTTTTTATTCGAGACCCTACCACTGGTTCGGGGATGGGGTTTTAGTAAGTACTGACAGGGAGGAGGAAACTTGATTTCTCTGTGGGTCTGGGCAACCTTCTCTACTGGCTGCCAGCTTTGGAGACCGGGGTGCATTTCTGTATGAAAATGTCCCCCCAGTGGTTAGATGCAGGAGTACACTAGTCCAGAATCCTTGCATTTGGAAAATAGTGGAGAATCACTCATTCTGATAGAAATCCATGGTAGTTGGTGGTGAACACCTTTTTCCTTTTTTTTTCTTTGTTGGGACTGGGGATTGAACCCAGGAGTGCTATATCCCTGAGCTACATTCCCAGCCCTTTTTATTTTTTATTTTGAGACAATAACACATTAAGTTGCCAAGGCTGAACTTGAACTTGTGATTTTCCTGCTTTAACAATTAATACCTTTTTAAAAAAGTAGCAATTAATACCTTTTTTAAAAAGTAGTTTTGGGGAGCTGAGGTTGTGGCTCAGTGGTTCAATCCTCAGCACCACATTTAAAAAAAATAACAAAATAAATGCATTGTGTCCGTCTACAACAACAACAAAAATTTTTTTTGGCAAACCATCACCTAGTAATTCAGAGGGAAAAAGCTGTAAATGATTGTGGTAAATGGTGTAGTCTTAGAAATCTAATTTTTTGGAATATTGCTGTTCATTGACAAATGTGAATAAAACATTAATGTTGTCATTAGTTGAATATATGCATATATTGTATCTGTATAAGGAACAACTAATGATTATTATTATTATTTGTGGGTGTTGGGGATTGAACCCAGGGCCTTGTGCATGCAAGGCAAACACTCTACAAACTGAGCTAAATCCCCAGCCCTCTGATTATTATTATTATTATTTTTTTGGGTGCTGAGGATCGAACCCAGGGCCTTGTGCTTACAAGGCATGATTATTTTTTAAAATGAAATAATTACGGATAAAGGGCTATTATAATTTTTTTTTTTTTTGGCTGAGAACCCATTGGTACTCTATCACTGAGCTACACGCCCAGCCTTTTTTATTTTTTATTTTGAGACAGGGTGTCACTAAGTTCCCTAGGCTGGCCTCAAAATTATGATCCTCCTGCCTCAGCCTCCCAAATTGCTGGAATTATAGATGTGTGTTGCTTCACCTGACCAGGTTTTGTTTTTAATCTCTTTATAGCCAGTACGTTATGAAAGCCCATTTCTATGAACTATTCCTATGCAAGTATTTATGATTCATTCTGTGGGAAGTGGATATTTTTCATTGTGCATATTTATTTCCCATGGAAAATAAATGAAGCTTTTAATATTAGCTTTTAATGTTTTCCTGGGCAATAAAACTGAAATGCTCTCAACAAGGACTGTTTAGTCACATTTAATATTATAATGATTCTGAAGTATTGGTAGACTTGTTCTCATGGTCTAGTTGGGACTCAGATGTAATGGACAGTTAATAGCACTGCAGCTAGCTAGACCTGGACACTGGATTCTGGACACAGTTCAGGCTTGGACTGGTGACTCAGAGATGGAGTCTACATGTGTAGAAAGGACAACTTCACGAGGGCCTTCCTTCACCTGAGCCCTGAGTGATGATATAATGTGTTGGGGCCTTAGGTGACTCATCTAACCTTGACCCAGTTGAGTATTTATTCAGTGGTGTGATCCAGCAGTCTTCTCCACCCCTGGCCCCAAACAAGGTACTTTAGATAACAAAATCATCTTTTTATATCACTCAAGCCTTAAAATGTTAGATAAGTGTCTCCCTTTGTTTTTTATTTATAAAATGGGAATAATGGGCTTGACTTAGCATTCCTTTAGGTTTGGATCAGGAATTAAATGAGATCATGTTAATCGATTAGGTCAAAAAACCCCCTCTTTTCCACCCCAAACCCCAGAAGTGGTCATCCTGTAATCAGCTTCCCTAATCTATATGAGAAAAAGACTGGGAAATAGGAGGATTCTTAATATAGGGACTTTTCCTCTTCTTTCTTAGTGGGCTGTATTTTCCAACCTGCAAAAGCCAAGCAACAGAGGGCTAAGAGATTTTCTCTAGAGAAACTTGGTTTCCAGTATGCTGTTAGCAGCATGCTGCTGAGAGAGTTGGTGAATGTTCCCTGTAGTTTAGGGCTAATGGTGAACATAATAGCCAGTGTCCACCTCTGTTCTAGAGACTTTTACAATCAGGAGACAGGTTGGGATAGGCCCTGCCTGGAGGGGAAGAGGGGCTGCCCTGTCTTCTTTAAGGCCGACTGCAGACCTGAAGAGACTAGGACGCCTGGAAGAAGACGGAGCACCCCGTTCCCCTGCTAGTCCTCTGGGCCCCAGAGATGTGGTGAGGACCAGTGGTTCCCATGGACACATGGGATGGTAGTGGTTGGTGAGGGGCAGCAGATGGTGGGATTTCTCTTATCCCTTCCCAACAAAGCGTGGGGACAGGGACTTCTGGTAGAATAAGAGGCAACTTCCCTTTCTGAGCAGGTCCTGTGTAGATGACGTCATGAGAACAGCACAGGTGTCATGGGGTTAGAGTGAGGCTGGCCCATCCTGCCATCAGTACTTAAGTTACTTGAAATGCCAGCCTTGCCCCCTTCCCTACGTGCAGCCAGGAAGCTGTACCTGGAGATGTGGCAGGTGGGGGCAGGCATCAGAGCCAGACCGGTGCTCTTTTCTTTTTTTCTTTTTTCTTTTTTGTACCAGGGATTGAACCAGGGGTGCTTAACCACTGAGCCACATCCCTTTTTATTTTTTATTTTGAGACAGGGTCTCACTGAGTTGCTGAGGGCCTTGCTAAGTTGCTGAGACTGGCTTCAAACTTAGAATCCTCCTGCCTCAACCTCCAGAGCCACTGGGATTACAGGAGTGCACTACTGCCCGGCTGGCCAAACCAGTGCTCTTGAAGCAGTGTGGACACATAGCTCTAACCTGCCCTGGAGTGGGGAGGGAGAAGAGCTTTTGTTCTTCCTTACCCTTAGTAGGGAAAGTTCAGGAAGAAAGTCATTGAGGTTAGACATTCTTTAGATATTTCTACCATCAGACACTTTTTTTAGACATCAAAATCTCTCCCCTTCACTAGCTATTAATGAATGAGTGAAAGCCAGCTCACAAAGTGGAGTCAGACCACGCTTAGAAACGTGAGCTCTACTCGGTGCTCAGTGATGAACATCGGCTTCAGTCCCCATTCGCTGTGTCATTCATTTGGTCAGCACACACTTGAGGGCTTCCTCGTGACCAGGCAGTGTGCTGGGCTCCAGTGGTACCGTGGTATGTCCTCTTCCTCCATGGGACCTACAAATTAGTTGGAGTTGGGGAGGGGTTAAGACAAACAATTGTCAGAGGCCGTGCTGAAAATCCAACAGACCAGCCTGTTCAGGTGCTGGTTCTGCCACTTATATGCCATGTGACCAGGAGTGGCCTACTTAATCTAAGTATCAGTTTCTCATCTATAAAACCAGGGTAATAACTGGGGCTCCCTATGGCATTGGTGTTCAGATGCCATGAGATAGTCATGTACATTCCTTAGCAGTTTCGATTAGCAATATCATTTATTTTACTTTGATGGGCAGCCTTGTCCTTATCCACCCCTCTCACCCCACCCCATACTCCCTGTGCTAGGGATCAAACCAGAGAGATGCTCTACCACTAAGCTCCAGCTCCAGCCCTTTTAGTTCTTATTTTGAGAGAGGGTCTCACTACATTGCCCCAGCTAGCCTCAAACTTGTGACCCTTCTGCCGTGGTCTCTCAAGTCACTGGGATTGCAAGTGTGCACTACCACACCTGGCCTGGCAGCCTTTTTCTCTTGTCTTCTCCTGTGTGCACAGTCCAGTGACTTCTTCTAAGAGTTCTTTTTAGCTGCCTTGTTTTTAGCAGCACCCGTGAGCATAGAAACCACCCCCAAAGTTTGGAAAGTTCGACGATAGTTACATCATTTTGTTTCATGTGCTAAGTTGAGGATGGCTGTTCTGAAAGTGAACTGCACTTGGAAGAACAGTGCCAAGGAGGAAGAGGAGGCTAAACTATTAGAACCGATGGTGAGGCTGCCTGGCTCAAACCACTTGGCAGGTAAAAATCCGTACTAGACTGTTTTGTGTTCAGCAGAACTGGCTTCTGCAGTGGCGGTGGGCAGGGTTCGCCTCCACCCTGGGTGCTGCCAGCAAGATGCCAAAATAGATAGCATGGGCGGAGTCGCTCCTAAGCTCCTAAGCGCTGTATCCTTGGATTTTTTTTTTTTTTTTTTTTTTTTTTTTTAATGTTTAACACAAGTTGTTTTTTTTTTTTGCCCCAGGCTGGACAACTGTGGTCCTATTGTTGGAGTTTGTTAGTAGTGAATCCTATCAGCAACCCTTTCTCCCCGTTTTAGAATTTATAGTGTTTTAAAAGTCCAGTCCATCTAGACATTGAGTCTGGGATAGACTGAATACGAAGTTCACAGGACCCAGTCTGGCTAAACCGATTGCTGGTCATAAGGATAACAAGAGGCAAAGTAGATTATCCAAGTGACAAAATGCAGTGTCTTATAAATGCAGTTAAAGAGTATTCTAGAAATAGCCCAGAGGTACCATGCAGACTTGCCTTACTAACATGGAGTGCCTTTGGAAAAAGACATCTGTTTCCCATCAACAACCTGGATACTTTCCAGTGATTCAAAAAGGAAATCGAGTAAAAGCTGTTGTAGTCATCTGATGTTAAATGCCTAATATCCACTAGTTTTCTTTTTGTCTCAAAAGTTTTGTAAAAATAAGCTTAATATGCAGGGTTTGAATGGTGACTAGTTATTAGAGTGCTAAGAATAATGTTAATTTAGAAGACAAGAGGGTTAACATTATGATAAATTCTCTGATTGAAATAAGTTGAATTTTTACTTTGTTATGATGGCTTTTCTAGTAATTAGTCCTTAGAGCATTAACTTAAGGTCACAAAATATTTTTGTAGTTATTAATTATATTTCACATAAGCCCGTGAGCCAGTAACAGTAAAGATTTTTTAAAAAGTTCCTTGGCACAATTGCTTAAGTTATTGACAAAGCCAAGAATCCAGTGTATTTAGGTTCCTAGATCTTATTTGCAATAAAACTAAACACAAAAACAAAAAACCCTACCTCTGTTTAAAAACAGTAGTTATAAATTAGCTTTTCTCTTTCTTGTTCCTTTTTTACCCGATTCTTTATTCAAAATGGGACTTGTGTGAATAGTTTAAAATCTCAAATTATCAGATAAATGTCAGTCAGAATTCCTTAATTCCTTGATACTCTCAGTTACTTTAAAAATATCTATTTAAAACCAATTCACTGGGTGCAATGGTGCATTCCTGTAATCCCAACCATTTGGAGGCTGAGTTAGGAGGATTCCAAGTTTGAGGTCAACCTCAGCAACTTAGAAAAAGACCCTGTCTCAAAAAAAGAAATAGAAAGGGCTGGGGCTATTGCTTAGTGGTAGAGTGCCTCTGGGTTCAATCTCAAATACAAAAAAGAAAAAAGAAAGCAAGAAATATTCTTACAAATAAAGCTAAATGGGTTTAGCACAGGCCCACTGAACCAAATATTTGACTTTTTTCCCTTTGCTTTCCCTAATTTATTATTCTTAAGTCACTAGAATTACAAACTTATTTTTTCCTTTATGTTCGGAGTATGTGGTGAACAGAATTAAGGTATTCTCCATTGCTTCAGGCTTCTGAGCTGACAGTTGATGGTCACCCCCACCAGGAGTAGTACAAAGCCAGCCCGAGGAGAGACTCCTGTGCTGAATCCTGCTTCCCTGGGATGCGTTTGCTAGTGAAGGTGGCCCAGGTGGCGACCACCCAAAACGTGCTCAGTGGGCTTTTGGCAGCAGGAAAGGACAGAGCCCCCAAAATGAGAGCGAAGATTTCTTCTCTTCTCTATGATTGGTCTAGTTTGTCTTTTTGCCTTAGAATATTTTTTATTTCACCTCTCTGTGTCTCACTTTATTTTGGTAGAATTTAGGAAGTGTTTGCTCCTTTCTCAAAGTCATCTTCTTTTATAGGCAAACTCAGACTATCACAGTGAACCCAATCAGGAGGAGGTCATCTTCAAGGTTGTCTCTGGTAAGGAGGAAAATATGATTGTTTCTTCGAAGCTCTTAGTGGTGTCATTTTCCTTAATGAAATATGCTTTTGGTAGTGTTAATTTTGAGTTTTACCCATAAAAGTATGATCATATTGGATCATTTTTATTCAAATGATGATTGTTTTATAGATTCAATGTAATGTTTATTATATTAAACATTTAAATATTAGGTCCAAACAGATATTACAAATTTTAACTATTAGCCAAGAATAATTGTAAGTTGGAAATATTTAAATGACTTGATGATTTTGTCTAATAAGATTGAATGTACTATATAATAAGCATCTTATATTCATCTGTTTATGCCAGAAAGTCATCTCTTCCATCTTTTACCTTTTTTGTTTTTTTGGTTCTGGGGATTGAAATGGGTGCTTTACCTCACTGGGTTATATTCTAATCCTTTTTATTTTGAGACAAGTTGCTGAGGATCTCTCACTAAATTGCTGAGGCTGGCCTTCAACTTGTGATCCTCCTGCCTCAGCCTCCTAAGTTGCTCAGTGAGATTACAGGCATGCACAAACACATCTGGCCCATCTTTAACTTTTTGGATGCAAATTTTCTTGTGTTGTCTAATGTCCTTGGTATCAATGCAAAAGGTTTGACATTGTCGTGTAGGGAACATGGAAATAATAGGTATAGTAAGATCTACTATGTCTTCGTGTTTATTTTCATATGTAATATATTTAACCCCTTTAGGAGTTTTTTTTAATGGGGGGGAAGAATCCAGCAGAGAATTATATTTCCTCTATTACATAGGCAATGTCTTTTAACCTTGTGTCCAACTTTCCATTTCTTAGCCTAAACCCCAGCCCTATGTGATGCCTCCCCCGCCCCAGCTGCATTATAATGGACATTATACAGAGCCATATGCTTCTTCCCAAGGTAAAGTACACAAGTTCTACAAAGCTTCATATAGTTATTACCATGAAAATATCTATGAAAACTTGGAGATCTTAAAACCTGGATAATTTTTGGCTGAAGTTATACCCAAAACTGATGTTGTTATAGCATGGATTCATAGTGCAAACCATTACATTCAAGTTGTTGAGTATATGTTGAAAATATGCAATATCTAATTTTGATGCTCAGATGGCCCCAAATTTGACCAATGGGATTTTCTTTAAGCTGGTTCCAATTTCCTTTAACATTCCCCCATTGCTCTCTGACTTTCTGGTAGATGTCGTCCCAGGCTTACTTTGTTTCCTCCCTGCCTCAGACCTTCCCACCATAAAGTTTGAAACACTTCATTACTGCAGTTTTCATGTGGGAAATATAGGGAGCTATATTTACAACAGTGCCCCAGCACCGAATCTTGAGTGCTTATTTAACATTTATTCCATTCTCAGTGCATAAGGCTGTACTAAAAGCCAAGGGAGTTGGTGCAGATGAGTCTCTCTTATGATGTATTTGTAGGGAATGAGACAAATGCACTTACAACTTTAATACAAAGAAAACTCCGTCAGTGTGCTGAGAGAGAGCGTGCAGTCATTGTGCCACTTGATGGAAGACAGGCTCATTGTTTTGGGGGCATTGAGAAGAGCTTGCTGGATTTCAACAGTTAGGGAGGCGGGCCCTTGACCGACTGCTGCTCTGGTTTGGGGTGATAGTGAATGCCATGGCACAGAAGGAGAAAGGGTGTTTGACAAGTAGAGTGGTCCAGTTGCCAGGAGGGACAAAAGGCAGATTGCAACTGCACTCTTTGTGCCAGGTCTCGTGTGAGATGAGCATTGCCGCGCAGTGAGGCAGGCGGCTGGGGAGCGATGCTTGGGTGTGGATGCTGGGGTCCGCCTGGGTGGTTGTTTCTTCACTGTTCTGTGGACAGCCCCTCCCACCAGGCTCTTCTGGCTGTCAGTCTCCCCTACTACCGTGATCTGTGAATACCCTGATTTTTTTTTTTTTTTTGCTTTCCTTTCTCTTCAGATGATGGTTTTAGGTTATTTTTTCTTTCCTTCTTTACCCTGTCCTAGGAGTGATTGCCGAATGCTGCATCTGCGTGTTGGGTACCCCTACTTTGGCCTTTGCAGCTCTGTTGAAGCTGCCTCTCAGAGGTCCCCATCCTCCACAGGTCCTCCACACTGTCAGTCAAGCACCACAAGCTGGGTGTGCCCACCTCCTTTCTGTCAGTACGGATTGTTGTTCCCTTCCTCTGGGAATGTCTACAGCGTCATCCACATTTCAAACCCGGCAGCGACGCCTGTCAGATCCTCCTTTTCCACCCCACCATCCCTCCCCTGCAGCCCCACGCTTCCTACATTCTGACAGGTTGCTGTGGCGGCTGAGGGGGTCACTGCATGTGAGGAGCCTGGCTTATGTTGAGCCCTCCATGAATGGTATCGGCTTGTGACCTGCTGGAAATTAAAACATTAGATTTGGATCATCATTTTACTCCATAAGCCAGTTTCTTTTCTATGTTCCTTACTTCATTTTTGTGATGAAGTCATTCTGGTTATGGATTCTGAGCTGCAGGAAATTTTTCTTTCTTTTTTTTTTGGCATTTGACATCTAGTCAGTTACAAATCCTATTGCCTGAGCTTCACGTGTCTTCCTGTCCCCTTCTCCTTGCCTTCTTCTTCCTGATCCGATCCAGGCTTTTTTCTTTTCTTACTTCTCATTAGGTAACTAGTGTCGTATCATTTGAACTGGTATCTTCAATTTCCACTCTCTCTGGTTCAACTAACTCACAGCTGCCAGCTCATCTCCCTGATATGCAAGAATATCCCTTTGCCTAGTGTTCCAGACTCTCCACAGTATTCCCTTGGCCTGCTTTCCAATCTGGCTTCCCACTGTTAGTTTGCTGTTCTCTGGCATGCCCCTCTAGGGGTGGTCCCCAGCTTCAATTATGCTTCTTTGTCACCCAGAATGTCTGTTCCAGCATACCCTCCTGTCCACAGCCTGCCATCCAGCCAGGCTAGACTCCCAGGGGCTTTACTTCTTATTCATATTACCTGCCTATTGTGCTCTTGCAGGACTCTGCTCACATCAGCCTGGTTAGGGGATTGGGTTGAGGGAGCCTCTTCCATCTGGAATGTGGTCGGTCATTTATGGGGAAGAGGCTAAGAAGCTGGCTCTTAACTCTCCGCTCACTTTCCCTTGACTGTTACTAGTCATGTGACTGTGCCTGGCATCAAGTGGTGAGGAGGCATAATCCTGTGTGTTCTCAGAGATAGAGACCTGGCTCTGGATGGATGCTGGACATGCGGCCCCTCCCACCTACCTCACAAGGCCCTTTGATTGCAGTATCTTCTGCAGAGTTGTTTTTTAACCTCCCTCCCATGTCTCCATCAACTAACTCAAGCTGGAAGTGATTGTTCCCTCCAGACTCCTGTCACCTTTATCTCTTCTTCCTTTAATTACAGTGATTAATATGCGTACCTTCACCTTTGACTGGCCTGAATTCCAGTCATCCTTTCCCCGATTCTTCTCTGAGTGCATAGTCTCTTAGGCTCACAAATGATTTGATGATTTGAGAGGAGCTTAGAGGCAGAGATTCCTGCTGGGCTTTATCATACTGGTCCAGACAAGCTGGAGACTGAGAAAGTAGGAACCCAGACACTTAGTGGCTGGGTAGGGAAAGCATAGCAGTGAGGAAGTTTTCATTGTGACAGCAGGAAGAATAAAGTGTGCATTAGTGTATATTTTCTTTGGAGTTGGGTGTGCCACCAGATTAAAATGCACCCACTAGACTGGTGTATCACTTGAATAATCAGATGTCACTTAAACCATCATGGAGCTGTTGAAGCACACAAAGAATACTTTTCAAAGGAAACTGAAATGCAGTTAGTAAAATGATTCAGGTGAGCTACAGATTGGCTGGAAAAAACATGGCCTCTTTTAACTTGGGACAGATACACATGTAGCATTGTGAGATGAGTCTCCTGATTCTGTGAGCCCTGGATCTACATCTTACTGAATGGGGACCAACATGGGGCAGCTGCAGCTAGCTATCTTAGCATGGTTCTTCTTGGCTTCTGGACCCTAGTGGGCTGTGCAGCTGCTGGTGACACTGTTTGACTGGAGAAAGGACATTCTGCTGCACTGTTGTCCTTTTATGGTGGAAGTTTTATCTTCATTCTGGAAGAACTTATGCAGGCAATTTAAAATTCCAGTTAAGGAAATATTTACAGACAGTTGGTGCTTGAACTAGATCAGCATTAGCAAGGCCACATCCCTGCCTGAGGAGACAGCAGAGTTGTTGTTCAGTGCCTTGAGCAGTGTCCCCCACGAGGTCTGTGGAGTTCCAGAAAGTGTTCTGTGTCTCTAGTGAAGTACAGGATTTTTGTTTTTTTGTTTTTTTCCTGCCCGCAGTGCTGTGGGATTCCAGCCCCAGCCCTTGTGCATGCTAGGCAAGCACTCTACCTGATGGGTGAAGTACATGTTTTTAACATTCAGAAGAAACATTGATTTGTTATACTTGTAACATTGGACTTAAAGGCTAATCTTTATTGGGTGTCAGATCTTCAACCTTTAGCAGGTAGAGCCACCACTATCTTATAAGATGAGGAAGCCCACAGCTCCCCGGACGCTCAGATAGGGCAAGAGAAACCCCAGGTCATTTTATTTATTTATGTTTGTTTATTTTGCTAGTCTGAGAATTGAACCAAGGGGCCCCCATCACTAAAGCGCATCCCCAATCCCTTTTTATTTTTTGAGACAGGATAAATTCCTCAGGTTGACCTCAAATTTGCAATCCTCCTGCCTCAGTCTTATAAGTAGCTGAGCTTACAGGTGAGGCCACCATGCCTGGCTGCCTCATATTATTTTATCAACTGCATTGAAAATCTGAATTTAGGGACTCTCAATATTTGGCTGGAGTAATCAGTCCAGTTTAATAAAAAAGAAAAAAAAAAAACTTAAAGTACATTTTAAACTTTTTTTTTTTTTTCCAGATAACCTCTTTGTGCCCAACCAGAATGGATACTATTGTCACTCCCAGACAAGTTTGGATAGAGCTCAAATGGACCTCAATGGTCGAATCCGTAATGGTAGTGTCTACAGCGCACATAGCACCAACTCCTTAAATAACCCTCAGGCATACTTGCAGCCCTCCCCTATGTCCTCCAATCCAAGTATTACTGGAAGCGACGTCATGAGACCCGACTACATCCCCACTCATCGGCACAGTGCCCTGATACCCCCGTCTTACCGCCCCACCCCAGACTACGAGACTGTGATGAAGCAGCTCAACAGAGGCCTGGTGCATGCCGACAGGCAGAGCCACTCGCTGAGAAACCTCAACATTGGCAATTCCTATGCATACAGCAGGCCAGATGCCCTGGTCTACAGCCAGCCCGAAATTCGGGAGCACGCGCACTTCGCCTCTCCGCAGTCGGCCCACTACCCGTTCAACTTGAACTACAGTTTCCACAGCCAGTCTCCCTACCCCTACCCTGCCGAGAGGCGGCCGGTGGTGGGCGCTGTCAGTGTGCCGGAGCTGACCAACGTGCAGCTCCAGGCGCAGGAGTACCCGGCTCCCAACATCATGAAAACCCAGGTGTACCGCCCGCCCCCGCCCTACCCGTACCCGAGGCCCGCCAACAGCACCCCTGACCTGTCGCGCCACCTCTACATAAGCAGTAGCAACCCGGACCTCATCACCAGGCGCGTCCACCACTCGGTGCAGACGTTCCAGGAGGACAGCTTGCCCGTGGCCCATTCCCTCCAGGAGGTCAGCGAGCCCCTGACGGCCGCCCGGCACGCGCAGCTGCAGAAGAGGAACAGCATCGAGATCGCGGGGCTCACGCACGGCCTCGAAGGCCTGCGGCTCAAGGAGCGGACCCTGTCGGCCTCAGCGGCCGACGTGGCGCCGCGCCCGCAGGCCCAGGCCGGCGTCCTCGCCGAGCGGACCAAGCCCGAGGAGCCCGACGAGCAGGAAGGCGTGAGGTGTGGCCACAAGAAGTCTCTCTCGGACGCCACCATGCTGATACACAGCAGCGAGGAGGAGGAGGAGCCCGAGGAGGACGGTGCGCGGGCGCTCCCGGCGCGGCGCGAGCCCGTGCAGCCCGCGGCCTTTGCCCACGAGCCGCCGCCCGGCTGCCCCTGCGCGCCTGGCGCCCCGCTGCCCGGACCCCTGCACATCTTCGAGCCCAAGCCCCACGGGGCAGAGGCAGAGCAGAGGGTGAGGGAAGGCGGCCCCGTCCACGCGACCGCGGAAGCCCGGCGGCCCCGACGGGACGGGCTGCTGACGCCCTCCATGTCCGAGTCCGACCTGACCACGTCCGGGCGGTACCGCGCCAGGAGGGACTCCCTGAAGAAGAGGCCGGTGTCAGATCTGCTCTCTGGGAAGAAGAACGCGGTGCAAGGGCTTCCGCCCCTGGGGGTAAGCGCCGGCCACAGGGGGGAGCCGCCCTGCACCCGCCGCCACCTGTGGTGGCTCGCTGCTGCTGCTCACGTCTCTCGGCTGTTTTTCGTCTTTTAACATCTTCGCCTCCCATGTTACTTTATTCCTGTCTTGTTTAAAGCACAGTTGAGTTTATCTGTGGAATTAGTGGAGATCGATTAGAGTTTCAGTGGTTATGCTAGAAATAGTAAATTGGATGCAGCGAGAAGGCTCTTTGGAATGGAGGTGTGAAGGAAATGTTTAGTAATGCGGCCTGAAGGAAAGGGAGGTGAAGATGTGACCTTAGCACACTTTGCTTTGCTCACTACCCATTAAAAATACCGTGAGGTGCTGCGGCGCCCCAGGGCTGTCTTCGTTCGGTTTGCCCAAGTGATACCTGGGAGAAGCCTCCGAGGCTGTGTTCTTGTTTATACAAATCAAAGGTCAGAGTCTGTGAGTACAGTTTGGATGTCTTGGCCACGAATGGGGAATATGACATTTTAAAGACAAAAATCCCCAAAGTCTCATTAAAAGAAACGTTAAGTGAACTGAGAGTTTAGTAAAAGTCCCTTGTAGAAATGTAGCTTACTGTTCAGTGTAATAAATAAAAATGATTAAGCTGAAGAAACCTATTAACTTTTTCAGCTGTTCTCAGAGAATGTGCTGAGCACTGCATCTACTTTGCTGCCTGCAGTTTACAGCAAGCCTATTGTTATGCCCATTTTATAGATAAAGAAATAGACAAAAAGTAGCTTTTCCAAGGTCACACAACCGGTGAGTGACTAACCCAGAACTTTAAACCCTTTATATCTTTGGCCTCTCTTCTACACTGTTCTGCATGGAGGTATACTGCATATCATATTTTAGTGAGTAATACTTGCTTGTTGAAGCCTTCTTATTCATCTATCCACTGAAACTTTTTTAGTTCTCAACCTTTGACTAAGCATTTGTGACCCTGTCATGGAGTCTGTCCACTTCGAGTCATCTTGTATTGCTCTGGCATCCAGCTCCTCATGGCCCCCCTTGCTATCCCCATCCCCTTTACCGCAGCCAAACCAAAGAGATGCTGAAGTCATTTGCCTCCAGGGTCCTGGCAGCAAGGACTCTCCTTCCTCTTCTGGGCTAGACTATACACTCAGACCTGAGGGTCCATCTCAAGTATGGTCCTAGTCTCGTGTATGAGATCCTCAAAATGCTGCAAACATCTCAGTGGGCAGGAGAAAACTCATGTGCTTATTATAAAATCATTATGTATAGACAAAAACTACTTAAAAACTGCCATGGGCTTAAATGTTTTCTTTTAATTAGTTTTGGGTTTGAAGTTTAATTTTTTCCTGAAGGTACAATTCCTTTTTTCTGAAACGTAAAGTCTAGTGCCTCTCAGCAGGGTCAGGGCAGGCACAAGGGTTTTCCACCGTAACTCCACCTGTGTCCCTGAGCTAACTGGATGGACTCTTCCATTACAGTAAAAGCCGTCCAAGTATTTTCCCAAAGTATTTATTTTGAGTACAGCCCAGTGGTCAAGCCTACATTATCCTTGTATGTTTTAAATGGGGCCTGGCAGGTTCAGCTAAATCTGAGGACTTTGATTAATTTGATTCTCTTAAAATACAAATTTGCTCTAATTAACTTTTAAGACCTGCAATATTGATAAAATTATGTAACTGGATTATGCTTTTAGGTACCCCTCCCCCCATTGCAGAAAGGATTTTACTTCCTCAAAGAACGTGAATAGCAGCTATAATTGAGTTAAATGCCTTGGGTCTGAGTCTAGGCTTTGCCATTTGTTAGTTTTCTGTTTAGTGGGCTGGACCCTCCAACCTCAGTTTCCATGTCCTGTAACTCAGGGACAGTCATTCTGCTCTGCCTCTTGGCTTTGAAGCATAATGGCCCACATGAGGTTAGGCATGCAGAATTGCATTTCTGAATTAAATGATTCATCATAACTAATTTTAGAGGTTTTTAAAAATTGTTTTGACACTGATTCCTGTATATAAGAGGCAGCTGTTCGACCTTGGGCAAGCTGGTCTCAGTTTTCTTATTTGTAAATGACATGACCCCAAAGAGTTGCTGGGGAAATAAAATGGCACATTGAAAGTGCTCAGTCAATAATAACTTATTACTGTGAGGTTGCCTCGTACATTTAACGTACTAACTTCCCAAAAGCAGAAGAGGCCAACCTCTTGCTAAACCCTCTGACCCCTTCATAGTAACATGGGGTTGCCGTTATCTTGTGTAATTGTTACAGCAAACAAGTAGACATGTGAATTAAGGTTAAAGAGGTTTAGTATTAAAAGCAGTAAAATAAATTGCAGACAAAAAGGACCATTTTAGAATTCTGTATGTGTCTAGCTCCACCTCCAGGGACTTGATTATTATCTCAAAGGCAGACTGGTTTGGGTGCTTATACATCTACATCAAGATTTTCTCTTTGATGCTCCCTTTAGTCTTGTGCAGTGATTCTCATGTAAGAAATCACTGTGCAAATTATGTACTTGTCCTCTGAGGGCTAATTAAAGGATGTTCAAGGCTAGTTTTGACTTTCTTCAAATACTGGGTTTTGAACTAACCTTATAGCCAATTAACTTTATCCAGCAGAGAAGTGCTGGAACCAGCTTATACTGGCTTGGGATCCTCCTGCCTTAGCCTCCTGAACAGGAGCTGACTGAAGTTTTCAGGAATCTTGTGAGCCAGCTGATGTCACATTGGCAGTTTGGGCCATGATGAGAGTATTTATACCATGGAAAGTGGCAAGTGCAGATCAGAACTTTTTCCCTCAGGAGCCAGTTGTTAAACATTATCAGCACACCATTGTTTTCTGCACACATTAGAATCATGAAACTTTAGCTAAAGCAGGACTTTTAGTGTGTCTGTGTCCCTCTGTCTCTATCTTTCTGTCTAGATGAAGCTTAGAGGGGAAAAGTGACTTACCTGAAAGGATGTTAGTCAGTTAGAGTCTGGACTTTAACCCAGGACTCTCCCCGTTCCTAGTCCAGATGGCATTATATGGGAAGCTCATGATCAAATATGAATTATAAAATTAAAAATTATTTCAGTCACCAGGCATAGTGGTGCATGCCTGTAATGCCAGTGACTCAGGAGGCTAAGGCAGGAGGATCCCAAGCTCAAGGTCAGCCTCAACAATTTAGCAAGGCTCTAAGTAAGTAAGCAAGACCCTGTCTCAAAATAAAATAAAAATAACTGGAGATGTGGCTCAGTGGCTGAGTGCCCCTGGGTTCCATCTCTGTTATCCCAAAATAAGTAAATAAATAAATATTCCAGTTAACTTTCCTAGTTAAGTACCAATCATATTCTCCAATTATAGTAGCAGTCTTTCAGCACTTTTTTTATCCTCATCAAAATGTCCTTTCTCTTTGTTCTTGCTCTATTATTATGACCCTGGGGGTTTCGTGGCCTTTTTTAGGCTGATGGAGCTGGAGTAAAGTCAATTTCAATTTTAAGAACAGAGCAAACCTTTTCTTTCAAATTGGGGCTACTCTTCTTATAATTATTATGGCTTCCAAGGAGATACAGAATATCCAAAGAGAGAGCATTCTTAGGTTTATATACTGTCAAGAAGAAAATCATTAGGTTTAATAATAACTTTAGGGAGTACCTGTCTTTTGGAGGCGAAATTCTGTTGATGCTCTCTTTTTATCTTCCCAACAGAGATTTCAGCAGTTTTATTTTCCTTGTTTCACACTGTAGCCTTTTTTAGGAAGTGTAATGATCCAACCCAGGTCACACAATTCTGTAGTAGGATATAGAACAGGGAACAGGATACAGGAAGACAGTGTAAGGGAGCTGCCACAAAAGGCATTCAAGGTTTTCAGGATAATTTTTTTTTTCAGGATTTTTTTTTTTTTTTTTGTACCAGAGGTGCTTAATTACTGAATTACTGAGTCACATGCCCAGCCCTTTTTATTTTTTTTTATTTTTTATTTTATTTATTTATTTTTTTTAAGACGGGATCTCACTAATTTGCTTAGGACCTAGCTAAGTTGCTGAGGCTGGCTCTGAACTTGGGATCTTCCTGCCTCAGTCCCCCGAGCCGCTGGGATTACAGGTGTGCACCACCATGCCTGGCCTCTTCAGGATTTTTAAGATTTACATTTAAAAAATAGCATTATGAAGGCTTATTTTAATCAGATGACTGCATTTTTAATTAAAGTTTTGGGGTTTTTTGTTTTGTTTTGTTTTTAAAGTTTTGTTTTATGTCTTCTTTCGAAATTTGGGATTTCTGGGAAAGCATGCTGCCTGCCTGGAGCCTCACCTTTCATTGCAACAGAGCCTTGTAACCAATTGAGTTTCAAAACCTTGTATCTGAAAGACTTATCAGGGCCTTGGCCTCGAAAGGAATGTCTTCCTCCTAATGTTTATTAAACAAATGATTTGCGAAGGAGTAGAACCTCTCCTCTGATTGTTGGCAAAGGAGGACACTTCTTCTCTTACCAGCCTTCAGCCCATTGAGATTTCTTTTCAAAGGATTGTATCGGTGTGTATTTCATGTATACATGTAAATATTTTTATAGGGAATGAAAAAGACTCGAGTAGATGCAAAAAAAATTGGTCCCCTTAAATTGGCTGCCCTCAATGGACTCTCCTTGTCTCGACTGCCTCTGCCTGATGAAGGAAAGGAAGTATCCACCAGAGCGACAAATGATGAAAGGGTAGGTACATGCAGGATGCCCTGGCTTTGTGCCTTCTCTGGGGCAGTTGGTGAATACTGCAAAAATGCCTTTGTGAGACATTTCTAGCATAACTTAATAATCATAAATGAGTGTTAAAGGACTTTCTCATCTGGGCCACAAAATTGGGGCATATGTGTAGCTAATGTCTTAATAGCTGATTTCAGGCTTGAATGTTGGTTTATTTTTTTTGCTTCTGTACCTTCTGCCAATCATTTGGGGCAGGCTGGATTTTTGATGGCCTTATAGTGAGAAGATCTCTACAAATGTGTATGATTGTACACAGGAAAGAAAACAAACTTTGACTGCTTTTATCATATTGAAAATCTATCTCAAGAGTGAATAGTTACTGAATTTTTCAAAACATCCTTTGTGAGACTGGGGTACTTTTTATGAGATTTTAAGGTATAAAAATCCAAAAGGTATGAAAATTCCTTACAACTGGATCCTGGAGGTCATTGTCAATGTTTACTACTGCTTTGAGCATTTTTATATGTCATATATCTCAGCATAGTTTGTAGATATTGGAACTGATTGTCCTACTCTGGAATTTATTGTTCTCCAGGGGAATTATGTTTCTTAACATGGCACAAGATTGACCATGGATTTCAAAACAAGCTCAACAAATTTCTTTAGGCCATTTTTCAACTTGAAGCAGAATTTTGCATTATGTGTGTTGCCAAGAAGAGTATGTCTTTCATTCTTTTAATTCATATTTTTATGATTTGTTAAAATTATAAGTTTGGTTTCATGTAGAATTTTCAGTATTAGGTAATGCTAGATCTGAAGTAGAAAACAGATTTTAAATGTATAATTTAAATGCAGCTGTGACATGGGTGTATTAATTTTATTCCATATACTCTATTTTGCAGTGTAAAATTCTGGAACAGCGGTTAGAACAGGGAATGGTATTCACAGAATATGAAAGAATTCTTAAAAAGCGGCTAGTTGATGGAGAGTGCTCAATCGCCCGACTCCCTGAAAATGCAGAAAGAAATCGATTCCAGGATGTCCTTCCCTATGACGATGCAAGAGTGGAGCTCGTCCCAACCAAGGAGAACAACACTGGTTACATCAATGCATCACATATCAAGGTGAGGGGAACATCTAGGGAAGTAAACAGCACATTCTGTTTTGAGCGAAGTCACAAATATTTAAGAATTATATTCATTCATGTGTTCTAAAAATGCCCCAGTTTGAACCATTGTTACAACCGTGCCATCACATTGTTACAGCTGGAGGAGCCCATGGGCCAGTGCTAGGAAACAAGTGCTCATCAGAACCAAAGTCAGGCCTGCTCTCTTCATGTAGGAAACCACTGTGCCCCACGTTGGTAGCAGGGTGTGAGACTTATTTGCCAGGCTTTAGAACTTTGTCCTTCTACATCTGAGGACCTCTTTCTGGCTTGCTAGTTTCCCCCTCGTTGTACACCTGCATTAGCTTTCTTTTCTTTTCTTTTTTCCTGGTACTGGAGGTTGAACCCAATGGGACTCTGCCACTGAGTTACATCCGCAGTCCCTTTTTATTTGGGGATAAGAGCTCACTAAGTTGTGCAGACTGGCCCTCAGTTGGGATCCTCTTGCCTCAACGTCCTGAGTCATTGGGATTATGGGCATGTGCCACCACACCTGGCACTTTGCCTGAGCTTTTATGCAATAAATGTGTCTGGGCTTTTTGATAATATTAACAAAAATTTCACCTCTGTGTATTGATCAGATTCATGTAACACAGTCCATATCAACAGAAACTGAAATTGGGCAAGTCCTTACTATTTGTTAAAATGTAGCACTCTTCATTTTTGTGGCAACAGAGAAAAAGCTGCTAATAAATATAATTTCATCTTGTATTAAAGAAAAAAAACTTTTACTCCCGAAGGTACCATCTATTCTCCTTGCATTCTCCCGTGATCATTTTTAAGTATCACTGTAAAGAAGCCCTCTTTTCCTGGAAACAGTATGATGCCATCTACCTAGGGTAATGTGACCATTAAAATGGAAAAAATGATTCACAGCAGGTGGCTGAATAAGCCACATGTCCTTTCTCCTCCATTATTGCACCCTTATTCATGCTGGCTAGATTCAAATCTTTATTTTGGATAAAATCTCCTTATAGTGAGTGAATGAGTAAGTATCTGTAAGTGTTGATTTTCTTCTTCTCCACATTTTCTTGAGTTTGCAAGTCATATTTGACAAGAGAACAATCTGATGCCTGAGGCTTTCTGGAGACCAGGCAACCTGTATGCTTGCTGTTACCCTTCATGGTTTTGAGGAATCTATACACATGCCCTTGTTTCCTTACAAGGCTATCAGGCAAGCATTTCTTTGGAATAGCTCATCCTGTCTCTGACTGGGTGGATAAGAATTGAATAATGTTGTGGTTCTGTGGGGTTATTTTAAAGATCTCTACAGCAACCTAAAAATTAGTGGAAAGACTATGAGTTTCAGAATTGGCTAACTCAGTTTGATTCCTGATCTACATCTCACCAGCTGCAGGACCTCAGTTGACTCATCTCTAAACAGAGAAGTGTGATGCCTTTACCCCACAGACTTCCCACTTGACCACCGCTGCAACCTGTGCCCAGCCACGTGCCGGCCACCGAGAGGTGCTCATGAGAGGATGTGGAGCCCAGGCTGTGGCTGGCAACCTCAGATGACTGAGTGTGTGCAGCAGGAAGTGCACAGGACTTTATGTTTAATGCACACTTAGAAAATAGTTACCACTGTCACTAAATCTCAGTGGGACTGGGGTTGTAGCTCAGTGGTAGAGTGCTTGCAAGCATTGTGAGGCACTGGGTTTGATCCTCGGCACAGCATAAAAATAAGTAAGTCAAATAAAAGTATTAAAAAAAAAATCAGTGGAGCTGAGATTTAACCGAGTTTCCCAGACTACAAATCCAGTCATTACTCTGTTAAATTAGACCATACTCAAGGATGTTAAAAGGAGAAACTTGGTATATTACGGAGAATGATCTTGACTCAGAAGTTCAGAGGAATTTCTAGGAAAATAAGTATCTCCTAGAAATTTCATGTTTAACTTAGGTTTTGATTTAATTATGGATATTGTTTCCAACATACTTAGTACTTTTTTTTTGGCAGTATTCGGGATTGAACCCAGAGGCTCTGTACTACTAAGCTACATCCCTAGCCCTTTTTATTTATTATTTTGAGACAGGGTTTCTCTGTGTTGCCCAGGTAGGCCTTGAAAGCGCAGTACTCCTGCCTCACCTTCCAAAGTAGCTGAGATTATAGCCATGTAGCATGGTGCCTGGCAAATTTAGTACTTAATGAGGGGAAATTTGGGGTACTCTGATGTTGATATTGTTTTTACAAGAGAAACTAAGCTATTGCAGCAGTGACAGCTGCTTACTATTTACTTATTACTTGCCAGGCACTATCTCTGTTGACTCAGTCCTCACAGCAACCTGCAGAGGGTAGACAGTATTTTTATTTTCTAGGTAAGAACAGATTGAGAGATTAGCAGATTGCCCCGGGTCACATAGATGTTACGTGAATTCACTGTCCTTACCTTACAAAGGTTTCAGTAATGGAAATTGCATTGACAAGAAAAAGATTAACATAGAAGCCTTTCCTGATTCTACTGAGGAATCCAGTTCACTTTTTCAGCACTACCATGAACACATACACAGATACATATATTATACACACACAGAGTAAGTTTATTTTATTTTTAACTTTTCTACTTTCAGGTCTCTGTCAGTGGAATTGAATGGGATTATATTGCCACACAGGGACCGTTACAGAATACCTGTCAGGATTTTTGGCAGATGGTATGGGAACAGGGAATTGCAATTATAGCAATGGTGACAGCAGAAGAGGTAGGTATTCATTTCTCTTCATTGATTTTCTCAGCTTCCAAAGAGCTGCTAATGTGAATCACATGGTGTCCTTTAGAGGGAAGGCAGGGTGGGATTGTAGATCTGAGTTTCAGTGCTGTCTGGGTGAAGGCACCTGTGGCTATATTTTGTGCTGCTGTTTATCTGTGCTTGTCTTTAACAGGAAGGTGGAAGGGAGAAGAGCTTTAGATATTGGCCACGACTTGGTTCCAGGCACAACACTGTCACCTATGGAAGGTTTAAGATCACAACCCGGTTCCGCACAGACTCTGGCTGCTATGCCACCACAGGCTTGAAGATGAAGCACCTTCTCACGGGGCAGGAGAGGACAGTTTGGCATCTCCAGTACACAGACTGGCCTGAGCACGGCTGTCCCGAAGACCTCAAGGGATTTTTATGTAAGCGTCTCGTTCTCAGGACAGCATCCTCTGGCCAGAAATGAAGACACGTTTCTGAAATATTTATATTGCCTCACGTAAACTTTGAACTTGATTTAAAATAAAGAATAGAAATGATTGGGTGGGGAGGTTTCCAGGGCTGTTTTTAAAGTCTGGCTCAATACTGAGTAGAATGCCACACCTGTCGGTGCGTATCCCCTCCGTGTCCCTTGGGGATGAGAAAGTGGAGGTGCAAACTTGCCCACAGTCACAGCCAAGGCTTGAGATTGACTCATGGCACCCGACGCTGTATTTGTCTATAGGCTTAGGGAAACTGAACTGTCAATTTGATAAACCATAATCCCCAAGTATTTTTCTATTCCATTGAATTCTTTTTTTCCCACAGCATACCTTGAAGAGATCCAATCTGTTCGACGTCATACAAATAGTACAAGTGAACCAAAAAGCCCCAACCCTCCACTGCTGGTCCACTGCAGTGCTGGCGTAGGAAGAACTGGTGTTGTCATTTTGTCAGAGATCATGATTGCTTGTCTGGAACACAATGAGGTGATGACTTTGTGTTAAGCCTGACCTTTTTTGGTGGGGAGAATAATGAATGGATTGGGAGTAAGGCTGGGAAGGAGAAGGGCGCAGTGACCCGATAGCTCCCCACCCCACCCCCTTTACAGCATCAGGGATTGAACCCAGGGCCTCACACATGCTAGGCGAACACTCTACCACTGATCTACCTCCCCAACCCTTTTGAAATTTTATTTTGAGGCAGGGTCTTGCTAAGTTCCCACACTGGCCTCAAACTTAAGATCATCCTGCCTCAGCCTCCTGAGTAGCTGGGATTATAGGCATGTGCCATGGCATCTGGCTAATAGTTCTTTTTGAACACATTTCCTGGGACTGTGGTAACCAGAAGATATTATTAAGTGTTCCCTGCAAAAGGCTGTCTTCTTAAAAATTCTCAGTACCTTTTGGCATACTGAAGGCTGAAACATCATGGAATAAGTACAGCTGTTTAACTTTGTTTCACTGAATTTTTTTAATTTGTTTTTTTCAAATTTGAGCTCAGATCTCTATTTTTCTGGAATACCTATTAATGTTCAAGGATGCTTAATGCTGATCATTGCTCCCTGTGGGAAGGCTGAGCTGGATACTGATCTCACTTAACACTGTTTGTGGAATCTTGGTATCTGGTGAAATATGGTGACTTGTGTGTAATCAGAATGAGTGAGGTATACCTAGGGGATGTCTGAGAAATAACCTGCATGAACATTCTATTTGTAGTTAAAGCTGATCAGCAGTAGGTGCTCATGGGTTATCATAGAAGATGCCAAGCAAGGCGAGAGGCTGCCCATCTCCTAACCAGATTTATGTATGGCACCCGCTTCCCCTGTGCTTTGTTTCCCTTGGGGAGTATGTTCCTTTCCTCACTGAGTCTCTCCCCCAGGTGCTGGACATCCCGAGAGTGCTGGACATGCTGAGGCAACAGCGGATGATGCTGGTGCAGACCCTCTGCCAGTACACCTTTGTGTACCGAGTTCTTATTCAGTTCCTGAAAAGCTCCAGGCTCATCTAAGCTCCCAGACCTTCTTATGGGGACCCATCACGTGAAGCGTTTACAGCTAAAACAAAGTGCTTGCCTAACTCGTACTTTCTCCTGGACACCCACCTGCACCGAGATCCATCACAACACGCGGTGCAGTGTGAATAGTGGCATGCGGAAGGAAAACCACAGAGCACGAGGCCGCCGCTGGGGCTTGGGACCTGGGGAAGGTGCGGAAGAACGAGGACTGGGTGTGAGGGCGTTGCCCAGCCCTGGTCTGTCCAGTTTGCAGTACTTGCACACATTTTGGAGATTGTATTTTTTAGACAATTCTCTATTTTACTGAAGCTATGCTGGGCAATTCTGGCAATCATTAAGACGCATAGATTTCTATCTTGTAGATTTCTATCTTAAACTAGTTTTTGATAATGGAATTTTATGTAATGACTGAAATATTTAGGGGTTTTCTTAGCAAGAAACTGAACTTTCTGTGGGGATGATCCACAGACTTGAGTGGTTCTTGTATAACTTTGTATTTAAACCATGTTACTACCTTTGTTATTTAAAACAACAACAACAACAAAACCTTGGGTACTTAATGGGTTAGTCACTAAGCCCAAAACTCAAAGGAAAATCTAAAAGTGTTATTTTGAAACATAGAAAGCATTTTTATATTCAAAAAGTTTTTTTATCATAAAAGTTCTATATATTTGTACCTTCTATATTTTCCAAATGAGCTCAACTCATGAAGACACTGCAGTGAGTCAGTTAATATAAAGGAGAGTTGGGAACGAAGGCATATTATTTTGAATGTAAGAGAATCAGATTATTTTTTCAGTATTATTCGTAAACCTAAATGAGTTTGATTTTATTGGTTAAAAATGAAGTGAAAAACAATTGCATTGGATGGTTTTAAGCACTTTTTTTTGTTAAAGATAAAATCTGTTCTAATATATGTGTGGTTTATATTTGAAACATAACAATGGGTGTTGTTTCAAAAGTGTTTCTAAGAGAAGGATTAAGAGTATGTAGGCTGACCTGGACAAGAGTAAGTGGCATGTGATGGTACAAAATACAGTATTATCTATACTCAGACCAAGATGCCAGGGTTTAGCGTAGGAACTGGTGAGGGTGGACACCCATCCTGTCCTGTCCCCAGTGAAGTCAAGGCCTGTTGCTGTCAATGACTTACTGTTTCCTTGGAGTTCTTCCACCTAAACCTGTATTTTTTTCCCCACAAATAATTCAGATTTATATTTCATTAAAAGAAGGCTTCAAGAGGCTTTCTTTTGGTTTAAAAGTAGGGATTATTAATAATAGTTTTACCTTTTCTTCCAAAACCCCAGCCCAAACTTGAGGGCCACCAGAAATTGCTGTGGTGTTCAGAAGGTACTTGAATTGTAGCTCCCTAATCCCCTAACTTCAGCCCTGTGGTCGGTGTTAGGTACTTAGTGCCTCCACCCTTCCCATGTAGACACCTCCCACTGGACAGCCAGCTGAGCTGAAGGGGAGAACACTGACCTGGGCCCTGGCTGAAGTGACCTCACTCAGCTGCTGTTGAGTAGGTGAGGGCAAATTGGTACAATTAGCTGAAGAGCCATCTCCTTTTCCCTGAGGCTGATTCCTCACCGTGGAGAGACCCAAAATGTCAGATCTAGGGTTATTTCCCCAAATTACAATATTCTGGGCATTGTTCTGAGTCTCAACTCCCTCCTGAAGTGTTCAACTTACTGTTGTGAATGCTGTGTGTCATCAGTCATGAGACAGGACTTCCCACATGAGTGTGCACCAGTCTAACTGATTGATCCAGAAACCAGCCACCTATGGGAGGCATTCAGAAGGTACTGCAGATAGTGGATATTGAAAGTGGACACGCTTCTTTCTTAGGAATGAGAGATCAATTTTTTTAAATCTCAAATTGTTTTAAAAGTTGTGGTTAAAGAATAATAGACTGAAGTGAAAATATTCAGAAAGAGCTCCCCAGATGATTATGTCCCATCTCCCATCTCCATTAAAAGATGACAAATTTTTTTTCCTTCAAATGGTACATTTTTTAAAAATGCTTTCCTATCAGGCTTACATTTTTGAAGTGTCCCATTGATAACATATTTTAAAACAAAGATCTAATTAAAGAGTAATATATGATACATTTGTGTTTCTGTTGTAATAATTTGATAAATAAATTTCTTAAGAGGGCAAAATTTTTGTTGTTTAAATCTGTCACTCTGAAGAATGTTGCATGTTTGGCATCGCTTCTAAGAGCCATGTAATTTTAAACTTTTAATTGCAGTTAGCAAATATGAATTTCTGAATAAAAATAAATCTACATTATTGGACTTTGAAATAATGTGTTTTCAAGAGCAAACTCTAGAACATTGAGGTTTTATAGGTTTGACAATGTCTGAATTGAGGATATTACTGTCTCCCTGACCTAACACAAAACTTCGTGTATCTTAGTGTCTTTTTAGTTTCTTGATATTATTAGTTTCACATCAGATCTACCAAAATGTACATTTCCATAAAAAGTATGTTCTAAATCAGTGTTTCCACTGATAAACTTTAGTATCTCTAGCATCAGTTTTCCTGATTAGTGGGGTCTTTTGTTGAAATTTTCTAGTTGATAGTTTTGAGCACAGAAAGTAGTCATTTCAGAATATAGTTAGGAATGTTAATTGTAGTCATTATTATTTTTTTCTGGAACATCTACTGTGAAACATTCAGAAAGCCCTAGTATTTAGTGTTCACAACCCTTTAACAGGATTAAAACAGAAGGTGAACCTGTGCTTCCTTAGAAACTTCCAGAAAGAGGAACGGTTAGCCAGAAACATGGGGAGCGTGGTGTAGGGCTGGTGAAGACAGCATGGCATGGCCACCTTAATTTTAAATGTGCTGACACATTAATGTTCACAATAGTAATAACTGAAATATAAAATACACCACTGTTAAACTGGAGGTCAGCTGCAGCTTATCAAGAGCAGGTTTATTATTGGAGACGGATTTTCATGAACAAATGGAAACTGGAATTACTTTCATTATAATGTCCCCCCCAGTTCCGGGGATGGACTTGAGGGCCCCACACATGCTAGGCAAGCTCTCTACCTCTGAGCTGCGTTACCAGCCCAGCTGTCCCTCTGAACTACATACATCCCCGAGCCCTTCTAAAATCTGAAGATGGGAACTAAGTTGCCCAGGCTGACCTTGAACTCGCAGATCTCCTGCTTCAGCCTCCCGAGTAGCTGACATCACAGGCATGTGCCACCATGTCTGGCTAACTATAAAGTCCTTTTTGTAGTGCTGGGGATTGAAGTCAATCTTTTTAAAATTAGACTTTTTAAAGGAACTTCGCTTGGATATAAATTTAGGAGAATTTGTTTCCAAGCAAGAAAATTTCATGCGAAACAAGCTAAAACAATCCCTTTCCAGTTGGGACACATACTTAAAAGTAGAGGAAACACTGCATTAAGAATTTGCCTGAGGTTAGGCATAGCAGCACATGCCTGTAATCCCAGCAACTCGGGATGCTGAGCCAGGAAGGTCGCAAATTTGAAGCTAACCTTTGCAATTTAGTGAGACCCAAAGCAACATAGTCTCAAGATAAAAAATAAGAAGGGCTAAGGATATGGTTCAGTGGTTAAGCCCTGTGGCTTCAATCCCTGGTTCAAAAAAAAAAAAAACAAAAAAAATCTGCTTGAGAAACCATTTCTTAAGCTTTTCAAATCCCTGTAGACAAGAACTACATTTACCCCACTATTTGCATTACCCTTAGAAAAACAAGGAAAGGGCTGGGGATATAGCTCAGTTGGGAGAGTGCTTGTCTTGCAAGCACAAGGCCCTTGGTTCAATCCCCAGCACCCCCTCACTGGGAAAAAAAAAAAAAGGAAATAAGTTCAGTTTAAAGTTTGTGAGGATGGGTGGATTTTAGAAAACATTTAAAGGAATCCTCAGATCATTAAAGTGGCATAGTTTTCTGTATGTTTCAGGCAGTTTCCAAATAAAAAATAGGCTCTAAAAATTCACTTGTATGTTGAATTGGGAAATATTACTATTCACCATTATAACGAACCATTATAAATCATACTGTGAGTGGGCATTAACTTTTTGGTTGGTCCACCTAAAGCTTATTTAATGCACAGGGGACCTGAAAGGTAAGCGGGGATACAGAACCAAACTACTTTCTTCTGCATCAGGGATGTACAGGGCAACTTTCCTCCATACTGCCCTGGTGGCGAGGTCCGAGAATGCGTTCTCCCCGTGTCTCCAGACAGTAGTGACTGTAGCTCAGAAAGCAACTGAAGTCAGATTGGTCAATGTCTCATGGAAAAACTTCAGAGATGAATAGCTCAGTGTGTTTTGCAGAAACCCAAGTGATGTGCGGGTCCGAGCAGGGTGGCTCTTTGAAGCTAGCAAGATTGCTGCCTGTGAATATGACTGGGAGCCGGGAAGGGTAAAGAATTGGCAGAACGTTGCTTTACCCTCCTTGCAACTTATACATCATGTCGTCCTCAGCATTGTCATTGGCTTAAGTGGGAAGAAAGGGCTGGGCCAAGAAGTAAATTTAAGGTCTGCAGCACCTTACTGAGGGAGCCACAGTTTCAAGTCAAATACATGTAAAATGATACCTGCACATTCTTTCCAAAAAGGGGTATTATGTATATTTGAAAAATTAGTTTTCAAAAATATTTTTCAACATATTGATGGGTAAAGAAAGCAATGGTAACTATATACTTTTAAGCTTGTACTTATTACATAATAAGTACAAAAAAGGAATAATTATGTTTGACTTCTAACTGTAGAATAACACTATGGCTGATGTACTATTCCAAATTTCTGAAAATTACTTAGATAAATGTTTGCATCATTATTATTATTTTTTTTAGAGGGTGAGAACTGGGGATTGAACCCAGAGGCATTTTGCCACTAAGCTACATACCCAGCCCTTTAAATTTTTTAAATTTTAAGACAGGGTCTCACTAAGTTGCTTAGGGCCTTGCTAAATTGCTGAGACTGACCCGGAACTTGCTATCCTCCTGCCTCAGCCTCCTGAGCCGCCAGGATTACAGGCATGTTCCACTGTGCCTGGATTCATCATTATTCTTAAACTTTCATTAAATGACTTTGTAGCATGTCAGATAAAAGGACCCTTGAATATCTACAAAATCCCTAGGCTTCGAATCCACAATATGGTGTCCTGCACTGGCATAGCAAAGCACAAGTAGCATGATTTCATATAGAAACCCTGAACTAGGTGGTTTTTTAAATGGTTAAAGTCTGTAGTACTTTCAGTTCTCATACTATTTTTTTTTTTTTTTAAATAGTCTGTAGTACTATTGACATGTGAAAGTACATGCATATTTTATATTTATCTTCTAAAAACTTCACTCTTAGGAGCAGATACATATTCTGCCAAAGAATTTCAGAGGTTGGATTATTGACTGAGTTAGCCAAAACAATGTGTCAGGTCTCAATTTTTTGGGGTAGGTGAACAAGGCTAGTATGAAGCAGTCTTTCTATTTCCATCTGTTCATTCATCCTTTGAGAAAAACAAATGAATTGGGACTGTAATCTTAATCACTTGTTTTTTCACAAGATGCAGACATTGTAGGTCAGATTGCTTCCATATGCTGAGACTATTCAAAATTTCTTATCTTATCCTAAAAATCAAAGATCACCTGAAATTAATAGATCATTGAATTAGACTTTTTAAAATTGGTATTTTCTATTAAAATCTCAGTCTTAGGGGGCTGCAGTTGTGGCTCAGTGGTAGAGCACTTGCCTAGCACATGTGAGGCACTGGGTTTGATCCTCAGCACCACATAAAAAATAAACAAATAAAATGAAGGTATTGTATGTACAACTAAATTTTTTTTTTTTAAATCTCAATCTTAGAATTAAGAGTTCTGAAAGGATTTGTATGGTGTTATATTTTACTGGAACAATACTAGTGCAACACTGATTCAGTCCAACAAACAGACTGAAAAAAGTAGATATCCTCTAGTGGCTATAAATTTATTTTTAGATTTAATAAAAGTAAGATTAAAATAATGCAAAATCATTAAGCCCATGAGAGTCAAACAAAAAAGTAAAACAAAAAGGTCAAAAATATAATGATTTGCAACTATTTGTGTTTGGGCTTTGGTGGTTTTATTTGTATAGTTTGGTCTTTGGGGCACAACAGAAATTGAGGAAGCAAGTAATAGTGTAGAGATGGTTCTTGAAATTTTTGAAAACCGTCTGTTCATACAATTAGATTAGATCCTCTCCATATTAGATTTTTGAGCAATTCTATACTAAAGGTAAGTAGCTTTAATTTCAGTAGAGTTATTACTTAAAATTTTTTTTTTTCACTGTACTGGATTAAACCCAGGGACTCACACATCCTAGGCAAATTACTCCTGAAATATATCCCAGTCCTCTTTTAAAATTTTTAATTTTGAAACAGGGCCTAAGTTGCCCAGGCAGACCTTGAACTTAATCTTCTTGCCTCAGCTTCCCAAGTAGCAAGGACAGCAGGTATGCACCACTGTGCCTCTCTTGAGTTATTACATTACTAATCAGGATACTCAATCTCTAAGCAACACACTGAAAATGCGAGAAAAATATTTTTGTCAATATCTCAAGCCTATTAACTAGTATATACAAACATTTCCTCAAAGATTGGCACTGGGCTGATGTTTTTGCTTTTTAGTACATTCTCTAATATTTTACAGTAAAGTATTGATATTTTTAAATGTTAAATGTTACAAGTTAAAAGTATTAATGTTTTAAATGTTAAAATGTTACAAGTTAAAAGTATTAGTTTATTTTCTGTTGCTATAACAGTATATTTCAGGCTGCAAAATTTGTATTTACTTTTTAGGTTTGTGGAGGCTGGGAAGTCCAGGGTTGAGGAACCTACATCTGGTGAAGGCCTTCTTGCTGCAGGGTCCCATGGCAGATGGTGGGGGCAAGAGGGATTGTGACTGAGTGCAAGAGAGGATGGAACACTTCTATAACTCACTCTTCTAAAAAAACACACTTGTAAACAATGGCATCAATCCATTCCTAAGGACTGAGCCCTCATGACCCTCCAAGCACCTCTTAAAGTTCCCCTCCCAACACCGCTACATTGGGCACTGTTTCCAACATGTGAACTTTGGGGGACAGTTTCAAACTACACCATTAAGTAAATGTTTTCCATGAAGTAACCTCCATGTTTTAATCTATTAATAGAGGAAAATATTCTGACCTATAACAAAGATTTTTTTAGTTCTGATGAAGGAAGAATTACACTGCAACAAACAAACTGTATTATTTGGTTAAAAACAAGCAATCCAAACCCTATCCAGGGTTTTGCAAGGCATAATTTAAAAATATCTAAATAACAAATCCAGTTTTAGAAATCCAATGGATTAACATGATATACCTAACAAACTCAAAATCTGGAGAAAATTTTTATGAAATGTATTTTAGAAAGTTACTCTAATAATTCAAGCAATACACTGGGAGTTCTACTTTTTCAAAATGGTAGTATAGTTGCCTACTATTTTTTAGTTTAAAAAGTAATCTTATGTGCTGTTTGTTAATGTAAGATTGTATAATCAAGGACTTAATTCTTAAAAACTGTTGTTGGTTTATAAAAGTATGTTTAATGAGCAAAAAGCTTGAATGACTGTCATATGTGAAATAAAAATATATTTTTGTCATGAAAATAAACGTGAAGCAAGATGATTTGTGTGAACAGTGCAATTAAAGTTATTTTGCTTCCATTTTTCATTGTAGATCTTATTGCATAGAGGTATATAATTACATTAATCCAATTTCCCCATTGGATTATTTTAAACAATGCAGTAGATGAGCTTTATTTAGTAATTGCCCATTCGTTATCACGTCTTCACAGTAATCAATGGAGAGAACGGCACCTTGCCAAAAGAGCCAGCTCCACGAATCAGCATATTTACAGACCAACTAATAAACTTGAGGAGTATTTGCTGATATATTTACCAACATCAACTTGCAGCAGGTCAGTGGAGTTCCTCACGTGGCTCTCCCTATAGTGGAACTTGCAGGTATTTGATGTCCACTCCATCTTTTGGTGGGGTTGTTCCTGAACAACCAGGAACAGCATCTGGAATCTCGCAAGAAATGCAAATTCTTGAACTTCACCCTAGTGCTTAAGATTCTGAATCAGAAGCAATGGGGATGGATCCCAGAAATCTGCCTTAAGAAGTTCTCCAGGGGATTTCAATGCACATTGAAGTTTGAGAACCACTGCTTTAGTAATTAAAAAGTATTCAGGCTCAATATGGATCCCATTTTGAAATTCATTACATAGCCAAACTACAAGTAATAGGTGCTGAAGTTTATTTAGGCAGTTTATTAGGTTAATGATTTGATAGTTGTGGTAGGATGAAGAATGGCGTCCCCAAAATGTCACATCCTAATCCCCTTAAATTGAAAATGTTATCTCACATGGTGAAAGGGACTTTATAGATGTGATTGAGGATCTTTACATGGGGAGATGATCCTGCATAATCTGGGTGGACTTACAGCAATGACAGGGGTCTCTTATTTTTATTTATTTAGGTCCCTGGGATGTAACCCAGAGGTGCTAAACACTGAGCCACATGCCCAGCTCCTTTTATTTTTCGAGATAGGGTCTTGCTAAGTTGCTAAGGCCGACTTTGAACTTGTGATCTTCATGCCTCAGCCTCCCAAGCCATTGGGGTGCTTCACTGCACCTGGCTGACTAGGGTCTTTATGAGAGAAGTATGGAGATACTACCACCCGGCTGGACTGGAAGGTGGAGGAGGAAGCCACAAATGAAGGACCACAGGTGGCCTCTGGAAGCTGCAAAAGGAGGGTCTTTTTTTTTGGCAGTACTAGGGATCGAACTCAGGGCCTTATGCTTGCAAGGCAAGCACTCTACCAGCTGAGCTATCGCCCCAGCCCTAAAAGGAGGGTCTTATGTCCTCCAGGACCTTGACTTTAGGACTTCTGACTTCCAGAAGTCTAATAAACATGTTTTCAAAAAGTTGTTATAATGTTTTATAGCAAGCAGTAGTAGGAAAATAATACAACTGCATATTCTCCTTTTCAAGAAAGACCTGAAACTTGATTTAAGAATCTTGAAGGGATGAGGTGAATTATGGAAGATTCGGGTCCAGGGCTGCTAGACGTTTTGCATCAAAACCAGAATTCCCAAGGCAACGAGATTGGCCTTGAAGCTAAATTTTTCCTACCCCAATCTAAAAGTAACCTTTTCCTGGCCTTTGAATTAAATTTGTGGATTTGCTCCTTCCGGATACTGCCATTTGTCATTGCTTCCATCTGACTGCTTTTAAAAGGTCTGGGGAAAGTGACTTGATAGGGTGGCATCTTCTATCACTGAACTGTGAATGGGTTTAGCAGTATTGCTTTCCAAAACTATCTTAGCACATGAAGGGTGACTAGGTACTTCTACTTTTAGATGTATATTGATTTTAATTTCTATAGACCTTAAAAAGTAAGTTTAAACTTTGGCATGTTAAGGTGAAATCTTTGGCTCTAGTCCAAATTCTTTATAATCAAGGCCCAGGATAAAGTAATTAATTGGCAACCACGTAGTTAATTTATTCACTTGACAAATAATTTATCTTGCCCCATAAATGTTGCTCATTGATTTTATTTTTTTTTTGGGTGCTGGGGATTGAACCCAGGGCCTTGTGCTTGCAAGGCAAGCACTCTACTGACTGAGCTATCTCCCCAGCCCTACTCATTGATTTTAAAATGTGACTTTTAAAAGTAAGCCTTTGAAGGAAAATGTTAATTTCAACTTAATACCATTTAAAATGTAAACAAATGAGGAAACTTCCATATAACTTAGCAATTTAGAATATAGCAATATGCTATATTCTCCTTTTGTACACTAGGAATTTGTACTTTGAGTGTAAAGAGAACAGGAAATGTCTGTCTAGTTTCCCTATAACCTGGTCTGGATATAAACTTCCCCTTAAGCTCGAGCTACCTTTCTCCATGAAAGCATGCATTCATTGCCAAGCTTAGGGCAAGGCATCAGACACTAAGATGGAAGTGGGTTGTGAGCTACTCCAGTGTATTGTACTTGGCAGGTTGTTTCTGAGTCTGAATCCTGAACACAGTGGTGGCAGTCTCCTTCCCAGGAGTGAGGTGGGCCTGGTGTCCCTCCACCATTAAAGATTAACCTTCATATCTCCAAAGGTATTGAGATAGGAATTTAGGATAAAAAGAGAGATACTGAGTCTTAAAGGAAACACCTATGAGCCTTTGAATGTGGAAAGCACAGCTGTAAATCTTGGCCCATGCCCTATAAAAGGAGGGAAGTACACAAGGGCAGGGGAAAACTGCAGATCCACCCTGGCTCCACCTCCAGTCTGGCTCCTAATACGGTCTTTCTACAAATATTGGACCCTCAGCCCAAGGCGGGCCTTCTCACTCTTGAGATGGACTGCATTCTCCCTTGAAGGGTATCTACTTCCTAAATAAACCTGTCAATGCTTTTGGTTTGTGCTGAAAAAAAAAAATTTTTTTTTAAGTTCCTCTGAAAAGCAACTTTAGAAACAGTGGCTGACTGTGGATTCCCAAGTGAACCCAATAATTCCCAACTTCTGGGGTTCACACTCTTTTATAACTTCTCTACACCTGTTTTAAGTTGCTAAGTTTATAGTAATTTATTATGCAGAATAGAAAGCTAATATAGGAATCTTAAAATATAAAGAGTAAAAAGAGAAAAGTAATATTGAGTTACTGGCCATGTGGGGCATTTATTAATGAAGATCAAACATCCGAAGGGCAGTCTTTAATGCTCATTTCCATGATTTTAAGGGTCGATAACTCCTTCTCATGATTACTGTTACCATTGACGCTAGAGAACCGCACAGGTTGGGAGGGTGATGTGCTAAGACAACATAATTCATCTGAAGCATCAACCTTCTCGGTGTCACTATCACCTTCAATGACACACACAGAGGTTTCTTGGTTTATTAAATCGTCCGAAATACTTGGATTGTTTTCATCCCAAATTGAAGGTTTAAAATTTGTTTCATCATTCACCTGCTGAATTAAAACCCCTTCTGAATACTTCGATTTACAGGTGGGTAAGAAAAATTCACTTGATAGAGAGAACATCTCTTTTTCATCCTTTGGTGCAGATGATAACATATCTAAAGCCTTTCGGTATTGTTGGTGTTCCTGTTGAATTGCTGTAACGTGTTCATTTTTATATTCATCTTGTTCTGAATTCACAGTCCTGAGGAAATTCAACATGTTGACCTTCTTTAGCTTTACGGAATTTTCTTCAGACGTGCAGCCCAAATCTACCTTCAGGCCATTCAGCAGATGGCGCATTTTTCCCTAGGATTAAGAAAATAATAATGTAATTATGAGAATAATCACATCAATTAAACTAATCCAATCAAATCACTTTTGTCTGCGGTGCTGCTAATCTCAGCAGGGATTAACACATTCCTTCTACTGCCCCTGCTTCCCCCACTGCTACCCCCACAAAAAGTGCAAGGGAAAAAGTGCTTGGTTTTAATGCATGCTTTGCAGGTACAGAAAACTTAAAATTTCTGTATTAGAATTCATCTAATGAGGTTCTTAGGAAAGACAAACCTCGTCCAAGCGCTGTTTATTTTGCTCTATATGTCGCTCAAACAGTCGTTCTAAAAACCTAAAAATGACAAAAATGTTAATGTCTTAAAATCAGAATATCAACTAAATACAAACTAGCCACATAATACCCAAACTACTGAAAGATGGAAAATATTTTTAGATCAATCCTTTTCTCTTGAAGCTAAAGACTAACCCCACCCTAACAGGTGTCAAGTTCTCCAGTTTGGAAGCCAGATGACTTCCATTACGCATTTGTTTCAAGTTCCACAATGGATGCCAATGTTTCAGAAAAACTGTATGCTGCTTACATTTCTGTGAATAAAATATTTTTAGTGAGGCACAAAGATTCTTCCACACCCACTCCCAAAAGTTCTCCCCAAACAATAAATGTGAACATCAAAAGTTTCTCCTGGCTGGGGACAGAGCTCAGTTTGTAGAGTGCTTGCCTGTCAAGCACAAGGTCCTGGGTTTAATCCCTAGCACCGCAAAAAAAAAGTTTCTCCTTCCCTGTCTTTCGCATACATACACACACTCAGAATCAAGCCCTAAAGATAATCCTCTTAGAGATATTTTACAATGGTTCCTAAACTATACATGAAAAATTCCTCTGATCTTAAGTCCACATAATAACCTAAAAGTTCCCACTTACAAGTTCCACGAAGAGCTAGATATTTGTGCTAGACACCCAATAATCATGTTTCCTTTAATTCTGACCAATCATAGGAAAGAACAGTATTGTTAAAATGATTTTTAGGATGAGAAAACAACATCTCTAAGAGAATAGTTTAGGTCTCACGTCATTGAGACAATTTAACCAAGATGCGACAGGTTGCAGAGAATTTATTCTTTTGACTACACCATACTCATTTATCACATTGACTGTCAATAGGTTCTTTAAAAAACAATTGATTTATGTTATGAGCCAATCTTAGAGTTAGTAACTCTAAATTATTTAATATTTCTTTAAAAGTCCAAGAAACCTATATTTTACTTTTTATAGCTACTGTCAACATTTTGCAATATTCATGCTTCGGCATTTTTCTATGCTTACGTATTTCTTTACCAAAACTGCTCGACTATATATATTTTGAATATCTTTCTGTACCAATAAATCTACTTCTGCAACTGTGTGTGTGTGTGGTGCTGGGGATGGAACCCTGGGTCTCGCACACGCTAGACAAGTGCTCCACCACTAAGCCACACTCTCAGGCCTACCGCCGCACTATTTTAAATTACTGAACAGAACTCACTCTAACAAATATTCTACAGTTTGTTCAACCAAACCTTTACTATTCAACATTTAGGTAGATTCCATTTTTTGGTGCTATTATTTAAAAGTGCTGCAATAGTCTTGTCATTTAAGAAAAAAATGTAAAATTTTAAGCATAAATACATATGCTTTTATATGCAAACTTTTGTTTGACATCTTAACCATTTTTAAATGCACATTCAGTAGTGTTAAATATATTCACATTGTTTGGAAACAGCTCTAAAATATTTTCATCTTGCAAATCTGAAACTCTATCCATTATGCAATTTTTTTGTGATTTTTTTTAAAGCAACTTTAAAAATAAGAGGTAATTACTGCCAAAAAACTTGGGTCCTTTTGATATAGCTTTTTATTCCAATAATGAAAATGTGGGCTTTAATTAAAAAAAAAACTTGATGTAAGGACAGAAATAATTCATTGGAGATGTCTGCACTTGGCAAATTATTACAACTGAGAAAGCATGAAGAATATATAACAGGGTCCCCTATGCTCCATAACACAGCCAAGTAGACCCTAGGGCCCGATGAATTTTAGATATATATACATTCAAGCTAGATTCAGGACACAACTTCCTTAGGATATGCAATACCTTATCTGGTTTTGCAAACTTTCCATTTCACTTACAATATGCAAATCTAGCTTTTAATTTGTTCTCATTTTTCATGTCTAATAGTAGTAATGGTTGTTAATAAAAATGCTTGCTTTTGATTATTGTGACAGTTTCGGATTAGTAAAATGGGATTATACAGCTTTGTAAATAAGAAGAAAAAATTAATATTAATAGTCTACTATAACTAAGAGATATAATAATACTTAAATGAATGAAATGTTCATTCTTTTCTATAATTTACCCAAACTCTGGACTGGCCCTAGAACATAAATTAAACATTCTCTACTTGCTATCAACTATAAGAATATGATCTTGAAAAAGCAACATAATCTTTCATTTTTTAATGTGTAAAAATAACTAAGAAATTAACACCATATGAAAAACATTTATTGTGCAACTCAGCTGGCATAACACAAATTTAAAAATCTAACCTGTTTGAAAATAAACCAAGTTTCAAAATTTCATCGGTTACATCTTCAATGAAACTCAGATATGACAGTTCTTCATCACTGGGAAGGCAATACAGAACAGAAAAATCATTGCTTATTTCTTCTGAAAACTACAGGCAACACGGCTATCGAGTCAGAAATAGCTATCTCTATATTATAAATGCACTTCCATTAACTATCACTGGAGAGGATATCACTTGAAAGGAATATCATAAATAAGTTTTACTTTCTCAAATTATGCAAAGATAAGTATTTACTGAAAGTGAGAAGATATTACTTAATAGAGGAAAATACAGCTTTCTACAACATCCATAGCAGTTAAAAAAAAAAAAAATTAGGAGAATTAAAACAAAAGAGCAGAGGGCACAAGGGTCACCAGATGTGGTCTCCCCTGGGAGCAAGTGTCTCTGAGCAATGTTTGCATTTTCTCTGGCTCCTGACCATGTCGGGCAACAGAGATGCATCCCTCTGCATCGCCCTTGTAGGAGGGAAGGGGAAGCTGTTCAGAGAAGCAGGAGCTTTAACTATGAAGTCCTCTTTTGCTCAGAGGAAGCAACTTGTATTAAGATTGGGAAATTTACTGAGAAGAAAAATTTGTTATGTTCTCAAAATGTTCGAAGAATAGAAAAAAATCTAATGGCAAATTTGTGAACATCAATGCAACAGTAATTTTTAATTACTTAGACATTTCTTTATTATACTATCTTATGAGATTAACTACATTTTAGAAGCTTTATATGGAAATGAGAACACTATTATAAGTTGATTTTAATTAGCTGAAATTAGTGAATTAAAAGAAAAATAGCAAGTATAAAAATAATTATGGAATAAGCAAATATAAGGGGAAGAATAAGAAAATCAGATAATAGATTAAAATGCTGTATCAAAAGTTACTCTTTTGTTTTGTTTTTAGATATCCATGACACTAGAGTGTATTTTGACGTGTCATACATACATGGAGTGCAACCATTCCAATTTGTATCTCATTCTTGTGGATGTACATGATGTGGAGGTATACTGGTCATGTATTCATATATGAGCACAGGAAAGTTATGTCTGATTCATTCTACTGTCTTTCCTATTCCCATTCCCTCATCCCTTCCTTTGATTCCCCTTTGTCTAATCCAATGAACTTCAATACTTCCCCTACCTTGTTGTGGGTTAGCATCCACAAAATCAGAGAGAACATTTGGCCTCTGGTTTTTTTGGGACTGCCTTATTTCACTTAGCATGATATTCTCCAATTCCATCCATTTATCAGCAAATTCGTTCTTCTTTATGGATGAGTAATATTCCATTGTGTATATGTACCTCAGTTTCTTTATCCATTCATCTGTTGCAGGGCACCCTAGGTTGGTTCCATAGCTTGCCTACTGTGAATGAAGCTGCTACAAACACTGAGGTGGTTGCATTACTGCAGTATGGTGTTTTAAGTCCTTTGGGTATAAGCCAAGGAGTGGGATACCTGGGTCAAATGGTGGTTCCATTCCAAGTGTCTAAGAAATCTCCATACTGCTTTCCAGAGTGGTTGCACCAATTTGCAGTCCCTCAGCAATGTATGAGCAAACCTTTTTCCGCACATCCTCACCAACATTTATTATTGCTTATATCTTGTTAATTGCCATTCTGACTGGAGGGAGATGAAATCTCAGTGTAGTTTTTAATTTGCATTTCTCTAATTGCTATAGATGTTCAACATTTTTTCATATAATTTTGACCATTCATATTTCTTCTGTGAAGTGATCATTCAGTTACTTTGCCCATTTATTGATTAGGTTGGTTTTTTTGGTGTTTTTTCAGTTCTTTGTATATCCTGGAGATTAATCTCTGAGGTGCATGCAAGTAGTAAAAGATTTTCTCTCCTGTAGGCTCTCTGATTATGTTCTTGATTGTTTCCTTTGCTGTGAAGCTTTTTAGTTTGATGCCATCCCATTTATTGATTCTTGATTTTACTTATGCTTTAGGAATCTGATTAAGTCTGTTCATAAGCCAACATGATGGAGAGTTGGGCCAACTTTTTCTTCTAGTAGATGCAGGGTCTGTGGTCTAATGCCTAGGTCCTTGATCCACTCTGAGTTGAATTTTGTGCAGGGTGAGATATATAGGTTCAATTTCAATCTACTACATATGGATTTCCAGTTTTCCCAGCACCATTTATTGAATAGGCTATCTTTTCTGCAATGTATGTTTATGGCGACTTTGATATTAACTGTATTTATGTGGGTGTGCCTCTGTGGTTTCTTTTCTGCTCCATTGCTCTTCAATTCTGTTTGTGCCAATACAAAGTTGTTTTTGTTACTATAGCTCTGAAATATAATTTAGGGTTGGGTATTGTGATGCTTCCTGCATTACTTTTCTCTCTAAGGATTGTTTTGGCTATTCTGGGTCTTTTTATTTTTCCAAATGAATTTCATGACTGCTTTTTCTATTTCTAAGAACAGGAAATTCCACTGAATCTGTGTAGTTCCTTTGGTAGTATGGCCATTTTGACAATATTAATTCTGCCTATCCAAGAACTTGGGAGATCTTTCCATCTTCTAAGGTTTTCTTCAATTTCTTTCTTTAGTGTTCTGTAGTTTTCATTGTAGAGGTCATTCACCTCTTTTGTAAGATTGATTCCCAAGTTTTTTTTTTTTTTTTGAAGCTATAGTAAATGGGATAGTTTTCCTGATTTCTCTTTCAGCTGATTTGTGTATAGGAAAGTAATTAATTTATGGGTGTTAATTTTATATCCTGCCACTTTGCTAAATTTGTTTATGAGTTCAAGAAACTTTCTGGTAGAACTTTTTTTTGATGAGGTCTGTTGCCCAGCCTGACCTCGAAGTCCTAGGCTCAAGCAATTCTGCCTCAGCCTCCTTAGTTTGGGATTACAGGCACATTCCACAGTACCAGGCGCAAAAGTCACATTTTAAAACTGAATCACAGGGTTTTGCTTGCTTATAAAAGCAGCCAAGCTTGGGAATAAATAAAACTATAAAATAGGGGCTGGAGAGATAGCTCGGTTGGTAGAATGCTTGTCTTGCAAATACAAGGTCCTGAGTTCAATCCCTAGCACCGCAAAACAAAACAAAACAAAACAACAAAAAAAACCCCACTATAAAATAGATTATTTTCCCTTAAAAATGTAAATTAACTAAAACAATATTAAGAACTACAATTATAAATCTGCAAAGAACTGAAGTTAGAAATCTCTATGAAGAACAATCCTGAACTACTAAAAATATGTATTTCTTGAAAACTCTTCTTTATTATTTTAATGTACAAAAATACCACCATTTTATAAATATGGTAGCTATTATCAACTTAGGGAAAAAATTATACTGGAGATAAAAATGAAGTGAAAGTTATTCCAGAAAATTCTCAGAATTTTCTCAAATTCAGCATGTTTTACATGACTGATGATCTAAAACAGGTGGTAAAAGATATTAGTAGTTCAATCCTGATTTATTTTATAATTGCTTCTATGATTCTTAATTTCTTTTTTGGAACTAGAGACTAAACCTAGAAGCATTCTTCTACTGAGTTACATCCCCACAAATCTTTTGAAACATTTTGAGATAGGGTCTCATTAAATTACCCAGGGAGGCCTCAAAATTTTCAATCCTCCTGCCTCAGCCTCCAGAGTAGCTTAGATTACAGGTGTGTGCCACAGGGGCTGGGGAGGGCTGTCTGTGATTCTTAATTCTTGATTCTCACTAAGCAGAATGAAATGGTTAAAAAGATCTTACTTGGAGTAGGTTTTATTTTCTGAAGGAAGCTGCACAGCATACGGACACACTGTCCTAGAAAGAGAAAGTTAAAATATTTTAGCAAAACATTTTGGTGGGCATACAATAAGTATTCCTATGCTTTGGAATTTTTAAAGCTTTTCATATCCATGATTTAATTTAATCTTCTTCAAAAAAACCTAGTTGGTTATGTTGGTTTGGTATTATTTTTCCCATTTACTAATGAGCTCACCAAAGATCAAAAAGGCTAAGTGGCTTGTCAAGATTAATGTTAGCTAGTAGTATAGGTAGATATTTAACTGAAGATCTAGTTACAAATTCAACATCTTTTTAAAAACTATACTATGGCACTTCCCTAATACAATGACCATTTTTAATAATAAGTAATGCTAAAAACATATTTTCGTGTGGAAATTTTTGTTTAGCTGGTCATTATGATTAATTGTCGTTATTGTTATATTACCGTTAATTAATTCCAAGGTCTTAATTCAGGTATACTCAATTATAATATTTTACTTTACTTCTTTTTTATAGAAACTATTAGAAAAGATACATATTCATTTGAATCATTCTTTATATTCATTTCAGTCTGGCTCAAGAGCAGCTTATAAATATTAAGTTCTATGTGTTGAAGCACTAGGAATTTTAAGGACAGAGAGGGTTAACAATGAATTCCCTGTGGCCTTAGCAGGTGAGTTCTTCCTAGCAAACACCTGAGGTTTGAGAAGCAGGGTCCTGAGGGGATGGCATGCATTTTCTTTCTGCTCTGCTTCATATTACCTCATTCTTGCCTTTTACATTATCTACTCTTTCTTCTACCTCCTTCATTTCATATCCAATCTTGGATACTGGAAATGCAATTGATAGCTAAAACGACCAAGGGTTCTCTACACCGGCTATCTATCATTTTTGTTTAGGTGTAGTTTTCCACAATTACTGAACATGATCAGTATTTCCTTAGAGTGCCTCCCCCACAGGAGGGACAGATCCAACAGTAGCACACGGGGATATTCAAAATCATAAATTAAGACTCCTCAAATGGTCAGGTTCTTCAGTCCGACTGCCATGTAAACTGGTCAACAGCACTGCCAGGAACTGTCTTGGGGACAATTCTTTTTTATATGAATAGGGATGACAAATAATATAAGCTAGTGTCCCTTTTTCCTTTATTAATGTATAAACAAAATCAATTCATTGAAACCTTTATTGAGCACATAACTTTGTAAAATTTCCTTGGTAATACTACCTGAATCATATAACACAAAATAGACTGAAGCATATAATTACATTACTTATGTTGTAAATACTATATGTCTGTTATACAGGAGAGCAATTAGATTGAGATAGCTGAAATTATCTTCCTATAAATGGTTACCTTTGTGAGGAAGGTTGCAGAGTACCATCTTTAATCATGTGCCATCTTAAGTCATGCCCTTGGATGGGTAAAGGGGTTATTTCTTCTTTGGTGCCATATGTCATGTAATTAGATGGCTGGGAATATAATAAAAAGAATAAATAATTTGCTTCAAAAGTGCAATGTGAAAGCAGAAATAAAACAAAACATAGCAAATTTCAAGGAAAATGAACTGAAAAATCCAGTAAAAGTAACTGATATGACAAAAATGTTTTAGAATAATTTCTTTAACCAATTAGCACTTCTTTTCTTAAACTTATTTAAAGTAAGATAAAATGACTTATTTCTCATATTTTAATGAGCAACATTTTAAGTGACATTAAGAAATCAAAACATAATGAGAAAATGAAGCAAATTTGCAACTTTCAAGTTTATTTGAAAAAAAAAAAGCCCCTTTATTCAAAATTCAAATAGCCATTTCAAACGTTGATATCTCAAATACCCAAGCAGTGGCAGTACTAGAAGCATGACCAATAATATTAATAAACAGACAAAGATAACAGCAGCTTACTTTTACATAATCCTTTATGTCACCAAGTCAAGCATTTATTTGCACCATTAGATTTAATCTTTTTTTTTTTTTTGCGGTATTGGGGATCGAACTAGATTTAATCTTTACAAGGCTAATTTATTTGGAGTGTCTTTATAATTTTGAGAGTGTGGTTAAAATATGGACCTATCAGTTACTACTCTTACTGGTATCCTCAAATCAGTTGCTGATGTCACTGATTCTATGCGGAACCACCATTTTCTTGCATGGTTAAGGATGAACATTTGGACTAGAATTTCATAAAGATGGACTTCTGCCTTAGTTTGTCTACAGAGCTAACTCTTCATAAAATGCAAGTTAGTAACAGCTATCATTTATTAAGTCCTTACAAGGCTAGGAACACTATCTACATTTCTTACTCCTTCCAAGGATTCTGCACATTAATTAGTTTTTCTAGATAAGGACACTCAGTTCTCATCCAACAAGTATTTTGTTCTTGAGCCTTAAGTGGCAGGGCCCTATGTCAAACAGCTATTAATTGTTGAAAGGGAAACCTACCATATCTCAAATACCCAAGCAGTGGTATTTTCATAAGAGAAGAGGAAAGTTGAGTGTGATTACTTTTGTATTTCTGATTCTGTGTTTGACATTTTAATAGACAAACCATTTTTAAAGCAATAAATTTAAGTTAGGACCCAAGTGCATGATGCATGGTTAAGACCCCCAATCTGGGGAAGGGTAGTCTTAAAATCAGACTTAAAGCTATTTTAAAAGAAATGATTGCTAAGTAGTCAACATGCAGATAATCCAATAATGAGCACGATGTTTTAGAAAAGTAAAGGTAGGCGTCGGTCGGAACTTCTGCCTACTTGCTGCAGTTTCCGCAGGTGCCCCAATCTCCTTGGAGTTGCAGCCTGGAAGTCTGTTCACAGGACGCAGGATTCAAGAGAGGAGATAGTGAGAGACTTGGGACCAACTCAAAGCCGCCGGGTGAGTCTCTCCCATTGGGGAGGCATCCCAGATGGGGCAGAAGCCCCGGAACACAGGGAACTTTGTGTAGTAGAGTTGTTCGGCGAGATGCCCCTCCCCCCACTGGAGCGGTAAACACGGACAACTGGGATCATTGTAGAGGAGGCGGCTCAGCACAGCGCTGGGACTCGGAGCAACCACTGGGGCTCCGGGCGGCTGCCTGAGGAGGAGCAGCGTGGGGAGCTGTTTGGACTCAGAGCGACCGCTTCTGAACACCGGGGGGTTGCCCGGAGGAAGAGGAGGAGCGTGGCGGGTCGCTTGGTCTAGGAGTGACCGCATCAGAGCCACAGGCGGTTGCCAGAGGAGGAGGCGAGTGGTGAGTTGTTTGGACTCAAAGCGACCGCTCCTGAACACCGGTGGCCTGCCTGGAGGAGGAGCGCGATGGGTCACTTGGTCTCCAAGAGACAGCTCCTGAACGCCCGGGGGGCTACCCCGAGGAGGAGGAGGAACAGGGCGGGTCACTTGGACTCGGAGTGACTGCCTAGGGCTATGGGCAGTTGGTGGGAGGAGGAGACGCACAGTGAGTTGCTTGGACTCCTAGTGACTGTGTTGGAACACCGGGCGGCTGTCCGGAGGAAGAGGTGTGTGGCGGGTCTCTGGGACTCAGAGCTATTGTACAGGGCTCCAGGTGGCGGCTCAGAGGAGGGGCCGTATAGCCAGGCGATTAGGTGCAGAGCAGGGTCCCAGGACCTAGGTGGCTTTTTGGTGGAAGAGCCGCACAGAGACACACTTGGGGGGGAGCGAAGATTCCAGGACTGCAGGCAGATTCTCTGAGGAGAGGCAGCCTAAGGAGACTCGTCTGCGAAGGGTGAGGCTCCCAGGCCCAGGAGATAGGTCCGGGCCCCTGGGAACGTTGCAGAGGAAGACAGACCAGCCCAGGCGGTAGTTGTAGATTGAGGGGAACCTCTAGGAGGGGAACTGACCAGTGACACCTCCCCACCGGGTGAGTCTTCCCTGCCGGGTGAGGTTTTCCCACAAGGACGGTAAAACCAGAGACACAGGAACAAACAGGCCTTGCCTCAGCCCGCAGCCTAGTTCCCCTTTGGATGACCATTGGTCAACAAGTGGAGACACCTCTGACCACTAGCAGGGAATATACCCCACCTGAGGGTCACCACACCTAGAGAGGCAGCTTCTTCGTGGAGCTCCGCATTATCAACTTCCTCCAAGACTTCAGGCCACTGAAGGATAAGAGGGGATATACTAGCAATCTTCAGGGACATTATAAGTCAATAGAGGAAATCTGCAATATCTTAATGACCCACTGATTCCTGAACAATATGAGAAAACAAGGGAAGAAAATGCCCCAAACAAATCTAGATGTTACATCAATAAAATCCAATGACAGCATGGCAGAAGAAATGACAGAAAGGGAGTTCAGAATGTACATAATTAAAATGATCAGGGAAGCAAACGATGAGATGAAAGAGCAAATGCAGGCATTGAATGATGAGATGAAAGAGCAAATGCAGGCATTGAATGATAGCACCAATCGCAGTTAAAAGAGCAAATACAGGAAGCAAAAGATCATTTCAATAAAGAGTTAGAGATATTGAAAAAAAACCAAACAGAAATCCTTGAAACGAAGGAAACAATAAACCAAATTAAGAACTCCATAGAAAGCATAACCAATAGGATAGAACACCTGGAAGACAGAACTTCAGATATTGAAGACAAAATATTTAACCTTGAAAACAAAGTTGAACAAACAGAGAAGATGGTAAGAAATCATGAACAGAATCTGCAAGAACTATGGGATATCATAAAAAGGCCAAATTTGAGAATTATTGGGATTGAGGAAGGCTTAGAGAAACAAACCAAAGGAATGAACAATCTATTCAATGAAATAATATCAGAAAATTTCCCAAATCTGAAGAATGAAATGAAAAATCAAGTTCAAGAGGCTTATAGGACTCCAAATACACAAAATTACAACAGACCCACACCAAGGCACATTATAATGAAAATACCTAACATACAAAATAAAGACAGAATTTTAAAGGCTGTGAGAGAAAAGAACCAAATTACATTCAGGGGGAAACCAACATGGATATCAGAGATTTTTCAATCCAGACCCTAAAAGCTAGAAGGCCCTGGAACAACATTTTTCAAGCTCTGGAAGAAAATGGATGCCAACCAAGAATCTTATACCCAGCAAAACTTACCTTCAAATTTGATGATGAAATAAAATCTTTCCATGATAAACAAAAGCTAAAAGAATTTACAAAAAGAAAGCCAGCATTACAGAACATTCTTAGCAAAATATTCCATGAGGAAGAGATAAAAAACAAAGAAGCAAATCAGCAAAGGGAGGAATTATCCTAAAGGAACTGTCAAATAAAGGAGGAACCAAGTTGTGTCAAAAAAATTAATAAATAAATAAATAAAATTTAAAAAATGAACCAAATGACCAGGAATACAAATCATATCTCAATAATAACCCTGAATGTTAATGGCCTGAATTCATCAATCAAAAGACATAGACTCGCAGATTGGATTAAAAAGAAAGATCCAACAATATGTTGCCTGCAAGAGACTCACCTCATAGAAAGAGATGCCCATAGACTAAAGTTGAAAGGATGGAGAAAAACATACCATGCACATGGACTCAGCAAAAAAGCTGGAGTATCCATCCTCATTTCAGATAATGTGGACTTCAAGTCAAAGTTAGTCAGAAGGGATAAAGAAGGACATTTCATACTGCTTAAGGGAAGCATAAATCAGCAAGATATAACAATCATAAACATCTATGCCCCAAACAGTGGCTCATCCATGTATGTCAAACAAATCCTTCTCAATTTTAGAAACCAAATAGACCATAACACAATAATACTAGGTGATTTTAACACGCCTCTCTCACCACTGGACAGATCTTCCAAACAAAAATTGAACAAAGAAACCATAGATCTCAATAACACAATCAATAATTTAGACTTAACAGACATTTATAGAATATACCATCCAACCAAGAGCGAATACACTTTCTTCTCAGCAGCACATGGATCCTTCTTGTCGGGGTACTGCAGGCCCCCAGCCCTTCGGCGTGGCCAAGATGGCGCCTGGCAAGGTGCCAAGGAAGTGCTGAGAACAAAACCAGGTACCTCCAGCAGACTAATACTCTCTGCCAACAAGTGGCGTATTTTGAGGAAGTTAATGTGATTGGCCATGGGTCCTCGTGGACACTGCATGATTGCTATATCCACACTATTGTGCTCCATTACTGTCCATGCTTTCCCCTCGTGATCTATAAGCTGATTGGTTGTTGTATGTAATGTAAGGCGCTTGCAAGAGCGGCCCGCGGCTGCTGGCCAGCCAGAAGAAGCAGACTGCGGAAAATAAAGAACTTGCCCTGATCCGGTTTCGTGTTTCTCTGCGGGCAGGGGACGCGACACCTTCTATAAAATAGACCATATATTATGCCACAAAGCTAATGTTAGCAAATACAAGAAGATAGAGACACTATCTTGTATTCTATCAGATCATAATGGATTGAAGTTAGAAATAAATGAAAGAGTAAAAAACAGAAACTACTCCAACACCTGGAGATTAAACAACATGCTATTATATGATGAATGGATAACAGAAGATATTAGGAAGGAAATTAAAAAATTCTTAGAGGTCAATGAGAACAAAGAAACATCATATCAAAATCTCTGGGACACTATGAAAGCAGTACTTAGAGGAAAATTTATTTCATGGAGCGCATTTAATAAAGAAGTAAAACTCAACAAATAAACGACCTAACACTACAGCTCAAAGCCCTAGAAAAAGAAGAACAGACCAACACCAAAAGTAGTAGAAGACAGGAAATAGTTAAACTCAGAGCTGAAATCAACGAAATTGAAACAAAAGAAACAATACAAAAAATTGACAAAATAAATAGTTGGTTCTTCGAAAAAATAAACAAAATTGATAAACCTTTAGCCACACTAACAAAGAGAAGACGAGAGAAAACCCAAATCACTAAAATTCGGAATGAACAAGGAAATATCACAACGGACACGACTGAAATACAAAAAATAATTAGAAGCTTTTTTGAAAATCTATACTCCAACAAAATAGAAAATTTCGAAGACATCAACAGGTTTCTAGAGACATATGAATTGCCTAAACTGAACGAGGAGGACATACACAATTTAAATAGACCAATTTCAAGTAATGAAATAGAAGAAGTCATCAATAGCCTACCAACAAAGAAAAGTCCAGGACCAGATGGGTTCTCAGCCGAGTTCTACAAAACCTTTAAAGAAGAGCTCATTCCAATACTCCTCAAAGTATTCCATAGAAGAGGAGGGAACCCTCCCAAACTCATTCCATGAAGCCAATATTACCCTGATACCTAAACCAGACAGAGACACATCGAGGAAAGAAAATTTCAGACCAATGTCCTTAATGAACATCGACGCAAAAATTTTAAACAAAATTTTAGCAAATCACATACAAAAACATATTAAAAAGATCATGCACCATGATCAAGTGGGTTTCATCCCAGGGATGCAAGGTTGGTTCAACATCAGGAAATCAATAAATGTAATTCACCATATCAATAGACTTAAAGTCAAGAATCACATGATTATTTCAATAGATGCAGAAAAAGCATTTGATAAAATACAGCACCCCTTCATGCTCAAAACACTAGAAAAAATAGGGATAGTGGGAACGTTCCTTAACATTGTAAAGGCCATCTATGCTAAGCCCATGGCTAATATCATTCTAAATGGTGAAAAACTGAAAGCATTCCCCCTTAAAACTGGAACAAGGCAGGGATGCCCTCTTTCACCACTTCTTTTCAATATCGTCCTTGAAACTCTAGACAGAGCAATTAGACAGACCAAAGAAATTAAAGGGATACGAATAGGAAAAGAAGAACTCAAACTATCCCTATTTGCTGATGATATGATTATATACTTAGAGGAACCAGAAAATTCCACCAGAAAACTTTTAGATCTCATAAGTGAATTCAGTAAAGTAGCAGGATATAAGATCAATGCACATAAATCTAATGCATTTTTATACATAAGTGATGAATCTTCAGAAAGAGAAATTAGGAAAATTACCCCATTCACAATAGCATCGAAAAAAATAAAATACTTGGGAATCAATCTCACAAAAGAGGTGAAAGACCTCTACAATGAGAACTACAGAACACTAAAGAAAGAAATTCAAGAAAACCTTAGAAGATGGAAAGATCTCCCATGTTCTTGGATAGGAAGAATTCATATTGTCAAAATGGCCATACTACCAAAAGTGCTATATAGATTCAATGCAATTCCAATTAAAATCCCAATGATGTACCTTACAGAAATAGAGCAAGCAATTATGAAATTCATCTGGAAGAATAACAAACCCAGAATAGCTAAAGCAATCCTTGGCAGAAAGAGTGAAGCAGGGGGTATCGCAATACCAGATCTTCAACTCTACTACAAAGCAATAGTAACAAAAACAGCATGGTATTGGTACCAAAATAGAAAGGTGGATCAATGGTACAGCATAGAGGACACGGACACAAACCCAAATAAATAAATTTTCTCATACTAGACAAAGGGGCCAAAAATATGCAATGGAGAAAAGATAGCCTCTTCAACAAATGGTGCTGGGAAAACTGGAAATCCATATGCAACAGAATGAAACTAAACCCATATCTCTCACCATGCACGAAACTAACTCAAAATGGATTAAGGACCTCGGAAGCAGACCAGAGACCTTGCATCTTATAGAAGAAAAAGTAGGTCCAGAGCTTCAACATGTCGGCTTAGGACCAGACTTCCTCAACAGGACTCCCATAGCACAAGAAATAAAAGCAAGAATCAATAACTGGGATAGATTCAAACTAAAAAGCTTTCTCTCAGCAAAGGAAACTATCAGCAATGCAAAGAAAGAGCCTACAGAGTGGGAGAAAATCTTTGCCAATCATACTAAAGATAGAGCACTAATCTCCAGAATCTATAAAGAACTCAAAAAACTCTACACCAAGAATGCAAATAATCCAATCGACAAATGGGCTAAGGAAATGAATAGACACTTCACAGAAGAAGATCTACAAGCAATCAACAAACATATGGAAAAATGTTCAACATCTCTAGTAATAAGAGAAAGGCAAATCAAAACCACCCTAAGATTCCATCTCACCCCAATTAGAATGGCGATTATCAAGAATACAAGCAACAACAGGTGTTGGCGAGGATGTGGGGAGAAAGGTACACTCATACATTGCTGGTGGGGCTGCAAATTAGTGCAGCCACTCTGGAAAGCAGTGTGGAGACTCCTTAGAAAACTTGGAATGGAACCACCATTTGACCCAGCTATGCCACTCCTTGGCCTATACCCAAAGGACTTAAAATCAGCATATTACAGAGATACAGCCACACCAATGTTCATAGCTGCTCAGTTCACAATAGCCAGATTGTGGAACCAACCTAGATGTCCTTCAATTGATGAATGGATAAAGAAACTGTGGTATATATATATATATACAATGGAATATTACTCAGCCATAAAGAATGATAAAATTATGGCATTTGCAGGCAAATGGATGAAACTGGAGAATATCATGCTAAGTGAGATAAGCCAATCTCAAAAAACCAAAGGACGAATGATATCGCTAATAAGTGGATGATGACACATAATGGGGGGTGGGAGGGGTTAGTGTTAGGGTTAGAGTTAGGGTTAGGGAGGGGGGCAAGAATGGAGGAAGGAAGGACTATATAGAGGGAAAAGAGGGGTGAGAGGGGTGGGGGGGAAGGGAAAAAATAACAGAATGAATCAAACAACATTACCCTATGTAAATTTATGATTACACAAATGGTATGCCTTTACGCCATGTAAAACCAGAGAAACAACATGTATCCCATGTTTACAATAAAAAAATAAAAAATTAAAAAATTAAAAAATTAAAAATAAAGATAAAAAAATTAAAAAAAAAGAAAAGTAAAGGTAAATGTAAGAGGATGCTATCCATTAATTCTTATAAAATGCATGATTTCCAACAATGTCATCAGTGGCAATTCTTTAAAAAATAGTCATAAAAAGTCAAATAGCTTCTGCATTTAAAAAGAAATGATTATATTATTCTTTTAAAGTACAAGCACTATAACCTTTAGTAGTCCAAGTCTGCTTTTTTGAAAACAATACTTAAGTGTATTTTATTCATCTATCTCATACAGTCAGACAACCAACCATCTAGATGCTAATAACAAATGATTTCCTGGATTTGGCAGGACCAATCTGGCCATTCAGAGGGACTGTAAATAGGCAAACCTTTTATATTTTGGATATATTATATAAAAGTGTCACCAAGAGATTATTCTTCATAGTCCAAATAATTTATATATAGAGAGATTAAAGCAACTGCAATTCAAATGTGGCAATGCAAAAAGATCTCATATTTATTACCTGCTTTGTGTTCACTTTTGAATCTGCCAAGTTCTTAGTCTCAATTATATCAAAATCAGAATTAAAGCTGTAATATTTAAAAAGAAATAATTATTACTCTTTTAAAGTATAAGCACTATAACAGGCTTTACTATCTATACAAAATAAACATAAGAGAATGAGATCCACTTATCTATTCTTATAAAATGTGTAATTTCTAATGATATAACCAGAAGATAGATATGGTTTAGGGTCTGGATTACATATACTCCCCCCACTTTTTGAATAGCAGCTAGATTTCAGCTAACTATATAAGGGGGCAATTAAAATGGGGACTATTATCATTAAAACATTCATAAACATAATCATAAAAAAGACATAATACACTTACTTCCTTTGGTTCTCCCCAATTTCTTAATTTTTATTAAATATATATAGACTCATCTGATATTACTATACCTCCTTATTTATATATTAATGAAAGAATACTAGTCAGCTTTTTATTTTCTAAAATACCCTAATATCAAACTGTTTAATATTATAAGATTTGTTTGTTTCTCTAATCATTTGGCAAATTTTTAATGAGTATTTATCAGGCACTACTGTATGTAAAACCATTACTGAGGCAAATTATACTTAATTTCCAGACATTATCCCAATTGCCTAAATTATCCTGGGATGTTGTGGCCTCACAAAATTGAGTATATGCACAGGGATAGCTGCAAAAAGGGTTTGCTTTTATGCCCTCTGCTAGCCACTGTTTTGCCACTTTTAACATAAATCAATGCGCACATGTACCCAAATGCTGTCTGATGACATAAATTTTAAGGATTTTCTGAAAGTATAATTAAAAGCATATAAAAGTCCTAGAACTGTGTGAAAAGTTAAATTAAAATTGTAACATTCATATTTATAAGAAACCTGACAATATTAACAGCGTTTTTTTTTTTTTTAACAATGATTCTGATAGATCTAATGATATATAGAAAAGGAAGAGTCACATTAACCTCATTACATCTAAATGGTATCACCAGACCTTAAGTCTGGCACATAAGGCACACAATAGATAATAAGAAATAATGCTTTGTTAATTTATTTTCAGTTAATTTCCTGGACTTACGCTGCTGACGTGTCATACCTGCTCAATTCAGTCTGGGTTTCAGCTTCCATCCGCTGTTCTGTAAAATTCTTTTTTCTTTTGGCAGGTGTATAATATCGATACTGTGACAGGAAGGATTTTGCTTCTGTTTTTAAAGTGCGTGGCGTGAATGGCAATTGTTTGTTAGAAAAGAGTTCAGAATGTTTATCCAAAAGATCCCTACTGGGTGCCTTTGAAATGACTAACTGAAAGCGGTGAGAATTTGGGAACGTGCTCCTGGGCCTTCTGCCATGCACGTTTCCGGAGCATGGTTTCCTGGGGCTGGAGGCTACATAGTCCATGCTGGATGGGGAGGAACTGGAGTTTTCAACACCACTCATGAGGATTTTATCAGACTTAGGCAGACTTAGGTGTAGTCTCTCTGAAGGTACGAGTGACTGTTCAAAGGATGGACATCCATTCACTTCTTCTATTAACACATCCTGGTCTTGCGGTTCCCCTGAGGGCTAAGAACATTTGATAGTCATCAACTGCATTGGAAATTCACAAAATTGGGGATTTCAGATTAATTTACACATATAACTCATTTATTCTTCACACAAACTTTTGAACAGTGGTACAGTTTACACCTGCTGCCTCTTTTTTTTTCCCGTCCTGGGGATCGAACCCAGAGCTTTGCACACATGACTGCACCCCTGAGCTAAATCCCGAGCCCTCTTATTTACAGAAGAAGAAACTGAGGTTCAGGATCTCACAGATTCAAATCAAGGCAAAATCTAAGCTCTTTATCAAGTATCATACTATCTGTTTTTAAAACTCATTTGAAAATTATACAATTTTAGATTTTTTTATAGTGCAAGGAATCTTAACCTGATTTAAACTTCTTTCCTAGTAATAAACAGGTCAGCTAACCTAAGTACTGATTTATCTAAATAAATTTCTTTACTAAGTAAAGAAATTGCAGAAAACTGGATATTCTGACTACTTTCTAAAATAGGTCAAGTCTCCTTTTTCCTTTCCAAATCAAGTAAGTATTCTGGCATTCAATTTTGAATCACCAGGGCATTATTTGGTGATTTAGTACAACAGTTTTACAAAGTGTTTCCAAACTAGGATCACATTACAGCATACACACTCAAAGAGTTTGGGGCTCTTGGAAAGAAATTTCTAAGTACAATCTGAAAAAATACTACAGGGTTATTAACTAAATAGCATAGGAATTATTTACATTTAGAGAACAGAATAAGGTAAGACCAGAGCAAACAGAAATGCATAAGGCATTAGATTGACTGCCTGTAAGAAAATCTTATCAGTAGTGGTTTTTTATTAAAATGAAAAACCAAAGAGAGTCTTTAAAGACAGAAATGTACGATTGGGGACATAGTTCAGTGGTAGAGTGCTTGCCTAGCACATGCACGGCCCTGGGATTTATTTTCCACCACTGAAAGGGAAAAAGAAAAAGAAATAGAAATAGAATTTTATCTGTTTGATATGGGCTGGAAAAAATTGCTTCTGAAGTGACTGTAAGCATAAAACTTTTCTGTATTTTCATATCTCACAATCTCTACCTTGTGTCCTACTTTTTCTTTTCTTGGAAATCAGAACACAGCATGAAATCAACTGTAATGATCTGCTTTTTGGGGTTATAATTGTTTCCTTTAGTTACAAGTATCAAAAGTTTATATAGATATTTGCACAGAATATATATAACATGTAAATTCTCCACAACTTGAATAGCAGATCATGGTAAAGTTCTGAAAACAGAGAATTCATCAATTATATGTTAATAAGACCCAAAAGTCTGGTGGTAATCTGATCACTCACTGTTATGTCATCCTTATAGTCTGATGCAATCTGCTGTAAACTGTTCCTGTGACTCAGAATTTATGTAAAGTACTAATCATTACATACTTTATGTACTCATCATGTTTGCATATCAAGAACACCCACCCAATTTTACAATTATAGAACAACTGAGTACTAACTCCTTTTCAGGGATAATGTCAGAAGAAATAATATAGAAAGATTTTCCAACTGTCAGATTTTAAAACAGTTGAAGAATGAATTCAACTGCAGAATAGGATGAGTACAAATTATTTGAAAATCTAACATTGGTTTTGTGAAAATTTTTAAATTATATTTTATAAAAGAAGAAATGAATCACTCCTGCTTCTCACTGTTATATATTTTTTTAGAAATATGTATTTTTCTCAAATTGTACTGAAAGCATTTTTATACTGCTTTTAAAATGTCTCATATATTTATCAGAAATAGAGAACATACCCACATGTTCCATTAATCTTAGGAGCACCAAGTAAGTGCTATACTAGTGTGAGCCAAATGGGAGCACTGGCCAAGTAGCGCACGACACTGTGTGGAACACTGGAAGGGCTTAGAGGGTCCTGAAAGTGACAGCTTGTGGGTCCGTATGAGAAGAAAAGCAGCATGGAAGTATGGCAATCAGAAGGGAAGATCTCATGCACATAAATGGCCATGATGTCCAGAGCCAAAGTTAGCATTTCCTTCCTTCTTCTCTTCCTCTTCCCCTCCCTCCTTCCTTTCTTTTTCTTTTTGTGATACTGGGGATAGAATACAAGGTCACTCTACCACTGAGCTACATCCCAGCCCTTTTCCAAAAATTGAGAAAGGGTTTCACTACATTGCTGTGGTTAGCATTAAACTTGCTATTCTCCTGCCTCAGTATCCTGAGTTGCAGGAATTATGGGTGTGAGCCACCATGCCCAGCTGGTATTTTCTATTTAATTATAGCAATTTTTTTCAGTGAATATAGGTTGTAAGTGTCTGTTAGTCAAAATACATATCCAATTATCAAAATACACAGCTCAAACTAACAATTTAAAAGTGTCCTAAATATTTATCATCAAGGCTTGTCAAAAAACACAGGCAAATTACTGTGAGTTCTAAATGGAGTTAATAAAACATATAAAAACCATAAATGAACTATTTTATGGAGGCAAACAAGTTATAGGTTTACAGGAGCTAAAGAAAAAATGAATAGAAAACCCTAAGGAAAATAAAAATGTTATATATAAGTAATATATTTACTCTTTTACTTTTTATAAACATAATAGATATATAAAAATACAGAGACATATTGAAATATATAATTTGTTTTTAACAAACCCCATTCTTATCTTGAAATATAATCACTAAGTTATATTCAAAACGTTGGAGAATAGAAATATTTAAATTTTCATTTAAAAAACACATTCCCTAAAAATGAAAATATATTTGGTGAGTCAAACATTGATGAACAGATCCCAGATGGCAAATTATAGTATAGCGCATATAGCAGGTTTATTCTAAAGGAAGTGCTCTATTCTTGGTACTTTTATCTAGAAAACAGTCTGGGGGGGTTCTCAATCATATTCACTGTTCCCCTGATGACTCCCAAATCTATTTTCAGCCCAGATTTCTTTTCTGACACAGATGCAGCTATTCAACTATCTAGTGAATATATTAGATGCTCCAAAGGCACCTCAAATCAAATGTGTCCCAAGAAGTGAACTCATCACACCTTATATTACCCCCACTCCTGAAGAAGCCTGCACTTCTCATCCTGCTGTCATTATTTCAATAATGACATACTGCCATTCTCCCAGCTGCCCAACTCAGCAACCTGGGGATCTCTTTAATTTCTGCCTCTTGTCCTTCACAGAACAGAATCAGTCACAATTTCAGGGGATTCTCCTTTCTAATATCTCTTAAATGTCTTCCTTGTGCTGTCTGCACTGCTTTAAGATCAGGTCTTAGCTTTCTTTCCCAGATTACTACAACTGTCTCATAATTAGCCCACCCTACACTGCAGCCAAGGTTGTCTTTATAAAGTCTATTATGTGGATATAACCTCACAACTGGTCTATAGCTTCCCCACATTTCTCAAAGGGCAAAACCCCAGATCCATTAGTATGGCACACATACCCTTAATCTTTCTATCTGCTTACTGATAAATCACACCTGCATCCTCAATGAAAGGAGCTGGAAAACAAAATGCAGTACTTGGTACTTGGTAAGCAGAGCAGTGAAACTGGTTTTTGCCAAACAGGCATATTTTTACCACATCATGGGTGCTAGCAGCAGAAAAAAAAGCTCAGGGACTGGGCCCATGAGTGTACATCTGGGATCCGCTCAGTGGCTATGCCCCAGTGAGGTGACTTACAAGGAAACTTACCTATTTTGAATCCTGGCAGTGAAAGGAACCATTGACCTTTGAGAACTTGAAATCATATGCTGTCCCCACATAAGACCACAGCTCAAATTTGCATAACCTAATGGTCCACAAAAATCTTAAGCCAAGAAAAATAACCCAGTTTCCCCTGGAATACATAAAATATACACGGATAAAAAGGTAGGGGAGAGAGAAAGCTATGGATTTAAAAAGACTTGTCAAATTATTGAAATTAGGCCCTACTTCTAACAAACTAAAAAATGTTTATAAGTCAAAGGGGGAAATCTGAACACTTTGATGATATTAAAGGATTATTATTAACTTTAGAACATAAGAATGGTATTATAGTTGTGGTTTTAAAAAGTCTACCTTTTAGATATATACCAAAATCTTTATGTGTAGAATTATATAGTATCTGGAATTCACATCAAAATTATCTGAGAAGGGGACAGTAAGCAGGGACACAGAAAAAATGAGACTGGCCTCGAGTTGATCACTGTTGCATGTGTGTGGTGGAACGTGTGGGTTCCTTACCTACTCTACTCTTGTAAATGCTGAAATTTTAAAAATAAAAAATGTAAATTTTGCATTCCATCAAGTTCAAAGAAAGAATAATTTATATAAGCTAGTCTAGCATACAGAGAAAGAGGGAAGAATGCTCAGCTTATTTTATGAGGCTAGCATGACAAAACAGGGAATAGAAAAAAGAAAAATCCATATTAGATGCCAAAATCCTAGACAAAATATTAGCAACTGAATCCAACAATGTATCTGAACCTAGCAATGTATAAAAAAGTCATGATCATGAACAAGTTCTGTTTATACTAGGGATACAAAGTTGGTTTAACATGAGAAAGTGTAATTCACTACATTAACAGATTAAAAGAAAAAATCACATCATTTCAAGAGCTGCAAAATGCATTAGATAAATTTAACATTCATTCACGAGAAAGGAAAAAAAAACAACAAAACACCACCAACAAAACCTCTTATTAAACTAGGAATAAGAGAGAACTTTTAAAACTAGAGTTTGAAGGGAATCACGAAAAACCCTACGGACTCTTTCCAATGGCAGAGTAGTTGTAACAGAGACTGTGTGGCCTGAGATAACTAACGTATGAAACATCAAGTTCTCGATAGTGAAAATTTGCTGAACCTAACCTATGGCAGAATGTTATCCCAAAGTCAGGCTGCACCACTACTGAAGTATCACAGAAATATTTGCTTTAAAAAGTAAAAATATCATCTTACCTTTGATATGGTGTTAAAAAATGACTTGGAATTATTTTTAGAATTGGCCTGCAATGCAGCTTTAGTTAATTTAAACTCTTTTTCATATCGTGCTAATTCTTTTTTGAGTTTCTCTCTTCGTTGTTGGTCTGCATCTAAGGTGGAAAACAAACCTTTTAAAATATGCAAGAGGATAGAAAATTTAATTATTTGGTCTTGTTAGATGAAAAAAACCATTTTTCTTGCTAAAAAATATTTATACTATGCTATGTAAATAAATCCATATATTTTTCTGAACAAAGAGAAATACTGACAAATATGTAAATTTATAAAAATTCTAAAAGGATTAACCATTGAGCTTATTAGACATGATGTAAGGCTAAGGGCATAAGAAAGTAATTCCTTAGCAGATATTCATAGAGAAATGAAGGTCTGACATGTTGTTTCTGACTATGTAACTTCTAGATGCAAAGAGGTCAATTAGTCCAGACTTCTCCCCCAAATGAACTATTGTCATCAGCATCATATGCTATTAAAATGCTAAATTTTATATGACTTTTAAAAATGATGTTACAGTCAGGTGTGACAGGACATGCCTATAGTCCCCGCTACTCAGGAGGCTGAGGCAGAAGATCTGCTTGAGCCCAGGAATTCAAGGCCAGCGTGGGTCACATATGGAGATCCTAACTCATAACAAACCAATGAATTCAAAAAGTCATTATATTTTAAAAACATTTTCAATCAGGCAACTGACTTCTATTTCTCCTAATTGCTAGTCATTTAAAAAAGCAGACAGAAAAGTGATTTTACACTATATAGTGTGCTTTAAGTCAGGCATTGAATTGCTATCAAAGACTCATCACTGTATAAATAAAAGCTGGTGAAATGATTAAGATAGTAAAATTTCAGAATTAAATAGAAGGTTGACTATTAGAAAGATGATGTATTTTCATATAAAATTAAAGATCTAGCATTCTTTTTATGGAAACCTATTCCAAATTAATGGACAAAACACTTACAAATTTAAAATCATTCTGATCTGAATCAGAATTCTTTTTTTTTTAAATATATTTTTTAGTTGTAGATGTACACAATACCTTTATTTATTTTTATGTGGTGCTGAGGATTGAACCCAGTGCCTCACACATGCTAGGTGAGTGCTCTACCACTAAGCCACCACCCCAGACCTCAGAATTTCTTTATAAAAATTTTTACAAGCTTAAAAAACAAACTAAGGTAATTTATATGTATAGTTAAGGTTTCAACTATAATTATTAAGAAAGGCAGGTGTGCATGGTGGTCAGGTCTATAGTGGGTATGTAAAAGGCAAAATTGGATTTTAAATCTAAGATTAGCTGAATAGGAGGATTAGCATAGGCTTTTTATTATATAACTTAAAAAGATAATCTTCTTTTATAAAACTATTATTTGGGAAAGTAATACCAGTATGAAAATTGAACAAAGGTTTCCAATTAGAGCTGACACAAAGTTAGAGAATTATTTGATCCATTGACAACTGGGTAAAACCATTTTAATTCAAATGATTTAGAATTTCAAAGCTTGTAAATATTAAATGTGGGTTTGTCTGTGTGTGTGTGTGTGTGTGTGTGTGCGCGCGCTATAAAAAAGTTCTAATACGCTGCAGAAGAAAGCACAGAAAATTAAAAATCTGAGAGTACTTTAAGACTATCTCTTAATCTAATCTCATTATCTTAAAGATTATTAAGGATCACAATCTTTAAGATTACCTCATTACCTTTTATTTTACAAAAAAAAGATGGTTCAAGGAAAAATGACTTGTCCATATAACTTGTGTGCTGTGGTCAAACTGATCTTTAAAAATATATACTTAAAGGTTTCTACTCTTGTCTAAAATGACTTTTTTCCCTCCTATAAAAACTATCTGACTTTCAAGATTCCTTCCAAGATGACTGTCTACACCACTAGGGTTTGTTGCAAACACAAAGGGAATGGAAGGAGTTGAAAACAAAGTGCGGTGCTGGGGATTTGGCTCAGCAGCACAGCACTTGCCAAGCAAGAGTGAGGCCCTCGGTTCCATCCCCAGCACCATCTGGAGGTGAAAAAGAAAAAGAAAAAAAAGTGCCAAGCAGGAAGCCTGAGAAAGACACTGTGCTCAATGAATGGCAGCAGGTGGTTCACCATCAGTCCTACCTCTTCCCAGGAAGATACACAAGAAGATGGATCTACCCATCTGTGATCTTCCCTAAATTGCACCCAAAGAGCACTTTTCCAGTCTATGTTCCCATTCATTTCTATGCTCTCATTCATTTGCTCACCATTGAGAATGGACCACCTTGGGTTAGCATTTTTTAATATAGAAATCCTCTCTCAAACTATATATAAAGTTAAATAGTAACTAGGAAAATACTAAGCTTAAAATTTATAATGCTTGGGCTGGGGAGATAGCTCAGTCAGTAGAGTGCTTGCCTTGCAAACACAAGGCCCTGGGTTTGATCCCCAGCACCACACACACACAGAAAAATTTATAATGCTTTAGTTTTTCTGTGATTACTAGGAAGATAATCACAGGTGATATATCTATGTTCTTTTGTGCTGCTGGGGATCAAACCCAGGGGCTAGCACATACTATGTAAGTGCTTACCACTTGGCTATACCCTAGCCGCTGGCTATTTTATTTATTTATTTTGGTACCAGGGCTTGAACCCAGGGGTGCTTAACCACTGAGCCATATCCCCGGCCCTTTTTTATCCTTTATTTGAGATAGGGTCTCGCTAAGTTGCTTAGGGCCTCACTAGGTTACTGAGGCTAGGATTGAACTCAAGATCCTCTTGCCTCAGGCTCCTGAGCTGGTGGGATTACAGGCATGTGCCACCATGCTAGGCTCTTCTGATTATGTTTTAAGTACACATTGACTTGACTTCAAACAAAGGCCTCAAATGGTAACTAAATATGAATTTCATTTTTTTGGTTTGATTATTTCCTTAGTAAAAATTTCTAAAAATGGAAATATTTGGTCCAAAAGTAGATATATCAGGATCCTATGTTATATGACTTTTTAAGTATATCTAACTACCATGTTTATCAGTTAGTCTATTAGGATATAAATTGTAGCCAATATTTATCTGGAGAAAAGAGTCATAAAGTTATAATATTTATAACAAATCATCCAGTAATCTTAATAAGCCATGGGCAATGAGAATAATAGAATTCTAGAACTTAAACTTTGGCCAACTTTTTAGTATCATCCAAATCTGTTTATGTAGGAAAAACAAAATCCGAAGAAGTTAAATAATTCATCCAAAGTCATACAGTAATTTAGTGGCAAAATACAGGCTTAATTCTAAGTTCCTAAACTTAGAAATACAATATAGGTCTCTTTTATTTATGGATAATTTTTAAAAGTTAGAAAGGCTTTCTCAAAGGTAATACGTCAAGACCTCTAAGATGGCTACTATGCAAAAATAGAAAAACTAATGTTAGGGAGCATATGAAGAAACTGCATGTTGTGCAAGATTGGAGAACTGTAAAATGGTGCAGCAGCTATAGAAAACAGGATGTTGGTTCTTCAAAAAATTATAAATGGAATTACCATATGATCTAACAATTCTACTTCTGGGTGGAGAAAGAGAGGTGTGAGTGTGGGGGATATTCCCTCAAATATCTGAAAGCAGGATCTCAAAGAGGTGTCTGTCTCTCTTGTTCACAGCAGCACTATTCATGTTCCTAGCCGCCTGTTCGTAACAGCACTGTTCACAACAGCTGAAAGGTAGGAGTGACTCAAGTGTTCAATAACCAATGAAGACATAAATAAAATGTAGTACATGCACACAGTGGAATTTTATTCAAAGTGGAATTTTATTATGAGATTCTGACACAGTGAATTATGAATGAATCTTGGGAATATTATGCTAAGTGAAATACGCCAGTTGGAAAAAAATGCTGTAGGACTCCACTTATTTGAGAAAATTAGAATAGTGCAATTCATAGAGTTAGACAGTAGACAGTAAAGAACAAATTCATAGTGATAGAAAGTAGAATGGTGGTTTCCAGGGGCTTGTCAGGTAGTTACTTTTTTAATGGGTATAAGAGTTCCAGTTTTACAAGATGAAGAGTTCTGGAGATGAATGATGGTATTATAAATGTACTTAGTGCCACGGATCTGAACACTTAAAAATGGTTATGACGTCAAAATTTTAAGCTGTGTGCATCTTATCACAATCTTTTCAAGAGGCAATATATCAAAAAATTACTTACATTTGACGCTGGTTGTCACGCTTATTGGAATTGAGCAGTCTACTGCAGCTGAAAAACAAAAATTCATTGCTTAATAATATTCTTAATCTTGATAAATAGCAACAAATATCAAATGTGGACAAAAAAGTCCCCAAACTTGCAGTTCCTTGTTTTGCTTTTATTGTATTTCTAGAGATGAAAAATAAAATATCTTTTATTAAAAATATACTAGTTGGGAATAACCAATCATTAGATACTGCTGAAGAAAATATTAGTGAACTTGAAAACACAGCAATATAAACTATTCAAAACAAAGACTGAAAAAGAAGTGTTCAGAGCATTGCTGACCTAAAACATACCTGTATCACTGTATCATGCACCATAGTGTACTTAAAATTGTAGTCCTATAATAAGCTTAAAAGAAAACATACAAAATAGAGGACTTATACTACCTGATTTCGAGGTTACTGTAATTCAATGGTAATAAGGCGGTGTTGTATGGGCATAAAGATGGACATATAGATTAAAAGATCCAAAGATAAAATCCAGAAATTCAATATAGAATCAGTATCCAGGAATTCAATATAGAAAGGATAACCTTTTCAACAAATGGATATGAACAGGCAAAAGATTGACTTTTATATCCCCATAAACAAAAATTAACTCAAAATGGACCAAGAACTTAAACAGAAGAGACAAACTTATAAAACATATAGAAGAAAACAAATTCAGAAAACCTTAGTGATCTAAGCTTAGGCAAACATATCTTAAGCAGGATATTAAAAATATAAATTATAAGAAAACCTGAAAACTGAATTTAATTGCATATGAGTTTACGCCACAAACATTATTTGTCTGATTTTTTTCAACCATTTAAAAATACAATCATAAAATAAGAATGAATACTTTAAAACTTTGGTTCTTTAAATAATAAAAAAAAACTTACACAGTAAAAAAACTGGGAAATTCAAATAAGGTCTGCAGTTAATAGTATAATGTCAATATTAATTTCCTGGTTTTTAAGATTTTATATTTGGGGAACCTGGGTGAAAGGCATATGGTAACTCTGTACTATTTTTGAATTTTCCTGTAATTCTAAAATTATTCCAGAATTAAAAAAAGAAAATGAGAGCTGGGGATATAGTTCAGTTAACAGAATGCCTGTGTTTGATCCCTAGCCTCAGAGAGAAAACAAGAAAGAAAATGAAAAGATAAGTCACAGACTAGGAAAAAAATATTTTTAAACATGTTTCTGATTTAGGACCTACATTTAACATACAAAATCTCATAGGTTAACATTAAGCAGACAAAAAACTTACTTTTTAAAATGGGAAAAAGGTTTAAATATATCATTTCACCAAAGAAGACATAAAGATGGCAAATAAGAATAGAAAAGTTGCTCAAGATCATTAGGTATCAGGGAAATTTGCAAACTAAAACTGAGAAGAGACACTGCTACATATCCATGTCCAAAAAGGACAGTCAAGACCAACTGTTGATAAGGATGTACAAGAAATGGAAATGAAAAATGGTATAATTACTCTGGAAAAAGAACTTGGCAATTTCTGAAAAAGTTAAACATACACTTAAGGGTATGAACTCACAGACCAGGGCTGAGTTTGCAGCTCAGTGGTAGAGCACTTGCCTAGCATGTGTGAGGCACTGGGTTTTGATCCTCAGCACCACATATAAATAAATAAAATAAAGGTGTTGTGTCCATCTACAATTAAAAAAAAAAAACCCAGATATTAAAAAAAAAAAAAAAAAAAAAAAAGAAACCAACAAACCTTTTCTGCACAGGGAAAGAGAATAAATGCTTTCCACCTTGTAGGGAGATATAATCTGTCATAACTAGTCCACTTTGCCTTTTAGTACAAAAGTTGCCATAGACAATATGTATAAAAATGTAGCTCAGTGGTAGAGTGCTTGCCTTGCATGCATGAGATAGTATGTTCCATCCTTAGCACCACATAAAAATAAATGAATAAAGTAAAGGTATTGGGTCCATATACAACTAAAATAATTTAAAAAAAATTAACATGATTGCATTTATGGAAAATTAAATTTGAATTTCATATTATTTTCACATGCCACAAAATACTGTTCTTTTTATTTTTTGCAAGAACTAAAACATAACACCACTATTCTTAGCCCATGAGCTATACAAAAACAGGTAGCAGGAGGATATGGCCTGCAAGCTATACTGAATTATCCCCATTTTATAGCATATAAATATTTTCAAAAAATTTAAAGTATACTTATAATTAATGAATTTTATTATATATAACATCTCTTAATAAAGCTGGCAACAAAAAAAGTCAAAAAGAAAAACAGTAGCTAGGATCTCTGTACAACTTCCTTAGATTAAAACAAACAAATAAAAACTAGATTATAAATTTCTTTTAATAGCAATGTCTGATAACAATATTATGGATAACATAGATGAAATAACCTAGGTATTAGATAAATTTCAAATATAATTACCAAAAATGGCATTCAGAATTTGCTACAAATAAATACTGCATCTCAGTATACAAACACAAATTCTTTTATAAATACAGATATACTACAGATATATAATGATGAGAATTGAAGTTGGGGGTAAAATTTGGCACAGAAAGTTCACATTTGCACATTTTTACCTTTGGCTGAAAGGATTTTATTATAGTGAACAGCCATGTGATTCTTGACCAGCTGAAGAGTACTTAGTCTGAGAGAAGAGGAGTCAGTGCAAAAGGCTAAAAATTAAAACATATTTAATCATTATATATTTAAATTTAATATAATAGTCATCACAAGATAAACAAGTTACTGATTATTAAGCTCAGTCTTATAAAATGTTCTGAAATTCAATTACTTAGACCTTTATGATGTCAAGCATGTTCCAGCCTTTGTCTCACACTGGTAACAATGATGAAGCTGTGAACTACTTGGGTCCAAACCTTTCCAAGAAAAAGTTTTTCAGGTCTGAGGGTTTGGGCAAGAGATTCTAGAATATAATCCATAACTATATTTACAAAATGATTTCTTTTCAATATCTCTCAATTTGTTTAGGTACTTGCTTGATTATGTTACCATGTTAATACATGAGCAATCCACAGGGTGTGGTGGTACATGCCTATCATCCTAGTGGCTCTGGAGGCTGAGGCAGGAGGATGGCAAGTTCAAAGCCAGCCTCAGCAATTTAGTGTGGCCCTAAGAAAATGAGCAAGACCCTGTCTCTAAATAAAATACAAAAAAGGCTGGGGATTATGGTTCAGTGGTAAGCATCCCCGGGTTCAATCCCTAGTAGTCAAAAAAAAAAAAAAAAAAAAAAATTGAGCAATCCATGGAGTGTGGGAAATTAAATTCCAAACCACAAAACCTAAAGATTCTATTTGGAAAGTCAAATTCTAACTTTACACCTGAAAATAAGATTCACAAATCTCTTTACCGCAGTCTTTTTAAAATACCAGGTCTAACTTAAGAGAAGTACAATCACATGAAAAGTCCATGACATTAAACTGCTTTACCCTCATCTAAACTGTTTAAAGGAAATTTTAGAAACTGTTAAGCATTTGCATACAAGAATAAAGTATAAATGCAGACATAACTCTTTTATACTTTAAAAAGTTTTTTGAGAAGTAATACATGCATATGGTTAAAAAATTCAACAGGTAAAACACCATGTAAAGATTGAAAAATAAGGTACTGGAGATATAGCTCAGTTGGTAGAGTGCTTGCCTAGCACGCACAAGGCCTGTGGTTCGATCCCCAGCACCACCAAAAAAAATAATAATAATAAAAAATAATAAAAATAATGAAAAATAAATGAATTTTCTACACCAAACCTAGTCTCCTCTCCCCGAGACATACACTCTACTACTTTTTAAATCAATTCTTCTAGGAAAATGCTATGCATATACAGTGAGTATGAGGTTCTATCAGACATTTCTAGATTGTGCACCATTTGTCATGCATTGTTCTAAGTTCTTTACAAACAAAAACTTATTTAATCATTATTATCACTATTTAACAGAAGCAGAAACTGAGGCACAGGTATATAAATTAGATCTTGAGTCAATTGTTGATAATGAATGCAATATTTGGATGTGAACCAAAGCACATCATACTTAAATGACTATTCCAGGTCTACAATCTTTAAAAAAAAAAGTTAACAAGCTTTACATAACATCCTTCATTCTGCTTTTCCATGTCCATATATTTTTAAATCTACTGTCAAAATTTTATTTAAGACTTTTCAAAGTTTTTATGCAATCTCTCCATATCTTTATATATACACTCTTATACAAAGAGCTATTTGGGAGGCCGAAGTAGGAGGACTGGAAATTTGAGACCAGCAAAATTCTGCTAAAAAATAAAAAGGGTTAGGGATGTATGTTGTGTTAAGAGTTCCTGGGGTTCAATCCCCAGTACTTTGAAAAAAAAAAAAAAAAAGTGAGGTAATTGAAAATGTGATCTTTCCTTCACACTTAAAGTAACAATATCAAAGATTTTTCACGTGACAATGAGAAAAAAAAGGTTTCAATTATTTTGCATAAAATCCCAAACATAACATTTTAAAAAATTTATATATTTTTTTCAAAATTTGTTTTAGTTGTCAATGGACCTTTATTTATATGTAGTACTAAGAACTGAACCCAGTGCCTCACACATGACAGGCAAGCGCTCTACCACTGAACCACAACCCCAGCCCCAAACTTACAACTTTTGAGCTACCATTATAAAAATGTATTTTTAAGTCAATATTGAAAATTTACTTTGAAGGCTTTAAAACATACAACTACCACAGGACCTAGAAATCCAGTGGAAAAAGAGGTCTGTAAACATTTGCTAAGGACACAAAATGTACACTCAAGTGCTCCTTTTCTCTGCACAGTGCTTATGTCAACTCTGATACTTATCCTGCTGTTAAGAGGCAGGCAGGCCTTAACCAGCATAGTCTTTAGGCAAAAGCAAAAGAGCCAGCTGTGGTAGGAAGTGGGAGGCAGTCAAATCCACACACAGGGCACAATATTAGTCTGAAATCAGAAATCCTAAATTCTCTAAAGAATTTCTACAGCATTTAATTATAATTAGTAGTACAAAGTCCAAATACCCATTAAATGAAGTAACTGTTTCATCAAGTCATATAACTTGCAAATACAGGAAACAGTCATTTAACAAAGCTACCATTTTAAGTACCTCACTTACCGTTACTTTTGGTGCTCAAGTGACCTTTAAATAGGTATGGTGGTGGACCATATCTGGGAAGGACAGAGGTTGCTCTGACTTTTAATAGAAAAACATGAATTAGGATCAGCAAAATGCCACATTCATAAAAAACAATACTGAATATTTTTAAAATAATAAATGTATCTTTAAAGTCATTTAATATTTCATTCAATCATATTACTAGCCATCAATGATATATCACACAGGAAAAATTCTATAGTCATAGATTAAAAGTTTTCTCTTTTAAGAGAATAAGCTATTTTCAAAGTTTGAGATTTTAGTTTCTTTGGGTAAAATGATAAATGATCCACACTGACTTAATTTTGTACACCACAGACCTCATTAGCTTTTTGATTGTTTTGAGACAATGCAACAAAGATTTTGAGTTAATACATCTGTATTAACTATTTTAATCACAGCTATCTGTATTTAAAACTAATTTTAAGACTAATCCTCTCACAAAGTATTCAAGTAAATTAGAAATTATATAATTTAGACATTAATATGTCTAAAATAAGTATATATAAAAATCAGAATCAGAATTTGATGACTAAAAGATGTCTTAAGGTTTATCAATGCCCAACCCACTTTCTTCTTGACTGAATCCTATATAAACATAATGTAATTATGAGGTTTTTTGTTGTTGTTCTTGTCATTCCAAATGGGTGCTTATTGCGTTGCCTAGGCTAGTCTCAAACACAACTCAAGCACTCCTCCGTGCCTGAGCCTCCCAGTAACTGGGACGACAGACACGTGCCACTGTGCCATTCTATATTTAAAAGCAATTCTAGTAATGGAAAACTCAATATCTCCTTTAAAGGCACACTCTGATCTTTAAGTATATATGGGACATTGGAAAATTATATGTAGGCTTCATCACAGGTAATTTCTTTCTCCAAAAAGTGATTACATTTTTAGCAGTAATGTTCAAAATCAAAAAGCCAAGTTACAGGGTCAAATGTAATTAACATGCAAAATACAAATACAGTCTTCCCAAGACAGAGATAATTTAAGAGGGTTGGTTTGCTATCATAAGGGCTTTAAAGGCTATAAAGGAATGAGGAGGGGCTGGGGCTGTAGCTCAGTGATAGAGCACTTGCCTTGCCTGTATGAGGCACTGGTTCGATCCTCAGCATCATATTAAAAAAAAAAAAAGATAATACTCTGGTTTCTCTTCAGATTGCATAAATCTTTCACCTTTTACTAAAGATTTCCATGGAGAGGAACAACAACAACAAAAAAATGATAAAGGTACTGTGTCCATCTACAACTAAAAAAATTTTTTTAAAAAGTGGGGAAGGCACATACAAATTCTAGAAGAAATAAGGATGACTAAAGAAATAGGCAGGAGAACTAAAAATCCAGATCCAGAGAGGGAAACTTACTAGGATAGAAAAATAGAAAAAAAATAGAAGAATCCAAAAAGCTCCTTCTACATCATAGGTGGAAGACAGAAAGAAAAAAAATAACTTATTTAGAACAGTAGCAGTTGAGGTGATACCATTTGAGCTGGTAATGAAGACAGTCGTGAAATTAACATAATTTCTACCAGGAAAGAAGGAGGTCTGAGAACTAAGTATTTTTTAAAAATTAATAAACTTTCAAGAAAACCTTTTTTCTCTAGAGGAAAACGTGCCAGCTTTCTGCCTGTCCAGAATTCAATACCTCTTACCTGGAAATCACGTTCACTTCCCTTTGGGTAACCTGTCCTCCTCTACTCTTAGTCCTGCTGGTTCAAACAAAGCTGATTCTGTTGCTTAGGGTTGAATATAGAACCCCAATCTGGTCAGCTGTGTTGATGAATCAGCAATAATATATGACCCAAGTCTAGTCAGAGATACAATCCCAGGACTTGTACTGGAACTATTAGGAAAGATGCTCTTTTCACTGGGCTTGCTGTCCAGTGAAGGATGTAAGCCAAGTTTGGTACTGCGGTGGGAATCTTGCACCTTATTAGAGGAATATGTCTGTGAATGAAGCCTGTATAGAGGAATGTGGAACCAAGGTACAGATTCCTGGTAACAACGAGTACCTGGAATCAACCATGTTTGAAGCTCTACCCTCCCTAGGTTTTTCTTAAAGTAAGTCAAAACATTCTTATTTTAGCTTAAATTAGTTTGAGTTGGGTTTCTCTATTCAGAGACAAAATGCTAATTTACTGAGTACTAACGGTGCCAGAATCTATTCTAAGCACTTTGTAGGTAGAAATTCATTTAATTCTTATAATAATTCTATGAGTACTATCATACTACCCACTGCAGATGAAGCACAAAGGGGTTAAGATAGACCACACAACTATGATGTGACAGATTTGGGACCTGAACTCAGGTGCAGTCTATTTCCTGAGTCTTAACTTTTACACTATTTTTTTTTTTTTTTAAACTGGGGATTGAACCCAGGGGTGCTTTACCACTGAACTACATCACCAGTTATTTTTTATTTTTTATTTTGAGATCAGGTCTTGCTAAGTTGCTGAGGCTGGTCTCAAACTTGTGATTTTCCTGCCTCATTCAGCCTCCTGAGTTGCTGGGATTACAGGTGTCTGCCACCACAAAGGGCTACTGGACTACTATTACACTCTTTTTTTTTTTTTTTTTTTCTTTTCTCGTATTTTGTTTGTTTTGGGTACCAGAGACTGAACCTAAGGGCACTTAATCACTGAGTCACAACCCAAGCCCTTCTAATTTTTATTTTGAGTCAAGGTCTTGCTAAGTTGCTTAGGGCCTCACTAAGTTGCTGAGGCTGACTTTGAACTTGTGATCCTCTTGCTTCAGCCTCCTGAGCTGCTAGGATTACAGGCATGTACTATTACAACAGGCAACCCTGTCCTGAACAAAATAAATTGCTCAGTACTTGGGCCATTCTCTAAGATACTATATCATCTGAAACAGACTGAGAAGATATCTCAGTTCTATGTAATTCATTACCTCTAAATTCCATTCAAATACATGCACATTTTACTGTAAGTCACATTTATATCCAGAGAAGTCAGAATGAAAGAAAAGCTGGAACCTAGTGAAACTGCCTTGGATGGAAGAAACACCCTTCCCATCCATTTCTACCTGTGGAGGTAGCTGTGAACACGGTAGTTCAATCTGTTCCCAGGTACCAATTTGGCATCTCTTTAGCATAAAATGCTGGTATGAACAAAAATGGAAATGAGATATACTTTGAGGATGTTATCTATTTACCTTCAATGTACACCTAGCATTGGTTTCTAAGATTCCACAGGGAAATGTCATTTTAAAATTGGCAGAATTGAAAGGAAAAATAGACAACTCACCTGGGACCTCTCTGCAGGCTTTGTTGCTTGTGCCTGGGTCATACTATCCTGCTTCTTTATGTGAGTCCTGATTTTTTTTTAATTGACAAGTGAACATTTTTGGTAACACTGTAGCAATTCTAGATATGGGATCCTCTCCTGGGCTTGCTTTCCTTGTTGTCTGCTTGTTTGTTCAGTGACTTGGATAAACAAGTCAATAAAGTCTGTTTCCCAGACTGAGACCTTGAACAATACTCCTCAGCATCAAAGCTCTGGGCATGTGCACGGTCACACCTTCTCCAATGAAACCGAACCCCCAGTTTTTGGAAGGGAGCTCCCTGGCAAATCTATCCTTCCTTGAGTACAGTCCCTTAGGGTACCACATAGTTTCTTATATCTTATAGTTATACTTTTTTGATAGTTTAACAATTTCTTAAACTTTCTTTGCCTAAATCACTGTAAATATCTATACCCTGAATGGACCCAGAATGATTCAAAAGGGCATGGAAAAGTATTTTCAAACCAAATGCAGGAAAAAGAACACTATTCTCTAACTAGATTAGGACTAAAAATCTGTCCATGAAATTGAGATTATTGCCAGGATAATGAAATTCTTCAGTCTGAGAGCAGTTTCATTGCCTATACAATTTAATTTTACCAAGATAGCTGGAAGGAACACCACTGAGAAAAGATGGTGTTTCCCAGGAACACTGGAGGGTTGGGAATCTGCTAGTCATTGGTAAGTATCTCTGTAGGACCAACATATTAAGCCACTTTGTTATCTATACTTATTCATAGGTTGTCTCTTCTCCTTTTTCTTTCCCAAAGGTCACTGATGATAGATTAAGAGTAGGTGGCAGTTTGGTATTCTCGATCTTTTCTTTTACCCAAAGAAATGGGAAATAGCACTTTCAGATTATCTAGTTCACCCCCACTAGCTACATATTGCAAATAACTAAACTTCACAACTAAAGTGACTGGCTGAAGATTACTTACCTAGTTAATAGCAGACAAAGATTATAAATAAGATCTACTATTTTTCAGGAACCTATACCACCATTCAGGTTTACCCCACAAAAGGATGTCTGTAATGTGATTACAGTATGAAAATGTCAAAAGATAATTCTTCTTTAGGTGTATTAACATTTTATGCTTTGAAATAACTAAAAGTAATCTCATGAAATCTACAATTTATTTTCAACTAAAAAAGCATTCAAGTTTTGGCTAAATTTTTGGTTACCTATAAGTAATAATCTATGGTATATGAGAATTGTCACAGATATTTTAATATTACATCTATTTTAAAAATACAAAATCAATTAACAGTGTTTGATATTATTGCATATTAATAACACCCTAAGAATGAAGCTAATTAAATTAGGTAATTATAAACCTAGTTTTAAAATAATTAAACATTGTTTTACAATTTTGAAAGAAACCTAGTTTTAAAATAATTGAACAGTAAATACTAAGAGCTTACTGTCTGTTATTTGTATATGGATATACATATATATCTATATATATATATCTCCTTTTCCCATACCCCCACCTCTATCATGTTATTGTAAGTAAAAACACTGATTCTAAGGTTTTATATTCCTGACTTGGATTCAAACCTTGTTCTACCTCTTAATTGTGACCTTAACAAGTCACTTAAGATCTGTTGCTTTATTTTATTCACTGTGAAATAAGGTAATACCTACAAACAAGATTTTTTTCTGTGCATTAAATGAGATAGTTAGGGAATAGTTCTTGATACACAGCAAAGGTTTAACGTTAAGTTTATGTTGTAAAATTTCTGAAGACCATAAAAGTATTTTGGTTTGACTTTTCTAAAACTTGGGTTATTACAGTGCCAGAAAATCCAATCTGCTAATCAGCAGCTTCTACATTCAGCATAGTCCTTATTTTGATCAATGATTACATAATAAAGATACTTTCACAAAGCTAGGAATCAGCCAATAGCATGATGGAAAGGCATTCCTTTAAACAGATAAGAACACTGAACAGAGAAGGAGAGGGTATATGAAAGCTGTCTTATTAGCTTTTAAAGAACGCTACTTGCTTAGAAAGGGAGAAGATGCAAATTGAACTGGGCAGATTTGTGAAGATTTATGGTTAAGGTTGGGCCTCGACCATTCCGCCATAATGATTGCTTTAACTCCGAATACCCAGTCAAGGTCAGGTGTGTGTTGTGATTATGGATTAGTCTTTTGTTACTAAAACTGTGTTCCCGGACCAGCAACACTGCATCTCCTGGTAGCTTTTTAAAAATACAGTATCACAGCCTCCCGCCCTCCGTCCCCACCCCCGCCCATCGGACTAATAAACTATAATGTGCATTTTAACGTGATTCCTGGGAGACTCCTATTCACATTAGAGCAGCTCTGGGTTAGTCAGTAGTTTTGGCGGGCACCAGTCACTGACTGAGTGGGAGATTCCATAGGTTCTGAGTACTCAGAATGCGCCAGAACTCTGTGTGTACTCTCTGCATTCCTGGTCAGGAGCTCTAAGGCGTGGCATCTGACCTCTACGGCCAACAGAGCAGAGGGGAGCTGGATTTGGGGGCCCAGGAGGATTCCTGTCTCCGAGCTCCCGGGGCTGCACCACCGTGAGCTCAGGAAACGCAAAAGCACGGCCAGGAAGCGGACCTGTGAGCCCCTGAGCTCGCGACAGCACGCGAAAAAGCGGAGCACCCGAGCGCCAGGGGCGCGGCCCGGACCCGCGCAGCCCCGACCCGAGGCTGCCCTTTACCTCTCTGGCTGCCATCCATGCTTAGTCCTCTTGCAGCCGTCGTGGGGATACCCTGGGTCCCCTTGGCCCTTCCCCCGGCCGCACCCACCCCCGGCAGGGCACGATTGGAAAACAGTAGCCAATGGGGGCGGCAGCCGCTGGGCGACGGTAAGCAGGCGGGTTGCTAAGGGCTGGTTCCACAGCGTCGGGATTGTGACGTCACCGCGCAGAGGACGTGCTTCCCAGCAGCCCCGCCCCCGCGGGTTCTCTGGGCGAGGGCGGAGCTTCTGCGGATGCAGCAAGGGTGGGAGGGCGGGAGCGCGGGAAAGGGTCCCGGGTGCCAGTCTGTTACTCTGGGATCCTGCCAGTCGTCCACAGTGCGAACTCCTGTTAGGAGCCAAGTCACCAGCACCTGGCAGGCTTTGTCACTGCGGGAAGAGCCGGGAGAGGAGGTGCTCTCATCTGGCATCTCCGTCCCCTGGGTCCCAGAAAAAAGTCAAACACAGTGTTACTTGAGGTCAGGGTAACATTTAAGCAGTTTCAAATAATTAAATTTCAAAGCAGTCCGTGAACTTTTGGATTAGTGAAAGCCTCGGGGGTGAAATACATCTACGTGTTTGCATCTTAATTCTTTAACTTCAATCATCAGTTTGAATTTCTTTTTTGCTAGTTGAGCTTGTCTCCTGTCCCTGCCTCCTTTTAAGGTCTCAGTCCTTTTCCCGCATAATGGAAGAGAACTATAACCTGAATAAGGGATCGATTTATTCTGGGCGTTATAAAATTTGTTTAATTTTGAAGCAGTTACCTGTGAATCCTTGGAAATGAGATCAGAATAGGGCAGAGAGCATTCTGTCATGTGGATTCTCAACAGCTGACTCTATGAAAATTTGGGCTGGATGTATAATTCTTTGTTGGGGGGATGCGGTGGACAGTCCTTGTGCAGTGTAAGATGTTTAACAGCGTCCCTGGCCTCTAGATGCCACGAGCAATCCTCTTCTAGTCACGACATTCAAAAATGTCTGTAGAGCCTCCTGTATTCCCACTGGCTCCGGAGGCTGAGGCAGGAGGATCCAAGTTTAAAGCCAGACTCGGTAACTGAGAGACTCTGAGCAACTTAGAGAAATTCTGCCTTCTATCTCAAAAATTAAAAGAAAAAAGAAAAAAAATTTAAAAAGTAAAAGTAAATCAATAAAACGGGCTGGGGATGTGACTCAGTGGCTAAGCACCCCTGTGTTCAATCCCTGGCCATACCAAAAAATAAAAATAAAAATAAATTCTATAGACATTGCCAAGTATGCCCTGGGGAGTAAAGTTGAAAAATGTTGCTGTCGTGGAAAGAGCACTGCCTTTGGCGTCAGATCTGTAGAATTCGTGTATTTCCTGCCACTTACAAGTTTAATCTTGAATTAGATTATAAAGCTCTCTGAGTCCCAGTTTCCTTTTTGAAAATGTAAATTCTGCTACTAACTTTGTGGTTACAAGGTTTGATGTGTACAGTGGCCGACAAATACAAGGAGGTATTCAACAAAGGTTAATTTTCTCTAAGACTCCTGTCTCAAAAGAACTGAGTATCAGGGGAGTCTGACGTAAGGGATCAAGTCAGGAACCCTATAACAAGGAAAGAAGAATAAACCAGAAAACAAATTATAGCAACATCTGAACCCATGGTTCAAGACATGAGGTATGGAAAAAAAATAGATTCAAAATTTGAGGAATGTGGAAGTATTGAGATGACTCTCCTGTCACAACATTTGGAAGGATATAGGGGCAGGGGAGTCAGATGTCACCCAGAAAAGCAAAAACTTTCCTTCCTGCTCATTATTACTTGAAATCCCTTCTTAGGATCCTGAAGGCTTTTATTCCACTATTAGTAGCTAAAAAATGCCTTGCATATAATAGGTCTCCAGTAAGCATCTATTAAATTGAATTAGAGCCAAAGCTTAAAGGGCAAATACCCTTGGGAAAGGCAATACGAGGACTCAATAACGTGAAAGTGTCACCAGCTCCTCTTATAAAAGTAGATTTGGGGATAAAAATAGATTTTCCTTTGAAGTTGGAAAGGGGCCCCACAATTGGGAGAGGACAGCAGCCTGGCCAGGGTTCCGAAGACAACATTGCCTGGTATTCAGTTTTGTCTAAGGCCATCCTCATTTCTTTCTTTCTCTTTTGAGTAGTATTTTGTTTCAATTCTTTCAAGAATGTATCTACAACAGAGTCTGTTTCTCTCCACTTTGAACAGTCAACATATTGTTCTAAGTGCCATTTAACTTGTTCTTTGCTTTTACTCATACATGTAAATAAGAGAAAAGATCCTTTCCGGTTGCTCCTCCCAGGAGGTAATCTATGGTCTTGAACAGATGCTTAAAGCTGGTATGAGCATATTGCAGAATAAGCTCAAGAACCTCCTTCCACTGGGGAATCACACCCATTGCAATGGCCTTGGAAAGTAGGCACTCTGAAGACCTTTTATTGAATATATGAACATGAATTTCACGTTCAGAAATTATTTAAATATTATATTTCTGTTATTGATATTTAGAAATTGGTGGTATTTTAGAAAGAAAAATATTGTCTTTCCTAATGAACTGGCATGTGTAAGCCAATTATTGGGTTTCTCTTTTTGAATTAGCAGGAAAGAAGCACAAAACCAAGATTTGTGTTCAGTCATGATGTTATTTGTAGCCTTTTTTTTGGTACTGGGGATTGATCCCGTGGGCTCTTAACCACTGAACTACATCCCCAGTCCCCCACTCCACTTTTAGTTTAGAGAGGTCTCCCTAAGTTGCTTAGGGCCTCACTAAATTGCTGAGGCTGGCTTCAAACTTATGATCCTCCTGCCCACCCTGTTTTTTTTATTGATCTCTTTGATTCCCTTTATTGGGAATTTAGCTTTTATTCTTGTACTCTTATTTTAATGGTTCAGTTAGACCTCTCTTATTGGATGAGCTCTAAGGCCTTTGGAAATGGGGATATAAATGAAACTGTATCTTGTACATACCATAACATGTAGTCTAATACAATTATTAATAGTTTATATTTATCATATTTTTTATATAATGTTATTTTAAATACTATATTATTATATGTTTAATTTATATCTTCTTAGATGACCCTTAGTTTAATAAGTCAGAGGATTTCTGAAATTAATGTTTGTCTCTTTGCTGAGCATTATCAGTGAAAATCATCAACAAATGCAGTAAAAGCAACAAGAAGGAAAAGATCAAAACTATTTTTCTATTCACTGGGTTACTATGAACACATTTTAGTTCTTCAAGTTCCTGATAGACAAAAATGTGGGTAATTTAGGGAATTTTTAAAGGTGTACACACTAGGGCAAAATAAAAAAAATAGAACTGAACGGTGTGTGTATGCATTTTGCATTAACCTGTCTCAGAACAAAATCAATTAGGTTTTGGTCACTGAAGAATGATTGAGAATTTGAACCATCAACTATCCAGTCATTCCCCAATCAAAATACTAAAGCTATTGATCATCTAATAACTAAATGAGAAAATGGAAGTTTAGAGCTAGTTGGTATTATGAAATAATGGATTAATTTGCTGTTTGTCACTAGAGGGGGCTTTAGGAAAGTTTTAAGCTCCATATTCTGAAAAACAGCCTTGTGGAAGCAATATTAACCAACAAATATTATTCGAGGATTGTCTGGTGCAATTGACAAAACATTCTTAAAAATGACTCCAAAGTAGAGCCCTTCCAATTATAGTTAATGACATATATTCAGAGTTATTTTTTCAAGAACAGGAAAAAAATGACTCTATTGTCTAAAGGTCCTTAATGGATTAAAAACAATCTTCATCATTGTCAATCTATAATTTGATTTTTCTTAATTTTATTATTAAAAGCAGGAGAGAACAGGAATGACCATAATTCTCCATAAAGCAATGTGTGCCTAATAGAAGTACTGGTAGATAAAAGAGAGTAATAATAGGATATACTGACCCCAAATGAAGAAATAGAAGTCTGCTATCTGAATATAAAGATAACCTTGTCGTTAGACAATGAAGATTCTCAGAAATCTAAACCACATAGAGTTTTTGCTTCATTTTTTAATATGCTTAATTCCACAGTTTATTTTCCTTTTTCATATATTTGGTGAGAACAAATTTGTGACTCTAGGTAGCTTAGCTGACTTCTTGTTACCAATAAAAGTCTCACTCAGATTGTGACCCTTTGGCGAAGGCTGCCAACAGTGCAGATACAGCCCGGTGGTAATTGCCACCATCCTCCATGTCTCCATCTCTCCCAGCTGTGTTCTTTAAATCTTTTCATCCAATTAGGAGAACAAATCTCTGTGAACAGGACTTAATCATTCTGTGGTTCCTAGGTAACCTGTCTCCATGGCTTGAGAAGAGCGTTTTATCTGTTCTACTGCCAATCAGTTGCTATAATACATTAGGGAGGATGCTTGGTCTAAAGGTTTGATAACCTCCACTTGGTGCATTCTCACTGCAACTGTTTACAAGTGGCTTCACTATTTAAAGCAAAGCTAAACAAATAAACAAACAAACAGAAAACACCCCACAACCAAGTTGTTCTTCTATCCTGGTAATTCCACTTTAAAAAAATAGAGTTTGGAGTTTTAACAATTTCTTCAGAATAATTTCTTTAAATATTTGAGCAAGTAAGCTTAGAAAATGGAGGTGAGGGTTGGTGGCTCTGGATCCCCCTCAGATATGTTCAATATCTGACTTGACTCAAATATATGATTTTTCTTACCCACTTTGACACCTTCCATTTGCTTGTCTGCAAACAATTACTTTCATGTTTTTAAGCAAAATTGAAGTTGCCCAACAGTAAGAAAATGTGTTATGTAAATAGCTTCTAGTTATGTAACATTCAGTGTCCACTGAGATTTTTACCCATAGGCAGCCTTAGGTTAAAGAAAAACACTGAGATCAAGAAGCGATGTCAGGAGGTATTTCTCATAGTGGGTACAATCTAGATAGAAACTGGTGGTGGGCCTGGCACAGAAAGACTTCTTCTGTGTCATTTGAAACATGCAGAGTGAATGTTTATGTAAGATAAATGAATAAGGATGCTCCAACCTTCCTAATATATTTTTAAGCAACTCTGGCAGAGAATTCGGGAATTGAAAGGATGTTAGTGATCTCTAAGCCAAAACCCTTGTTTTGCAGAAAAGACTTCTGGAAAAGATAACTAGCTGTAAACCCGGCTTTCTGACTCCTGATTTAGTGTTGATTCCACTAAATCAGGAAATGGGCAGCAAGACAATGATTTCAGTGACTTTGTAATTCATGTAATTCACTTGCTTATGTACATCCTACCTAAAATAATGGAAAAGTAGTTTGCATATGCACACAAATTCATATAAAATGGAGAAGAGTATGCTTAACAATTCTGAGCACCACAACACCCAACTTCAAATTATACTACAGAGCCATAGTACCCAGAATAGCTTGGTATTGGATAAAATCAATGAAGATCAATGGAATAGAATAACACACACACAAATCCACATAAATACAATCATCTGTTTTATGACAAAGGTGCCAAAAATGTATATTGGCAAAACAATAGCATTTTTAACAAATGGTACTGGGAAAACTGGATATCCACATGTAGAAAAACTGTTACAGGGCCAGGGCCTTCCGGGAAACTGAGACAGTACAAAGACCCTCCCCTGCTTCAAGCCCCAGTTCTTGAGATCAAGTCAGAAAGATTTCAGACACGTTGCTCAGAGTAACAGACATGTGTTTATTGAAGGGATCGGAACAGGGAAAGGGGACACACTCAAGGAAGACAGTGGACCCTTTCAGAGAGGAGAGGGACAATGTACTTCTGTGCTTCAGTTTTATTGGGGATCACAGAGAAATTTCTAGAGAGTCCCACCCAAGTCCACTTCTTGACTTTTGATAGCAAGATGACATCAGACTTTCAAGTCCCCACTGCCATGACAACTCTAGGTCACTTTGGCCCATGCTGACCAATTCTAATTGGATTCTTAACCATAAATCCTTAGAGATTTTCTGGTCAGGGAGAATTATCCTTATCTCCCTGAGTTTCAGGATCTCTGCGAAAAGTGTCACAAAAGTCTTCTCCTTCAGGGTAACTTGGTTTCCTCTTAACTGTATTATTTTAGGCCAGTATTTCTCCTGCAGGTAGCAAGTAGTTTGCTGGCCAGGCAGGGCTGTAGGTAAATTGCTTCTTGGAAAAGAAAGCAGTGGGAGTCAGCAGAGTGGACCCATTTTACAGAACTACTCCCATTACTCGCACCTGTCTGTCCCCATCAGAATGAAACGAGAGCCCTACCTCAAAGTGGATCAAAGACTTAGGAATTAGATCAGAAATGCTGCAACTGCTAGAAGAAACAGGCTCAGCACTCCAACAGAGATGCAAGCATTGATTTCCTTAATGAGACTCCTAAAGTTCAAGAAATAAAACCAAGAATTCATAAATGGGATGGGATCAAATTAAAAAAGCTTCTGCACAGAAAAGGAAACCGAAGTATGAAGAGTGTGTACAGAGTGGGAGAAAATTCCTGTCAACTTCTCTTATGACAGGAGATTAATATCCAGAATATATAGCAAACTGAAAAAGCTTAGCACCAGAAAAACAAATGACCAATCAATGAATGGGCAGATGAACTAAACAGACATTTCTCAAAAGAAGAAATACAAACAGCCAACAAATACAGGAAAAAATGTTCAACATCTTTAGCAATCAGGGGAAATGCAAATCAGAACTATCCTGAGAGTTCATCTCACTCTAGTTAGAATGGCAACCATTGAGAATACAAACAAACTGGGAGCAGTGGTGCAGGCCTACAATCACAGTGACTTAGGAGGTTGAGGCAGGAGGATTGCAAGTTTGAGTCCAGCCTCAGCAATTTAGTGAGGCCCCAAGCAACTTAGCAAGATCCTGTCTGAACATAAAAATAAAAAGGACTGGGGATATGGCTCAGTGGTTCAATCTTCTGAAACAAAAGAAAGTAAAACAAAACAACAATAACAAAAACCCTACAAATACTGGTGAGGATGTGGAGGGAAAAGGTAAATGTATGTATTATTGGTAAGACTGAAAATTCGTACAACCATTTTGGAAAGCAGTATGCAGATTCCTCAAGAGATTAGGAATGGGGCCACCACATGACACAGCTCTCCTGCTCTTTGGTTTTATCCAAAAGAAATAAAATCAGCATACCATAGTGATACATGTGAACCAGTATTTATAGCAGCACAATTTACAATAGCCACATTATGGAATCAGCCAGGTGTGTGTCGACAGTTGACTGGATAAATAAAATGTGGTATATACACACAATGCCATAAAGAAAATAGCATTTCTCATTTGCTGGCAAATGGATGGAACTGGAGAACTTCATGCTGAGTGAAAAAAAACAGACTCAGAAAGTCAAAGGTTGAATGTATTCTTTCATATGTGGAAGATAAAGAGATGGAAAAAAAAAAAAGGAATGAAAAAGGGATCCCATGAAGGTAGGAGAGAGACCAACAGGGAATTGAGAGGGAGGGGAGGAGAGGGCATGGGGAAACAATGGGAATGAAATCAACCGAATTGTGCTCTGTCCATGTGCAAATAAACCACAATGAATCCACTTTTGTATATAATCATAGTGCATTAATTAATATAATAAAAACAGAAGGGAGACTAATAAAGTAGAGCAAAGGAATCAGGGAGAGGGAGGAAGAGCGGGAAAGGGGAGACACTGGGGAATGAGATTGATCAAATTATGTTATGTACATGTACAAATATGTCACAATTAATCCCACTATTATGTATAATTATACTGTATCAATTTAAAAAAGGAAAAAAAATTAAGTCTGAAGTTCAGTTATACTGATTTCAGACTTTCCAGAATTGTAAAAGAATACACTTGTGTTCTTTTAAGCCATCGAGTTTGTAGTAATTTGTTACAGCAGCCCCAGGAAACTAATATAGTGGGGTAGGACACTTTTTCCTTTTTCTTCTCCTTTATCCTGCTGGCTGGAATTTGGTGGTGATGGCAGGACCTGGAGCAACAATCTTACCCCATGAAGTGACCCTGGCAATGGAGGCCATGCTGAGCACAATAACAAGCTAGAAGGAGCTCAAGTCCCTTACACCATGGAGTTTCACACCAGTCTAGAGGCTCTACTCTCTTCAAAGTTTCATAAGAGAAAGAAGCAAATGTTTGGGTTTTTCATTACTCACAGTTAGACATAATCCTAGCCAATCATAGGCAGGTTTTTGTAGTGTTCATTCTAGACTATGGAAGTGAATTTCCGTAGAAATTATATTGACCACTTGGATTAGGCAATCAATGCAGAACGCTTACTTGGAGTGGACTGAAAATGTAACAATATTTTTTTGCTCATACTCAGTACTGACATAGATTCTTATAGGAGCCACTTGATAGACGATGTGCAATACCAAACCAATATTTAAATTTTTTTTTTTTTTAGAGGTTGCCTTTTCTCCACCATATTCTCTGCTTTTGGAATGATTCAGAATAATTATTCTAGAAATGCTAAAGATTTGGGGATATTACAGAGTGAAGAATTGTGATGTCAGACTCCTGGGGTCGTGATGCTCTTAATTAGTTGTGTGAACTTGATTAAGACCCATCTCGGAAACCCAGCTTACTAACGGTTAACATAAAAAGTTAAGTTCCAATGAACGTTTCTTCCAGTTCTTTATTTCTATGGAAAACTTAGTAGATTTTAAGGACTTTTCCCAGGGTCTGACAAAGGCCAAAAATCTAAAACTGTTGAATTATTTTAGAACCGATGCTATCAAGCCGCCCTGTGGAAGTTGGCAGATTTGGTGTTGGTGATTTCACTGATGTGTTGTTCTTAGAAACTTATTCAGGGTCTTAAGTCATGTTCAAACACATTGTTAACACTATCATTTACTAAAAATGAAGCGTTTCAGAGTGATGAAGTACATTATTCTGTTTGGTAGCTCCTTGGAGGGGGCACTGGATGGGGTATTTTGAATTACATCTATAAGAAGTTGGTTTCTTTAAGTTGGTTATAGTGTAAACCGGAAATCACAGCAGCCTGAAGGAGTGGGCAGTTGCGGTGGACAGCGAGGACAGCAGGTGCGGAGTCACAGGTATTGTTACCAGCTGTATTTGCTGCCCAGGTACTTTGGCTTTCATGGTCAGACAATCTCCAGCACTTCCCCAGGTCGCAGTTTGCACATAAGTGCTGATTGGAAACTCATGATTTGAAGGCCCTTATTGAGAATCTCCTAGGGGCTGGGGTGGTGGCTCAGTGGTAGAGTGCTTGCCTAGCATGTGTGAGGCACTGGGTTCGATTCCCAGCACTGCATATAAATAAATAAAAAAAGGTTATCATCAGCTTAAAAAAAAAAAAAAAAAAATATATATATATATATATATATATATGTATTTTAAAAGAATCTCCTAGAGAATTCTTGAAAGATATTGACTCCTGGCCCCTCCCTCCAGGAGAACTGTTTGGCACTTGCCCACATTAGCAGAAGTCAAAGTGAAGAATCCTGAATCTACTGGGTCATGCTCGATATGACAAAGGACAGCACCTACCGGTTTCTACTCAGCAGTTTGCATCACAATGAACATATTGACCACGAATTCTGCTTCATCTTTTTGTTTCCTGCAGCTCTTTAGACAAAATGTTACTCAGTGCACTGGAGAGGGTAGGGCACCTCCAGACTGTGGTCTCTATCAGTTACACCAAATAGGGCCTCTTGGTTGCCACAGAAGTTATTCCCAGACAGGACTGTGACACACAACTTGTTTTTCACCCCTGAAGCTTTAGTGTAACCATGACTTCATACAACTGGGGCTCTGGATGCATCTCTTGCTGAAAGTTGATCAATTTTTCTTTTTTTTGGTACCAGCGATTGAACCCAGGGTCTCTTAGCCACTGAGCCACATCCTCAGCCCTTTTTATATTTTATTTTGAATCAGGGTTTCGCTCAGTTGCTTAGGGCCTTGCTCAATTGCTGAGGTTGGCTTTGAACTTAAGGTCCTCTGCCTCAGCCTCCCAAGCTGCTGAGATTACAGGTGTGCACCACCACACCCAGCAAAAACTGATCAATCTTGAAGCAGTGGATGTTTTTCAGAAGTTCCAGGGTTTGGTGATCAAAGGCAAGGCAGGGGTTTTCACTCAGGTCTAGTTCTTGCAGTTTGGGAGGCAGGTTTGCTGGTAAAGAGACTTCACTTAGCTCATTACAGATCTGGTCCACACTCTTGATTTCTGGGAGTTGCATAACTTCAAGGACCAGAACTTCAGACTGAGTTTATTTTGAGTCTGGCTTAGACACTGGTATTTCTTTTCATGTCTCCTCTGGTGATTATTATATGCAACAGGATTGAAAAGCACTGGGAATATACTGTTATAAGTCCTTCACATTGACAGTATAGTTGTCTGATTAAAGACATAAACCTAGGGCAACAATTAAGTATTTGAAAGAATTTGCTTAAATAATGTCTATAGAGATGATCAAATGAAACCCTAAGAAATTCTTAATGAATTTGGGGAGTAGGCAGAAAAAGAGAGAGAGAGAGAGAGAGAGAGAGAGAGAGAGAGAGAGAGAGAGAGAATGGTCTTTTAGAAAACAGGTAGTGAGAAAGTAGATTTTAATTCATCTCATATATGAATGTTCTAAACACTAAAAGAGATTGTCATACTGGATAAAAAACAAGACTCAACTATATGCTTCTTTGAAGACATCAATAAGCTGAATTTGAAATGTATATGAAAAGTGAAGGAATGAGACCAGTTAAAACAATTCTGTAGGACTGGGGTAGCAGCTCAGTGGTAGAGTGCTTGTCTAGTGTGTGTGAGACACTGGGTTCGATTCTCAGCACCACATTAAAAAAAAAGGTTCATCAATAACTAATAAAAATATTTTAAAAAACAATTCTGTAGAGTAAGAGTGAAATTGGAATACTAACACTACCTGATTTCACAGGTTACTTTAAAGCTACAGTAATCAAGACAGGGTGGTATCAGTGACAGGACAGAAACAGATCAATTCAGTGAAAGGCAGGAGTCCATAAGTAAACTCACAAATGTAATCAATGACTTTTGGTAAAATGTCATTTTTTTGCAAAATTGATTCTCATCTTCAACAAATAATGCTGGAACAATTGGATGTTCATATGCAAAAAATTTTACCTAGACACATAACTCGTACCAAAATTAATTCAAAATAAATCATAGATCCAAATATAATTCAAAACTTGAAGACTTCCACAAGAAGGCAGGAAAAATTTTCCTGATGTTGGGTTTGATAAAGCATGATATCAAAAGTTTGGTTCATGGCTGGGTTCCATGGTGCATGCCTGTAATCCCACCTACTCAAGAGGCAGAGGCAGGAGGAATACAAATTCAAGGTCAGACTCAGAATTAAAAATAAAAAGGGCTTCCGATGAAGTTCTGTTGCCTGAAGTTTGGTCCTTGTCCCAGATGCCAATCCAATAATGAGGACATGGTTTTGAGAAAAAAGAAAAATAACATTTATTGCTTTGTTGGCAAAGGAGACACACAGGTGACTCCTGTCCCAGAGGCCGTGATTCTGCCCATCAGCAGGAACAGGGTTTTTTTTTATAGAGGTGATTCGAAGGCTACAATCCAAGTGTTCTCTGTCTAGAGTTGTAATTCACTTGTTAATTTGGGAGGTAGTCATTTCTGAGATCTTCTGGTGCCATCCCCAAAGTCTGGATTACTTCCTTCCTATGGTGGGTGTGTACTTAGGGACAGATAACTCTGTCTAGGATGGGGAAGAAAGGTAATCCTGTTTCCCCTGAGATTATGAATGGGGAGAGATTAGGGAGGAGCATGAAAAGAGGAAGAGAAAGAAACATGTCCATTTAAAAAAATGAGTTGCAATGACAGAGCAGCAAGGGCTGTAATCAAAGCATAAAGCAGAACACTGTTACAGCTTGGTGGCAAATGTCCCTGGGTTCAATCCCAGCTCTCCCAACTCTCTCCCCCACAGAAAAAAGAAAAAATAAGTATGGTTCATAGAAAATTGATAAATTGAAATTTATCAAAGTTAAAAGGACATGCTCTACAAAATACACTCTGAAGAGAGTGAAAAGAAGAGAATGGAAAAATGTTTCAAATTGTATATCTGATAAAGACCTTGTATATACAATATAAAAAGAACTCTTTACATAAGAAAACAAGCACCCTGATTTTCAATAATGGGCAAAAGGGCAGACCTCCCAAGCTGTGCAGACCGCCAAACACCATGGGCTCCCCATCTATGAATGCGGCTACCCACCATCACTGAGCTGCCTGCAGCCACTACCTCAGTGGTCACCTCCATCTTGGGGCTCTGCAGCCGCCACCATAGCCATCTCAAATGGTAGCCTCTGTCTTGGGACACTGATCAGGGCCTGGAAGCCCAACATCAAAATCACTTGTTGATTACCACCGATCACCCGCCATTTGCCTGTTTGCTTGCTTTTTGCCTGCCCATTGCCTGCTGCCCACTGCTGCCTGGAAGTCCATTGTCAGGTTACCTGCAGGTTTGGTTAATGTGGCTGCCGCCATCTTGGGACACTGGTCAAGGCCAGGGAGTCCAGAGCCAAGGGGTCTGCAGGTTCCCCCACCACCACTGTCATCTTGGGGAGCAGCCACCTCAGTCTGGGGACACAGGTCAGGGCCTGGAGATATATTGGGGTACCTGCAGGTCTGGTTGAACCTGAGGTCTTCCTACTGGGTGTTCTAGTGGCGCCTTCTGGCTGCCTCTTTGCAGGGTCACTCCTTTGTGTGAGCACATCCTTGGTGGTCTCTCTGCAAGTTGAAATGGCACTGAGATCTTGGGACTGCAGCAAGGCAGAGCCTGGGAAATCTGAAACCCTGATCCATCAGATTGCAGCTGGGTCTGCAAGGGCCAGTCTGGGCCTGGCAGGACTGTGGAAACCTGGAGACTGGGGATATTTCCCTGGCAGAGCACAGGTTGAAGAAACTGGAGAGAACCAGGCTCTCTCCAGCTCAGTGAGTCCTGAAGTGCGTGGGGATGGAAGGGGCCAGCTACAATGGGTGGGAAGACGGGAAGAGGATGTGAGGGCATCTTGTTATCAGCTTGCTTGTCCAGCCAACTGATCTGGCACCCACCGGATTGGAGCTATCATCAAACTTCAGACAACCCTACCTATCAGTGGAGAAGGGAAGCCAAGAAAAATTTTGAAAGCTAATGGATACAATTGTTCAATTTTCCTTTGAGATTTTCCTTTCCTTTCCTGTTTTTCCCCTCTCTTTCTTATATTTCTACCATCTTTAAATCCAAATATTTTTCATGTATCAGTTTATTGAGGAATGGGATGTCTGAATAGTATATGACAGTTTTGTTGTGTATTCTTATATTTTTAAGTCTTTTTTTTTAAATCTGTATTTTTTTTAATCTATCTGTCTTCCTGGATTCTCTTTCTCACTTCTTTCATACTAACAGCCAACTTCTATTAATTCCTCCTTTACTCTTACTATAAATTTTTAACTCCATCTTTTCTTCTTCTCCCTCATAAACATCATATCCTTCACTACTTCTCTTCCCTCTTTGTCCATCATTTGAAACAGCAAACACTTTCAGCAACTTACTCTTTGTATTGTAGACAATAATTGGACACATCATTTCTATTTATTGGGACAAAACTGTAGATGACTTAATAGGAGTTATTTGGTTTAAGGCTGTATATTGTTTACATTGGGTGCTGTTAATACTGGTCTACCCTTCAAGGTGAGGTAGTGGAAGCCTTCAAGGACACTATAAGACTACAGGGTAGAATCTGTACTGCCTCAGATCCATACCACTAGATGGGAAAGACACACAAACAACATGAAAAAACAAGGGAACAAAGCACCTCAAACAAACCAAGATGTTCCAACAATAGAATCCATAGACAACACAGAAGAAGCGTCAGAGAAGGAGTTTAGACAGTACATAGTTAGACTGATCTTCAAAATAGATGGTATGGTATCAGAGAGAAAATACAGGAAGTGAAAGATTGCTTCAATAAAGAGGTAGAGATTATAAGAAGGAATCAAGCAGAAATCCTTGACATGAAGGAAATAATAAACCAAATTAAAAATCTGATGAAAAGTACCACCAACAGACTAGACCACTTGGAAGACAGAGCTTCAGGCAATGAAGACAAAATATATGCTCTTGAAAATAAAGTCGACTGCACAGAGAAGATGGTAAGAAATCATGAACAGAGAACTTCCAAGAATTATGGGATAACGTGAAAAGACTAAATAAATTTAAGATTTATCTGAATAGACGAAGGTGTGGAGATACAAACCAAAGTAGTGCACAATATTTTCAATTACATCAACAAACTTCCCAAATATAGAGAATGAAATGGAAAATCAACTGTAAGAGACTTATAGGACCCCAAACGTATAAAATTACAACAGACCCACACCAATTATAATGAGAGTGACTAACATACAGAATAAAGATAGAATTTTAAAGACTGTAAGAGGAAAAAAAGTCAAATTACATATAAAGGGAAACCATTTCAGATATCAGCTGATTTCTCAACCCAGACCCTCAACACCAGGAGGACCTGGAATAACAAATATCAAACTCTGAAAGAAAATGGATGCCAACCGAGAATTTTTTTTTTATTGTAAACAAATGGGATACATGTTGTTTCTCTGTTTGTACATGGTGTAAAGGCATACCATTTGTGTAATCATAAATTTACATAGGGTAATGTTGTTTGATTCATTCTGTTATTTTTTCCCTTCCCCCCCACCCCTCCCACCCCTCTTTTCCCTCTATACAGTCCTTCCTTCCTCCATTCTTGCCCCCGTCCCTAACCCTAACTCTAACCCTAACACTAACCCCTCCCACCCCCCATTATGTGTCATCATCCACTTATCAGCGATATCATTCGTCTTTTGGTTTTTTGAGATTGGCTTATCTCACTTAGCATGATATTCTCCAATTTCATCCATTTGCTTGCAAATGCCATAATTTTATCATTCTTTATGGCTGAGTAATATTCCATTGTATATATATACCACATTTTCTTTATCCATTCATCAATTGAAGGGCATCTAGGTTGGTTCCACAGTCTGGCTATTGTGAATTGAGCAGCTATGAACATTGATGTGGCTATATCTCTGTAGTATGCTGATTTTAAGTCCTTTGGGTATAGGCAAGGAGTGAGATAGCTGGGTCAAATGGTCAACTGAGAATTTTATATCCAGCAAAACTAAGCTTCAGCTTTGAAGATGAAATAAGAACCTTCCATAGTAAACAGAAGTTAAAAGAATTCACAACTACAGAACATTCTCAGCAAAATATTTCATGAGGAGGAAATGAGAAAAAAGCAATGAAAACCAGCAAAGGGAGGAACTACACTAAAGGAAAGGTCAATCAAAGCAGAAACTAAGTCAAATTAAAAACCAAAAATAAGCCAAAATGACTGGGAACACAAATCATATCTCAATAATAACCCTGAATGTTAGTGACCTGAACTCAACAATTGAAAGACATAGACTGGCAGATTAGATTGAAAAAGAAGACCCAAAAATATGCTGTCTCCAAGAGACTCACCTCATAGGGAAAGACATCCACAAACTGAAGGTGAAAGGATGGGAAAAAAATATCACTCACATGGTCTGCATAAAGAAACAGTGGTATCCATCCTCAGATAAAGTGGACTTCAAGCCAAAGTCAATTGGAAGGGACAAAGAAGGACTTTTCATATTGCTTAAGGGAATTACACATCAGCAAGACATAACAATTGTAAACATTTATGCCCCAAATAATGGAGCATCTATGTACATCAAACAAACACTTTTCAATTTCAAGAATCAAATAGACCACAACACAGTAATACTGGGTGACTTTAACATACCTCTCTCACCATTGAATATATCTTCCAAACAAAAACTAAACAAAGAAACTCTAGTAGAAGTAATGCAATCAATAATTTAGACTAAACAGACATATATAGAATATTTCATCCATGAACAAGAAAATACATTTTCTTCCCAGCAGCACATGGATCCTTCTCTATAATAGACCATATGTTATGCCACAAATCAACTCTTAGCAAATACAAAAAATAGAAATACTGTTCTGCATTCTGTCAGATCATAATGAAATGAAACTAGAAATCAACTGCATCACCTGGAGACCAAGAGCATGCTATTGAATGACAAACAGCAGAAGAAATCAGGGAGAAAATTAAAAAATACTTAGAGGTAAATGAAAACACTGACATGACATATCAAGATTTTTGGGACACTATGAAGACAGTGCTAATAGGAAAGTTCATTGCATTTAACTCATTTATTAAAAGAATAGAAAGTGAACAAATAAATGACCTAACATTACATCTCAAAGCCTTAGAAAAAGAAGAAAAAATCAACATCAAAAGCAGTAGAAGGGTTAAAATCAATGAAATTGAAACAAAAGAAACAATTTAAAAAATTGACAAAACAAAAAGCTGGTTCATTGAAAAAATAAATAAAATTGATAAACCCTAGCTACACTAGCAAAGAGAAAGAGAGAGAAAACTCACATTACTAAAATACATGAAATGAAAAAGGAAATATTGCAATAGACATTACTGAAATACAGAAGATAATTAGAAACTATTTTGAAAATTTGTGCTCCAATAAAATAGAAAATCTTGAAGACATTGACAAATTTCTAGAGACATATGATCTTCCGAAATTGAATTAGGAGAACATACACAATTTAAACAGATTGATTTCAAGCAATGAAATATAAGACACCATCAAAAACCTACCAACAAAGAAAAGCCCAGGACCAGACAGATTCTCAGCTGAGTTTTACAAGACTTTCAAAGGAGAATTAACACAAATACTCCTCAAATTATTCCATGAAATGGGAAAAGAGGGAACCCTTTTAAACTCATTCTATGAGGCTAATATCACCCTGATATCAAAATCAGACAAAACACATTAGGGAAAGAAAACTTCAGACCAATATCCCTATGAACATAGATTTAAAAATTCTCAATAAAATTCTGGCAAATTGCATACAAAAATATATTAAATAGATAGTGCATTATGATCAAGTGGGGTTCATTCCAGGGATTCAAGGGGAGTTCAACATACAGAAATCAATAAATGTAATTCATATTAATAGACTTTAAGGCAAGAATAATATGATCAACTCAATAGATGTAGAAAAAGCATTTGATAATATAGAGCACCTCTTCATGATCAAAACACTAGTAAAACTAGGGATAGTAGGAACATACCTCAACATTGTGAAAGCTATCTATGCTAATAAGCCCAAGGCCAACATCATTCTAAATGGAGAAAAACTGAAAGCATTCCCTCTAAATCTGGAACAAGATAGAGATGCCCTCTTTCATCACTTTAATTTAGTATAGTCCTTGAAACTATCCAGAGCAATTAGACAAAAGAAATTAAAGGGATACAAATAGGAAAAGAAGAACTGAAACTATCACTGTTTGCCAACAAGATTCTATATTTAGAAGACCCAAAAAATTCCACCAGAAAACTTCTAGAACTAATTAATGAATTCAGCAAAGCAGTAGGATATAAAATCAATACCCATAAATCATATGTATTCCTATACATCAGTGATGAATCCACTGCAAGAGAAATTAGGAAAACTACACCATTCACAATAGCCTCAAACAAACAAACAAACAAATAAAAAAAACAGAACTTGGGAATCAATCTAACAAAAGAGTTGAAAGACTTCTATAATGAAAACTACGGAACACTAAAAAAAGAAATTGAAGAACTTAGAAGATGGAAAGACCTCCCATGCTCTTGGATAGGCAGAATTAATAGTCAAAATGGCCATACTACCAAAAGTATATACAGATTTAATGCAATTTCTATTAAAATCCCAATGACATTCTTCATAGAACTAGAAAAAGCAATTATGAAATTCATTTGGAAAAATAAGAGATCCAAAATAGCCAAAGCAATCCTTAGCAAGAAAAGTGAAGCAGAAGGCATCATAATATCAGACCTTAAACTATGTAACAGAGAAATAGTAACAAAAATGGCAGGGTATTGGCACCAAAATAGACATGTAGACCAATGGTACAGAATAGAAGACACAGAGACAAACCCACATAAATATAGTTATCTCATACTAGACAAAGGCACCAAAAACATACATTGGAGAAAAGATAACCTTTTCAACAAATGGTGCTGGGAAAACTGGAAATCCATATTAAACCCCTATCTCTCACCCTGCACATAAATCAACTCAAAGTGAATTAAAGACTTAGGCACAATAACCTAATAGAAGAAAAAGAAGGCCCAAATCTTCATCATGTCAGCCTAGGACCTGACTTCCTTAACAAGACTCCTAAAGTACAATAAGTAAAATAAAGAATCAATAAATGGGATAGATTCAAACTAAAAAGCTTCTCAGCAAAGGAAACAATCAATAATGTGAAAAGAGAGTCTAAAAAATGGGAGAAAATCTTTACCACACACACCTCAGATACAGCACTACTCTCCAGGATGTATAAAGAACTCAAAAAACTTAACACCAGAAAAACCAAATAACCCAATCAATAAATGGGCTAAGGAACTGAATGGACACTTCACAGAAGAAGAAATACAACTGATCAACAAAATATGAAAAAATGCTCATCATCTCGGTAATTAAAGAAATGCAAATCAAAACTACTCTAAGATTTCATCTCATTCCAGTCAGAATGGCAATCATTAAGAATATAAACAAAAATAAGTATTGGCAAGGATGAGGGGAAAAAGGTACACTCATACATTATTGATGGTTCTACAAATTGGGGCAACCACTTTGGAAAGTAATATGGAAATTACTAAGAAAAATTGGAATGGAACCACCATTTGACACAGCTATCCCACTCCTTAGTTTATATCCAAAGGACTTAAAATCAGCATATTACAGTGATGCAACCACACAATGCTTATAGCAGTTTAATTCACGATGGCTAAACTGTGGAACCAACCTACATGCTCTTCAACAGATGAATGGATAAAGAAAATGTGGTATATATACACAATGGAATATTACTTAGCTTTAAAGAAGATTGAAATTATGCCATTTTCAGATAAATGGATGGAGCTGGAGAATATCATGCTAAGTGAAATAAATCAAACCCCAAAAACCAAAGGCCTGATGTTTTTTCTGATAAGCAGATGCTAATCCATAGTGGGCGGTGGGTAGGGGAGAATGAAGGAACTTTGGACTGGGCAGAAGGGAGTAGAAGTGGGAAGGATGGTGGAATGAGACAGACATTATTACCCTATATACATGTGGATTACAGTACTGGTGTAACTCTGCACCATGTTTAGCCAAAGGAATGAGAAGTTGTTCTCCATTTCTGTATAATGGGTCGAAATGCATTTTACTATCATGTATAACTAATTAGAACAAATTAAAAAATTTAAAAAGGGCAAAAGTTCAGAATACATTATCTCAACAAGGAATGCATAAGACAACTTGCTTCTATTGGCCAGAGTAATAAATGAAAGAGAAAGTGACTTTGTAATAGAGAAACCTTACAGACATGCTTAACCAAGAGATCAAGACTGGCATTACCAGTCATAAGGCATGTTGACATCATGTGCCTGCTGACACAATGCACTGTGGATAATTCTCCTCTGTAGTATTCTTCTCCCAAGTCTATAACCTCCACCTCACCAGGAGAAAGCTCAAGACAAATCTAAATGGAGAGATAGTGTACAAACCAGTAATCTTCAAAAGTGGCAAGGTCACCAAATATAAGATGTACAAGGAAACTGCTGAAGAATTGAATGAGACTAAAGAGACGTGGCAATTCAATGGAAGGTGATACTCTGGGATTGGATTCTGGGATAGAAAAAGTACATTATCTTTTCAATCCTGCAGAGCCCCCCCTCCTCCGCCCCACGATAGTTTGTAAGTTTCTTGAGAGACAGAACTGTATCTTTTTTTTTTTGTTTTTGTTTTAATTCCAAAGTAGAGATGAAGTTTTACTTTGTCCTCTTGGCACATAGCAGAGTGGCTGCTTTGGGAACATGACCAACACTTTTGGTTGGGGCTGCACTTCTCTTCTTAGGCAGGTGGGTTTCCCACCACCTTCCTGTTCTCTTTTCCAGAGTCACATCAGCGTGCTAGCGTGTAACAACCCGACGTTTCTTCCCGTCGTTTCCTAGCTCAGAATCAGTTACTAGAAGGAAGCAGAGAGAAAGGTACAAGACAAAGCCCTCAGAAAGCTTGCCAGAGTGGGGACATGATCCCCTCTTCTCCTGGGCAATGACATGCCGCAGGAGTCAGTGCAGGCTACCTGCTGTGACACACCTACTCACCTCCCTGCCACATGGCCAGGGCAGAGGTCATCAAAGATTATTTTCCTTTTGCGAATCTCAAACAACAGGGGTAGTCTGTGCGCCAGCTCCACACAGTCATTCAAGTAGCTGGCTTATGGAGGTTCCACACTTCTTCAAACACGAGTTCAGGGCTACTTGGGTGCGGACAGCTAGTTGCTGGATGGAAGAAGTGAGAACCAGGAGGATCAGCCATGGAGGTTTATATGGGTCAGGCTGGGAGGGGTCCCCAAATCAATTCCATTCACATGCCATTCTCTATAACTTCACGGGTGGTTGGGAAATAGAGTCTAGCTATGTGCATAGAAGGAAGAGGCTATGGCTTTGGTTGTACATGCATGCGGATCCATAAACCTGGAGTCATTTGTAGGAACAGCCTTGGCTTGCACTCTAGAAATCATCACAACACCCACCACTAAAAACAGAACTCCTGACCCAGACAGACTCTCACCTCTTTCCTGATGCTCTACCGTGTCACCTGTTTTTCCTTTTACATGAGCAATTATGGTAACAAACGCATAGGGATAAGTGGATGTCGCGTCCCCTCTGCCCGCAGAGTGAGACACGGCAAATGTCTGAAGCTTTGGAAGTTTATTATGCACAGTTTCTTTCCTACGCTTCTCTTACCCCTAGCTTCTTCGCACTCTCAGCTTTCCTTTTCCCAGCTCCTTCCACTCCCGCGTACTCCCTCCTTCCAGCTCCGCTCCCGCTGCTGCCGCGGCCGCCGCCGCCGCCGGTTCTTCCGCTTCTTCCGTCCCTTCCTCAGCTTCTGCCCCCTACTCTCCCACCCACCAGGCTTATATACACTTTAGTCAATCAGGGGAGAGTACACGAGATAAACGCGGACAGCTGCAGGCACAGGATGGGTGCACGAGGGGGGGGCATGCTCTAGTCACATCGTTAACTAGCCAATTATTGGAATTCGCTGGTTGTTTACTGTATAGCTGGCCGCCTCTGGCTCAGCGTCAGGCGCCATCTTGACCACGCCCAAGGCTGGGGTTCCCGGGAACCCCCACAAGTGGACACAAAAGAGAACAAAGATGCACTTGTTCCAATAAACCACGGCCATCAGGACCCTTCTCCAATACCACAAGTACTGATCCTAAGTGTTTCTTGGCAGTGATCTCCTTAAACCAAATCAACTCAGAACACACTTAACATTCATCAGCTGCTTTTATGGAACTCCGTAGTAGGAGTGCTGTGGAATCTTGTTAGACCTTTTGTCATTGAGTAGTAACACATTTGCTTGGGAAAAAAGAGAAATGGCAAATTAGAAAGGAGAGAATGCATCCATGGGCTGCTATTGTAGCTCAAGAATTATTGTGACAGCAATTCTCTTTCATAGGAAAGCTAACCTTGCAGCGAGGTAGGCCAATTGTAGGGTTGTTATATTGAACAGTCTGGAAAACCCAAAGGCATTCACCCAAACCAATATTTTTCAGCTTAAAGCTCGTGGAACATGTGGTCATTGCATGGAAATAAGGCTTGACTTTCTTTACCTAGTGAGGTTTACGTATGAGGTAAAAGTGTGCATCTTCCTAGCTGCTGTTTGAGAGTATTTTATTCGTAGAAAACATTGTTGAACTGCAGCTTGTCATGTTTATAAAGCCAAAGTAAAAAGCTATTTTAAACTATGTGAAATATTAAACATGTATTAAATGATTCATTTGCAAGAGTGGTTATGTGGAATCTGGGTCCTGGGTCATTGTCAATGTGTATTAGTCACTGACATTTGAACCTTCTGGACCGCATGTAAATATAAGCAGAGTTCAGTAACTTCTTGGTCCTAAGCTCTTTCTCATATTGTATGTTAACTTTCAGAACTCAATAACTAAACTAGAATAGTAGCATTTGAGAATGCCACTTTAAAGCAACAAACCATAGAAAATGTAACCAACTCTAAATGTTTTTATCCTTTCAAAATTTTTATATTAAATCCTAATTACCAATGGGATGGAGTTAGGAGGTAGGGCTTTTAGGAAGTGATAAAGTCATGAGAGCAGAGCCCTCATAAATGGGAGTAGTAGCTATATAAAAGAGGTCCCCAAGAGAGATCCCTTGCAGTGTGAAAACCCAGGGAAAGATGGCTGTCTATCCACCAGGGAATGAGCCCTCATCAGCCACAGTATTTGCCAACACCTTGTTCATGGACATCCCAGCCTCCAGAACTATGAGAAAGAAACTTCTGTTATTTACAAACCACACAGTCTATGGTAGTTTGTTAGAACAGTCTGAGTGTATTAAGATTCTCATGGTTAGTGATAAGTAACTGTTATGGTTTAGGTGTCCTCTAAAAGCTCATATATGAGACAACACAAGAACATTCAGAGGAGAAATGATTGGGTTATGAGAGCCTTAACCTAATCAGTGCAATAATCCCCTGATGGGATTAACTGAGTGGTAACTGAAGGTGGTTAGGATGTGACTGGAGGAGGTGGGTCATTGGGGGCCTGCTTTGGGGTATGTATTTGTATCTGATGAGTGGAGTCTCTCTCTCTCGGCTCTCTGATCATCACATAGGCCACTTTTCTCTGCCACGGTCTTCCACCATGATGTTCTGCCTCTCCTCAAGCCCTGAGGAATGGAGCCAGCTGCCTATTTACTGAGACCTCTGAAACTGTGAGCCCCCAAATAAAGTTTTCCTCCTCCAAAATTGTTCTTGTCAGATTTTTGGTCACAGCAGTGAAAAAACTGATTAAAACAGTAACAATGAGGATACTAAAGGCAATCAACTTGATGAACTCGAAAGATACTCCATCAAAGGACTAGAGAAAAAAAGTCAAAGGCGAAAGATGGAATGGTAATTGTATCAGATTATACAGAAGGGCAAAAGAAGAACTCTGAATGTACCATTTGCCTCACTTGTTTGAGTCCTGGAGCTGAGTACCTTGCTGTCTCTGGAACTCAGTCTGTTTCTACCTGGTCAGTCTTGGTAGGGTGGGGGCTATCAGCGGGTGTGTCCAATTCTGAGGCTAGGAGTTTTCCAGCTATGTGGTTGCTAGTACGTGGTACAGCGAGGAGGGGCAGCTTTGTCCACAATGAGAAATTCTACCCCTCCCAGCCAGTCAGGCAGATAGGGAGGAACATGTACAATATTGACCATCTATTAAATGTAAAACAGCATATCAAATACAGAGGTGGTGACTCAAGATGGCCATGGTGGTTGGATGGGTGGAGGAAGAAGAAGGCTCCAACACAGGAATCGGAAGATGTGCTGGACTTTTTTTAATGTGACTATGGTATTTCCTTAAACTCCTACCCCTGCTTCAGAGGAGACTGTATGTTCCTGAAAAACGAAAACCTCATAAGATCTGGTATGGACTGGGGAAAAAACCTCAACTTTCTAGTCGGATCCACCTGCTCTGGAGTCTGTGCTTATTTAACCCCTTCTGAGTTCCATATTTTTCCTATAAAAGAAGCATAAAAACAGCTATCTCAGAGGGTTATTTTCATGTACACTCAATGCTCAAGGCTAGCTTCTCTTCCCCTGAGACCTAGCTAATAATAGATGCATAATAGAGAAATGGATTAGGTACATTTTATAAAATTGTAGAATGTTAAAATTGGAAGAGTCTTTTAAAATCATCTTGGTCCAACTATCTCATTGAATTAAATTATATTTTTCCTTTTCTTAGAGTTATAAATTGATGGGGAAAATCTGCTACCATCAAAATATAATGACATCTTATCTATTAGATGGGAAAAGATAAGAAGACTGAGATAACCAATATTGGTGAGGATGTGGAGAAATTTTATGCTCATGCCTTGTTGGTGGCAGTAGAGATTGGCTGAGTTTTTCTAGGATTAAATCTGGATGATACGGACCCCAAATTCAAATATATATACCCTTTGACTTATCAGTCTCACATTTAGGAATTAAATCTGTGGAGTCAATTAACAAATTGTACCACAATATGCATGGAAATTAATCTTTGTAGTGGTACTCATACAGCCAAATGCTGGAAACACCCTAAATAAACACATTATGGTACACACATGCCAATTATAACAATATATGACAAATCTGTAAATTGATTGAAATGGAAAGATCTTCATAGTGAGTTGACTAGGAAAATCAGGTCACAAAACATCTTGCAGAGTAGTCTCAGGTATGTAACATCAGGAGGGTGTGCATGTGTTTTGTGCACAGAGGGACGTTGGGACGACGGTCACCACAATTTTAACAGTTGCTTCTGGATGATGCTTTTAAAATGCAGGGATTATTTATTTGAGCATATACTTTCTAATCTGAAAATAACCCATAAAGCTGTTTTCAATTTGAAAGAAAATACAAGTAAATAAAAATGCCTTCATGTTTCCCAATTTAATAGTGTTACTTGGGTGCTGGGATGTAGCTCAGTGGTAGAGTGCTTGCCTAGCACGTGCCAAGCCCTGGGTTCAATCCCCAGTACTGCAAAAGAAAAAAAAAAAAAAAAAAAAGTCACTTAGGCAGTGTCACTGTGCAGAATCTAATTTTATTTTTATAATTTAATCTGACTGACAAATCAACTGTGTAGGCAGTCATAACTGCAGAAAACCCACCCTTAAATACTTCTTATTTTCTGCATCCCTCCTTTCTGGGGTTCTAAGACTTACCATAGATCTTCTTTTATGAAATAATGCAATGAATAAATAAATAATAAAAATTACTTATGTCTCTTTCTTATTATAAAGCTTACACATCATAAATCCATTTGTCCTAAGTCAAAATAGATGACTGACCATTGTGTAATGTAAATCTGCCCGTAAGTGACATCCAAACAAAACAGATTTCCTATCTTGTGATTAAAGAATTTTAAGGACTACCGGGCAAGATCCTGGATGTGTACTGTGTACTGGTTGCCATGGTTTTGACTGAGGATGGGCTATTTAAGCTTATCCTTAATTAGGAAAGGCGGGGTTTTCGCTTTGCAGGGTTAAAAATGGTGCAAAAAGCAGTGCTGTTTTTAGATTGGATGGAAGCCTGGCTATAGTAACTGCTAAAAATAGAGGTCTATATCTTTAATTAACCTTTAGGCTACTAGATTGGGTAAAAAATTAATTAGAGTAGATTCTTTTTAGAAAATAAACTGTCATTAAATAAAAGCTGGTATCGAATTATATAGGCATTTTTGAACCAACATCCTGATATTTTTAAAAAAATGCTGAAGTACATATTAAAAAGGCTCATTTGAGTTTTAAAATCAGCTAGTCAGTTCCACGGCAGCTTTGCTCTGTTGAAGGATTCCAGATCGTAACCTATTTAATGTTTTTAGCTGGTAATTTCCTTTTCCATTTGTAAATAGCACTTTGGAATAAACAGGAGGCGGACTCTTAATAACTTGTCCTTGATTCTATTATCTATATTATTTCACATGGCATGATTTGCATTATTAATATCTGTATCAAGAGATCTTTTACCCCTGAAGGTAAAGGAATTTACAAAAGCAGAATAAAAAAAGCATGTAATGGTTTCAGACTCAAGGTTTCTAATCTCTGATTTTTGAAACTCCAGAGGTTTCTTTGATGGGCACATGGTATTTTGGAAAATCTATTCAAATCTGAATCAGAAAACAAAAGTTCCAGTTTGAGTCCTGTCCCTAGCTAGCTCTGGGATTGGGGGAAATCAGTTTCCTTTATTGTAAACTCTTTAGAACATATTTGAACCAGTTCAGTTATCTACTTTAAAGTTTTTATAATTTCTTGTTTTTAAACAGTTAAATGCTGTCTTCAAATAAAATCCATGTGAAAATTCATTAATGAAAACAGGAAAGTGGATTTCTACTTGTTAATTTGTACTGGCGTTGGGAGAGTCCCAAGTATTTTCTCTTGTCTTTTTTCCAACCAGTCTTGAAACAGGTAGGAGCTCAAAAGGGTCTTCAGAACACAAGTGGAAAATGATTGGTTTTGGACAAACTTTAATGTCTCATTCAATTTTAAAAGTCAACTTATGGTTCTGTGAAATCTCAGAAAACGATGCCATAACAATTATTTTAGAAGTTAGGTGTCGCCATAGTAGAGCAGCAAAGATAAAATACAGCAACTTCCAAAGGATAACAATCATTAATTTCAACATTGTGCATTAGGAAACATTGTCACTTTGATTTTCCTGACACCCGAGGGTGCTGAGTTGAGTCTGCTCCCCATTATTTGCTAGGAGACTTAGACTAAAACGATTGATGGCTTAATGTATGTCTAAAAAATCTAAAAAATCTTTTAGTTTTTTTATGACTTTGCATGGCCCATGAAATCCATCATTCTGAGTCAGAGAGTGCTGCTTATGGGGGACACATTGTTCACTGTCAATGCTAGTACAGTCTTTATCTGTATTGGTGCACGGCACTTATATTTATAAGAGAAGGAAAATTCTGGTTGGGCCAAAGATTTGTGGTCTCACATGGAGCAAGTTGGGGTTTGGGCCTCCAAACAACCATTAGTTATTCTATATCTGCAAGACATGGTCTATTAATGGGAAGTAACGTTCCTATGAGAAAAAAAATAGAATTGCAAATTTCAAACTTTTCCCATTATGACAAACAAGATTTTGGGGCCAATACTGGAGGCTTTATCTGTTCCTTTATGTAGGACCTCTGATAATTATCATCTTCATGAGAATCAATGGTGGCATAATCTGTAGCTGCAAATTGTGAAAGATTTTGGATGCTCTGCTGTGCAGGAATATAAAACTGAATAAAAGTTCCCTGCTGTAACACTGTGATATTATGAGAAAGATATACCGTGCACAACCCCAAATGTTTAACACTGACATTTATATTGTGCTTCTAAAAGTACTATTACAGAGAAATCATACCAACCACCCACAACTTGTTAAAACAGAGCAAGTATTTTAACACTGAAAGGCAGCTTAATAAAACAGCAAGAGAATTGGAAATGGAAGGAAACAACTGTCTGAAGCCTTCACTGGTTTCTTTTTTATTTGAAATCTTGAAAATGGGATATGTATGTCTCTAGAAATGTACACCAGTTCCAGGGACCTGAATTTACACCAACTCAAGGTACTGGTGCAACTAACACCCTCATCAAGCCTGTTACCGAGTCCTGCTCTGCTCCGTCCAGTCACCATGCTTCTGTCCCCGTTACCTGGTGTGATGCCTCCAAGAGCGTAGATTCATTTAGACTGTTTTTAGCTTTCATATAAATGGAATAATACCACGTGCAATTTTGTGGGTCTAGCTTCTTTCATTTAACTTTACTTTCGTGAGACTCATTCATGTTGATAGTTCATTCTGTTGAGGAGTATTGTATTGTGTGACTCTACCTCCGTTTATTGATCCCTTCTACTGTTGTGTGGTGGGCATTTTAGAAGTTTTTGGTTTCTGCTTCTAAGAATTGTGCTTCCAATGTCTCAGTGAACATTCTCGATCATATCTTTTGGGAGTATATCAAGGAGTGAAATTTCTGTGTTAAAGGATAAACCCAAGTTCACGTTAATAGTTATGCCAAGTTGTTTTCCAAAAGACTGCAACAATTTAAAAAGACTGAGGATCCTGGTTGCTGCATATACTTTTCAACACCTGTTATTTTCTAGTGAGTAGATAGAAGTATCTCATTGTGGTTGCAATTTGCATTTCCTTGATGATTAATGAAATCGTGCATGTTTTCACACACACGCATAGAGGTTATTTAGATAGCCTATTTTGTGAAGTGTATGATCAGGTTTGTACCCCATTTTCTTTTATTGAAAAAAAATTTTAATTTTTACTTTTTAAGTAAAAATTTATTTATGTGGTGCTGAGGATTGAACCCAGGGCCCCACACCTGCAAGGCAAGCTTTCCACCACTGTGCCACAATCCTAGCCCTGTGTCCCATTTTCTGTTGGATGCCTTTTTCTTATTTATTTGCAGGATTTCTTTGTATATACTGAATAATTTTTTCACTTGCTTATGAATGATGTGATTTTTTTAAGTCCTCAGATTTATGCTAGGTATGTTTTTCAGGTTTTTAGGTAAAATGTTCACTAGGTACCCCAGCCACTGTACATTGAAATATGAAACACTTTTGATGGAACTTAGGTAGAAAAAGCAAACTTATTCAAGAATTGAAGAACTGTGTCCAACCATCCTTCATGAAATCTGTTGTAATTATTTAACCACATTTGAAATTCACTATTTAAATTTTTTTAACCTTTTCATATGGTTTGATTCATTGCTCGAAATTAAATATTAAAATAAGCATAAAAGAGGAGATGACAATGGTCTTGTTTTGCTTGATTTTCTTAGGAGAGTCCAAAATGTCTCTCATTTTGAGAAGTATCTATGGCAAAGTTCATAATAAGATGAAAAGTCTCAGTTTGGGTTTTAGTTTGGCAACTTACTGGTGTTTCTGGGTCAAACTAAACCTTGAGATCACTGTACACTGGGGAGAACATTTGCCATTTTGGCTGTTCAGTATCCTCCTTTTGACAGCAGTACCCAGTGTCTTTTTGGAGAGCCACCTTGGTCCCCAGTCCTCTGTGTGTTGATTCCACTACCAGCACCAGCAGAGTACGTACTATTGACTCACATGGACCAATCAAGTCCTTGGGGCACTGTCATTGGTTCAAAAATGGATACGTGACCCTCTCAGAACCATTGATATGTAATGAGACCTGTGCTAGGACTTCAGAGAAAGAGGAGGCCTCTTCCCTGACTTTAGGAGGACATGACACAGAATTGCTGCAGCAGCCTCACAATCCTGAGAGGAGGTCTTGTGGAGAGTAGAGCCAGCTCAGGAAGTGAAGCAGAGACACAGGGAGATTTGGAATATTTTTAGCCCTTTGGATCAAGCCATGGCTGAAGTCAGTAATACTTGGTCTTTTCAGTGATGTGAACCTAAACATTTGTCTGCTTAAAATGGGTTGTGCTGGGTTTTCTGATACTTGAAACCTAAAGAGCCCGAGGGGATGCAAATATCAGATGGTGTTTCCAGGATTACATGTGATACACAAAGTAAGGTATGTGATATGGTTTCAAGAAGAACCTTTGCCCGGAAACCTAAATACTGTTTCAAATAGCAGTTTTATAATTTAGACACCAGGTTTTTAAGTTTCTTAAGGGCTGATATATGGAACTAAAAGTTTATGATAGTAAAAATATTTGATAAGCATTCATTTTATGGGGGGAGTTAGGAAAAGAGAAATGTGTATCTCTGTCTGTGAATGTGAGAAAACATTATGCTTCCTGAGAGTGATTCCCAGACACCTGTGCTTGGACTCAGTCCATCACTTCATTGTTTGGAGATGCAAATTTTGGAGCTCCACCTCTGGAGTTCTGGATCAATAAATGTGGGATCTTATTTAGAATCTGTATTTTAAACAAATGCCAAGATTTGGGAACCAACCCTTTGTTACAGGACTCCCTTCCACCCTAATTGTTGGACACTGATGGATCCTGTTTTCCTTCTTCCAGGAATTCTCATCACACAAGAGAAGAAGCTGGGAAGAAGATAAAGTTAGAGAAGGGAGTCAGAAATGCACGGGTCATTAGAGGAACATAGATGCTAAAATAGTGATGATCGCTAGAATGGGTTGAGGAGGGAAGAGAGTTTTATGTTAATATTATTTTCAAAGAATCAGTTTTTCTAGAAATAAATATAAGTTTATTTGGGAACAGGAAGGTGCATATGTATTCCTCTTCCCTCCTGGATGCTTCACTTAAGAAGAAGAGAACAAGGAGGAGATGGTCCCAGCTCTACTTTCCTGTGGCAGTGCTGAGTCAAAACATATGTTATTGTGTTTTGCAAACATTGATCTTTGTATGGAACCACAGAGAAGACAGTCATTCCCTGTTCTTCTTAGCAGTTGATACCATAGATGAAAGATCGTTATTAATGGTTATTTCCAGGCAAACAATTTCTAGTTTTTTCAACTCTAATAGCATATAAGCCATATATACTAAAACACGCAGGGTTATTTGAGGGCAAACAGTGACTTCAAATACAATTTTGTAGGTGGAAAGACTGAGGTTTTTTTTTTTTTTTTTGTATTGGGGATTGAACCCAGGGGCACTCTACCACTGACCTACATCCTAGTCCCTTTTAATCTTTATTTTGATACAGGGTCTCTCTAAGTTTCCCGGGTTGGCCTCAAAAACTTGAGATCCTCCTGCTTCAGTCTCCCAAGTCCTGGGATTATAGGAGTTCATCATCATTCCTGGTTTGGGCTTGATTCCCATGATATAACAGAGGATCAATGAATGATTAAAAGCAATTACTCTGTACATCTGGTTCTAGCACAAAGAGCTAAACTTTGTCTTTTAGTTCCTGGAGTATCATATTATACCTCACTAGCATCAGTTATATTTTAGAGAAACAGGCATGTAATTTGAACTGTCTTCCTCTGAATCCCTGCAGTAAAGAGCTGTGAGTCTGGAACTTCAGATTTGCATATTACATTGCATTTATGATTAAAAAAATACTCCTAAAATTTAAAGTAAAATTAATATTTTAAAATTAAAAGTAATTTAAATTAAAACAAAATTTCTTTAAAATTAATATTTATTTAATTTTCTTTTTTTTAAAACTTTTATTTATTTTTTTATTAACTTTTTTTGACAGTGATAATTTTTAAAAAAAAATTCTTTTCATACATGTATATAGGGTAATACTGTCTCAATCTACCATCCTTCCCATCCCCACCCACCCACCCCACCCTTCCCCTCACTCCCCTTGTACAATCCAAAGTTCTTTCATTCTTCCCTACCCACCCCCCGACTACAGATCAGCATCCACTTATCAGAGAAAACATTCAAACTTTGGTTTTTTTGGTTTGGTTTATTTCACTCAGCATGATATTCTCCAGTTCCATCCATTTACCTGCAAATGCCATAATTTCATTCTTCTTTAAGGCTGAGTAATAGTCCATTGTGTATGTGTACCACACTTTCTTTATCCATTCATCTGTTAAAGGGCATCTAGGTTGGTTCCATAGTTTAGTTATTGTGAACTGAGCTGCTATAAATATTGATGTGACTGTGTCACTGTAGTATACTGATTTTAAGTCCTTTGGGTATAAACTGAAGAGTGGGATAGCTGGGTCAAATGGTGGTTCCATTCCAAGTTTTCTTAGGAATCTCCCTACTGCTTTCCATAGTAGTTGTGCCAATTTGCAGTCCCACCAGCAATGTATGAGTGTACCTTTCCCCCCACACCCTCACCAACACTTATTGTTGCTTCTAGTCTTGATGATTGCCATTCTGACTGGAGTGAGATGAAATCTTAAAGCAGTTTTGATTTGTATTTCTCTAATTGCAAGAGATGATGAATATTTTTTCATATGTTTGTTGATCAATTTTATTTCTTCTTCTGTGAAGTGTCTGTTCAGTTCCTTTGCCCATTTACTGATTGGGTTATTTGGTTTTTTTTGTGTGAAGTTTTTTGAGTTCTTTATATATCTTGGAGATTAGTGCTCTCTCTGAGGTGTGTGTGGTAAAGATTTTTTTTCCCATTCTTTAGGCTCTCTCTTCAAATTATTGATTGCTTCCTTTCTGAGAAGAAGCTTTTTAGTTTGAATTCATCCCATTTATTGATTCTTAATTTTACTTCTTGTGCTTTAGGAGTCTTGTTAAGGAAGTCAGGTCCTAAGCCGACATGATGAAGATTTGGGCCTAAAGGAGAAAGGCCTAATTTTAAATATGTTTAAAATATGAATAAAAGTTGGGTAGAATAAGATGTCAGAACTGTCCTTCTGGTCTTGCTATTACTTTATGTTCCGCTTTGAAATACAAGCAAAACGTATTCTTTTCAGTATCAAGGTGGAAGAGTGTTTTTCTCCTAACCAAACTCAAGTCTTTCAACTTAGCAATTTGCTCAAATTATTTTTTCAGTGAAAAATTGTCTTTTATTATTTTCTTGATCATACCACAATAAAAGTCTTTGTATTAAATTTTTCTTTCTTACCCTCTGCTAGAGTTTGAGCTGGAGGGTCCCCAAAGGTCCATGTGTTAAAGGCGTGGTCACCAGCCTATGGCACTATTGGGAATTGATGGAACCTTTAAGAGGTGGGGTCAAGTGGAAGGAACTTAGGTCATTGGGGTGTGCCTCTGAAGGACAGATTGGGACTGACCCCTCTCTCTCTGCCTCTGCCATGCATGGAAGAGCTTTGTTCTGCCATGTGCTTCTTGTCATGATGTTCTGCTATACCACAGGTTCAAAAACAATGTAGCCAACTGACCATGGACAGAAACTTCTGAAATCATGAGGGAAAAAGAAGCCTTTCCTCCTTTAAGTTGGTTATCTTGACTATTTTGTTACAGTGATGGAAAGCTGACTAACACACCCTACATATGAATGTATTTACTATATGATTGCTATGGATATTCTGCATTTGGACGCACATTTTGCAAGATGAGAGCTTAACCATCTCAGTTGTCTTATAATAGAAAAAGTGTGAACTTGGGATCTGATCTGGATCCTACCACAAACTATGGGAGTGATTTTGATCAATCACCAGGCCATTTCAACTCTCTGTTTCCTTCTCTGTTATGAGAAGGGCAATGGTCAGTGATGCATGTACAGTTATAAGAGCAAATGAATCTTTAGACACTGGCTGAGACATACAGATTTCTGAGAGACACAGTCAAGGACACAGTACAATGTATCTTCTGGCCAGAATCCCCCAAATAAGAAATAAAAACTAAAGCAAAATTCATAATATCCTACTTACATAAAGCAAAACAAAAAAGCCCCCTTGATCAACTTTGGAGGTTGTTAAAGAACCAGCTTCTTTTTTTGAAAACTGATATATAAAGAGAAAGAATTGAGTATTTATTTATTCTATGTGGACTGTTCCTCAAGGTAACCAAATAGTTTGTGAAGGTAAGTTCTCCATAAGAAATTTCTAGTTAATGCAGAAAGAGTGGCAGAATTAGAATATCATCACTTTGCAACCTCTAATAATGGCTCAAGGCAATAGTTAAGAATGGATGGACAACAATTACAGGAATTTTATCATGGGTAGATCAGGTCGACCACACCAGACACCATCGATCAAATTTAGAGTGACACAAAAAGACCCTAACACATGCATGTCTGTCATAAGATGTAAAGTACAAAACCCTACCTGTGAAGTAGCTTGAACATGAAGTTACTTTAGATCCAATTTTCAGTTTATAGGAAATATAGGGGAAACAGAAACTATTAAAGACATTTGGGGATAAATTAAGCTCTGGAAAATTCTATAGTACCAACAACTTCGCCTGTTTTTTTTGACAAATAAATTAGAAGGAAAAAGAAAAGAAGGAGGGGAACTCATAGACTATGACTTATGAGACATAACAACTGAATTCAGTGTACTGATTTTGGATCCTGTTGCAGTGAACCAACTAAATAAAGAAACCATAGATGCATCAGACAATTGGGGACATCTGCTGTTATTAAAGGTATTCTGTTAGTTTGTAAGTGATATGTGGTATTTTCATGATGTTAAAAAAAAGGAGTCATTGCTTTTTAGAGCTATATTCTGAAGTATTTATAGATGGAACAATATGGTGTCTATGATTTGCTTAAAATAATGCAGTGGCAGAGTGCTAAGGGGGAGTATAGATGGAACTACACTGGGCGCGTGTTGACTATCGTTGAAAGTAGGTCTGGGCACGTGGAAGTTCATTACATTCTCTGATTTTGGTGTTTGAAAATTCCCATTATTGAGAGGTTCTTTTGTTTTTTAAGGGGAAAATGTAATAAGCACTTGGAGATAATTCATTAGACCATATACTCATGATTTGTGCAGGTGTGTATGTCTATGACTGCATGAGTTTCTCGGGACTACCATGATAAATCACCACAGATTGGTGGCTTCAAATAATGCACGCTTAGTCTTTCACAGCTCTGGGGGCTGGAAGTCTGAAATCCAGCAGAGCCCATGTGGTGTTAGGGGAGAATTCATTACTTGCCTCTTTCAGGGTCTGGTGGCTGTTGGCACTGACCTGTGGCTTTATCAATAACTCCAGTTCCTATCTCTGGGTCACATTACCTCTTCCTCCCATCTGTTTGGTCTCCCTCTGTCTAACTCTTATGAAGATACTTTCCATTGGGTTTAGAGCCCACCAGACAATCTAGGATAATCTAGGATGCTCTTCTCATACCAAGATAACTAACTTAATTACATCAGCAAGCACCCTTTTTCCAAATAAAGAAATATTCACAATTTCCTGGGATTAGGACATGGACATATCTTTCAGGGGCCAATATTTAACCCACTCCAATGACACACTTCAATACAAAGATTTGAAAACTAATAAGAAGTGTTTTTATCTTTATAAATCTGATAGTAAGGAATAACTGTCAGAGTTATCTTTGATACTAAATGGACAAATATTCTTAATTTTTTCCTTTCCTTGCCATACAAGCAAGTCCTGCTATTTTTATTTCCAAAATTCAAATATAATCTCTACTTCTTTCCATCTATACTCTCAATGTCTAAATCTCATCCACCACATTCTTAGATGGTCACAGTGATCTTTCCAGCTTCTTATCTTGTCTCATTTCATTTTATTCTCCACATGGAAGCCAGACAGAGTAATTAAAAACAGCAAAACAAACTTTTGCAAATCTAACTACCGACTCTTCCTTGCTCTGTCTCTGAAATGGAGGTCCACTGCTTTCAGAATAAAATAGAAACTTCACCATGGCTTTGCAGTTGGGCATAATTCATTCCCCCACTCTTTATCTATTCTCATCTGAGCCTGTTTCCCTTATTGCCTACAACTGTCCAGCTCTACCAGACTCCTGCAGTATCTTAAATGGGCTGAAGCCAACTCTACCAAATAGAGTCCTTGAAAGACAGAAACCAGCCATTCTTTACCTCTACAATCTATTAATAGTTGGGTAAATTATCATTTTTAAAATGGAAGCAGTGATTCATGTCACACACATATATTAGAAGACATGTAAACAAAATGTAAATTCTTACTGCCCATCCCACCCTCTGAGATAATGTTTTTGTATATATCTTTTCAGAATATGTGTTTAAATTTCATAAATACAGGTTTGTAAAACTCTGTAACTTGTTTTTTCCTATTTAACAATGAGGATATGTTTTCATATTATTACATATACAGTTTCACCATTACTTTTTAGTTTTTTAATCCATATTTTCTAATTGCCCTCCTGAGGACTTGTACATTTCCTCCAGCAGTGCATGAAAGTGCCCATTTCCCCACAACCCAGGAAATCTTTGTAATCTTTTCCAGTTTGAGAGATGAAAAACAGAAGCCTATTGTTGTTTAATTGGCATTTCTTGGATGATAGTGAGGTTGAGCATTTTTTTTTCTTCTGATACTGCTCACCTGTAGTTCTGCGTAATTGTGTAATTAAAAGTGTTTGCTTACACTTTCAAAAGCAATAGCAAATGAGTTAAGGAGGTCACTCTGAGCCACATTGCAGCAAGTCCACCCCCGGGCTTCAGTCCAGTTCTGTGAAGGTTTTGAGACTGTTTGTTCTGCTGGACCTGAGCATACAGCCTGGGTTTGATAGATCCCATCAGGGAGGTCTTCACTTCCTTATAAAATGTGAGCCCCAGAAAATTCTCCATGGTCATTTTTAAAAACTTGTTGCTGGGGCTGGGGTTGTGGCTCAGTGGTAGAGGGCTTGCCTAGCATGTGTGAGGGACTGGGTCTGATTCTCAGCACCACATTAAATAACATGAATAAAATAAAGGTCCATCAAAATCTGAAAAATGTATCTAAAAAAAAGTTTGTGGTTTGTGTTTTCTGAAATATATGTATTGGGAATCAAGATTAGATTTAGAATCTAAGTTTCAGAATATGGTCCAACAATTTGCATTTGTCACTGTCAGGGGTTTTGATCATCTCTGGGTTTCAGCGTGGAGTTCAAATAACTTGATGTATCAGAGTATTCAGTAATAAATTTTTCTGTTACATTTATTTTAGAAAGAAGTTCAGAGGAAAGGAAAGGGAAATCTTCATTCTCTACTTAAGAACAGTCAATTTTATTTTGCTTTTTCTGAAAAAGCAATAGCAGAATGTTTCAAGGCCCTGTTTCTGATATAATACTGCAGATTTAAAATGTACCACAAACTTGCTTGGGAGATGGTACCAGGAATCTTAGCCGGCACTTTTAACTGTCCAAGGTCCTGAAATATCACACATTTGTGTTCTGCAATCTTACATATTATTTTGAATTTTAGAGTAATTTATGCGTTGAACATACTCTTTCTATCACTCCATGCATCTTATATCCTCTTTCATTTTTGTTTGTCTAAGGTTAATAAGTTTGCATGTGGATCAACTGATTGAATTGAGCAATTTTATATGTGATACAGTGCTGTATGTTTTAAGAGCTGCTTTTCTAAAAAAAAATTAACCAAAACAAATAAACATGATTATGATTGTGACTGTGAGACCAAGTATCTTCTAAACAACCTCAAAACCATTCACAAACATGACTCAAACCACAGTTGAATAGAAGTCTACCTGCAAATAGAAATTGTAAAGAAAGAGATGGTCAGACCAGGTCATGAGGAATACAAATTAATTGTATGACTTGATAAAGGCAAAAATTGAGAGTACTATTCTTAAAGTTAAAAAGAACATGGAAAACAAAAGGGACACATGAAAATAATTTTGGGGGGAGGATTTCAGATTTAACTCAGGGGCACTTAACCACTGAGCCACATCCCCAGCCCTTTTTATTATTATTATTAGTTTTTATTTTGAGACAGGGTCTCACTAAGTTCCTTAGGGTCTTCCTGATTGCTGAAGCTGGCTTTTAACTTGTGCTCTCCTGCCTCAGCCTCCTGAGCTGCTGGGATTATTGGTATGTGTGCCTGGCAATAATATATATATATATATATATATATATATATATATATATAATATAAACACATATATAATGTATAATATATATTATATACATTATATAATGTATATAATATATAATGTGTGTGTGTATATATATATATATATATATATATATATATATGGAAATATGAAAGGCCAAGGGACAGGATGTGCCATTTCTTGGGAAGGAAAAGTGATACTGGAAATACATACACTTTGTACTATTTTTAAAAAAATCTAGACTCTGCCTAAATCAAGGTGGACTGCGGTCAGATGTGTGGCTCATACACCATCTGTGAGGGGAGGGGGAAAAGCCAAACCAGACCCAGGAAGCAAGTGTCAGCATTTGCTGAGTGAGCATTTAGCTTCATGAAACAGACTGAGTGCAAGAGAAAAGTAAATTAGAAAAGAGGATTTGTTGCTTAAAGAGATGGGTCAGACACATGGAAGAAAGGACTCAAAATCTCACAGTTCAACATCTTCATGAAACGACAAAAGCTCAGAAAGGCTAAGTGATGTGCTCAAGACCATATAGTGTAGGGGGTGGCAGAGTGAGAGTAGAAACTGGTGGTTCTGAACTTTATTACAGTGGTCTTTCCACTTTAGGACAGCTATCCCATATGTGAAAACAGAGCATTCACGTTCACAAGTCAGAGGGCTAGAGAGACAGAGCAACAAAACTAACGGAGGATGAAGTGAATGCAGGTGAGGGAACCCCGTGGCATGAGCCAAGGGAGACATGTCGGGCTTAACATGCGTTTTGAGGAGGGGAAGAGGCTAACATGAGGAAGACCAAGAAGGATAGGCCAAAGCTGCTGAGGGGAGCCATATGCAAACAGGATTTGGGGGAGCCAATCACAGAAAAGGTGGAGGAGTGAGTTTAACAAGGTAAAGGATAACATAAATGCTTGTTAGCCAGAATACATCTGAAATGAGAAGTTTAGAGAATGGATATTTCTGATTGTGTAAATTTGCTCTTTTCACAATCCCTAATACCTGCCATGGTTGAAAAATGTCTCTCCTAGATGTTAGTCCATTTTATGAAGACTTGAGCCCAGTCAGGATATTTCTGTCTCCAGTCCTAGCTCTACCATGGAGCTGCCGTTTAACCCCAGGGAAGTTACCTTACTTCTCAGGACCACACCATATCTGGAAAGCAAAGAGCTTTCCAGACTGTGCAAAAGAGAATCACTCAGGGATCTTGTGAAAGAAATAAGTTCCCAGGATCCACCTGAGACCCGCTGAAGCAGAATCTCTGCAGGAGACTCTTGGACTTGGGAATCGACTTCTTGTGATCTGAATATGTTCCCAAATTTCATGTGTTGTAAACTTAATCCACATCATCATATGTTGGTGATATTTGGAAGGTGAGGCCTTTGGCAGGTGATTAGAATATGAAGGCATGGCCTTCATCAATGGACTAATCCATTCATAGATTCATGGGTTATCTTGGGAGTGGCTTTGTTATAAAAGTGAGTAGTACTCTCTGGTTAGTTTGCTCTGTCTTGCCTTGTGATGTCTTCTACCCCATTATGATGCAGCAGAAAGGGTTCACTAGATGCCAGGTAGGCGCTAGCAACACACTTTAGGACTTCCCAGCCTCTAGAACTGTGAGCCAAATAAACATCTATTCTTTACCAAATACCTGGCTTAAAGTGTTTTGTTCCAGCAACAAAACCAGACTAAGACACAAAGTTTGGAAAACTCTCACTATATTATCTCTGCAGTCAAGGTCACATTCCATATTAGCCTTCTTACCAGAGAAACCCAGAATTTCTAAAGCAACTGCTTTAGACATAGAAACATTGTGAATATTATAAACATTGTAACGTTCTCTAGATTTTCATGGAAAAAAAGAAAAGACAGGACAGGAGAATGGATACAAATACTAGCTCAAGATGACTTCTGTTTTGAATATAAAATTTAACAGACAAGCTTTCTGGTGTCAGCTTTAAAAACAATTTTTTTTTTTTTGTCAGAAAAAATACTCTATATCCACCCAAACTGGAAAATAATACATGATACTTTCTTCTAAGGGCAAAGCAGAGCAAAACAAACTATTACTACAAATGGAAGAGCTTCACATCCTCTTGCTCATTTTCTTAATGAAATAACAAGTTGCTTAACTGGTCAGAAGCAGAGAGTGGATCTGCCCCCTGCCCCTGGCAATATTTTAGAATTAGATTTATTATTTCCATCATTCATAGCTCAAAAGCAATGGAAACATTATTATGATATTAAGTTCAAGCTTAATGCTATGATTTCCGAAAAGAACATGGTTATGACGTTACAGAGTTATGATATTTTAATTTTTTTTCAATGGAGAAAAATAGAACTTAGGAAAATGAGATGCTGAAAATGTCCAGAAATAACAAACATAATAATATATTTTCTCTCCTGAAACTAATCTAAAATTAATTATAATTCATCTATAAGACAAATTCTTAAGTGTTTTCCCCCAAATTGATCTCGAGTGATTAAAATTCATCATATACCCCTGCTCATTGTACCCATTCATATACATATATATTATATACATCCATATACATATATATATTTGATACTGGGGATTGAACTCAGGGACATTTGGCCACTGAGTCGCATCCCCAGCCTTATTTTTTATTTTATTTAGAGATGGTCTCACTGAATTGCTTAGTGCCTCACTGTTGCTGAGGCTGTCTCTGAACTCGAGATCCTCCTGCCTCAGCCTCTGGAGACACTGGGATGACAGGTGTGCACCACCATCCCCGGCTCCATCAGTATATCTTGTATAAAGGGCCAGGGCATACAGTTGTTCAGTTTGTGCATTGTATATAGGCACCAGGCTGAGGGGGTTTGCGGGAACTGAAATCCAACCCAGAGTCTAGACACATTGCCATGCTCCTGGTATCCACAGGTCCTTCCTGTCCCTCCACTCCTCTCTCATCCCCAGGGGGTGTCTTCTGTCATGAGCAAAGATCAAAGTGCCATGGTGTGCTTTCTACCTGAGGGGATGCCTTTCTTTAATTGCCATATAGGTTGGTTAGTGACCTTGCTCATGTAGGTTAGTCATCACAGGCCAGCAGTGGCCATCTAGGCTAACAGTGACCTTGTTTGTATACTAGCAAATACAGTATTTGGCTCTTCTACCACATTGCTGTTGGCATGTTTAACTGAGTGAGCTCTGATTAGCTGAGATTTTATTGTGGTGCATTGGATAGTGGGGCAATCATTAATGGAGGTTTTCAGATAATGCTGGGTTCCTTCTAGCCAAAGATTATGATCACTTACAACTTTCTGGAACCCAATGACATGGCTCTTCTGAACGGTTTCTTGAAAAATAATGACCTGAATTTGGAAAGAAATGAAAAAGAATTATCTTCTATAAGAGATTCAATAAGATTTCTAAAAATTATAGTTGTCAGTTTAGCTTTGATTCTGATGAGAATAGTGCAGCTTGCTGATATTTTGTGGGTTCAAGTGGATCAATATTTATGTATCAGTAACATTAGATAGCTATTAAAATATCAGGTTCTAAATTAGGAATATCATAAAAACTGGAAAGAGAGTCTCTGTAATCAGAATTATTAATCAGTCTTTGAAAGAGCAGAGCAGTCTAGGCAGTGCTCTGTGGTCACAGAGCACTGAATGGAAGTCAAAGGAACTCCATGCGTGAATACCCAGGTCAGTGCTTCAAGTGTGAGTTCAGGACTCTAGCAAAGGTCTTCTCACCTCCCTCTCAGCTCACCTCTTTCCCAATACTTACATTTGTTTGATAATAACTGATGGCCTAAGATTTATTATTCACTCTTTTGGCTTAAAGTTTCACCTGCTATTAAAATGCAGATAGCTCTGGGATGGGAAGAGGGTGGTGATCTGTGGTTATCCTTCTCTAAGAGAGAGGTGGGGGGAAGGCAATGAGCTGGGAAAGGGCGGAGACAGTTTCAACTGCGATTTCAAGCAGAATGGACTCTACTCCAGAGATCGAGACAACTTTGTATAGTCATCTCTGTATAGGAAATGAGAATTTGACTTAGAGGTTAGTGGGTCCTGGGTTTCAGTCAGACAGATCTGGTTTGATTTCTATGACCATCTCTAACTAACTATGTTTACGTGGGCAAACACTACTTCTCAAGCTTTGATGTCTTCCTCAACAAATGTTTATGTGCCTAATACCTGACAGGCATTGTTTTAAATGAACTCATGAGAGTAACGGTACCTATCTTCTAGGATTATTATGAGAAATACATGAGATAATCTTAAAAAGGTGCTATGTGCCTGATGGAGTAAGAAGAATCTCACGGATCAACGAAATCTAAAGAGGATTCCTTTCCTCTGCACTTCTCTGCACAGTTTACAAAGCACTTTCACATCTTCTCTTTATGGCAATACTGTGGGTAGAACTAGAAAGAACATTGGGTGTCCCATTTCGTAGGCGAGGAAGTAAAGTTTGGCATGATTGGTTGTAATCCTGACTGAGAAAGATGATTTGCTAAAATAAGCAAATGTTGGCCTGACATTTTGCATTTATTATTGATGGAGAAACTCAGTATAACTTAGAGAGATTTTGACTTTCTGTTCTGAAATTTACAGAGGAAGATATGCTCTTAGGAAAAGTATGAATTGGTTAAAGGCTTGTTCATAATGTTAAAGGAGTAAAAAGAGTTATTAGACACAAAGAAGAGGATGCTGAACGATTTAAACTGTAATGGGGAAAAGTTATTGGCAGGGTCCTATTGCTCTTCATCTTCACTTAAATATTGAGAAAAACTTAAGGAAGGGAGGGATTTAGGTTGGAAGTAAGAAAAGATTTTTTTTTTCTCACCCAAAGTTTCTTAAATTTTGGAAAATACCGTCAATAAAGAGTCTGGAATTTCTTTCATTAAACAAATTTAGAAATCTTAGAAGGTCATAGAACTTGGAATCTTTTATTTAGAGATGGAAAATGGAACCAGGAGTTATTTTGCAATGACTTCTTACAAATCTAATTCCATGATTCAGCAACATGTAGATGACTTGGTGGTTGGAGAGGAAAACTCTAACATTACATTTGTTCCAATCCTTTTCAACTAAGCTTTCAAAGCAGCGAAAATGAAATGAATAGATTTCAAACATCCCAGTTGGATACTGCGACCATGTCTGAACCCACAGTGGAGCAAAATCTTTTCTATTGCTCGGACTCTTTCCACTCTTTCACTGGCTGTCTGGGAGAAGCATCCTTCAATATGTAGATACAGTAGGTCCTCCTAAAGGATCTTTAACTCTGTCAAGCTTAAGACTGTGAATAATACTTCCCCATCGATAAAGGGGTTATTGAAACATGCCTGTTTCCTCTGTCTCTTCAAGTTTTGGTTCAAATTAAAACCTTAGACTGACATGAAAATCAGAATTTGTTTCCTATGGCATGTGACCTTGCTAAGGTTCTTATTTTAAATTATGTAAAATGCCATATGTGCCTGTCGACTTGGTGGGTATGTGTGAAAACACTCCTCTATCTCTGAAACAGGTCTTTTGGGGGATGAGAAACAAAGATACCTTCTTTGACAAAGGAGACAAACTTGCTGAGAGGGGATGCACCTCCTTCTGGTCTGTGAATACTGGTGTGGAGTCTGAGTTCACAGAAGGTGTTAAATTCCCCTTGGACTCAACTTACCTTAAGCCACATAATGACATTAAACATAACCAAAAAGCAAATGAGTTTGGCCTTTTTTTTTTTAATCAATGTCATTAAAAAAGATGAAGGGAATACAGTTGGCCCTCCATGTCTGTGGGCTCCACTACCGTGGATTCAATCATCCTTGGGTTGAAAATATTTGGAAAATTTGCATCGGTATTAAACAGGTATGGATTTTTCCTTGTCATTATTTCCTGAACAATATAGTGCAACAACTATTCACATAGCATTTCCATCACATTAGGTATTGTAAATAATCCAGAGATGACTTAAAGGATGAAGGAGGATGAGAATAGTTCATATGCAAATGCTCTGCCATTTTATGTAAGAGGCTGGAACATTCTTGGATTCTGGTATCCATGGTGGGGGTGGGGTGGGGGGAGGAGCCTGGAACCAATTCCCAGAGGATGACTGTATACTAAACAGACATAACTACCATATGCAATTCTTGATTAGATCCTGGCTGTCTTAATTCATTTGTACTGCTATAACAAAATACTTTACGTTGGGTCATTTATAAGTAGAAATACATTTCTCAAGTTCTGGAGGCTGAGAAGTGCAAAATCAAGGTGCCAGCAAATTTTCTATCTGGTAAGGGTTTTGTCTCTACCTCCCAGAGGACATCTTCTTGTGGGATTCTCAGGAGACTGAAGGGCAAAAAGACACTAATCCAGTAATGGGGGTGGAGCCCTCATGTCCTAATAGCATTCAAAAGGCCCCACCTCTTACTACTATGACATTGAGGATTAAGTTTTTAACATTAATTTTGCAGGGACACAAACATTCAAATAGCAGCACTAGTTTTTACTAAACAACCACTTTTCTTTGTGTTTGAAATTTTCAAAATAAAAAGTTGACGGGCAAGAATAAGAAGTTGCAACACGACTTCTTTAAAAAAAATTCCTTGGGGTTATGGTTTGGTGGTAAGGGGGGGTCACTTCAAAACTTATGAGAGGCAGGATTATAGCTCTGTGCATTTTCGATAAGATGTTTGGCACAATGCTTTTTAGGAGCTTAAGTTATACTTTCTTAAGAGTTACGATTTTAAACAGAGACACTTGAGAGGGAAGAGGATGCAGTTCCTGCGTTATGAAACATGTTCTATAGCCAGAAGCTTTAATTACAACTTCTTTGGAGTTCATATTATATCGTCCTCATTAATCCCCAATCAGAGGGTTGAGTCATCAAAATAAATCTGCAGGATTTACTTACAGAGTTTATTATTGAGCAGCTCTGCTTCAGTTTCCAGGGATATGATATATGACACCCTCTGCCCTTTGACTGCTGATGTGTCTCCTGATCTCCAAAGCCAAAGCAGAGTCCAAGATTAGGGCAACATCTACTTAAGGGTGTGTTTCTGCAGGTGCTGGTTGGGACATGACGACTGAGTGTAGGAATGATTCAATGCTGAGAACAAAGTGGAAACTTTACTGGGGAAAGAAAACACTTCTGGTAGAAGTTTAAGTTAATGTTCATGTATAACCCTATCAATTGCCCCAACGAGGAGGTCTACACAGGACGTGCGTGAGTGCGTTTGGAGCGGGGATATCTTTGTAAGGTGACTTGGAAACCCGACTGCGGTTCTTTGGAGAACCAGAGGTTTCTCGCGGGCCCGGAAGAGACGCAAGACCAGGATTTCTTCTGGATTTCAGGAAGGACGAGACCCAAGGCAGATTAATGCACTCATTCTGACATTGGTGAATTCAAAGTAGATTCTGATCAGATCACCCCTCCCCCTGCTGTTTTCGGCCCCGGCACTAAGCAGGACTCCCCAAGCTCTGTCGCTTGCGGCGATTCGCTGTCCCAGGAAATTCTCCGTCCTCAACTCGGAATCCGTGTTCCTCGCCGGCCCCGGGAGACTCCCCTGGCTGCCGGCATCACCCCACTCTGGTCGCACTGCCAGCCCAGGCTGCAGAGAGGGGACAGGGCATAAGAGCTGGTCGACTCCGGGGAAACTTCGTCGCCAGACATGCCTGGGGTTTTCGGGCTTCCCCAGCGCCCCCACCCCGGGCCACGCTGCCAGCATTAAAGTGGCGCCGCAACTATCTATCGCTGCGCTCTGCCAGGCGGGTTCCGAGCCGCAGAGACCCGGGCGACCGGCAGCGCCGCTTCAGCACCGAATGCACCCAGGAGGCGGCCGCCGCGGGCCAGGGGCTCCTGGCAGGGGACAGGGAGTGCAGGGAGACTTTGCGCCACGATGCTTTGTGTTCCTGCCGCAGGGACGCGAGGCGGTCTCTTTCCACCAGACTTAACCCGCCCGCAGCAATAGCCATGGAAGTTGCAGCGGCGCAGAGCGAGAGCGGACCCCTTGGCGCCGCATCTTTCTTGGATGTTTCTTCTCACAGGCCACTTCTTTCCTCCTTTGGGTAAGTGGACTCAGTTTGTAAATGGTCAAAGAGTAGAACTGGTGGTGATGGAAGCGAATTAGAGCAGTACAAAGCGTTCATGTGGTGATTGTTTTCTTCGTCCTGGGAGGGGGGTCTTTCTAACCTCACCCCCCACCCCAGGGCGGTCCTTCCCAAATCACGCAGTTTAGGAAGAGTTGCGTTTGATTTCAGGCACGTTGCAGTGGAGGGTGCTGGGATTTATGTATTTATTTATTTTTGGTGCATTTTTCTCGCCACAAACTTGTCTTTGAAAACATTCCAAGAAGGGAGATTGAAAGTGGAGGTTAAGAGGAAGCCCTAGAAGTTGACGACTGGGGACAAGGTAAGACGGGAGGTATCCAGTGATTTAACAGGGAGATGATCCTAAGGGTCAGTGACTAATGTCTTGATCCCAGATCAGCAGCTCTAGACCCTCATCCTGCTCCCCACCCCAGGGATGTCAATCCCAGTCCTCCTCAACCCTCCAGTAACTGCCCCGCTGATGCTGTTCTGGGGAAGGTCTTTCATTAAGGGGGACCAAACATAATTTCTAGGGAGGACCTGCAACCAGGGATGCTAAATATATGTTTGGTTGATTGAGTGATGATGTATACTAGGTCTGCATTTTGTGCCACAGAAATCTGTCTTGGACAGTGAACTAGTTCCTTGATGTTGACCCAAGTATAACCCAATTTATTTTGCAAAGGAGCAGGGACTGGAGTCTTGGATAATATAAAGTATAGATCTTCATTACCCCCAAAGAACCCAGCTGACAGCTTCACAGATTCATGGGTCCAGGGACCAGATGAGTTCACAAGGTTCTGGCATTAAAAAGTATGGGCCTTTGGTTCAGGCAAACTTGGATTTGAATCTCTGTGTTGTGACCTTGGAAGGATTTCTTCATCCTCCGGAGCTTTGGTCTTCTCATCTGATTAAGGACTCCAGTAGGAGCTTCCTCAAAGAAATGTAGGGAAGATGAATGGTGAGGAAATAAGAGAAGCTGAAGGAGCATCCAATAATTTCAGTTTTGCTTGCCCATCCCTGGAGGATTCAGAAGGGAAGGAATCTTTCTCTGCTGACACCTCTCTGATTTGGATGGAGGTAAAAACATTGCATTGCAGTGACTGGGCCTGCGAAGTTATGGAGGAAAGGGCAAAGCAAGGCTTGATGGCCCTTCTTAGAATCAGCTCTCTTCCGGCTTGGGAACAGAATTTCCACTCTTTATGGTGTCTCCGGAAGCATGGATGGGAGGGGCAGAAATTCTGAATATCTAGTTTCCCTGTCTTATCCATTGTCTCTGTCTTCTACTAGAGAAGGTAAATTGTGAAGGTAGCTCTGAGGCACCTGGGGAACCTGCCCAAAGGGCCGAGGAGTCAGAATAGTACCACAGGAATGGTGCTTTCCCTGTAGTGGTCTGCAGAGAACCCAGGGTTCCAGCTTAGGCTGTCTGTAGGGTCAGTGACAAAGCATTTAGCAACTTTCCCATAGACCACAGGGGCCCTTCATGGATCTTGCCCTTGGACTTGGAGACCTGGATGTGATGGGGAAAATGGGGGATGGATGATGGAAAAGACTCTGCTGACACATCACTCCACAGGGCTCTCAAGATGCCCTGTAGTGGCATGCAATTCAGAGAGCAACTTCTAGGGTAGGGTTTTAGGATCACAGCTGGGTGGCTGGGGGAGGCAGTCACTTTCTCTTTCATAAGCAAAGGCAACAACAATCTAACCTGACCTTCCAGAGGCACCAGACTCTAGGTCTCTGTCTTACTGTTTTCCATATGGCTGGCACCTAGCACTCTCAAGGCATGCAGAGGTGTTCAGTTGATGCATATGTTGAATGAACAATGAATTTTAAGTAACCTTATCTATACCCCAGAGTAATGACTTTAAAGACTTCTGTGGAACACTGCTGCTTGCAATTCATGCCTTCATTTAATGAGCATTCCTTGAGCGTCTACTATGTGCCGGGCCCCATTGCTAAGCATCCCAGGGAATTTTATATTGATACTTCAGAGTGGCCTACTCCAGAACACTATCTGGCTTTTCTGGAGACTTCAACACAAACCCATGTGGTTTCCCGCAGGGGTAGAGACTAGGGGTGGGGACAGCGCTCCAGGTTTAGCCACTTTCTGGGAACATGCTTGGGAGTCTCTTCGCACTTCCCGGTCCTGGGTCTCTGGGCTCCCCAGGGCCACCGCTCCCTGTTGCCGCCCGGCCTTGGCAACTCTTTCCTCCGGGGCCCGCGGCACTTCTCTCCAGCCTTCTCCCCAGCCTCTGAGCGGAAGCCCCAGTCGGGTTGCCGGTAGCTGGGGAAGGGACCAGGCTGCGCCTGGGGAACGAGCTTCCCCGGATGGGGAGATCGCAGCCAACGCCGAGCAGTCCCAGAACAAAAGGCTCATGGCTGGCACTGGCCTTCTTGGAGTGCAGTGGGGACGTAGGTTCGGGGCTCAGGCGGGAGAACCAGGAGCGGGAGGGGACTGGAGTGAAAAAATGAAGTGACAAAAGAAGGGGAGGAGGCGCCCAGGGTGGGAGCGGTGAGAAGAGGTGATCCCCGAGGCAGAGGTCTGCGGCGGGGCCGCAGCAGCCCTTCCTCCGCCTCCTGCAGAGCCTTCCAGGCAGCCAAGCGTGTCTCCGGCTGCAACTCCACGGAGCGCGCCGCGGCCGCCTCCCAGCCAGCCCACCGGTCGGCCGTGCCAGTAAGTAGCAGCGTGCCCGCCGCTCGCTCTCGCCCCGCCCGGCTTCCCAGCCGCCGCGCCCGCTGCCTCCCGCCGCCGGGCGGGCAGGTCCGCCACCGCCCACCGCCCGGGGCCGGGCGTCCGGGCTCAGCGCACCTCCGGGCCAGGAGCCTCCGTCCGCCGCGCGCCCTGCGCTCTCCCGGCGTCTGAGGCGCGCAACCGGGAGGGTCGGCTCCGCCGCGCGCTCCCAGGGCGCCGCGCCACCCCTCCGTCCAATGGCTTTCGGGGGGTGGGGAGTGGGGGGCGTCGCCCGGGGGCGAGAAGCGCGGCTGGGGTGGGGCGTGTGCGCTCTGTGCCGCGGAGCTAGGCTGACGTGCCCGCCAAAGCGCGCGTCCGGGAGTGTGTGTGCGAGTGTGTGTGCGAGAGTGTGTACGTACACGCCTTCGGGGGCCGGTGACACTGCAGTGGGCTTCTCCCCAGCCTCGGCTTTCCGGCTGCTCAGCCCCCAACCTGCCGCACGGCTTTTGGAAAGCAGCTTGGTGGCGCCTCCTCTGCCCCAGCCTTCCTCTCCATCCTTTCATTCGCCCCTCGCCAATCTTACTTTTTCTTTAACCCACCCGGCCGCAGACGACCACCCCACAACCGTTGCAGACACCCAAGCCGTCTCTAATTCTTCCCTAAGCCAGTATTTCCCCGCCTTTCTTCGGAGTTCCTCCGCGAGCCACTCCAAGGCACCCCCATCCTTGGAAATTGTTTTGTTGGGCTGCTGTACCGAGGCGTGTAAAGCTCCAGGGCTTTATTATTATTTTGATTCTTTTCATTTCCTCCCCTTCTGGGCAACGGAGCAATGAAATTTCCAATCGAGACGCCAAGAAAGCAGGTGAACTGGGATCCTAAAGGTTGGTATTGCCTACTTTTGGCTGCCCTTGCCCTGCCTCCATCCCCTGCCTGTGCGCGCTTCCGAGTGAAAGCACTCTTGCCCCGGCAGCGTGTGTCCTGAGGCTGGGAAATGCGCCTGGGAACCGCAGCGCGGGTGGGAGGAGGGCGGAGGCAGCGTGGGTTCGGAACCCAGATAGCGCCTGTCATTATCACATAATCATTGTCCCTCCTGGATTTTTTCAAAATCTATTTAAAGATACAACAAGCCGGCCGCTTGGTTTGAAATCGCACCAAGTGTCGGTATTTGCGTTTGACTTTGGGTGTGCAAGTGTGTGTGTGTGTGTGTGTGTGTGTCCTTTGTTTCTGGTGATCTTTGTCTCTCTGGCAGATGGGTGGGGTGCTTCTCCTGGACCTGGAGCTGTACCGCAAGCCCTGAGTGTCCTCAGTGGGAAAGGTTTCCTGGCAGCAAGTGAGACTCGGATCTGCAGCCACCGTCCCTGGGGATGGCCGTTCGCTTAGGGCGCGGAGAATAATGGAGCCCATAGGGCCTCCGAGTCTTCGTTCAATCTTATTACCAACCCCGGCAGCTAGTTTGGCTTAGGTCGGAGCAGAAGGGGGCGGGGGAGTGGTTTTTGAGAAGGGTGGGGCTGGCAAGGGCTCTGGGAGGGGTCGCTCAGTGTGCCCGCCCACGCAATGGTGTGGTTTACTTGCTTTTACAAATGTTGGTCCATGTGTCCTCCCTGCAAAAGCCAGAGTTATAGGCAGATTTGTGTAAACCTAGTGTTGGTCTCCGCGCCTGAAATTAGCATACAGATGTTAAGGTTCCTCCCGAGTGATTAATAAGGGAGCTGAACACATTGACACCCGTGTCCAGTTGTAAGCAGATGCTCTTCAGCATGTTCTTAGCCCATCTGAAGGCTGAGCTGGGCTAGCTATTGCCTCTGGAGTGTGTTTTGGGGTTGGAATTTATTTGGGATGTGTGTGTGTGTGTGTGTTATGTTTAATGTTCTTTATGAAAGCATTTCTTTTCCAGAATGGAAACAGGAAACCCACTCAATTTGTTAAAGAAATGTCTTATGAATTGACAGGTAGCTGAAGACTGAATGGGGAGGTATTGCCCTTTAAAAACACTTTAAATACAATCCAGACCTGCCTTGTCTTTAATTCTCTAGGAATATTAAAAAAATTTTTTTATTCCTGCAGAACATATTTATCAAATCCCAAGCACAGTCTTAGGCACTGGAGATACAATCAGAACAGGGCAGGCAAAAGACTCTACCTTCTTGTAGTTTACAGCGAAGGAGACAGATCTAAATTAATTATGGAGGAGTGTGTAATTAAAAGTTTATGTATGCTTCTTGAGCATCAGGGTTTTAAGGAAGTGTTTGACAGACGAGAATGACAAGGACTAAAGGAGGCAGGTGGCCAGGGAATCCTTCCCTGAGGAGATTAAACCTGTACTGAGACCTGAAGTAGTAGTTAATTGACCAGTGAGAAGGGGAATTTTTTGCAGAAGAGGGAATGCCAAGTGCAAAGGTCCTGGGGCACATACATTTGAGAACCTCTGAAAAGAGGTTCATGACTGGAGCACATGGCAAGGGAGCTTGTATTTTGAGATGTGACTGGGGGTCCGAAAGATCAAATTCCAAACCCTTGGTGTCGTTGGAGGTGGGTAGGATTGTGGGGTGGGAGGATGCGTGCAGTCTTTTTTTTTTTTTTTTTAATTTAATTTTATTGTAAACAAATGAGACACATGTTGTTTCTCTGTTTGTACATCGCGTGCAGTCTTTAAGTACGGAAGAGTTTCTAGCTGAAGAGCGACATGATCTGAACTAAGTTTTAAAATAAAGTCCGTGTGGCTCTTGTGGATATGGGGGATGATATACAATGGTGCATGGGCCGGGGGGTGGCCGTGGGGATGGAGAAGTGAAGGGAGGAGGGAGCTCTGGAGAACGTGAGGTCATCGGGAGTGGAGGTGGCGCCACCGGGGCCTGGAATGGCAGCCACGTGGGACCACGGTTGAGAAGGCCCATGACTTCCATCTAGGACTTGTCCAGGAGATTCCCTGGAGTCACCAAAGTTGTGGTCAAGTGGGCAGTTTTCTCGAGGGTGGAGCAGAGGTCTTCCGGGCTCTCTGGCAGAGAGGAGCACTGTGGCACTGATTTGTGAAGCTGGCCTCGACTTTCTAAAACACATTTCTGTAGGAGCATCATTCTACAGAGGCACGTAAGTGGAATGCAAATGACCTTTCCACGTGTTACAGTGAAGAAAAGAACGGAAGTAGCATCTGCGGTTACTGTCGTTGTCACAGAACATAAAAAGACCCCAATAAACCAGTGTTACATACCAGGTGTTTTATGTATGTTATTTTGTATTTTCAAAATACCGATGCATGTTAGTGTCCCATGTGACCCTTGATGGCCATCGGGAGGGTGCTAAGCTGCCTTCCAGTGAGGTGCTCTGACTTATGCATGGTTGTTCCTGATGGTGGAGGTGACAATGGTCTTTCCTAGTTGGGGACAGAGGCAGGAGGAGAGTAGGGCTTGAGAGTGGTGACTTAAGTCTATGTAGAATTATGTGCCAGACACTGGCCTAAGGATTTACATATATTAACAATTTTTGCAAAGATCTTAGGGAAGAGGTACTGTCCTAATTTCAGAGAGGTTAAGTTACTTGCCTAAGATTGCACATCTGGGAGGTGTTGGGGCTGGACTGGAATCCAGGTTCTTAAACACATTTGGGGTCTATATCTCTTAAGTTATTGGGACCTCTGACTCTTGCCTGACGGGGCTACCAAGGATTAGGGACAGGAGAAGATCATTGGGAGGAGGAGACAGAGGAAGAGAAGCTGAGGGGAGGAGGAGCAGGGGCAGCAGGAAGGGGGAAGTAGTCCTCGAGTGAGCTAGTGTCCCTTCAGTTTCCTTTCTCCATCAGCTCCTCTAGCCAATGGGACCTTCAGTTTTCCATCTTATGGACCAGTCACTGGTCACTGGGCAGACCTTGGTTATGTTCCACAAAGGTTCAGTGTTATACACCAAGTGTCTTTGGCAGAGCAAAACAGGGGAACCTAGCATGTGATAGGCAGGTGAGGTGCAGTTCACATTTCAGGGACTGCAGGTTGGGGTGTCAGACCCTCAGGTGGAGATGCTCAGGAGCTATGGAAGGAAATTGTGATTATGATGTTTGGCTCGCAGCTCCATTACCTGACAATTTAATAGCACCAAATGAAGGTGGTTTGAGAACAGATTGGTTTTGATTGCTCTTAGATGAATTAAGCAAAGCACTGTCAAGAGGTGTATGTGCACAAATGAAGCCGGAGTATAAAACGATTAGTCTTTGGTGGGCTGTGTCCTTCCTCCATAGTCACAGAACTGAGCCTTCAATTAAGAGGGGTGCTGTTTGGGTAGAATCTAAGTCTTAGCTCTCATAGCAGAATTTATATGCATTTTCGATCACAGGATCATTTAGTAGTGATTTTCTGTTTAAAATTAGAATTTTCTTTCTGCTTATATGTGTTAATGGCTTTTAAAAGCCAAATGAAACCAGTTGCTGTAGCCCAAGCCTGTAGTCCCAGCTACTCAGGAGGCTGGGGCAGGTGCATTGCAAGTTTGAGGCCAGCCTTGGGAAGTTAGTGAGTCCCTGTCTCAAAAAATAAATAAATAAAAATAAATAAAAAATAAACCAGTGAGATCAGCAAACAGTAGTGCCATGGCTTGAGGCAGGCGGATCAGTATAGTGTAAAAAACTGTGAACTGGGGGGGCCAAAGAATGAGGTCCCAGAACCAGCCGTAGCAACAATTAGGTGTGTGATTTTGAACTTCTTGTTTAGCCTTTCTGGGCTTCCCTATCTTCCCATGTAAAAAGGATCCATTGACCTGGCTTTTGTGAATCTCTCTGGCTTTATCTGACCTTTGGACCACTTGACTTCCCTTTGTTTCTCAAGTCACTCTCATTTCTGTCTCAGGGCCTTTGTACTTGTAGTTTTTGCTGCTCATGATGAATGTTCACTTGTGTGGATGAGGGGTGGATCAGAGAGGATGGAAATCTCTAAGCATCTTGGAAATTCCAGGTCCCCTCTATCTACATGTGACAACATACAAATAAGGAGAAAGGAAGAATGTCTCAATAATGGGGCATCAGAAAGGACCCCAATATTCCCACTTTCCCCCCAGCTCTCAGAAGTCTGTGGAGCACTGTTTCCTTTTCCACCGGGAACACAAAGGCTGAATGGGAGTGAGGTAGGGATGGGAGGGTGGGCTCATCTAGCCTGATAAAGATATGATCAGTGTTCTGTTCATGAGGGATCACATCTGCTGTTGGAGTGTGGCTATTTTTCGGTACTTTAATCCTCTTAAGAAAGAGGCAAAACCAGGATCTTGGAGCTCACTTTTTGTGCTTACTTTTTCTCCCATGCATACTTTAAAGCAGACTTCCAAAGAGGCCCGTGGTGTATGTGAGTAGCACGTTTCAGTTTACAGAACGCTTTTCACAAATGATCTCATTTGTTCTTTAAACAACCCTATTTTTGTAAGATACGAGAGTCTTAGGTTTACTGATGGGTAGACGAGATGTAGAAAGGATAAAGGTACACGCAGGCAGAGCTGGGGCTAACCAGGACTTCCAATGCTTCCATCCAGAGCAGTTTCCCTCCGGTTTTCCCTTTTGCCAGAATCTCTGTCCATGCCATACTCTCCCACTCCTGCTTACCCCAATGCAGATGTTCCTCCGAGGGGTTTAGAAGAACCTGACTCTCTGTGGTCAGGAAGCCCTTGGGTGATGGCTGAGTTTAGCGGGCTTCCTCAGGCTGACGTGGTCATTACCCCAGGGGTCAAGGGGAAGACCCTGGCTCTCATTCTGCTGTCCTGGCTAAGAGATTTCAGCCTCTCATGAACAGGAGCCAGGTTCAACTTCTAGGTCCCTTAAGTGCTGTCTTTATTAATGTGTTTGCAAATACACATTTGCATAGCTTAGATTTTCTGGAAGGAAAATTATCTATTTTTGATTATAATATCCAACTTTCAGGAGAACACATTCCAAAGGGGAATAATGTGCCCAAATCACCACAATTATCTTAGAAAGTACAGAAGAAGGATGTTCCAAAGATGCTCTGGGCCAAGATTTGGCTCAGGGCTCTTTTCCAGTATTGTCTAAGGGAACTCCTCTTCACCAATCCCAGTCATGCAGGGTGGAATTAAGGCTGGATGGTGCCGGGCACAGTGGCGCATGCCTGTAACACCCGTGGCTCGGGAGGCTGAGGCAGGAGGATTGTGAGTTCAAAGCCAGCCTCAGCAACTTAGCAAGGCCCTGTCTCTAAACAACTACATATATATATATATATATAAAAGGACTGGGGTGTGGCTCAGTGGTTAAGCACCCCTGGGTTCAATCCCCAGCGTCCCTGAAAAAAACCAAGAAACAAAAAACAAACCCCAAACAACCCAATAAAAAACAAACAAACAAACAAACAAAACTCTGCTGGATGGGTTGCTTTTGCTCTTCATCCTGTCTCCAAAACATCTGTGCTTTGACTTTATCTTAAATCAGGTACCTTTAAAAAAAAATGCAATCCAGTCTTGTCCCAGACTGGGAAACTTTCTTCCACAGCTGAAATATAGTGTGAGGTATATCTAATACAGGCACAGTGAGTCGGTGGGTTCCTCTTTGCTTAACTTATAGGGACTCACACCCAGAGTGTTTAATGATGAAGCAGAAAGAAGCCATTATACCCATGGTCAATCAGGAGGTGTCAGTTTGGACACAGCTCCTTTGACTGAAGCAGAAAAATGATTAATAGTAATTGTTTTCCGCCCAGACTCAGATTCTGTCATACAGGGCACTTACTAGTGAACCAGGGAAGGTTAGCCTTGGCGAGGGGCTCAGCTCTTCTTGGCTTGGTTGGGGAATGTACCTAAATGGGACATGAGGAGTGAGGTCACCATGTTGGCCACTCCCACTGGCTGATTTCTCCCCTTGAGAATCATGAAGTCAAAGGGCCCTTCCCTCACAGGCTCTGATCCTCTGGCTCCCTGGGTGGAAGCTGGATGTTTGGTCTGCGTCAGGCCCACCACCATCACCCACAATGAGTGAAATAAGCACCTCGTATTTACTTCCTGGAATATTTATTTGTGCTTTGTGGACACAGTTTGACAGTTTGAGCTGTTTTTTTCTTTCTTATTGGTGAGTCCCATGAGTTGAAAATGAAGCCTGACTTCTAGTCCTCCACTTCAGGTTGGAGAATGGTGGTGAGGGTCACTGCCATCGGCCAAGGAGAGAGTGGACGGCAGGGCAACTGTGTTCTCTTTGCCACACCCAGGGTCAGGCATCAGAGGTCGTGAGGTGGGGTGGGATTTGAGGGGACTCTAGTGTTTGTACTTCTAATAGCTTTCGGTCCCATCACTGCCCCTTTCTGTGGAAGGAGCTTTGAAGCAGCTTGGAATAGTGGGAAAACAGGATTGGAGAAGACACGGCTTGTTACCACATATAACCAGCAGATCACAAGCAGCTTCTCCTTCCTTCCTCCCTTCCTTCTCTCCTTCCTCCCTTCATCCCCATCCCATTCCTACAGAACTCTCATCTCAATTTCAATTTCTTCTGCAGCACATCCTCATTTCCCCCATTCAGCTGCCCAACATTGGGGTAATGGTGATGTTTTCAGTTTAAACAAAAGACACTTGACGAGGCAATGAGATTTGCCTGATGATAGAGAACTTGGGAGTCACAGTAACCTTTGTAGACAGCCAAAAAATGTCAATATTTTAAATTCTGATATACAAGCTAGCAACCGTTTTACTATTTCTGGGAAATGAGTTTCATATGTGCAAGCAGGCCTGGAGGTCCCCAGAATAACAACACATCAAACATTTTAGCAGCATAAAGATAAATAGCATAACCTAGTGACTTCATGTGACGTGAGCCTGGCAGGCTGAATGGGGACGCTCTGTGCTAGGTGTGGTACCTGACGGTGAATATCACCCACTTCGTCAAGTGAGACAAGAAGTCAGGCCACACGTGTCTAAGAAAATGGGTGAGGGGAAAAGCTTAGAGGGGAAAAGTTTATATCCACTAACATATATATATATATATATATTTTTTTTTTTTTTTTTTTTTTTTTTTTTCTTTACAACGTGAGGACAGTCTGTTGTTAACTATTTTAACTACAGACCAACGTGGGTCAGCTCCTGGAGTCTACTTGGGGAGAATGTTGCTTTACACCAATGACATTCTTTTTTTTGTGTGTGTGTGGTGGAATGTGAGGCAATATGGGAAATGGTTCTGGTAAGTCTGGTTCAGTGTATGCATTACAATACCCTGAATGTGGTAGTCATTTAAGTTGGACTCTAGCAAGATGTCACCTTCAGTACCATGTGAGAGCACAGCGAGGGTGGGACCTGGGTCTGAGGGCTGGCTCTGACACTTGCATGGAAGAGGAGGAAGTTGGATAATGATCACTAAGGTCTCTTTGTTTCCCGATTGTCCTAATTTAACCTGCATCGTTTACTAGTGGCCGATTTGGACAAGTAATTTCATTTCTCTGTGACTTGGTCTCCCCTGTAAGACAGAGATGATTACTTCCTTAGTCTGTTATGCAGATTAAATGAGGTGGTGCATGCAAAGCTCTTGGAAGAGTGCCTGAGCAAGGTCAGGGCCTCCTGAGTGACAGCCCGTGAGTGCTGTTTCGAAGTTCTGTGGATGCAGGGCAGGCTTCAGCTCAGCCTCTTGAGAAGCCTCTGGGTCACTGTCCAGATCACCTGGGAGGATGGCCCAGAGCAGACCCACCGTTTCTGAGACCAATAGACTCCCAGGGTTTTTGGTCCAGGTTTAAGAAAAACTTACGCTGTTCTGGCTAAACCAGACAAAAGACCAGTGGAGGAACATGATTTGGAATCACAATACTTCAGTCTGAGTAATTGACTAATTTTTTTGGCTGTACATCTTAGTCCATTTGAGCTACTATATCAAAATACCATAAATGGGGTAGCTTATAAATAGCAGAAAATTATTTCTCACTGTTCTAGAGGTTGGGAAGTCCAAGATCAAGATGCCAGTAGATGTAAATTTGGTGTCTAATGAGGACCCATTGTCTAGCTCATAGATGGTGACTTCTTGCTGGGTCCTCACATGGCAGAAGGAGTGAGGGGTCTCTCTTGGGCCTCTTTTATAAGGACACGAATCCCAACAGTGAGAACTCTACCCCGCCAGAACCTAACCACCCTGTAAAGTTCCTACTTCCTAATACTATCACTGTAGGGGTTAGGATTTCAGCATATGAATTTTGGGGAGGTCACAAATATTTAAACCATCCCACTGCGTGGAACTTGGTCAAGTCACTTAACCTTCCTGATCATTAGTTTTCTTCTAAGTAAAATACAAATCACAGTAAAACTTCGCAGTTGCTAAGATGGTCAATTGAGATAAATGAGATTTATGAACTGCTAAATTCTAGACCAGCATTTCCCCAAGTGTACTCTATTACATAACAACTAGTCTCAACAACTACTCTGAGAACAACAACAACAACAACAACCAGTTATTGTCAAGTCAGTTTGTAGGGTGGTGTACGCTGAGTCCTTCATGGAAGGTCTCCCAGTACCTTAGCATGTTACCATATTGCTGTGTAACCCCAGCATTGAGTGGCTTAAGCCAGTGATAAACATTTACTCTTTCCTGGCTTAGGGACTGGGGAACAGCTCAACTGTGTGGTCTGGCTAGGAGTCTCTCAGGGCATTGTGGTCCATGTCCCCGGGTTGCTGTTGTCTGATGGTTTACCTGGGGCTGGAAGATCTGCTTCCAGGATGGCTCATTCATGGGACTTGCAAACTGCTGTAGGTTGTGGGGAGAGGCCTCACTTCCCGCCAGTGTGGGTTTCTCCGTGGGCTGCTTGTGTCCCCTCAGTACACAGTGACTGGCTTGCCCCAGAGCAAGTGATTCAAGAGAGAACAGGGTAGAACTGGCAATGTCTTTTACGACTTAATCTTAGAAATCACATATTGTCACTGTGACCATGTTCTTTTCATTAGATTCCAGTCTAAGTTCAGTTCACATTTGGGGAGGGGCGGGAGGAGGTGGAGGTCACTTTGGAAGGGAGGGGTGTCAGAGAATTTGAGGATATATTTTAAAATCCCTGTGAGCATTTTCTTCCTGTATTTATTGCCTATGTATTAAGTTCTAGGCACTATGCTAAGTGCTTTAGAGTCATTATCTCACGTAATCTTCTTTATAATCCAAAGAAATAGGTGAAATTATTCTCTCTGCTTTTTAAACAAGTAGGCTTAAATAAGTCCCCCATAGTTATGGGCAGTGCTGTGACTTGAATCCGGGCTCGTCTCCCTCCGCCTTGTGCTTTTTCTCTGACGATCCTGCAGTACAGAAATCTGCTTAATTTTGTCCCTGCATTTTCAACTAAACTGCAGAACCATGATTCATTTAACTCCTTTTCCCCTTCCTTGTACCCACTACATTATCCCCAAAAGAAAGTGAGCATGATGATGGTTTGTATAAAACACAAATATATGGTCCTTTGATAGATCCCAGGATAGCCAGCAGTCCAAACTTTTGATATGATTCAAATGCAAAAAGCGGCTACAATGCTCTCTCACGTGGGAACCATGCTGTGCAAGTCTGTTAAAGATTAACAAAAAAATGACCACACAATCTGCCCTGTTTTTCCCTCACCGGAAAACCAGAGGTTGAGTGTGAAAGCTCATGGTCCCCCTTCTCAGAGACGGAGAGCGCTCCTCTTGGATAAAGCTGGAAAAGCCGGGAGGGCATCTGGGCTGAGCTGTAGGAATGCCTGGGAGCGCATGTCTGTGCTTCTTGTCTGGGGTGTTCCTGGCACGGTGGCAGGCGAGGGTCTGAATGGTGTGACTAAGGCACACGTTAGAATCTCACCCCACGGCAGGGACAGTGTGCCTGTGGGTGCTGGGCACACTCACAGATAAAAGCCACGGGTGGAGAGAAGACCGTTAGCAGTCCTTGTCATGTTTTGAGTAAATATATATATAAATATATTTTTGATGCCCTTGTTTTTTCTGTACATTCTTGAAAAAAAAAAAGGTTTCCTGGCAGCCGGGTACCTTTGATGCCTGGGGTTCCCACGTTTCCCAACGTTACACGCTTGGCTTCCTCCTGGGGCGATTTTGTATTCTGAAGGAAGTTTTGGCGCTTCTGTGTTCGGGCGGAGGAGGGTGAATGGCGTCTCCTTTGAGTGCTACTGTGGACTTGAGATGACGGGGAGCCGGACATTGTTGGCTGTGTCACTTTCTGCACAAAATTACAAAGACAGGGTCTAGGGCAGGGTGAGAGAGGGTCGAACGAGGCTGCCTGAGGCCCTGTCACGTTCCAGAGGCAGCTGTCATGGTGTCTGTAACCACAGCAACCAGGGGCCAAAAAAGTCTGGGGATGCCCATGTACCATTGTACCAACCCTGCGTCCTGTCACTCCCTCTTCTGTTCCTTCATCCTGGAATCCCCCCTCACCACCGTGACCCACGTTGAGGGTGGTTTCTACACTGCTTCTTTTTAGTTTCCAAGGAACTCTACACTTCCTGAGACCCTGTCGTCGCTTCCTGGATCCACAGTGGTATTCACTGTGACCCAGACCAAGCCAATGCACATCATTTCCTTACCATGTCCACTTTCACTATGAAAAATTGCTTTGTAAGGCATGGAGTGTTCAGACTCTAGATATAACTAAAGCCGTGCTTAAAGATGGCGGCCCACGGCACTCCATGTTTCCAACAGCTCTCTGGGTTAGATCTTGAATTTTTGAATGGGTTCTTAAGGAACAGAGAAAGCCAGTGAGGCATGGTCACCAGAGCTCCAGTCTTCAGTCAGAAGATTCGAATCTTGACACTGGCTGGAGAGGGAGGTGTGGCAGGGTGGTATGAGGTTGGCAGGTGGGAGGTGGTCAGATTATGCAAGGTATACCAGGTTATATTAAGGAGTTTTTTTTTCCCCCTGAGTTTAATGGGAAGACCTGGAATGGTGTCAAATAGAAAGATGAAACAATTAGGTTTTAATTCTAAAGTTTATTTAAGCCGCTCATAAATCAACCAACAGATCAGCAAATGTTTGTGGAGAATGAAGGCACAGGCACAGTGCTGGGTGCTGGAGTCACCTCGGGTGTCTGTGTCTTCTTGTAGGAATTGATGAAAAGCATCTGGGTGGAGAGAAGCTTTTTTTTTTTTGACATCTTTGGTTTATGATAACCCATTCCAAACCTGCAGTTTCCCGTGGGAGGTGTATCTTAAGGCCACGGTGATTGTGTGTTCAATTTGTTTGCTAAAATAATCCTTTCCCTGGCTTTGTCACACAATCCTGGATCCTGTGATAATCTGCATATCTGGTACCGACAAATCAATAAACCAGAAGCCGTGGCCTCTCCACATTCTCATGTACTTCAGACGTCTCTTGGAAGCATACGGCCATCAGTCCAGCATAATGGGCTTAAGAACAACTGCCATAGACCCTCCTCGCCTGCTGTCACTTTGTTCCTGATGTGTCCGGGGGTATTGCAACATTGAGGTATTTCTCCTTCGACTACAATGGAACCCCTGCGAGTCCTGTCCTTGTGGCCTCAGCTCAGAAGGCACCCCCAGGGCCTGCATTAATGAGAGGCTGTCTCACTAATCCTTTCTCTGCCTGGGTGAGAACACAGCTTCTCTAGGAGCATGAATGCCTGCTTGTCAGGCAGTAATCTCTGCATTCAGCTTCGGCTCTAAAGACAGACACAGCTCGCAGCCACGGGGGGTGGGATTTGAGGAGCCTTCTAAGTTGTGCCTACATGACCCACACTGCTCCTTCCCATGGCTACCAGGATGCCTACGATCCATCAGTGACTTCATTCACCAGCTGTTGCCATTCATCCATCTGGTTATTCTATAAACACTTATTGAGTAAGTGTCCATAGAAATGGGGCTGGCCGCTGAGCACAGAGCAGTGAGAAAGCACCAGGGCTGTGCACCCAGAGGATTCAGAGTCTGGCCACCAAGACAGGTGTGCAATCAAGGAATTAGGACGTACCATGATCAATGCATTGGTGGAGATAGGGATTAAAACTTCCTCTCCACGTCTTCTTCAACACGTCTTGACAAAGTGTAATTGGAGTTCCTCAGGCGAGGGGCTACCTCTCGGTGTCCGTGGGCCCAATGGAGCTAGTTGTACGAGCTGGGCCAGGAAGAACTGATCTGGGCGAGAACAGAGGTGTCATGTATTGATGGACTGGCGCAAAGTCAGAAGGGAAGAGCTCAGAGGTGCTCTGCCGGGAGCAGACAGCGCTTGGGAGGGCAGGAAAGGGCCCTGAAGACACACTTCCACCAGGGCAAACGTCCAGGACTCACCAGCTCACGTTTAACTCCCTTCAGAAACTGGGAAGGACTTTTGAGAGCTCTAAGCCCAGTAAAACTTCTCAGAGAGGACACTGAAGTCTAGATTGGCTGTCCTTGCCCAGACAGCAAGGAAGGGTCAAAGCGAGTCTTTGAACCCCGTGTGCTCACCTCCATTATCCAGCGGTGCCTCTTGCGCTGATGGCAACATATGCTGAGTTTGTCTCTCTCTTCTCTTCATGAAGAGTGTCAGGCACGGTGGGGCACACCTGTCGTACCAATGGCTCAGGAGGCTGAGGCAGGAAGACGGCAAGTTTGAAGCCAACCTCAGCAATTTAGTGAGTCCCTAAGCCACTGAGCAAGACCCTGTCTCAAAATAAAAAATACAAAGGACTGAGGATGCCGTTCAGTGGTTCAGCACCCCTGGTGGGCTGGGAGGCCGGAAGAAAAGAAAAAAGAATTAATGAAAAGCTGTAGGCTCAGCCAAGAGCTGGAGTGTTATTGATGCTGAGGTTTCTGCCGGTCAGCGGCAAGTGCTGATGTGCACGAGCTCTCCACCTCTTGGAGAGACAGCCATCCAGCCAGCACAGATGTTTGCTGAGTGCCTTCTTTGTGCCAGGCACTCTTCTGCACCCTCCAGGTACAGTGATGAACAGGATCAAGTCTCCAGGCCCTTGAAATGTACCATGTTGCCAAAGCTCAGCATCCCTTACAGACCCTCATGTTGACTTCTTCTGCAGTCTAGAAATCTGTTTCAGGCACACATTGGACAAGTCGAGGGGTTCAAAAATGTTACAGCAAGAATGAAAACGAAGGCATGTGATATGTTACATTGCTCTGCAAAAAAATGTTTCGCTTGGCGAGTTAGGATGAAATGAGCGTCCATCCTGCTGAAGTCAGTAACAGTCCATTAGAAAATTCAGTGATTTCACAGAAGGGCTCCCAACTGGCTAGCTTGTATTTAAATTCTGTTAAGAACTCCTGTTAATGAGGACTGTGCGTCCTGCTCATGAACACTGAGAGGAGAGGCGAGGTTGGGTCTTCCCCATGGTAGTGGCATGTAAATCGATCTCTAAGGAATTGCAGTGTGAGGTACTTAAATACGCATGTGGGTCCGCACACAGGCGCACACTCTAGCAGATGGGAACTTTTTGCTACACACGGTTTCCAGAGTGTCTAAATATATGTCTTCTGAATAGGGGGAGATTGGGGCTTCTCTTTGGGATGAGGCTGGCAGTCTCTTGGCCGCTGGGTCAATAGAGGATCAAGGATGCCAGCATGGGTCAGAAGAGCCTAAGAAGGCAGCAGATGGCTGAACTGGCTGTGGTGTCCGTCAACGATTCAGGGGTCCTGAGAGTCATACCTGGAGTTTGAGGAAGTCAGCGAGGTCACACCGATGCTGGCAGGGCTCTCAGCTGAGTGGGGAGAGACTGGAGGAGCCGTCCTGCCCGAAGCTGCCAGTGCTTTCTGTTCCATTTTGAAACTGGTCCTGTTGACGATGGTGCTGATGACCCAGTTTTCTAACTGGCTGTAGCTAGAGGTGAGATGTGTGATGGGAAGGTGTGGGTGGCCCCAGCTCTGCCACTTCCCAGCTTCAGATCTGAGGTGCATACTTACCTCTCTGAGTGCACGTAGCACCCGCTCCCTGAGATCCAGAAATGGTAGCAGTTCTCGCCCATGAGGGATGGGGACCGTTGTGAGACTTAAATGAGATGCACGCAAAGAGCAGAGCACAGTGCCTGGACACCAGAAGTACCTACTGAATGATGGCAATGATGTAACTGGTAGCAGGTTTATTTTTTTCTTTTTCGTAGTAGATCTTTACGGAGGGTCTTCAATGCATTAAGCAAAGTACTCAGTGCATAACACATAAGATATAATTTATTTCATTTCAGGAAGTGGGCAGGCATCCAGTCTGAGAACTTCTGGAATTGCTTCTTGGTGCTAGTGGCCTTGGTGACCTTGAGCAGGTTGAAGCACACCATCTTGCTCAGGGGCTGGTCCTCCTCCACTGTGACAATGTCACCGATCTGGGTGTCCCTAAAGCAGGGGGACAAGTGCATGGGCATGTTTCTACAGCACTTCTCACAGCAATGGTACTTGTAGACATAGTGGAGATAGTCCCAGAGGATTATAATGGTCCTCTGCATCTTCATCGTGGTCACTACACCTAGCAGGGTCTGCCCTTAGATGGAGAGGTCACCAGGGATGGCCTGTTTCTTGACAATGAGGCACCCTCAATGGCCTCTTTGGGTGTCTTGAAGCCCACACCAACGTTCTTGTATTGCACGAGCTTGCCCGTTTCTGCCAGCAGCACCCTCTTCTTGTTTTGAGAGGTGGGTGGCTGCTTTTGGTAGCCATGCTCAGTCTCCACCTCTGCCATCTTCCCGGCCTCCTGGGGAAAAAAAGCTATGATTTATTCTCACAGTAGCCTGAATCACTTTGCTTGTTCTTTTCCAGTTAATGTCCTGATATTGAGTCAACCAACCTAGATATTTGTTCATGACTTTCAAAGAACCTGTTCTATATCTGTTTAAAAAAACAAACAAACAAACAAACAAAAAACCCAAAAAAACCCCCCAAAAACCAAAATGCTAGCTTCTATAAGATACATACCATAAATTTACCTGTTTAAAAATGTACAACTCAGTGTTTTTGGTATATTCACGGAGTTGTGTGACCATCACCACTATCCCAATTTAGAAATTATTCACAACTCAAGAAACAAATCCCACACCTGTTAGTAGTCACTTTCCATTTCCTCTCAGTCTCTCCTAGTCCCAGGCAACCACAAATCTTTCTATTTTATGGATTTGATGATTCTGGACATTTTCTATAAATGGAACCACATGTGACATTTTTCACTTAGTGTAATGTTTTCAGGGCTCACTCATGTTGTGGTGTCCATATGTATGCTGAATGAAGAAATGAACAATCATCCAGGACAGTAGTAGTAGCTCCATTTTGAAAACAAGGAAAAGGCTGATGTAACTTGGTCATGGTCATCCCACTGGAAGTACTTGAGCTGGGATTTGCACACAGTTCTTGGCTTCAAGGCAAGTCCTTGGTTCCTCTTGCCCCCTCTGATCTCTGGCCGGACTTCCACATCAGCTGAGCTTCATCTCTGTAGGCGAGTGAGTCCTACTTGGGAGGTTGCCCTGGGTCTTAGACCTGACTGATCCTCGTTGCTATGATCATGGGAGTCCCTGATATTCTCCAGCTACTTCACGGAGGATGTGGCTCTATGACTGTATACCCACATGGTGACCTCTGAGACATGCATTAGTCTCAGAGGTCTCCGTCAAATTCTTTTGTCCATTTCCCAAGGATTAAAATATGACCTTGTGTTTTAGTCAGCTTTTTTGCTGCCATAACCAAAAGATCTGACAGGAACAATTTTAGAGGAGGAAAAGTTTATTTGGGTCTCATGGTTTCAGAGGTCTCTGTTCGTAGATGACTGGCTCTATTCCTTGGGCCCTGATGTGAGGCAGAATGTCAGAGTGGAAGTGCTTGACAGAGGCAGCTGGGAGCAAGGTACCAGGAAGGGAAGGGAGGAAGCGGGGTGAGAGAGAGAGAGAGAGAGAGAGAGAGAGAGAGAGAGAGAGAGAGCACACTAGCTCTGCTCCACAAGGACAAAATATGTACCCCAAAGGCATACCCTCGGGACCTACTTCCCCCAACCACACCCTACCTGCCTACAATTATCCCCTACCAAGGGATTAATGCCCTGATTAGGTTAAACCACTCCTAACCCAATCATGTCACCTCTGAACCTTACTGCACTGTCTCACACATGAGCTTTTGGGGGGATACCTCACGTCTAAACCATACCACCTGGGAAAGTTGCAGAAACGCAAACGATGGGAGAAACATACTCTCTGGGTTTGAAGCCAGGCCGTCCAGTCACCCAGTGTGATGAAGGAAAGGTCATCTTGCTTTGCTCGTCTTTAGTAGTCGATGGAGAAGAAACACTGGAGTGTAAGATGGCGCCCTTCCTACCGGCATCTTCTCCCCTTCCAGGACTTCTCTGGAGACACAAGATTGGGTGTCCATTCCTTAGTTGCTGAGACAGTAGTGTGGGTGGTGGGCACGGGGAAAGGCTGAGCACAGGTGGCCCCCTGGACAGGGAGGCACATTTTGTTGATTACCAGGGAACTAAGTAGTCTACAAAGGTGAGATAGCACATCCGTGAAGTATTAGTCTTCCCACATATTTCCCCCAAAATGGCAGTTCTAGCCCATGCTGTTCTAGGGAAAAGGCTCCCTCTGATCATTAAAAATGCAAATGAGTTTTCCACGTTGCTTCTACCGAAGAAGGACAGTAACCTTGTGTACTTCCAGGTTCCTTTAGAAACATGACACCTTGCTTTGCTGTAAAACTAGTGGGAATTGGCCCTTGAATTAACCAAGTGCCTAGAAGCACATGATGGATCATATGTGCTTGTCATAAGGGAATGTGGTCAACTGTAGGTTTCTCATGCAAGTGGTTCCAATTCTGGTCTCAGCTGATGTGAGACTTTCAGTGTCAGCTCCGTACGATGTAGTGGAAGCCCAGTGCCTGTCCTTGTCCTCATTGTTACCAGTCAGCACACGCTGACCAACTTCTGACTGCCAATTCTTGCATGTTTTCCCCCTTTTTCTTATTTGAAACAACTTTGCTGCTCCATGGAAGGCAGAAAGTGGTGGGGAGGTAGTGCACCCCCAGTGACAGATGGCAGATAGCGCATAACCACCGCAGTTCCCTCGGTCTTGGGGAGGAGAACTTGGGAATATGTTTTCCCAGGTGGGAAAAATTCCATTTGCCTGCAGTGTGGCTAGCGTGACGCTCTATGTTTTATCAGTGCTCCTGGCTGCCTTCCCTTCCCTAGCTCCTCCTCTCCAATCCCCTCCTGGTACTTTCTTCACCTTCCAAACCACTTGTGCTCAAATCCTAATTGCAGGTTCAGTTTCTGAGGAAACCAAATGAAGACATATGGGAAAGCTTATTCTCCCTGCTTCTCTGCCCCATGGGAGTGAGGGGAGAGGCTTCGGTGCCCCAAGATGCTTGACTTCTCAGGCGGACTAAATGGATCTCAGGGGATGTAATATTAGCTACCTAGCAGCTCTCTCCCCAGGACATCTTCAGTACGAATCCTGGTGCTGGTAAGGGATCCAAGCAGCTGGCAAAGAGAGGTTACGGCTTGATGGGGCTTGTCCCAGTTTGCTTTCATAATTCTCCTTCTCAAAAGAGGGCAAAGTGAAGTAGAGTTGATTCTCATTATGATAATTATTATGTGCTACACTCTTGCTGCACATACTGAATGAGCAAATGCAAACCATTTCTTCCAGGGTAACACTGGGCAAGCTTCCTGCAAATCTCTGGTTCAGCAGGCTCGTCCAGTGATCCAGACATAAGCTTGTTTTATGTGTGTTCCTGTTTGAAGTCCCCTTATCACGTCGTCACATAGTGTTGATTCATTTAGCATGAGCTTATGGAAACAGCACTGTTACTCATGCCTGAAGGAAGCTTATCTAGCACATATATTGTCTCTAAGACACCTCACGTCTTCTTGCATACAGGGACTCTAGACACTGCTTCATTTTAAAGAGAGAAATCACCCACAAAAAGTACAGAAATGTGAAAGAGATGGCACTAACTAGATCACAAAAGGGACAGACGCTTGCTTGCAGTCTGAGAGCAGGAACAAGAAGTCAGAATGTAGCCTCATTCAGCCTCAGCTCTGGATGTGTGTATCAGGTGATTTAAAACATTTTCACTGTGCTGCCCAGGCTTGAAAATGACCACAAAACACCATGAATGTTGATTTTGGGGTTACAAGTAAATTTTATCAAATGGCAAATAACGAGGGTCAAGTGTCTTCCTTTTTGGGGAGTTGCGGGTACTGGGGATTGAACTCAGGAGCACTCAACCACTGAGCCACATTTCCGATCCTATTTTGTATTTTATTTAGAGACAGGTCTCACTGAGTTGCTTGGCACCTGACTTTTGCTGAGGCTGGCTTTGAACTGGAGATTCTCCTGCCTCAGCCTCCCGAGCCGCTGGGATGACAGGCGTGTGCCACTACACCAGGCTTCTTATCTCACCACAGTAAGACTATTTTGGTTCAGTGTAGTTGTAATCATGTGGACCAGGTTCTGGGACAGATACTGAGATGTTAATGGGATGGTCCCTGCCATTAAGGGGCATCTATTCTGATGGCCCAGGGAACGCCAGCTCCAACACAAGACAGAATATGTATTTGAGAAGAGAGAAAGAGTTCTGTGGGGATGTGAAGACGGAAATTGAGGGTAGGAGCCAGGAAGGACTGGAGGGAAGTCCTGGATGGATCTTGAGAAGCATTTGACATTTGAACACCCATACCAGATTGAAAAAAGATTCAGTCTGTCAGAGCGACCTCATATTCTGTGATCAATAGCTAGGCTACCTGTGGCGTTTCTACCCTCTGATCCTACTTCAGTCCTCCATGGATGAAGGGGGTCTTCTCCCACTTAAGGCCAATCCCTCTACTTCCACTGGGGACCCTGTTGCTCTTTGGGACCTGTCTTCTCCTGAGCCATCAGTCTCTCCCTCTCCACTTGAATATTTCTACCTGCAGGTAAATGGGCTTCAGGATCGCCCACCATTCCCCTGGACCCCCGTCCCCTCCAGCCCCCATCTCATTCCTCTTTGCCCTTCACAGCAACATGGCTGGAGAGAGTGGTCTGAGGTCACTGTGTCACTTACTCACCTTGCATTCTTGCTGAGCCACCCCACTTCCTGGGGACTGCTCAAATGCAGGTCAGCAGTAGACCTGCATCATCTTTCTCTGAAGTGTCCATTAGGATGCTTGCTGCTGTATGTTGCAGAATGTCCTGCTAAAGTGACTCACACGATATGGACATTGACAGCTAAGAAAGCGGTGTGCTCACTGAACAAGGGTGTTCCAGGACTGACTCAGCAGTTTTGTAATGCCACCAAGGGCCCAGATTTGTTCAGCTTCCTGCCCTGTCTTCCTTCATCACATCAGTAAAGGCTCCCAGGTGGTGGCAAGAGAGCCAGCAGCTGTTATGTCCTCAAATCAGGGGAGGAACTGAAGTGGCCTCTTCCCTTCCCTTCTCTTCCCTTCTTCCTTCCTTCCTTCCTCTCTTCCTTCCTTCCTTCCTTCCTTCCTTCCTTCCTTCCTTCCTTCCTTCCTTCCTTCCTTCCTTCCTCCCTCTCTCCCTCCCTTTCTCTCTCCCTGCCCCCTCTTTCTCTCTTTTTCTTTCTCTCTCTTTTGGGGATTTAACCCAGTGGCACTTAACCACTGAGTAACATCCCCGGCCCTTTTTGTTTTTTTATTTTGAGATAGGGTCTCACTAAATTCCTGAGGTTGATCCTCCTGCCTCAGCCTCCTGAGCTGGGATTACAGGCGTGTGCCACTGTACCCTGCTCGTTTGTTTCTTTCTCTCCTTTCCTTCCTTCCTTCCTTCCTTCCTTCCTTCCTTCCTTCCTTCCTTCCTTTCTTCCTTCCTTCCTTCCTTCCTTCCTTTTTTATCTTGGAGGATTTTTCCCCTGGGAACCCCTGCACATACTTCTTATGTCAACCCCTAAACCAATCACTAGCAAGAGGGAATGGTATTGTCCTTATTATACTGGACCAGTGAAGATTCATTTCAAGTTTATGAGTAGGGTCAACTTTCTTTGAAATGCTGTCATTTAACCAACATTTAGGTAAAACTGGGTCTGTCAGTAGGGTGGGAGAAGGGTGAGTGTGACCGTGACAGGCAGTTTTTGCACATCTTCACCCCACACGGGTTTCGATGGTCAACAATTCTGCCCTTCTTAAAGTCCTTCCTTCTGTCACTTGTATTTTTAAAGCATTTTATATTTTTAATGCTCCATCATAATTATCCACAATGGTGGGATTCATTGTTACCTATTCTCATATGCACGTGACAGAACAATACAATTTGGCCACTATCATTCCCCAGGATTCCCCCTTTCTGTCACTTTCTTTGTGACACTGTATTCTCTGGGTTTTCCACCTTCCTGGTCAGTTTCTGTCATGTTATTCCATTTCTACGTGGCTGAAGGCCCACATGCTTAGGTGGAGGCCCTCTGGTCTTGGTCTGTCCATTACCCCTAGTGATCTCTGCAGCCCCTTAGAGCCACGACAGTGGCCCCACTTCGAGTTGTGTACCTCCAGCTGCCTCCTTGATGTTTCCACTCATGCATCAGGGCTCTTTCCCACTACAAAGACTAACATAGAACTGTGGAGTGTGCTTCCCAAATCTGCCCGAGGAACCCCAGACTTCCTCATTTCAGCAAATTGCACCACCATCCATCTATTAGCTGAGACTTTTTGCAGGAAGTGTGAGTCCTCTCTTACCTGCTCCTGCCATTGCACACTCCATTCAGCAGCCATTCCTGTCCACTCCACTTCTAAAATACATCCCTGTTTGATTCTTTCTGTTTCTGCTGCCTGCTCCCTGGCACCATGCATCTTCTCGGTTGGATGACTGACACAGCTTTTGATTGGTCTCCTTACTCCCGCCTCTGGTAATGGTTTCTCCATGGATCAGCCAACATGAGCTAACCATTCTGTATTGGGCCTCTTCCCAGCAGCTGAGGTCCTGCTGCTGGCCTGCCATGCCCTGAGTGGTGGCTGCTGTTAACTTCTTCTCCCGACCTTGTCTTGAGGCACCTCCCCCAGCTCTCTCCGGACTTCTTTCTGTCCCTTTGACAGACCAGCTCTTCTTTACCGGAGGGCCTCTTCAGGACCCGCTGTTCCCCTCCTTGAGTTTTCTTCTACTCATTCTTCACACGCCCAGCTCCTCCTCACCTCTGAGATCTCATTGCAAATGCCACGTCCTCAGAGAAGCTTTCTGTAACCACCCACTCCTGCCGAGCACCTTCTGTCATAGCATTATGCCTATGACTCCCTCAACAAAATGTCTGTTAATTTTATAAACGAAACTGAAAAATTAATAAACTACAACTCCTAAAATGATATCACCAAGAAGTCAAGGGAGGAGAGAGTCTGAAGAAGCTGAACTTAATTGGCAGTGCTAAACGCTCTTGCAAAGACTGAAGATAATGGTAACGATAACGAGGGCAACAAAGATGATGATGATGGCGATGTGATGTTGACAGTGCCAACTACCATGTATTGTGAACTTGAAACTGTGCCAGATGCTTTGCTTATATTTCCTATTCCTCTTCCTTCCTTCCTTCCTTTCTTTCTTTCTACCGGAGATTGAACCCAGGGGCACTTAACCACTGAGCCACATCCTCAGCCTTTTTAACATTTTATTTAGAGATAGGATCTCCCTAAGTTGCTTAGGGCCTTGCTAAGTTGCTGAGGTTGGCTTTGAACTCACAATTCTCCTGCCTCAGCCTCCTGAGCTACTGGGATTACAGGTATGTGTCACCACGCTTGGCTATATTTTCTTATTTAATTCTGACAATGTCTCTACTGTCAGAGAATGTTCTATTTCCATTTTATAGAGGGGAACACTGAGACTTAGGGAGGACAGTCACACTGTCTACTATACAGTAGTTTCCAATTCATATTTTCTATGTAAATAAGTGAATTTTCTCCAGATCCTGGAGTTGGTTAAGTATGGTTTAGAGACAAACTTAGGTTTGAATGAATCCAAAGTTCACGTTTATAATCACTGTTCTATATTTTCTCAGATGATGGAAACAACCCTTAGTGAATTGATAAGAGGAAATACAATATAGGATAGGTGTTTTCTTACTTATTTTAAAATTATGAGGAGTAAAATGAATTTTAAGGTCAAAATTTCCTGCATTTTGGTCTCTACCCAGTTCATTTGAAGACATAGTTGAGTTTTGGGAAAGTATAAGGAATAAGTTCACACTGATTGATTTTCTTACTGAAATACCCTGAAGATGTGCTCTTTATGCCTTGAGTGCAGAGAAGAACTGATTTGCTTGATGCTATGGTGGATGCGTCCCACACCGAGTTCAGTGTTTGGCCATCAGGTAGGACAACGGTGTTCAATGTTTTCTGGACATGCTGGTTTTTGGTTTCTTCTAACATGAAGCACCTGTGCAGTCTTGGGGTGTGCTCAGCACTATTAGAGACTGCACAAGACCTTACACAACATTATAGACACAGTCTTGCCCTTGCTGAGTTCATAGTCTAATTAGGGGATGAAACATAAATGTGGGTAAATGCAAAGTCACAAGTGAAAACCACTAGTGCCATTGGCGAAGAGTGACGTGACCCAAGAACATGAAGTGGAAGAAGCTGGTGGTTTTGAGCTTCCATGGCTCAGGGGGAGGAGTATGCATAGTTTGGTGAAGAAAGAGGGGAAGATGGTTCAGCACAAGCAAGTTTGGCACATTTGTCAGATTTGCCCAAGGGACAAAAAGGGCTGAAACTTGTTGGGAAGGAAGCAGGGGGAGTTTGAAAAAGGGGGAAACTCAGTAGAGGAGGTGGGATTAGGATGGTAGTGAGAGCTGCTCGGGTTTCTGAGATCTGATGAGACCTGAAGGAACATTTGTGAGGGATAAACCTTGCAGTGGGTGCCTTTGGGAGCAAAACGAGCTTCAAACTTTTTTTATGATTATTTTTTATTTTATTTTATTTTTTTGGTACCAGGGATTGAACCCAGGGGCATTTAACCACTGAGCCATATCCCCAGTCCTTTCTTTGCATTTTATTTAGAACAGGGTCTCTCTGAGTTGCTGGGGCCTCTTTAAGTTACTGAGGTTGTCTTTGAACTCACGATCCTCCTACTTCAGCCTCCTGAACTGCTGGAATTACAGGTGTGCGCCACCGTGCCCAGCTTCAAACTTGAAATACTCGTCAGGACAGGCTTTCTTAAGCTCCTATACCACCTTTACTTTTTAATTTTGAGGGAGCTATATTTAAATATCACCCATAGCAGTATTTACTTAGTAGTTGATTTCACTTTTAAAAACTTAAACAAATTTAGCTTTGCTGTAAGCTACAATATCTACTATACTTAATACTTTCCCTTAAACTTCTAACCCCATTTAAAAAACTTAAATAACCATTGTTTTACCACAAGCAGTAGTACCTATGAAAACATGGATATTTTACGCTTATTCTATTTTTCCTAGTGTGTGTTAAAATAAACCTATGGCCACTGCAAAGAGGTCACATCTGTGTGTCACCTAAAGTTATCTTGTGGATGGCCAACCACACAGTTTTGGGAACACCCCAGGATGCTGTTAGAAGTCTGTAGTTGTGACATGATGAAACAGAATGAATGGGATTCAGCCTGCATTTATTGAATACTTAGCATGTTTAACCCCTTGTGTTGGAGAAAATGAAAACATGAATGAGATGTGATCTTTACCTGGAATGACTTGGGAGCCAAGCAGGCAGAGAGAAGCACGCCGATGAGAAGGTGAGATGTAGGATCCCAACCCCAGTCACGTGGAGCAGCTTTTAACCATGCCATCTGACATCAGCCTTGTCACTTGAGTGGCTGAGTGAGCTTCCAGTCTGGAACTAAGGCTGGTAAGCTCTTTCCACATGCAGTTCACTTGGGTGAGTATTTGCCAGGCATTATGTGGTACTTTTGGGAATATGAAGGAGATGACTATGTTTTAGGGAGTGATAAACCAAAAACTAAAAGATGGAGTGGGAAGCAGAGTGGGACAAAGACCACAGGGGAGATGCAATGGGTGTAGGCTGAGGGATTGTGGGAGGAGGAGTGGGAAGCCAGCTCTGGGGCCCAGCAAGGCTGCCTGGAAGATGTGGCATTGCAGATGGATTTGGAAGGGTGAGATGCCAAAGGCAGCAATGGATGGGTTTCCAGCAGAGGGAAGCATATCAACAAGGCACCAAGGAGGGAAACTGAGGCATCTGTTTGAGAAAAAAGCAAGTCTCCAGTTTGGTGGGAAGAAAGGTGGCTTCTTGTAGGCACCTGAGCTACTTGGCTGAGTGTTGATTTATTTCTGTAGGCAATCAGGTTCCTCGGAAAACTGTAGGATACAAGTTGCATTCCAGGTAACAGTGAGGTGGGTGTGCATGATCCAAATCAGAGGGAGGGATAACTGCAAGATGGAGACTGTTGTGAAGAAAGTGTAGCAGTCTGCGTGAGGAATAAAAAGGTTGTGAAGGGTCACAGTGACACAGGTCTGGGCCAGAGGGAGACTGGGGGAGGGGAGAAGGATGGTCTAAATGGTTAGTACCAAAGGCTGGGACCAACTGGCCTCTCGCACAGTGGAATCAATCATTTCTCTTAGATTACAAAGTCATCTGTAGGTATGGAATAATGGGGGATGTTGATTGATAGAGGAAAAAGATAATGATCGTGGTTCTAGTACGTGACGGGTGAGGAGGCGGAGTCGTTATTCTTCGCTGCGAAAGAACAGAGGCGGCCGAGCTGTAATTAATTCCTTTATTTCATCCGTAAGCATACTCAAGGAAAAATAGCCTATAATTTCTCTGTGGACTTGCATGTGTGAGAGGCATGGAGGTTGTACTGAAAATGAACATTTCTGACTCTTGACCTGCATAAGGGTAACGTGTCTTGGGAGAAAGACCCACTGTATCTGCAAAAAGTCATGTGAATGAATCATTTTTATCCATGAAGTAGGTATTTCCTCTTCGATTTCCCTATCTATAGGAACATTTGCATGATCTGATTAGTCTATTTTGAACCTGGGTCTTCCACCTGAAAAGGATCTGACAGTCAGTGGCTGTGGATGAAATTCTGCTTTCACACAAAAAGGCTCTAATGAGAATCTGTTTAAGCAAAGAGCAGATGCTGGCTGAGCCCGAGCAGAGTCAGGGATTTAATGTTCCCACTGCAGGGCAGAGAGAAGGGGGGCCTGGGAAATTTCCTCAGAGAACCTTCTAAATGTGTGAATCTCCAAAATCCATGCCCTTGTCATCTAGTCATTGCTTCTAGAGTTCTGGTGCTTTATCTGTTTTACGTAATGCTTGCCTCTGTGTACCTGGGAGGGAATGCACCGATTTTAATTGCAACGAACAGAGCAAAGCAACTCTTGGGAGCTGCACTGGGCGGGAAATGGAGGTTGAATTCTCCTGGTGGAAACTTCTTTTGAGGTCATGATTCACGGGACTTCATTCCCAGCCTCATGCAGGGATTGGTTCAGATCCAGAAATAGTTGGAAGTCGATAGCCAATTTAGTGCTACAAGAAAAGAGAACGTGCTGTTCAAAGAATCTGTATCCCCTGTTATCAAAGAGGCCAATGCTATCCCAGTTAATAGCAACCCAAAGTGTGCCCCGAGGATGTTGCCAGATGTTTCTGAATAACCACCTTACATCTTATGGTCTCAGACACTGCAAACCTTAAAATAGCATCTACTTTGAAACTGGCTATTAAGAAGACACTAAATTTTTTGAATCTGTTACTAGATCTAGGTCTCCAATCTAGCAGCAACACACTGGAATGAAGTTTATTTATTTATTTTTAAAGTGGATTTTAGATGGCTGGTCTCTGAAATGGTGGGTATTTAATTTTTATCACGAATTTCCTAGAGCCTTAACATTTTCTTTTTAAATGATAGAACCCCATAGTAATGTAGTTTAATTCATTTATTCATTTATTAATGTAGTTTAATTCATTCATGTAGTAGAAATTCATTTATTCATGTACTTATACATGTATTTATTCATTAAACAAATATTTGTTAACTGGTGGCCAGGCTCTGTGTGGAATCCTGAAAAATAAGGATAAGATCCATGGATTTTACTTTTCTATTTCCTCAAAAGAAATGTTCTATTGCCGTACATTAATTCTAAAATGATTTTTAAAGACTCTTGAACATTTCTGAAATCAGAATGTGTCTTAGTACTAATGATATGCCATATTTTAATTGGCACTTCTAATTTTTAGAGGCACACGAAGAGTAATGTATTTTGTAATTGATGATATATTGAATTTGCTAGGAATATTTGCACAAAACCAAATCAACACCAATGTAATGGCCTCATTTGGAATCAGTACTTATGTTAAGCCTCTAACTTTAGGCAATAAGATGAATCCAGAACATCAGGACACAGATGCCTGGATGTCAGGTTTAGGGGAGAAAAATCTGAAGGTGTTTGAAGAAGCTGTGTTGGCAGGAAGAGAAGTTCTCCTGTGCCTCATGTCTCTGCACTTCTCTCCTGCTTCATAAATTCATTGCAATGTGACTCTACTGGCAGCAGGAGAAATGAGAACTAGCTGGAAGGGCTGTGGTATAGGAGATGGGGACTCACAGCAAGAGAGCTCAGGATTAGTGTGTGTACCTCCTGATGGTAAAGAGAGCAACAGATCTACCCTGTTACAGCGTCCATTTATCAAATGGCCTACTACCATTGCCCATTTCAAATATGCTATTTTAAAAATAACAGCCCTGCAAGTTAGGTTTTCTTTTTTTATCTTTTTTTTTGGGGGGTGGGGTGGGGGAGTACCAGGGACTGAACTCAGGGGCACTCGACCACTAAGCCACATCCCCAACTCTGTTTTGTGTTTTATGTAGAGACAGGGCCTCACTGAGTTGCTTAGCATCTCGCTGTTGCTGAGGCTGGCTTTGAATTCTTGATCCTCCTGCCTCAGTCTCCTGAGCCTCTGGGATTACAGGCGTGTGCCACCGTTCCTGGCCTGCAAGTTAGGTTTTTATTGAGCACTGTTCTTATCCTTGTTTCCTGTGTGAGTTGGGCTCAGAGAGGATGAGTGACTTACTTTACATCACACAGCAAGTATGTGGGAGAACCAGGGTTCAGGCTTTGGTCTACAGGGTATCAAAATCATCTCCACTTCTAAGGTGCTGCACAGTATCTCAAATCTCAAAACGTGCCTTGATTTTATGTCCGGCAGCGTGAGGTCTCAGAAGCCAAGCAGGATTAGATTATGAAGAGCTACATAAAGAACTTTAGAATCTAAAATTTGGGCCACTGAGCAAGATTCTACAGATGTCTTGAGTAACTTCCTTGTATTTTGTGGGTCAGGCGCACAACTGGGCCAGATTGTGAGGAAATGATACTCAGTGGGCCCAGGGAAGTAGTAGTTTTCCTGGTGAGATAAGGGCTAAGTTTGAAAATTTTTACTTTAATTAGACCCCCAAAAGCAGAAGTGCTATTGTAGCTAGGATTGCAGGACTCAGCGATTGGATATTTTAATAAAGTCCACAATCCCAAGAGAAGCTTGCTGCAGGGATGAGCAAGTCCATAGTCAAACAATTATAATTAAGTTTCTAATATTTAAGATGTTCTCCTGTCAGTGAATTCCCTTTAGGTTTTGGACATCAAGGAAATTTAAAATATTTTGTTCATTATTTAAAATCACTAGGTGATTTGCTATGAGACATTGATACTAAGATATTGAACCAAGAAGAATTTTACAAATGTTAAGAAAGATTCTAAGCTTTCAAATGCCAAAGGTAGTTGTTCAAAACTGGGAACTAGAACAAATTCTAAGTTAGCGCCTATTTGTAATTTCTTCCTATAAAGGCAACAGAACAAAGTAGATTTTTTATTAATTTAGAGAAAATTTCTCCAATTACTGGTCAGAACAATCATCTTACATTGAAGAGAACTAGAGTCTTCTAAATTAGCATGTTAATGAATGCACAGTGAGAAATTTATATGAAGGTTATAGGTGACTGTGTTTAATGTTTCCTGAGAGTGGGGAGCAACATTCTCAGTGCCTGAGAGAAGGTTGGGCAGTGTCCTTGATGTAGGAGGAGAAGGAGAAGGCTGGCAATGTTTCAGGCCAGGGATTGAACTTGGAGGCAATGCTTTGCTGCTGGAATTGGTCTTCTGAAGGCTGATCTATCTGTGGACTTCGCCCCTGTAGCCCCATGAGGACATTTGTATGCTTCTGTTGATTGAGACTTGAACCTCTCTGGCAGGAACACCATCATGGAATCAATGAACCTCTTCCAAGTGCTGGAGAATCCTCCCCACCTGCCATTGCAGGTCAAGCCCTGAGAACCCAGGCCTGATTGTCCCAGGGCTTGTCACACTGCACACCCCCAGAGAGCAGCATTCACAGTGTCCTCCTGGAGCTGTGCAATTCACGTGGCAGCCCCGAGTTTGGACAGACCTCTCATGCCCCTACCCAGAACGTCCAAGTCAGACCTGTGATACACGTAGCTTGGCAAGCCCCCAGCTGGGGTCCCAGATGCTGGCGACCCCTTCTGCCAACTGCCCTGGTCTCTCTGAGCAAGCCTCCTGCTGCTCCTTCGTAGTGCTGTTTCTTTCTTCTAGAAGGTACCTTTCTCCGGTGACTGCTCTCGTAATGGCTGGAGACAGCAGATGGTTTCTGAGTTAGTTTGACCTCTTCTTAGCAAGTTCTGCATAGATGACTGTTCAGTCTTGAGCATCAGGACCTCAGTATGAACCCCAACTCAGCAGAAGCAGCCCCCATAACCTTGCCTTGTGACCCAGACACCCTTCCTATGAAAGCTGCAGGGAAGTTTATGAAACGGGCAGATGTGGCGCTTTGTGGGGTACAGCGGGGAGCCAGGGGCAGGGTGCCCAAGACCGGCTCCTGTGCACAGTCTGAAAACCACGTTGCTTGGGAAAGCCAAACAGGGTTGCCATGTCAGGGAGCGTTTCCCACTATTTATAGTTCTGCTGTGTTTGGATTGTTTCTGGTGAAACAACAGTTTGTGCAGGTTGTGTGGGGATGAAAATAAACCCGGTGCTGCCCATTTCCGTGGCAGAGGACCACCTGTTGGGCCACCGTGGTGCGCCTCTTCACTGTTTACAGTTCTGCCAGGTGAAATCCTGCTTCCCTGCTCTGGACACTGACCAAGGAGCTTTTGGTGACTGCTGTACTTCTGTGCAGACTTGCTGGGTGGCTGTTTTTTTATTTTATTTTATTTTTTTGTGAATGAAAAGATCTGCCTCTGGCTCTGCATGTAGCAAATGCACCATGTACAGAAATTGTTTTACCATTTTCTTGTGGCTGTATTAACTTGGGGCTTTGTGCTTTGTAGAAAAGTCAGCAAGAATCCTCCATAAAGCTTTTTCTGTGAAGGGTTTCATTCTTGCAGATAGTAGAGCGTTCAGGAGGTCCATCTTACTCCATCAGTTACAAGTTCTGGGATGTTTGGTAAATCACCTAACTTTTCTGGGCCTCAGTTTCTCCATCTGTTAAATTGGGGCAAGAGCGAACCTGGGTGCTGGACCCTTCAGGTTTAATGAAAACATTCAGTGAATCACTAAGTTTGTACTGCTGCTGAGACAGGCTATCTCTAACTGAATGGATTAAAGCAACACAAATTTATCCTTACACTATTTTGCAGGTTACATTGCCTAAGCAACTGCTGTGGGGCTAACGTCCAGGTGTCCACAGGGCTGTGTTCTTGCTGGAAGCGCCAGGGCAGCACCTTCCCTTGCCTTTTCCAGCTTCCAAAGGTTGCCTATACTCTTTGGCTCTCCACTTTATTGCCCTGACCTTTATTTTTATTTTTTAATGTTTTTGTTTGTGCATTTTAGTGATACATAGTAGTGAGGTCATTTTGGCATAATCGTAAGTGCATGGAACACAGTTTCCTCCATTTCCGTTTCCATTGCTTCCTCTTCTGCCCACCTCCTCCTTTCCCCTTTCCTCTTCCTCTGCTCTACTGGTCTTTCTTCTGTGGTTGCTTTATAGGCATACATAAAGCTAAAACTCACTGTGGTTTATTCATACACATACAGGGCATAATTTGGTCAATTTCGTTCTGCAGTTCCTCCCTTCTGTTTTAATGGGATCCCCCAACCTGCTTTCCCCTCTTTTTTGCTTTAGCTTTTGCATGAGAGAACACAGTCAACCCTTGACTTTGAGTTTGGCTTATTTCAAAGCATGATGTTCTCTATTTTCATCACTTTACCAGCAAATGACATAATTTCGTTCTTCTTTATGGCTGAGTAAAACTTCATTGTGTATACACACCGGGTTTCCTTTATCCATTCACCTGTGGATGGTCATCAGAGCTGGCGTGGCTCTTGTGAATTGTGCTGCTAGAAACGGGCTTGCATGTATCTTTAGGCACTGCAAATGAACTGTCTTGAAGCCTCACCACCACTCTAAAGGAAAGGTATTATTCCCATTTTAAGGATAAGAACACTGAGGCTTAGAAAGCTTAAATATTTTTTCCAAAGTCATGTAGTTAATGGCACAAGCTTAGGACCTAGGCCCAAGCTCATGTGACGAATCGTTTCAAGGCACACTACCTTAGACAGGTAGCTATACCTTGGGCTCACTTCTTAACAGGGTCTGTAAATCCCTGATTGAGTGGCCCTGATGGGGGGGCAGGTAGGTAGTGGTCCCAGGCAGGCAAGTGCTACATTCCTCTCAGCACTTCCAGGGAGGGCCAAAGGGTGCAAGTTCAATGTTGTTTTCAAGTGAAGATAACAGAAGGTGCTATTCATCCCCCAACGGGTTCCTCCCCAAGATCATTTGTCACCATGCTAATGGGGTCTGCTTCCACCCGAGGGAGTTTGTGGCTAGAAGAGGAAGAGACAGTGCAATTCTGGTTCCAAGATTAATATGAAACCACCTGGTGGTTTTCAGAGGGAAAAAGGAGGCACACTCAGGTGAGTCAGAGGGAAAGGCAGCCTTTCAATCCGGGCCACGGAGGGCAAGGCTGGGTCCCACCTGAATAACGGATTCAGTGGTTATGAGACTGGCCCGGCTGCTGGGTGACTGGTACCAGTCCACCTGATGTTGACCTGGTGGGACGAGGGGAGGAGGGGGCGGTCACCGAGGGAGCCTGTCCAGAGGGTGTCATGGACTGGCAGAGGAGAGCACCGTGCTGATGTCGTCTGGCCCCTTGCCTTGGCAGTGCCACGCGTGAGCTGGGCAGGCTGTGGGTGCCTTAGGGATTGCATTTGTATTGCCTCAGTTTCTCTTGGGACAGCTTCTCTCTCTCGGCCCTTAGGAGACATTGCATTTTAGACATTTTTGCGGATGGGGCTCCTAGAAAAATATTTATGTTGTGGTGCATAGAGTGTCTGTACATCCTGGTCTTTTTAGAAGAGTCTTGATTTTGAGTAATTGATTTTTCAATAGCGACTGATGAAAGGAATGATACATGTAATTTAATGGTTGAATATTTATCAGATTTTACATATTTAAAAACCATAAATCAGAAAAATTCAATGGCATAATATGAATGACTTTCTTTCCTCCCAATCTTTCACTTTCCTTTCCTCAGCCTTCCTTCCTTCCTCCCTCTTTCCTCTCCTCCTTCTCTATCTCTTTCTTCCTTATTATGGGATAGACATTTGGCTTGCAACTTTGGATGCAAAGGTGAATTATTTCTTGTTTCTGACTGTCAGGGATTTATAGTCTGATAAGAGGCTTTGTCTGGCAGGATGCATTAATTGAGCATTTATTATGTAGCAGGCACCGATCTAGATTCTGGGATACCATGATGCATAAAACAAACTGAATCTTATGTCCTAGCTGGGTGGTCTATTTTCTAATGGGAAAGGACACACAATGAATAAGCAAATAAGTACAGGATACAATTTTAGCTAGTACTAAAAATGAAGTGCTGGGAGGAAAATAAAGCCAGGCAGCAGGCTAGAGAGTGACTGGCGGGGCTAGTGGCTTTTTTTTGCCATGGGATGATGAGGAGGAAAGGAAGGGGCTGCCCTGCACAGATCTGGGCAAGAAAGTTCCAGGTGGAGAGAACAGTAAGTACAAAGTCCCAGAGACTGAAGTTAACTTGGACAAACTAGAAGACCAGGGTGGCTGCGGGTGTTGAGGGACAAATGGCAGGGGGTGAAATTGGAGAGGTGAGTGGTAGCCAGAATGTAGAGAAAGAAGGGAAGGAATCCGGATGTTCCCGGAGTGCAGAGGGAATCCTTGGAGGGGTTTCAGCAGCGCATTGTGGGGATTGGACTTACCTGTAGGCCGGCTGGGGGAGGTTGAGGTGGGAGCGAAGAGCCGTGGTGGAACATGGGATATGTGAAGAGTAGAGTAAACTGGGCTGGCTGTGGGCGTCGGGCAGAGTGGAATCAAAGATAAACTGTGGCTGAGGTCCTGGACAAGTGGCGGTACCATTAACCAAAGCTCAGGAGTCTAGGGGAAGAGGCTGAGTTGGAGTGTGTCTTGTGAGTGCAGCTGAGACTTCTTTACAAATCATGCTCAGCGTGAGCCCCTAATTGGACACCTAAGTGGAGATATTGGGTGACCGGTGAGTGCAGCTCCTTGTCAGGGGTGCGCACTTTGCTTTGGGCGGGGCAGACCCCTGTGGCAATCTAAGCCACGATGTCAGTGCCGAGGAAGGAAGAAAACAATTTCCGTGAGTGTTGACTTGTGACTGAGACCTTGAACCTGAACTGAGAATAATGGTGCAGATACTACTTCCAGACCAAGTTTTTGAACTGAAACTGTCCAAGGGCAGCGTGGGGTAGACTGTGCAAGATGTTGTGCTAATTGCTATGGGGCATATTGAGATGTCATGAGAAGTCAACAAGTTAAAGATGAAGACAAACACAGTTGGCTTTCAGTGAACTCGTCTCTGGAGTAGCTGGAGGCTACTGATAATCCATAATGGTAGTTAAAATAAAACTAGTCAAAACAAGACGCAAAAGGAGCCTAATGCAAACTTACTCAGTTACCATTGCATTCCTTGCTCAGGAGTACATTTGCTGTTCTGTAGATTTTACCTATTAATCAATCATTGTTCTAAGTGGCAATTACTAAGTATTTGTTACAGCCATTCGATATACTAAGTACGCAGCAATATCATATATTGAATTTGCAGCTTAATCCAGTGAGGCAGAGTTATGGTTTGGATCTGGAATGTCCCTCAAAGGCTCCTGTGTTGAAAACTTGGTCCCTACAGTGGTAAAGTTCAGAGGTGGGGATTTTGGGAAGTGGTTGGATCAGGAGAGCTCTAATCCATTCGATTAATCCATTGAAGGATTCATAGTAGGATGGTATTATTGGAAGTTGGTGGAAGCCATAGGAGGTAGGTCAGTGGGGGACAGCATTATTGGAAGTTGGTGGAAGCCATAGAAGGTAGGTCACTGGGGGATGGCATTATTGGAAGTTGGTGGAAGCCATAGGAGGTAGGTCACTGGGGCATGCCCTGGGAGTGTATCCTTGTCCCTGGCCCTTTCTTTGTGCTCTCTCTGCTTCCTGGTTGCCACGGGCTGAACAGCTTTGCTCATATGATATGGATTCCTCCTCTAAATTCAACCACCAAGCTTGTTTTTAGGTAGATTAGATCATATTCGATATGTAACAGAATGGAATATACAACAATATAAATATCTACTTAATGCATTGGTATGTCCAAGAGAAACATGGACCACCAAAATATATTCAGACTTTAAGAAAAATACCCTTTCTTCAAATGGAATTTTATATCTCTATCTTAAATTGCTAAAGTTTGAACTTTGTCCAATTGAATTTCCACTTAAAATTCAAACTTTTAGAGCATTTCAAGGAAGGGTTTTGTTCTAAAAGTTTGAACACCTTTGATCTATTCCACACTGCTCTTGGATATTTTTAGTTCAAAGATTTTTGTCTGTAAGTAGTATTTGTGTCATTAGTCAAACTTCAGGCTCAAGGTCTCAGTCACTAGCTAAAGTCTTTCCTACTGGCAAAATCTGCATTGCCATCCACTGCAACCTTTAAAGTGCCAATGCAAGCACAAATCCATAAAATTAAATGTCATCGAAAAGGGAGGAAGAGTTTATTCTATTTTTAAGACTTCAGTTTAATTTAGATCATATGCCTGGGAGGACTACCTGACTGATTTTGTACACAATATGTCCCAGAAAGAGTGATCATATTGTGGTTGTTGTTTTCAGTTTTCCTTTTCAGATAAGTTTGCTGGATGCAAAGTGATAGAAAAGAATCTTAAAGTGTGATTGTCACTCTTTTCTTTAGCAGACAGCAATGTTTGATAAATACATACAAAAGTTCTGCACTTGGGATGAAAAGAAATGTGAATTTTCTGATGCAAGGATGTTTCTCATTCAGGCCCCAGCAAGCTTGACCTAGAGATGAAGCAGGCTTTAAAAAGGAGGGGTTGCCATGTATGGCTGTGCAGGTTGTGTACTGAGCAACTGTGAACAGCACCTTTTGGAATTGTGCAGGGTGGCAGCACTGTCAGGAGGACCTGGATTCCAGCTTCTGAGGATTCCTTAGCATGGGAGGCCTTGGTAGCAAGTATTACATACTGTCATTTCCAAGGAGTGCCTTTCTGTGCCTCTAAAACTTATACTTAGAACATTTCTTCTGGAATCTTTGGTGAATTTCCAGGAATAAAAAAGTGCTTGGTTTGAGCCAGAGTACAATTGTGCTGAAATGGAGGATCTTGGGGATAGAGGTAGTCACCCTTCATGTCTGGCCTCAACTGGCTTAGCTCACTGATGAGTTCTGAGATATTCTCCAAAACAGGTCTTCTGAACTTCAGCGTTTGAACTCTGAGGTGTGGCCTGGTTACCTGCTTTTCACTCCCACTGAGATAGAGTCCTGAATGCCAAAGATGGAAATTTGGGATTTTAAAGGACTTGGTACCAAATTAAGAAGCAAAAGTTAAATTTGCAAAATTAATATGAAATCATGGCTTGAACTCCTCTCTCAGAGAACGTCATGTAACAGAACTCAAAGGTGGCAGGAAGTCCGAATGTAGAGTTGGATGGACACTGGTTGAGGGAATTGGACTGGTTGATATTCACATCCCCTTTAAGTGAATAATTATGTTATTAATTTTTTGATATAGGTATGTAACAGTGGAGTTCTTTGTGCATTTCATTCATTCATTCAAAGTATTTGTTGAGTGACTGACATATGCCTGGTTCCACAGTAGGCCCTGAGTATATAAGAGTGAACCAAGTGAGCAAGGCGCCTGCCCTCAGGGAGTTGATAGTCTAGTGGGGAGGCTGCTGGGATGATAGCAAAGCAGGAAATAATATACTTACAGTCAGGCTGCCTGGATGGTAGACAGTAAAGGGGAAGACCTATGTATTGTTCAAGGTTCTCCAGAGAAAAGGACAAGTAGTATATGTATTTATCACATATATATATATATGTATATATGTATATATATAATATATGTCTATATGTGTCAAATTAATATGATATATATCATAAATATGTATTTATTATATATGTCTCAAACAAGTAGGATATATATGTATCATGTAGAGAGAGAAGGAGGGAGGGGGAAGGAGAGTGAGGAAGAGAGAAAGAAAGAGATATTTTATAAGGAATCATCACACATCACCACACCATTATGGAGGTGAGCAGCCCCAAGATCTGCAGAGTGAGTCAGCAAGCTGGAGAACCAGGAGAGCTGATGATTTGGTTCCCGTCGGAAGGCCACCAGGCTTTAGGCCTGTGCACAGACAGCATTTCAGTCGCAGTTGGAAGGCAGGAGGAACTCTCTCTTATTTGGGAGAGGGCCAGCTTTCTTTCTCTTCAGGCCTCCAGCTCACCCGAGGGAAGGTAGTCTGCTTTACTCAGCCTGTTGATTGAGGTGTAAATCTCATCCACAAGCAAAGACCATCACAGAAACACCCAGAATAAGATTTGACTGACTATCTGGGCACCCTGTGGCCCAGTCAAGTTAGCATAAAATTACCCAGGCTATTTAGACAGGCCAGAAAAGGCCTCTCTGATGTGGTCACATTTGAACTGAGACCTAAAGGGTGGGAGGGAGCTGGCCTTGGGAGGATTGGGAAGGCTTCCAGAAAGAGAGGAACTGAATGGAAACTGAATGAAGGCCGGGAGACAGAGGGCGAGGGGGTGTTGTGAGACGGAATTAGAGAGGCAGGCAGAGGCCGTCACCGGACCTTGGAAGCCATGGTAAGGGGCGTGCATTTTGTTCTAGATGCAGTTGTGGGAGGCCCTGACAGGTTTGAGCAGGGAGGGCCGTGAGATGATTGGTGTTTTGAAAAGACTTTTCTGACTGCTTTGTGGGGAATGGATGAGGAGGGGGTGCCAAGGAAGTGAGGATTGCTGTGAGGGGGCTGTGGCTAAGCCTCCAGAGAGATGGTAGCCTGGACTGAGGGTAGTGGTAGGGAGCCAGCGGGCAGGGGCTGTTGGTAGATCTACTTTGGAGTAGATGACAGAACCTCGTGGAGACGGACAGAGGGAGGGGGACAGACAGTGAGGCTTGCCTTTTTGGCTCGAGCACATTAGGTGGCTGTTAGTTTTAGAGACACATGTGAACCCGTGTACCAGGCAGCGCGGTTCCCAGCAGCTAAGTCATGGAACCAGCCAGGTGTCTGTCAACAGACGGATGAATAAAGAAACTGCAGTGTCTGTACACAATGGAGTCTCATTCAGCCATAAAGAAAGAGAATGAGATCATGTCATCTGCGGGAAAATGGATGGAACCAGAGAGCATGGAAGTGTGGCAAAATAAGCCAGACTCAGAAAGACCAGCATCGTCTCTTTTCTCTGTCCATGGAAGCTAGAGGGGAAAAAGAAAAAAGGTACCTCATGAAAATAGAAAGGAGACCATTAGGGTAGAAGAAGATTGGGGGAGGGACCGGAGGAGGTGAGGGGAGGTTTTGGGGAGCGAAATTGATCAGAGTATGTTATGTGCATATGCCAATAGGCCACAATGAGGCCCCTATTCTGTATAATTCATATGTACTAATAAAAAACATAAAAAAATTGGGTGGCGGTTAATATCTCTCTGGAAGATAAGCCTTCTCTTTGGTTGGGTTGGCCGGCAAGCACAACTTAGTCTGTAAGTTTGAGATACCACCGAGGTATCTCAGTGTGAGACCGGAGGCATTTTGACACACACATACAAATCAGGAAACTCTACCTTCACCGAACTCTTCCATCTAGAAGCTACCACATGGTCTGCTTCTAGGAGTAGCCACTGGGCCGTTGAGGGAAGCCAGTCTGTTGGGAAGGTGTTTCTGGTGATGTAGTTAACGTGTCCACTGAATTCTTAGTGTACCTCATAGCACCGAGCACATAGTAGGCCTTCATCAAATACTAATTTGATAAAAACTTGTGTCCTGGGTAAAAAATCGGGAGATATTGTTCCATGAATGGAAGGAAGAAATGCACTACCGTTGTTCCTGTGGTCCAACTTAGAGAAGTGTGGAGTGTGTGGACGTTCTCAGCAAGTTGTACAGGAGGCTCTTCTGGGTGTGTGGAATCAAGTATTTACTCCATGTGCTCATGGTGCAAATGGCTTTGCTAAGTTCAGTGCCTCTCATTTAGGTTAGCTTCAGTGCAACTGGCTTCCTAGGGGCCATTAATCATCTTAAAACGGTACGGAACTCTTGGAAATGCCCACAGAGACCGAGACGGCCAGGCCGAGTAGCCCATTTGCTATTTTAATTGTTCATACCGAGTTCCACGCCTTTCTCTCTCCTCCTTTCTATGAGATGGAGGAATTGTAACCACAAGCCTATTTTAAATGACCTCTTCAGAGGCAATCTCAAGGAAATTAAGTATGGTTTGAATTGACAGCATACGATGAATTAAATATCAGCTAGGATTTTCTGTGAAGACTCCATTCCTTGGCTGAAACCTGAGAACCCAAAGGTTAGATTTTACTATCTATGAAATTTTTTTTTCTCTTGTGGTTTCCCCAACCTTTGCTATTTACAAGGATCAAGGATTGTCCATTGACAGTTAACATGCATTTACATGGCAAGCTGGAGATGGTTCTTTCATTGTGCACTAATTTAGCAAACTCTGCAATGGCCAGTAGTCAATATTGAATTTGTCTTAGATTTTTGAATATTGTTCCATGGTACTTATAACTGGGGAGTGTTTCGAAAAGAAGTATGTTTACAGCAGCAGCTTGTGACCCATCACATAAAGATTTTGCCTAGGTAGGAAGTTTGGGTCTGAGGGTCTATGAGCAGGGACCCTCATATGTAGGGAAGAGGAATTGAGTCCTTGACAATGTCGCTGGAGCAAATGCCTGTCCGTGCTTGCGTTTTGAACTGCTACTTGAGGAGCAGCTTAAGGCCCAGCACGGGAGCTTGGCAAATCTCCATACAGTCCCTATGACGTTTGCTGGATGACTTTTCTAGATGTAGCCTACAGAGCCTTTTCTGCATACATGGGAGGGGAGGGGACAGTATGGTCCCCTGTCCTTCACACCCAGTTGATCCATTTCTTTTTCATTTTCTGGCTCCTGGGTAGCAGGAGTTCTGCTCATCGCCTTTGGGTCCCCTGGTTCCTGAAGCACAATAGGTCCTTGGCCAACATTTGTCAAATTCCTTTCATGCACTTTAGCTGAGCCACTAGTATATGTTGTACGCTGGGATTGGGATTGTGGAGGATTCAGACAGAGACGAAAAGGTCCACCTCCAAGGGCATGTTCAGGCACTGACTAACCGGAGGAACTGCTAGTAAGAAAGAATATCTTGAGAGTGGGATGAGGTGTTGTTTAGCAACTTTCTGGGGCCAAAAATTGCCCTGGAGCCTGATTCAACCCCGCAACTTCCCAGACAGAACTATTGATTCAATCCCATTTTAACCCCAAACCTAGGTGTTGCAGGCTCCACAGCTGTCCATTTTTTTGAAGGGATTCCACTTCTCCAAATTTTCAGGAAGTCTGTTGACTCCTTGAAAACTGTTAATATTTCAAAATGCTTCTCAGCCTCTAAATGAATGGATTTGTACGTCTGCTACGTCACCGTCTCCCTGGCCTCACGAGGGTATTCTTTTCCCTTTTAAGTTGCTCTCTCCCTCCAACCCGCGCTCACTCCCAGCTTCTGATAGCTGCATTTGCAGTAAATCATGGAAATCTTGCTGATGTCAGCAGTGCTGAGGGGCATTCAGAGGAGCCACTTTAGAGGAAATTACCCAGAGGGCGATGCTGAAATGCAGAGCTGTTTTGTAGAGTATTTTGTACAAACTGTCTTCTCCCTTTGACGGTTCTTGTTTATTTTTGCAACTTGGTAGACTCAGTAAAGGAAGAACCATCTAAATTTTTTTTTCCATTTGATTTTTTGGGGGGGAGGGTAGGATATTTTAGCAACTATAAAATGCGCCAGGAGCACTGAGCAGCTTTGTTGGCAAACAGAGGTGGCTGAGAGTCTGCTTGCCAAGCAGAATGCTGGGGCCCTTGACCCTCTTGTCTGTGACCCAAGGAGAGGGCGACAGGGAAGGCACACCTTATTCTATATAAATGGCTTATTCCTAAAAACATGCAAACCTAAACCAAAGCCTACTTCAGAAGCACACAGAGCATGATGTTTAAATGCTTTCTGCAGAAAACCCATCGGTAAAGTAAATATGTGTCGTGTAGAATAAGAGTGCTAGATGTGATTTCAGGTTTGTTTGTAGTGAGTTACACCTTAATGTCTTCATGACATTTATCCTGACAGGTGTCTCTGAGCAGGGGAATAGGGCAGGACTGCTCTGGAGCACTGAGGACCAGTGGAGACTATGGGTTTAGGGTGACAGCAATCCCCGAGGCTGTTCACTTTCTTCAGCAGCCTGGATGTGGACTCTGAGCAGAGAGAAGGGATAACAGAGAGGGTGGAATCTCCTGGTGGCTCCAGGAAGAGAAGGCGAGAGAGCTGGGCCCGTTAGCTGAAGGGAGGCGTTGAACGTGGAATCTAAGCTGGGTGTGGAAGTAGGAGAGAACCCAGGGAGGGCATGATAGAGTGGGGAGAGCGGGAGGCGGATGCCACGCAGGAGTAATGACGGAGAGAGCTGGAAGGATAGGATGTGCAGGTCAGTGTCAGGGTCAGCTTAGCTGCTGCAACAAAATACCACAGACTGGGGAGTTTGAAACAACAGAAGGCTCCTTGGTTCTGGAGGCTTTGAAGTCCAGGATCAAGGGAGCGTGTGGTGAGGACCTATTTCCTGCTTTGTAGAGAGTTCTCACTGTGTCCTCAAATGGTAGAAGGGAGGAGGTATCACCTTTTCCAAAAATCACCTCCCAAAGGTGCCATCTCCTAACACCACCACATTGACGATGAGCTTTCAATGTGTGAAATTTTAGGGGGACACCAACTCTCTCTCCTTAGCAGTCAGAACCTCGTTGATTCTTTCTGAGGTGGAAATTTCTCGTCATTAGGCTCAAGAGGTGGCCATGGGGGGAGGCAGTTGTGATAACTGCTATTGGTGCCACCAAGACCACTCAGGTCTGTTTTGCTCTGCGTACCCCTCCTCCAGCTCTGTGGCTTGTTCCTTTCTGGCTTGTGCCTACGGTGTCCTTCAGAGGACTGTCCTTGGTCTACTAGAATCTCATTTCAGGATGCTTCTAGGAGCTTATATGCCCTCGGGGTTTTATGCAGCTAATGACTGACTGGAAAGGTGTATGAATGACCAGCTCTCAGGGTGAGACCAACTCCGAGAGGGAATTTAGGCTCCAGAGCTCCCTATGGCCCAGGCAGAGACTGAGGCTCCACCTGGAATTGTTCTGACTTGACTTCTTGCCCTTCTTTCTTCTCCAGGCTCCCCTAAATAAATCCCTTGCAATAAATCACAAGCAGATCAGCTTTTGGGGAAGCCAACCTGTCAGTGGGTGAAGTGCAGCAGAAATGATGGTAATGGTGAGGAATTTGAGGCAATGGAAGGCTCGGTGTTGTATGGATTGAGGATGCTGGAGTTACTCCGGAGCAGGGCAGAACCGGATGAAAGGCTTTGGGGAATCAGGGGAAGTCAGGTGTTTGACTGATGGTCACAAGGAAGGGAAGGAAGTGGAGGAGCCAGAGGGCTTGGGTCTCAAAGGAGCAGGAGTTTTGACCCCAAAGTGTACAGTATTGATTTTCTGGGGCAGTGTGGACCTGATGTTATGGCTGAGGGAGTTTGTATTGCTTCTACCTGAGAGCCACGCTCAGGGCAGTGTCATCAGGGGAAGCCTTGGTGTCAGGGAAAATGGTGCAGGAAGGTTCCGTGAGGAGGCTGAGAATGTGGGCAAGTTCCTCAGCTCTGCAGCAGGGTTCTGGACTGGTCTTGGAATAGTTTGGGATGGGTGGTGAGGGAAGTTTGGATCAGAGGAGAGGAAGCTGAGAGGAAGAGAGGTCAAAGCTGTGTGGCCCAGCCTGCCTATTCCTGGCCATGCTCATCTCAGAAGAACTGGTCCCTCAATCGCCTGGGGGATGGTGGCAGCCTGGACAGAGTGTGGAGTCTGGTACCATATTCCTGGCACGTGGTGAGCGTGCCCTGGCTGAACAAGTGAATGAGAGATTCCTCAAGTGTCTAGCGCCCCCTCCTTTTGATCCTTGCCAGCTGTTAGTATGCTTGTCACTTTCATATGTTGTGCCTTGATTAATAAGGACTTTGTCAGAGCATCCCTAGCCACTGCTGTTGTCATGATTAGGCAGAATGTGATGAATGGATTTGCTAGGATTAGGGAACCAGGGTGAAATCATAGAATCTTTCTTCCTGCTAGATTTAAGTATATTTTTTGGTTTTGTTTTCTGTTATGGATCTGTGGGGAGAATTGGCAAGATCAGCACAATTGCTTATGATCTGTTTGTGACTGTAGGTACTGGAGGGACTTTGTGGAGGTGACGATGGTGCGTGAAGGGAAGGAGGGTTGGAGAAGGGAGAAGGACCCTGAGCCCATAGGGCACTGAAGGCCAAGTAACTGTGAGCCTGGGAATAGCTGTGGGGTTTTAAGAAGTGAGGTGGGGCTTTTAGAAGGATCTCCTGGCTGCCATGCGGGACCTGGGTGGAAGGAGACCCCCGCAGGAGCTCAGTGAGGAGGGGTAACAACTTTCCCAAAGACAGGGAAAGGCAAATCTCAATCTTGAAGGAACAGGCCTGCCAATAGGATTTAAAATAGGATTTAAAACACTTGGCCCTGGGGGAAAGGAGATATTTTGGGAACTGCAACTGCTTATATTATTTTTAATCCCAAAGGGAGGAAAAAGATCTTTCCCTTTAAAAGTGCTCTAGTTAATTCAAATTGTGGAAAAAAAACCTACTGAGGGCAGTAGGCAAAATATGTTATTCAGAAAGCGTTCTGGAAGAAGACCGAGGAACCCAGCAGTGACTGCACACCTCCAGGTCTTGAGCTTGGAGTCAGGACAAATGATTCCGTCTCACCAAGAGGCCAGTCTGGCGTCTACTGGGAGAACCAGGAGGCGGGCAGCCCCAGATCCCAAAAGATGAGCGGCCCTGCAGGAAGCGCCCCAGCTGTTCTGGCCAGCTCGGCACACACGAGGAGTAGCTCTGGTCCGAGGCTCTGTGTCTGGGTGGGTGAGGACTATTTCACTGGAGCAATACAGGCATCCCACCTGCCACCAGGAGCCACCTATCCTGCCCAGGAGTTCTAGAACAGGGATTCTGTTGAAGAGGCTTTCCTGGCAGCTAGAAAGAGAAGAAAGCAGCTAGATAATACTGTCCTGCATTGACTCATCAAGCGCACAGAGACCTCCTGTGGGCCATGCCTCGTGAATGATGCTGGACACAGACTCTAAGAATAGGATCTACCGTCTCTGATGCTCAGGAGACCACATGTGGGTTCTCCCCCAGTTCCTCTCTATTATTTCTTGTTCTCCTTTGGCATTTGACTCCCCTCTTCTTTCATTGTCCCTTAAATGTCGCTCCCTGGAGCACCATCTCGTACTCTCTTCTCGTTTTACAGCTCCCTCTGGACTATTCATTCAGTCCTGTGGCTTCGGTGCACTTACATTCTCATCCCTCTCAAACTGAGGGATCCAGCTGGATTTCCCCCGAGTTCCAGTCCCTTGTGCCTGGTTTCTCCTGGAAGCTCCTCTTGGACATGCCACAGCCTACAAACCTCAGCCTCCTGCACTTCCTGTCTTGGAGTTCACCCTGGAGAGCACCGTGCTCTTAACAAGCCAGAGACCTGGGAGTCAGCCTAGACCCACCCTCGTCAACACTTCTTTCTTTCCATCCGTCACGGGACCTGTAGATTTTACTTCCTTAACACCCCTTGTGATGACCCAAATCGAGGTCCTCATCATCTACCCCAGTAAATTCCTGGCCACAGTCTCTTTGGAGGGATTCTCACTTTGCCAGCCATCTTCTGTACTGCTGCTGGAGTCAGCTTGCCAAACTCAAATCGGACCCCATGGCTCTTCTCTCTGCATGGGCCTCAATGGCTTCCCACCCTCGTTAGTCAGACTGATAACCACGCGCCCCATGCTCCCTGATGCCCAGGTGGTGTCTGCTGACCCTTTGACAGGTCTGCCCTCCCCACTGCCTCCCCCTGCCGTCTGGCAGACACCTGAACCTCCTCTGCTACATCGCGGGCACCCTGTCCGGGAAGCCTTTTTCTGATCTTCTTTATGGGAGAGTCCACTGCTCCTTCCTCATGTCTGTCTGTACCCTGAGCCTCTGTCCAACATGGCACGTGCTCACTGGTGCCATTTGTTGCATAGATCTCATTGTGCTCCTCAGCCCCTGATGATGTGGATCGCTGACATTGTCCACATACGTGCCTAGGACTGACCCTGAGCAGCACGGTCCTCATGGCCTGCATCTTCCCACAAGTGCTGCTACTTCTGTGCCTTTCCAAGAAGGTGGGAAGGAAGCCCAGAGAGGGGGCTTATGCTCTCCACTCTCCCTGATGGTTTCTGGGAGGGATGGGGCTGCAATGGAGCTGGAACCTGGGGTGGGACTGGAGGACCCCGGAAACGTTCCCTAAGAGCTTCACTCTTAGGAGTGAAGAAAATGAACAATCCTAAGAACTTCACCCCCTGGGCTCCATCTGCTGGTAGAGAAGAATCCTGACTGCGCCATGCCCTTGCTTTATGAATACGAGACTCTCTTCTCGTGTCAGGAGAAGATAGGAGAAACCATTTGCTTACTAGTCCTGATATGGAAGTTGCTGGTGCCTTGAGTCCCAAATGAACCCAGATCCTTTGTACTTTCCTCATGTTGGACTGTCCCATGACGGGACAGGGCAAGAAAAGCCCTTTAGTCTGAGGTTCTCGAATCCACGCTCACAGTTTGGCCCTAGTCAGAGGGACTCAAGGAAGGCAGACAGCAGGGAAATTTTCCCTGTCTGGTACCAGGGAGGTGACTCACCATTTGTGATTTGAAACACTCGATGGTTTTTTTTTTTTTGAATCTAACAAGTATTTTGTACCTATGAATAAAAGAAAACCTTCTAGCCCTTCATGAAGAAAAGAAGAAAGCCCAGATCTGAGTGTTTGGATCCTCACTAGCATTCATACACACCATGAAGACCTCTCCTTGGACTGTTCATTTTCTGAGAAGTTTAACACCTTGACTCTGGGTATCTGTCTCTGGAAAAAAGCACAATAGTGCCAGGGCTGACTCTACATGATAGATTAGCTGCAGCCAAATTTTCTTTGGGTCAAGTGTGTGAACTTGATGTCATAAATGTTGACCTGAGACAAACATATGGAGGGATGAGTGGACCAAGTCAGCATTGGAAGAGACCATATGGAGGAGCCCCCGGGTTGTAGGCACTCCACTAAGCTCCGTCTTGAGGCCGAGAGGAAGGGCATCTGATCATCCTGGGGAGGGGCAGTCACGGGGGGCTTCTAGGAGGTGGTGACCCATGAGGTGACTTTCAAAGTATGAGGAGCCTTTGCTAAAATGATAGAGTCAGGAGGAGAAAGGAATCTGGGAATATAGCCGTTTCTCTGGACAATCCACAGGCCAGCATTGGAAGGTGGCTCAGTGTGGGCCGCTGGGACGCCACTGGGTTTGGTTGGGGCAAAGGTTGCTTGTGGGGGTGTGGCAGAAGGTGAGTTTGGGAGAGAGCTGGCGCCAACTCCTGGAGGGGGGACTCTGGGCGCGAGCCATGCAGCCTGACCTTTACCCTGGATGGTTGGTGCCTTCAGGATCTTAAACGTGGGGGCAGTGAGCAGATTCGCACCGAGGCTCCAGGTGGCTGGGATGTGCAGGATGGAGTTAGGGGGCACAGGGCTGGAGGCTGTCGCAGTGATTCAGGTGAGAGAAGACGAGGGTCTCACCGCGAGACGTGAAAGGACAGATGGGAGACAAGGGGCAGCCTGTTCTCAACTTCCTCTTCCCTCCTTCAGTCTGGCACCTTTCAGTCGGCCCTGGAGGGTCCCAGTCATCCCGTGGTATCTTGGTCTTTTCCATCTGGAAGAAGAGGCTGAAGTTTTCTAGAGAGAGCAATGTCCAGCCCCCAGGGACAGCCTCCCTTCCTCTGGCCTTTAGGGAATAGAGCTTGTGCATTTAGTGCGTGGAGCTAAGCCTTCCTGCCTTTCTTGCAGGGACTAGCTTGATCACTGAGGGTACAGGGGGGTGTCACATGGGGACAGGGAGAGTGCGATTTGACCCTGGGGGTATGTGGAATCAGAGCGGGCACACACTTGGCTCTAACTGCTGCGGTGGCAGCTGCAGGCACCTGTGGTTGGCCCACCTGAGGGGAGGCTGTGTGCGCTCATCTCTCCTGCCCTCTTCCTGCCTCCCTCCTCCCCAGCAGCCTGCAGAAGCCTACAGGGGACTCTAGGCAAGCTTTACAGTGGGGCTGTTGGGAAGGGCTGAGACTCATCAACGCAGGTGGCTTTGGGAAGGGCTGAGACTCATCAACGCAGGTGGCTTTGGGAAGGGCTGAGACTCATCAACGCAGGTGGCTTTGGAAGGCTTCCAGACCTGGGGTTGGGGTAGGAGGTGAGAGGTGTTCTGTCTCCTGCCGCTGCCTTTGCAGTCACAGTTGTACTTTGCCTGGGTCAATAGGCAGAGTCATGTTGCCGTGGGACAGTGGCACCTCTGAGGTGGCTGCATTTCAGGTTTCCAGGAGACCCTGAACCCTTCAGACGCCGTTTGTGTCAGGCAGCTCGGGGTTAGGTGTCTGAAGACAGACTCAAGCATGCCACTGCTTACTAACTTGTGAAAAGCTATTCAAGGCGTCTCTCTGAGCCTCAGTTTCCTTACCCATGAAGGACAGCAGATAATGATCCCTGCCCTCCGCAGAAGGTTTTGTGAAAAAATGGGCTCATGCATGCATAAGAGCTTTGTCAATTGTCCCACTACTCTGAAGGCAGGGATGTGTCACTCATTCACAAACCCCCAAACACAGTGCCAGGCAAACTCAAATGTTTGTTGATTGAATCCATGAACAAATGATGCAGTGAAGTCCACGGAGCTTGGGAGAAAAATCTGAAGAATATAGAATTACTAAGAATTGGTTCAACCATGACAAAACTGATTTCCATATGTATTCCCACATCCACTCACATTTAGGGAAAAAGGAAATATACTGACGTGTGAAGAAACGTTTAAAAATGACCAATAACTGAAGAACGTTATCTTCCAACATTTCCTTTCCTTGTTCTGCTGTACTGGGAATGGAACCCAGGGCCTTGTGCACAGTAGGCAGGCACTCTACCACAGAGCCTCATCCCTAGACCCAACATTGCCTTTATTATCAACTCTGCAGCCATTTTGCTGACAAATATTTTTCTGCTGGAACTGTGAAGTGTTCTAGGCTATCACTTTATATGATGCATCCATTATTGATACATTCTACGGAAAAGAACTCCATCACCACTAGGAAACAGAAGTAGTTCATCTCCTAGACTTGAAAATGCTATTATGCCAGTCTGAAGCTAAGGCCCTTTCCTCTGAAGTTGCTTTGTTTCCTACTGTTCTGTTTCTTTGCCACACGGGAGAACTGATACTGAGTCACGTTATTCTAGTTTCAATCCTGGTTCCACTACTTGACCTTGGCTAAGTCATTTAAACTGCCTGGGTCTCAGTTTCTGTGTCTGTGCAATGGGGCTGGGTGGTGACAGTCAGCAGGTGTCTGCGCGAGTCTGTTAGAAGGAGTGTCAGTGACCGAGATCCTCAGTTGCTGTTGAGAAATCCATTGTTGGAGCCAGGTGAACTGGACACGCCTGTAATCCCAGCAGTGGGGGAGGATGAGGCAGGAGGCTCACAAGCTCGAGGACAGCCTCTGCAATAGTGGGATGCTGTTTCAAATTAAAAGATAAAAAAGGCGGGGACTGTAGCCCTGTGGTAGAGGACTCCTTGATTCAATCCCCAGTAACACACACACACACACACACACACACACACACACACACGAGAGAGAGAGAGAGAGAGAGAGAGAGAGAGAGAGAGAGGGAGGGAGGGAGGGAGGGAGGAGAGAGGAGAAATCCATTGATTGCTGGGCTTGCATGGCAGGTGCATTTCCTGTGGGTCCCAGAGGCTGAGTGGGCGAGGATGCCCTGGTGGGGTTATTCCTGGGTTCCTGGGAGACCCAGGGCTCCTCTGAGGCCTGACTTTGGCTCAAGAGCTCCTTGACAAAGTTGCTGAACCTCCGTAGACTGCGGGTGATGCGGAGCACTTACATTGCCCCTGCCTCCCCTTTCTTCACTCGGGCAGATGGACAGTGTCCGATGGCCCTCCCAGCCTCCCCAACTCCCTCTCATTTTCTCTCCCACAGACATTTCCCCTAATCAAATCCATGCACATTTAATGCCTTCTCAACATCTGCTTCTGGGATGGCTTGGATGCCCACAGTGTGATAATCCTTCATCGTGAGGTCTGAAGGCAACTATGTAAGCAAAGTGTTTATCAGAGTGACAGGCACAGGTAAGGGCTCACTGTGTGGCAGGGGCTCCTGCCACCTTAGCAATCATCACCACCATCAGCATCACAGGTCCAATTTGGCTTCTTCACTTGCACCATGCACAGAGACCTCCAGAGGCTCATCCCAGGTCACAGGACAATTTTGTGTTAGTTCGAGAACAACTTTGGTGTCTGAGGAGAAGAAATGAACTAATTAAAACACCCTCTGGAAGTTTTTGCATTCTAAAGAGTTTATTCAAATTCCTTTCTGGCCATCAAAATGTGCAGTCATGTATGCTAAAGAGGCTAACTCCATTTTTAGTCAAGTGCACAAAAGGTTTTGCAACGCCCTCAGGTCCCTGCCTGTACTCCTGACTTCTATGAATGTGCTCCAATCAGTAAACCGGGCAGCTCATTTGCTGTTTGTGACGACCCTCTGGTTACAAACAACAAGAAAACTGCAGTTATTATTCACATGGCACAGATAAGCAAACAGAGAAGCCAAGTGACAGTTTCAAGGTCACCCAGTCACTGACAGGTTTGGGACTAAAGCTCTGATTTTTGCTCCAGTGCTTTGGAAACTCAGGAGTTGCTGGATCCTGTCCAAACTCTCTCCCAGGACATTCTCCTAGCAAGCAGGCACCAGAAACTGGTCTAAGAAGACCTTTCTCAAGCCCAATTCTGCCCAGCTCTGGGCTGCTAGAAGCTTTAGAACCACCAGTGATGCAGATCAAGGAAGGGAACTCAGCTCCAAGTCATCCTTGGTCGCCTGATGAGATTTTATCCTGATGTTAGTTACCTGGCACTGTGGATAGAGTGTGTTCCCTAAGCAGACTGTCACCATCCCAAAGCTAGGGGGGGGACAGTGATTTATTTTCTGTTCAATCAGTGATATATAAATGCTTGCTATTGAGGGTGATGGCAAATCTGGGTGGCATTTGTATGTCGTCTGAAGGAATAATCAACAACAATAACAACAGAAAATAAACATTTGCTGTTTAACATTTGCTTGCTCAGGCACTGTGCCAAGAAGTGGAGATCCAGTGATTGAAAGATGAACTTTCTGACTCTTAAGAAGTTTATAGGCTAGTGGGGGGGACGCTCAGGCCTGGAAGTGTCCAGCTTGGGCTGACATTGAGGAGGATGGCTGTTTGCCAGGCAGACGAGCGGGTGGGGGGAGGAGGCTCCTGACTGTGAGAACCTTGGAAGAGGTGTGCTGGTGTGAACAGAGCCCTGCTGTGTTTGAGGACCTGCTGTCCAGTGCTGCTGGACTGTCAAGTTGCTTTCCATCGGACTCTTCTCGGCATTGTGTGTGTGGTTCGGCTGTGCCAACATTACTTCCCACTTCTTCAGCCATCATGGGCTGCCCACTGGGTGCCAGGCACCATGTGGGACATTGGGGATTCAGAGGTGGGGTGGACACGCTGCCTGTCTTCATGGAGCTTCCAGTCTAATGAGTAGTCTGGACAAGCGACCAGGCTCCATCAGCAACACAGTGCGGTGAGCTCTGGGCAAGGGGGACCTAATCTAGTGGAGGGTGTATTAGCTTCCTGTGGCTGCTATAATGAATTGCCACGAACTTCAGGGCCTCAAGCAACACTAATTAATAATAACATGGTTCTGGAAGTAAAAGGTTCAAAATTGGCTTCACTTGGCAAGGTGTAAGGCTGGCTCCTTTGTAGGTTCTAGGGGAGAATCTTTTCTTGACTTTTCCAGTTTCAGAGGGACCATGTCCCTTGGCTCCTGGTCACATCTCTCCCACCTCTGCTTCTTCCTTCATGTCTCCTTTTCTGTGATCTTCTTGTGATTATATTGGGCCCACCATAATCCAGCATAATCTTCTCACCTCAAGATCTTTAATTGACATCTTCAGAGTGCCTGTTGCCATGTAAGGTCAGAATCACAGGTTCTGGGAGTAGGATGGGGATATCTTAGAGGCTCTTCTTCCACAAAGTGGTGGCTGATTCTAAATCTTTAGATGGTTCCGTCTGAGATCCTAGAGAATTTTGCATTCATGTTAAACCCCAGGGAAATTTAGCAATACATGACTTTATTGTAAAAAGCAATATTCAGTAAAAGACTGATGGTCAGCCTAATTTCCAAAGAGAAAAACTGACTTCGAGGGTCTAGGATGACAGGCAGATGTTTACAGATTTAGATTCTTCAAATGGCCACATCTACAGCTAGGTGTTGGCAGGATCATTGCCATCTTGAACTTGGAGTGAGGTTCCTGATTCACTTTGACTTCCCCAGTGCAGAGAGTGGGCAGTTCAGTCCAGCTGGAGCGGAATCATTGGCCGCACTTAGGTTGGCCATCTCCTAATACCTTGTTTACACAACAGCCAGGCTGCACCACCAGAGGCCGTGATAGCAATTAGAATTATAAAGGGGGAACCGAATGGAAGTGCCAGGATGGGTCAGTGCTCTATAAGATTTCTGCACAGCTGCACTACGTGAGGGACAACTCCTCCAACTCTCTACCATTGCAGAAAAGCCGCCAGCTTAACCTATTTATTTCCAAGGTAATGAAATTGCCCTCACGGAGAACCAGGGACCTTAGAGAATTCCATGTGTTCTGAAAACCAGGGAAAATTTCCTTTTCAGTAACTTTTTATTGGAAGACAAGAGAAGACAAAATTCTATCACTAATAGGCCAGGAATAGTTACATCTGAGCTATTGCATTTTCTATTATGAAATAAATCCGGGATCGATTTATTCTTATGATTTTGTCACAAAACTATGTAAATTAATGCAAAACATGGCCTTTGTTTCCTCTGCTTGTTCTGTCTTTTTCTTTGTCTTCATTACTGATGGTCTTCAGAAACCCAAACCTTCTTTGCTCTGTCTGATTTTTGATTCTCCTTCCCTATAGCAAGATCACCCTTCCTTGATGACGAGACTGTCTTCTTTTAGTCATTGATATTCATCTCTTCTCTGCATTTGTACTTGGATAGAGTAACTGGTCTCCCTCTCCTGTTTAATTTTCTCCAGTTGAACATAATGCCCGGTTTTCAAATATGTTGATTTTTTGATTTAAACAAGGAAGTTAAGGGAGGAGATGAATCATAAAGAACAGGGAGGTGGTTTTCCAATTTGGATGCTTGTAAGAAAAATGTAAGCATTTCAAATTCAATTAATATTTTTTTTTCTTTAAAATTAGGACTCCTGATGGTCATTTTTAAGAACTCAAAATGGGCACCTAGCAACTGATCCAATTCCCTACCGGCAGCCTTGGTGAACCAGTTTTTAATCCTCACGTTGGAGAGCTGGCTTACGCATGACATCTGTGCTTTGTTGCTGACAAGTTTTGTGCCTTGTGTTCATAAACAAACCCTCTTTCCCCCTCTTCCCCACCCTCAGTGGCCGTTCCTGCAGCAGCCCCGCCGGTGTGTCAGCCCAAAAGCACCACTAACTCGCACCATCCCCAGCCGGCTCCCCGCCTCTCCATTTCCTCCCGGGCCACCGTGGTAGCCAGAATGGAAGGCGCCTCCCAGGGGGGCCTGCAGACCGTCATGAAGTGGAAAACCGTGGTCGCCATCTTTGTGGTCGTGGTGGTCTACCTCGTCACGGGTGGTCTCGTCTTCCGGGCGCTGGAGCAGCCCTTCGAGAGCAGCCAGAAGAACACCATTGCCCTGGAGAAGGCGGAATTCCTGCGGGATCACATCTGCGTGAGCCCTCAGGAGCTGGAGACCTTGATCCAGGTGAGCAGGGCAGAATCCAAGTGAGGAGGAACCCGTGGGGAGGGCGGTAGCGTTGATTTTGTCTTTGTCGGTCACTGAGTTTTGCCTTTGGTGGAGATGCTCCTGGTGGTCAGGGAAGAACTCTCCGGGGTGGGCAGTGTTGGCGTTGACAATATGCAACAAGAGGGACCTCGAGTGCAAGGGCCCTGACGTGGGAGCAGGCTGTGCCCTGCGGTCACTTGGCTTTGGATCTGGTAGCCAGAGGCAGCAGCAGGAGAAAACACTTGGGACTCTCCAATTCAAGTCCAGCGACAGGTGTTGATGAACGTTGTGGATCTGAACTCTGAGAAATGCTGGGATAAGAGGAGGCCCTAGAAGCGAAAGAAAGGAGAATTTTAAACAAGCAGGGATGCGTTAATCTATCCAAGGTCAGTGAGGGTGAGGTGGAGAGAAGGCCTCCTGGTTTGTGGGTGAGGGAGCTGTTGCAGGCTTGAGTGATTTAGTGGTTTCCGGGCAATGAAATAATAAGGATCAGAGTAAGAATAATGGCCAAGCTTGCTCTTCTGGGACACGTTTGATGTGTCAGGAAGTGTGCTAAAGCCTTTACATACCCTGGGTATTAATGAGAAGAGATCCTGAGAACATGAAGGCACAGGACTTGGGAGGGAGCCTGCAGAAGCAAGATGGCACCCACAGGGTGGGGTGGGCTTGGCAGGGTGGCTGTGGGAAGGTGGGAAGAATTGGAGCAGGAGACTTGGGAAGTCTGGAGACCTCAGTGTCTAGGAAGTCTGACTGAGTCCAGAGGAGGGCTCTGCCTTGGGGGTGAAGGTCAGCTGCCCAATGTCGAGGTTAAGCCTTTCTTCTTTAGACACCTTCCTGAACCATCAAGAGAGGGAGGTGGTGGAAGGTGGTGAAGCAGGGGACAGTCTCATCCTTCTGGATCTTCTAAGGTTAGAAGGCAGGGAGATGGAAAAGACAGCTTCCACAATTCTTCACAGGTCTGGGGTCTCATGCATTAAATTCTGATGGCTGCCACAGCCCAGGATGGTGTAGGATCAACAAGTCTGGGCTGGCTTGTGATTTATTTATTTCAAATGACACTGAGGAGGCAGGGGAATTTGTATGCTCCTCATAGCCTGGCACCTTCATAACCATATTCATATTCTTTAAAAAAATTTTTTTGGTACCAAGTATTAAACCCGGGGCACTTAACCACTGAGCTACATCCCCAGTCCTTTTTATATTTTATTCTAAGACAGGGTCTTAGTTACTTAGGGCCTAGCTAAATTGCTGAGGTTGGCTTTGAACTTGGGATCCTCCTGCCTCAGCCTCCCAAGTTGCTGGGTTTGCAAGCATGCACCACTGTGCCTGGCTTAAATTAGTCTTGATAATCTGACTTGCCTCTTTAATAAAAAGAACTATAAATCCTCCCACCCCTGTATAAATAGGATTTCATAACTTTGCATTGCTTTGCGTTTGATTGCTGTCTGCTAGATAAATACTTTTGGAGTGAGGTATCAGAGTACATCGATAACATTGGTGATGTCACTGAGCTTATTCATGCATTTACTGATTAATTCTGTAGTTATTTATTACTCATTCCTTGACCCTGTCCTTTTTGAAAGAGTTCAGGGACCAGAGTGAAGGATAGTGGGGTGAGTGCAGAGGTCCTGATTCTGTAGCTGCCACTAAGACGGGTTTCCTGCTTTTTTTTTTTTTTCCTGGTTTATTTGGTTATTCTAAAGTTTTTCAGTGGATACATACAAGTCATGTATATTTATGGGGGCACCTTGTAATATTTTGACATGTGATGTGTACATTGTGTAATGTTCAAATCAGGGTCAGTGTATCTATCTGCTCAAACATCTATTATTCTTTGTGATGGAAACACCTTTTCTTCTAGCTTTTTAAGGGAGGCACAGAACACTATTGTTATCTACAGACATGCTGTGGTGCATTAGAACACCAGAACATCTTCTCATCCAACTCTGACTTAGTACCCTTAACCTACCTCCCCTCCTCCCTCCCTCCCTTCTCTCTCCAGCCTCTGCTATACCGACCGCCATTCTATTTTCAGTTTCTATGAGGCCGACTTTTTTAGATTCTACATATGAGTGAGATTGTCCCAGTCTTTTCTTTAAAACATAAATCGACCATAATTTACATCATGCAGACGTGGTAGATCTGTTTTTAGTTTTTTGAGGAATCTCCATACTGATTTCCATAAGGGCTGCACTAATTTACATTCTCACCAACAGTAGAGAAGAGCCCCCTTTCCTCCACATTCTTGCCAGCATTTTTTTTTTAATAATAACTATTCTGGATGGGTTGAGATGGTATCTCATTATAGTTTTGATTGGCATTTCCATGATGGCTAATGATATTGAGCCTTGTCCCGTATATTTGTTGTCTATTTGTATTATTTCTTTTGAGAAGTGTTTATTCAGATCGTGGCCGCTTTTTTTAATTGGATTACTTTTTTTGTTAAGCTTTTTTGAGTTCTTATACATTAATCCTCTGTCAGATGAATAATTGGCAGATATTTTCTCCCATTCTGTTGTTTGACTCTTCACTCTTGATTGTTTTCTTTGCTGTATAGAAGCTTTTTAATTTGATGTAATCCCTTTTTGTTAATTCATACTTTGATTTCCTGAGCTAATGGAGCTTGATCCAGAAAATCATTGCCTGTGACAATATCCTGAAGCATTTCTTCTAGTGGTGTCAGAGTTTCTGGTCTCTTACGTCTAGGTGTCTGATCTACCTTGAGCTGAGTTTTGTGCTGGGTGAGAGATGGAGTCTTCTGCATGTCCATATTCAGTTTTCCCAGCACCATTTATTGAAAGGACTATCCTTTCTCCAATGCATGTTTTTGGTGCCATTGTTGAGAATCAGTTGGTCATAGATGTGTGGGTTTATTTTGGGATCTCTACTCTGTCCCATTGATCTACCTGTTTTTATGCCAGTACCATGCTGTTGTTTTGATACTGTGGTTCTGAACTATGTCCTTTTTATTTTTTGGTACCAGAGATTGAACCCAGGGTCTCTCATCCACTGAGCAACATTCCCCGGCCCATTTTTTATTTTTTATTTTGAGACAGGGTCTTGATAAGTTGCTCAGGGCCTTGCTAAATTGCTGAGACTGACTTTGAACTTAGAATCCTCCTCCCTCAGCGTCCTGAGGGAGGGATTACAGGTGTGCACCCACCATGCTCGACTTGAACTACGTCTTAAAATCAGGCATTGTTCTTTTTGCTCAGGATTGCTTTGGTTATTCAGGGTCTTTTTTTTTTTTTTTCCTTTTATACGAATTTTAGGATTGTTTTTTCAGGTTTTGTGAAGAATGTCATTGGTGTTTTGATGGGGATTGCATTGAGTTTTTGTCTTCTGTTTTGACCTCAAAGATTTTTCTGAAATGATGAGTGTGTACGTGTACATGTGTGTGCACTTAAGGTGATTTTATAACAATTAGAGAAAACAACTTCATTAGGCACCCGCGATGAGTGGGGCACCTTATTCCCACGATCTCATTTAATCTTTCCATGATGCTTTAAGTTGGTAATATTATCCCCATTTCGGAGGTGATAGTCCAAGAGGTTGAGTAACTTTTTAAGCTCCAAAGTGGGAGGGTTGGGACTGGAAGCAGGGTCTGTCTGACACTACCCTGGGGACCCTTTATGTAGGTCTTTCTTTATAAAATGCTCAACTCTCAAACTTCTGTTTTCTATTTAGCAGTTTCCAGAATTTTAGTGATGAAAAATCATTGGTGTCCCTTGTTCCCTAACAGGAAACATTTCTTGGTTTCCTTCTACCCAGCCGGGTGTTTGTCCTGGACCTGGGGCACTTCCAGATCTCCACTACTGTGATTTAACGATTTACCTTGTTTTCTTTCTCACAATATAGTTAAACAGGTTTAGTTGCTGAATTCGTCAATAAAGAACCCAGTCGTTAGCATTTGCCCTTGTGTTTACACTTGTGAACCAGGGGAGCATTTTCGCCCTTTGTGACTGAGCAGCACTCCGCATAGTGACCTGAGAAATGGTATTTAAAAATAGTTTGTCTATACATTTGGAAGGATTTCAGTGTGCTGTGGTCTAAGCCGCAAAAATAGTATCACCGTATCTTAGCAGAGCCTGAACGGAGTGACCAGTGGGTAGAAAATGAGATAGATGGTATTTATTTGGTCATGTCTCTTCTCTGCACTGAGTGAACCCACCATAGAGCTAAGCTGGATGGTGTGACTCATATTATTAATAACTAAAACAGAGTATTCAGAACAGCACGATCCCCACAAAATGCCTGGATAGGTTAGATGAGCCATAGCTGGTGAGTGATTTTCTGACAAATTAAGCCACTTTATGGGGTGCCGTGGGACTCTAGAGGAGACTGATGGCTCACTGTCCCTGAGAGGTGAAAAATGATAGATGGCTGCTACGGAGGAGACGCTGCATTCATTCATTCATCCACCCACATACTCGTTCTTTGACCTGCTGTTGGACTCCTGTTCTATCAGGGAACCTCTGAATGCTGGGAATGGACAAGTCGAGAGGCAGACACACTTGAGCTCTTGTTAACTAGCCTTTCTGTGCTCGGGTTTCATCACTGATAAACTGTGCAAACCCCTCCCCTTCGGGTGTTGGAGGGGCAGACCCATCATTCACCAGAAGGGCTTTGAACTGCGGTGGGCACGTGAGCACTGAAGACACGGACCCGTCACTGCAGTGGCCACAGCTCTTTTCTGCTGTTCGAGGAACTCCAAGTTCAAGCGGCAGTTCTTCATGGGGTTGGGGTCAGTGGGCTGAGGGTTGCCTCCAGGGGTCATCTGACAGCCTCTGGGGCAATTTTGGTTGTCACACTGAGCGGTGATGACTGGCCTCTCGAGAACAGAGGCCAGGGATGCTACCAAATATCCTACAATGCACAGCCTGCTCCCTGCCACCCCAACAATAATCGGATCCAGCATGTCACTAGGTCTAGAAGCCCTGGAGGAAGAGGCATGTAAGTCAGTAATTAAAATTCACTGAACTAGTTATTTGAAATATGCGAAAGCATAGGAGCCCCCAGTGAGACAATCAGAGGTCAAGAGACATTTTGTGGCTGCTTATCTCCTTTGGTCCCTACATCTATCCCACGAAGAGGGTCTTTGGTACCCGTGTACGGATGAGGAAATGAGGCAGCAGAAGGTGAAACTACATGCCGATGGTTAGCAAGTGGGGGATTCCAGGACTGGCTGCCAGCTGGTCTGGCCCCGCAGCCCAGGTCTGAACCACTGCACGTTTGAAGAGAGACAGGAGATATGGGAGGGGGTTGGATAGGTAGGCCATGGCTGCAGGGCAGTCCAGGGGCCTTCATGTGGCCCCTTGAGGGAGCTGCAGTGGCCAAGGTGGCTTGAGCTGAGCGGGATGGGAAGAGGTGGAGGAAAGGAGTCTGGAAGCGGGTGGGATTTGGAAGGTGCTTTGCGAGCCTGCTGCGGAGTTTGGGGTTTGTCGTGGGAAGTGGAGAGTCACAGGAGTGTTTAAGCAAGGTGGTGACACGACGGGAAATTCCTATGGAAAAAGAAGACTTTTAGCAATGAGGAAGTTGGGTTGGAGGATGGAGCTGTTGCAGGAAGGACAACCAGTTAGAAGAGAATTGCAACGTCATAGATGGGAGATGCTAAAAGACGGAGAAAGGGCTGCATTAGAGAGTTGACAACAACAAAAACAAAAACTTTAAAAATTTTTAAAATTTTATTTATTTATTTTTAATCCTTTTAAGTCATAGATGGATGCAATACCTTTATTTTAATTTCTTATTTTTATGTGGTGCTGAGGATTGAACCCAGTGCCTCACATGTGCTAGGCAAGCGCTCTACCGCCGAGTCACAACCCCAGCCCTGATGAAGAAAACTTGAGCATAACTTCTTCCCCATTCAGCAGAGACTTCTCGAGTGCCTGCTAGGCACTCCATACCCCTGTCTGTTCAGGCAGAGACCAAGTAGGCCCTGCATACCCTGCCATAAGCACCGGACCCTGGGGTTAACCTTCTCATGTTTACTTCTTTCCACTTATGGCTGTGTTACTTGGGCAAGTGTCATGTCCCGGCCTTGATTTCCCTTTGTTTTTTGTAAAATGGAGATTGTGATAATAGACCCTCCTGTGAGGTTGTTCTGCGGTGAGAAAGTGAGGATGGAAGGACACAGTTCAGTCACCTTTCACTCTTGTTCCTGCTACTACGTATTTGTTAGGGAACAAAGGAAGCAAGAAACCAGGAATCTAAATTGGGTGCACTCTGGAGTTCTCCTCAGGGAAGAAGAGAAAGCTCCTGAAATGCCCTTTGGGACTTCGAATCCTTAGTTTTTTAATTGACAGATTTCGCTTGTCCCTTCACAGAAGTTGCCCAAGTTACTCTGTCTCCGACTTGAGCCCGTTAGCAATTAACTCTGAGAAGCCTGAGGATCTTCTGTGCAGGGTCAGGCCCCTTCCACATGGACCCTTCTGGAAAAAGGAGACACTAATCCAATTCTGCTAGGTTGTGTCTGGTGTCCTAGGAGGCCACTTAACTGGAGTTGGAGGTCAGGTTCAGCCCACTGAGAGAGGATCCATCCATCACTAGACTTTTACAAGGGAGATTTCCTAGGGAGTTGCTGGAATCATAAAGAATGGCTATCACTTAGTGGTCTGCTTTTCTCTGGGCACTGACCTCAGGGCCTCTGTCTTCTAACTCATTTAGCCTTTGGATAGTTACTATCTTCATCATCATTCTGTTTTAGCAAAGAATAAATAAATTCTAAGAAATTAAGTAATTTGTCGAGGGCCATACAACCAGTAAGTGGGTTCACTGGGATTTGAGCCTTGGGAAGTCCGGCTCCAGAGCCTACCCACCCAACCATGGCTTATTTGCATCAATGGTGAGTATCCCCTATGTTTCTTCTGAAAGATTTTACTCCAAAGAAAAAGCCTGAAGGGAGAAGGAGAAGTGATCTTGGAAACCTGGGTTGTCTGACTTGGCGCTCTGTGAGTGTGGCCTACTGCTCTTTCAAAGAGGGGAAGGCATGGGGTCAGACAGAGGGTACCTCCACTCACTGAACCTGAGCCCTTCTCATTGGGATTGCTGGGAGGTGTGAACATGACATAGTGTCTGGCAGAGTGCCTCAAATGTTCTGGAATACTCTTTTCTTCCCCCATTTTCTCAGAGTGAATTGCAGGGAATGCAACTGAATAGACAAAGATAAGCCTGCTTGGAGAACTTGAATTTGTTTGGCAGTGAAATATAGTACATTCAATGTGGCTTTTTTTTTTTTCAGTGCAGGGGATCGAACCAAGGACTGTGGCACTCTACCAACTGAGCTATATCCCTAGCCCCAAATGTGTTTTTGAAGTTACAGTTTCCATGAACTTGATTTGACAGTCCTTCTGTCCTGAGAACTTCTTTACTCCATGCTGTCAAGTGTCACAATTGCCTGTCTTCCTATTCCTAGTACAATTGTCTGAGAAACTTGGTGCTACTGGCCTTGGAGAGAGTCATGAGGGACTCATCTTCTGTAATCCTCAAAGAATAAGATCATGAAGAGTCTTTGCTGGTGATGGGAAAGGAGGGATGCTGCAGCCTTTATGGGTGTTGATTTGTAGCAGTCATTTTTCAGAATGTGCATTCTCAGATGTTTTTGGACTTCAAATACTGTCCCTGGAGATTTGTGGTCACCTAGCTGCTGTTTCTCCTGATAATAGGAACATCTTGAAGGAGGGTGTTCTCAGCAGTTGTTTACTGTTGGATGAGGTGCCTGCTAGGGAGGGCTTAGGATTTTCCGTCCTGATTGTCTGGATGTGATCCTATCAGAGTGAGCAGGTCACCTTACCACCTAAAATGCTGACTTTCCTGGCTGTCTTCAGTCCTTGCCTCAGGCAAGTTACTTAGCTTCTTAGAATGCTCTTGTCCTTAAAATGAGCACCTTCTTTTTTTAAAAATTTGTTCTAATTAGTTATACTGGACAGCAGAATGCGTTTTGACTCATTGTACACAAATGGAGCACGACTTTTCATTTCTCTGGTTGTACAAGATGCAGTCTAAAATGAGCACCTTCTGCTCACGGTAGTCTCCTTTTCTGAAGAAAGTCCGGATGTTTTCATCTGCCTGACATAACCTGGCCTGGACTTGCCTGGAGCCTGGGCCTTTGGGGGAGATGTCTCTTCTCATCTTGCTTTGTCTACCCCTCTCTGACTGGTTCCATGACAGATTATGTTGGTGAATAGCAGCTATGTCTTTGGTTTTCACTTTGTGACCTCTAAGTGATTTTTTAAAAAAATTTATTTTTCTAAGTGATTTTTATCCTTTCCAAATGGAGTACTGGGTATTTGCTCAGTGCTTGGGCCTTAGGCTGTGTTTAATGAATACTGTTTGGTACCATTCATTAAATACCGAGTGTGAAGGCTGGGTGGTAGGTAGTTTGTATGTATTACTGAGCCTCATGTGACTCTCCCGTTGCCCCAAGAGGTGACCACAGTTAATGCCCCATTTAACAGAGGGTAAAGTTTTCATACCTTTCTAGTGGCAAAAGTAGGATTTGAACCTGGATTTCTCTGACTTCAGGACTCATGCACTCTTAATTAGATTCTCTCCTTGGCTAGACACCATGGACTATGGAGTGTGTGCTGGATCAAGGCAAATTCCTCCTCACTAGGGAAAATCCACTCAAATGATTGATGGGGAAGCTTCCCTGGTGGGGGTTGGTGCTTGCTTTTTGACATGGTCTCCTTCCTCCCTCCTCCCTACTAGATTTGTAGCCTTTCAGATACAGAGAGGGTGTCCATGGACACCCTGGTACTGACTGTTTGTCTCTGGCACACTGACTCATTTCTGACACCACCATGTTTGGGTTGAGGAGGATTCATTTTAAGAGATGGGCAGCTGCATGAGAAGACTGAGTTCCATACTGAGGTCCTGGTTGTGGACCTTTGAGGTCATGGTGACCAAAGCTGCTGTTCTGTGGATATAGAGAGGGCTAGAGATCGTGAACTGCCAAACCTTTGTCTCTAGAAGCAGATGTTGGGTAATTTGTATAATCCTCGAACATTTCCCAAGGCTGTAGCATTTACCATTCTCTGCTGCCAAGACCCATATCACTCTCTCACTCATTTATTAATTTATTCATTCTATGAATGTATTGACTGTCTGCTGTTTTCGAAACACACACAGGTGCTGGGGTGTAATGTGAGTAAAAGACAGATTTGGTCCTTGCTCTCTTGGAGTTCACAACCAGGAAGACAGAATGTCCACATTTTGTGATTCTGGAGTAATTGTTAATAGTACCCCATCATCTTTCAAAAGCATCCTGGCTTCAAAAATACATTTGTCGGTAGTAGGAGAGGGAAACCTTGTGCACACAATCACATAAATGTGTGAATAAAACCAGGATGAGAGCTGCAAAGGAGAGGTGGGTAGAGCCATGGGACACCTGAGAAGGACAACTGACTCTGGGACAGGGATTCTAGGCAGGGAATGCCAACAGACAGAGGCCAGACTATGCAGAGACTGACTTTGGATTTTATCCTAAGAAGTTACATGGTTTCAAGCGTCGGGGTGAAATGGATCTTGTCAATGAGTTCATTACCATTTTGATCTTCATGTATATAAACCCAAGGCAGGGCAGTGGTGGCTAGAAGCTGATTTTAAGTCATTTGTTCATTCATTTAACAAGCAAACGTTTATGGGACGCCATAGTTGGAACTCTGATTAGTGTTTTTCTCTGAGTTTCTGACCTGGTGTGTCCTCAGTGGAGCTGAAACTCAACTCCTGGGGGCACCCTTCAATGGGCCCTCCGTGTTGGGTGGTGCCCCACTTGGTCCCACAGATTAGATATTCATATTTTCACTACATTTATTAAGGTTCTGTTGGGTAATCTTCGCTTTTCTCATCTGCCTTCTTCCATGACTGTGAGCTCTCTGTGTCTTTTTGATGTATCCCACATTTCTGGTCCAGTGGTGAGTCAATGGAAGGTGCTTAAGTTTTGAGGAATGAATCAATGGTGCTTCTTGCATCTGTTTTGGAGACTGAGAGCCCTTCATTTAGAACTTTCACAGAAGCAAAGCAGAAAATTCTTTTGTTTCTATGGAATAGAAATGCCCTTTCTTTTTGGTCTGGTTGTAATACTTCCTTCAAAACTTTCTGTCTTCTTTATGCATGAGCAGATTCTCTTTGGGGGTATTTATAATCCCCAACACTTTACATTTAGGAATGTAGGATTTGAAGGAAAGTAGCCTGTCAGAAGGTATGCACCTGAGATGACATGCATTGGGCCATGGGTATCCTAGCTGTGGCTCCACAGTGTCCTTTTCTGTTCTAGGCTGCCTCTCTTCCAAGCAGTTTTTTGTCCAGGAAGTTTAGGCAAGATCCGAGGCAGCAGGTGACCTCTGGTGAGTACAGGTCTGGGTTCTTAGGGACCAAGGACACAGCTCTGAGGGGCTGAAGTGATTCCTCCTGGCTGTTGCCTTGAAGTTAGAGGTGCTGTCTGTTTGTCAGTGAATCGATCATGCAGAAGATTGTTCAGTATTTGCAGGATCAGACCTGCAACCCCTGGCCTGCCCCTACAGGCCTCCACTTCATTATTATTATTGTTTTTATCCCCAGGGTTGTTGACTCCATCACTCTTTAGTGAAGAAGATTTAAAGCTTTTAAGCCAGAGATTAAAGAGCTAATGGAAATTGGCATGCCACTGGAAAATGAATTTGCAAACGAGAACTCACTGTTCCAAACAACAAAACCCCCAAAACTCCCACAAAAATAAAACCAGACCTCCAAAATGAATGGTACCCTGTCCACATTTCTATACAAATGTGCATGTGTTTGCTCTCATTTAAAGCATTTCTGTATTCAATGAAACAATGAGATTTTGATGGTAGGTGATGTGTACAACTATTCTCCTTACGTATGATCGAATATATTCATTCAGATAACTAATCTTTACTGAATACCTGTCATGAAGCAGGTGCCCTTTTAGGCTCCAGTGATGACAAAAATAGCAAAGAAATGCAAGATGTCATCATCCTGTCTTTAAGAAGCTCGCAGCAGAGCATTGACTGTGTCACTAGCTAACATCGCAGTGTTTACTCCTATATGTGCTAGTTGCTCACGTTGTCATTACAACGAGTTCCTTTGAGACAGGAGTAAGGAAACAAGGAACAGAGGAATTAAATAACTGGCCAAGCTTAAGTGAGAGGTAGAATTGAGGTCTGGACAAGGCAGTCTGGACCTATGCTTTTTACCCATGATGCTCTAGTCCTTGGTTGGCAAGACCAACTTGGCTTGCATGGAGTCCACCTGTGAGGAGAGTATAGAGAGTGATGATTGTTCCTGGCTGGAGGGACGTGCCTTTGTGTCTTACCATAAGGTGTTGAGGCCGGGTCAGTATATTCTATTTAAAACCAAAGTACATGAGTTATCTTTCAGTCTGCAATTAAGGGCAGCTATTCAGTCTATAGAATGTTTATTCTCCCTTCCTTCTGGATGGAAATGGGGAGAGATGAAAAGCTTGCTGGTGCAGGTTAACTGACTTAGTAAGCGAGAATTTTACTTTTTGTTTTTAAATGGGGACAAAGTTCTGATTTTTCTCTATTGTCCTAGAAGGTGACATAATAAAGGAACTTTAGAAAAATGTTTACAAGCTGGACAGAGGGCTAGTTGTGGAAGACAGGAGAAGGCTAGCGTTAAAAGAGAGGACTTTAACTAGTCTCAGCTCTGTCACTTACTAACCACTATAACCACGGGCAACCTTCTTCTGTTTTCTGTTGTCTCATTTATAAAATGAGAATAGTAATAAGATGTATTAGTATAGCATTTTTCATGAGGAATGAATAAGATTCTAGCACATTGTAGGTGCTGGCTGCTATGGTTATTGTTATGGGTATTTTATAACTTTTTTTCAAAGTCTCTGGGGTGGTCTCCACTTCCTTGTCTGTCCCCTTACCAAACTATGTTTCAGAGATAGGCTGGTAGTAGGTCCTGACACTCATTCTCTAAGGTGGAGGGGACACAGGGCATTAAGTATTAATTTGAGATTAACATTGAGCACTTGAGAGTTGTAAGGAGTCCTAAGTAAACAGCTACAAGAAAACCAAGATAGTAGGATCATCTTTTTTTTATGATGTCACTAGTGATCTGTTAACTTTCAGGCCCTCTCCAATGCAGTGATGGTAGAAGGAATAATAATCTTCCATTTAGTTCAAAGTGCAATGAATCAAAATTCCTACACCTGCTTTTGTAGCCTATTAAGTTATTTTATTATTATTAATATTATTAGCAGAAATTGGATAGATTCATGTGCAATAGGAATAATTTCAAATGCAGAGATAGCAGGGCATAGACATCAAACATTCTCTTCAGGACCAGGGTGTTTTTTCAACATCACTTGGGAAATTTGTTATTCAGTCTGTAGAGGCTGAGTCCAAACTGAGATGAAAGGGTGACAGTTAGTTAGTCTGAAAGTTATTGATCATATCAGAGCAGATGCATACAGTCTTGCTTCCTTAGTGGACTTGATGCTTTCTTTGTGTTTTAAAATTCCTCTTATTTTTTCCTTCCATATAGTCAAAGAGAAACTATTAATTCTACATGATAAGGTACAATTTGGAAAATAAACAAGCTCCCCCAAATGTGGCTTTGTCCCCATAATGGTGTTTAGATAGATTAGTCATTAGTACACATTCAAGGTGCTAATGAATTGAGTTTTAGAACACCCTCTACCCAAAGGATTAACTTGGGGTCTCAAGGAAAGCCAGCCAGCTTATGACCATGTGCTACGGATGTGCAGACTAGTTCCTCTTGCATTCCACTTAATTTCCAGATTTTCTGCTCATCTGTTCCTTCTGCAGGTGGCCTTCACTATAGCTTTATAACCAGACTGTTAAGTTCTGATGAAAGCCTGCTACCTGGCTCCCTTGGGGGACCCGAGGAAAGGCTAAATATTTGCACATAACTAAATACTCAGGGCAGCAAGGAAATAAACACCATCCTAATATTCACCATGTCTTTGAAGTTCCCTCTCTCCTTGCCTTTATGTGGCATCTCTTTGTCGAAGACTGAGGTGGGATGACTGTTTAGCTGGCCACTTGATTATGGCAGGTCCCCTCAGGCCAGCATGGGCCTGACCCCCATATTGTTCATCTACGTGGGTGGAGGGTCAGGAAGTGTGGCCTCCTTTCTGTTCCCCGTTGTCCTCTCACACACCATTGAGTGTAAGCAGGAGTGGAGAGCTGGGTCAAGTGTCTGAAATGGGGAAAGAGAAGAACTCAGGGTTGAGAGAAGCTGCCTTTCCAGAGTTTGGCATGGTGATCTTCCAGTTGACAATTCTAATAGCATCACTTGCTATCTCTGCCATGACCCAGTGTGTGCTGTGGACCAGGAACTATTCTAAGTCTCATGTGTCCCATGAGGACAGTTACAATACCCATCAACATAGTCACCATGAGGTATGAATTCATCTGTGCACTAGTTTGTACCCTGAAAAGATTCCTGTAACTATTATTACCCTATAAGAATGACAAGCCACCATGCCCAAAATCTTGCATGCATTTAAAAAATATCCTAACAACAATCCCCCAATGAAGGTATTAGTTCCTCATTTTATAGATGAGGAAACAGAGGCTCAGAGAAGCTGAGTAACTTGCACAGGCTGAACATTTGTCACTTTATCCAAGAACTTTCTCTGTTGCAAGAATAATACCTGAGGCATTACACTCTCTGCCCCTCTGTACTGAAGCCAAGACGTCTTTGAACACCACACAGAAGTGCTGACTGGGTGTGGTTCCCAACTTCCTCTCCCTCCCTCTGTTGTTGGAAATATTCCCATGCAGCCTTGCACTTGGATACAAAGCTCCCTCTCCCCCAACTCCAGCATATTCATTTCTGGGTCGATGAAATCTTTTTATGTGAAGTACTTGGGAAGCAGGAGAAGGAAAAAGCAATCATGGCAAACAAATTAATATTGTGCCTCCACTTTCTCCTGAGGCTTTTCTGCCACAGATGAGCGAGGGACGAACAGAGAGAGGTTGCCACCTGTTGTTGGGGTTCCCAATCATTAAGGGAATGTTTGAATTATAGTATATGTGGTCCACCATGCCTTTATCAAAGGATCTGTGGCTTTCTTTGCATTAAGAACTGAACGTGTGCTACTTTAAATACACTTATGAAGTCACTTTCCACACTCACCCTTGCCTGCCTCAATCCTGACTTGTTATGTCATTCCTAAATCCCTTTGCTGACCATGCCCTGTAGGAATGAAGAACGCTGGGGACACAGAGAGAGCCCCGTGTCCTCAGATGAGGTCCTTTCTTTTTGTCCCAGTGGTATAAGCCATTAGCAAAGTGCATCCTGGGTTACACTTGGGCTGTGATAACAACCTAACTTTCAGTCTGCAAGTGGGCTGGTTTGGACAGCAAATCCAGTACCCTGGCCCTTGGTGCCCATGAATGTGGGATGATTCCTTGTTTTCCTCGGCTAATCTGAGACCAACTGAGTGACTATCGTTCCACTTTTGTTTGTCTTTCTTTCTGATGCCCCATAAGGACACAGAGAAATGGATGATCTCACTGAGTACACAGATCATAGGAGAAAAGCCCCAGACAGTTAGTGGTCCCCTGTGGGCCATCGTTTATCCCAGGGCAGTGTGAACACTCATGATAGTGTCTTGTGCTGTCTGGAGCAGTGATTTATGCAGCCAGCATTGCCTCACGGGAGAAACCTGGGAGGGGTTGTGCCAGGGGGAGAGTCACCTCCGCCCCTCTCTCCCTTCCCATCAGCCTCAGACCTGGCTGACTCTGTGAGAGGTTGCAATTTCTCTTTTATACTTTCAAGGTGGTTTTAATGCAGGGTATGGGGGAGAAGGGAGGAAGCGGAGAGGAGAGAGATACAGATTCCTTTAGAGCTTGCTCTTCTCCAAGTCTCTTCCCCAATTGTAAAAAAAAAAAAAAAAAAAAAAATGTTACACACAGATTTGGGGGTAACTTTTGTGTTTGTCTGATTTGTAAAATGTTTTCCTCTTACCCTTCTGGGAAGATTTATGCTTATGTTTATTACTTTAGTTTGTTTATTCATTTATTATTGCCTTAGTATTCACTCCTCAATGATAAGCCACTGGGTGGTGGTGGAAATTTCAACTTAGAGGCTAGAAAGGAAATTCAAGAAGGAAAAGAATTGAAATGTAAAGTAATGCCTTCTTATCTATAGGAAGCTCTGTATTCATCCATCCGTCCATCCATCCATTCATTCATCTGTCCATCCATCTGTTCATCTATCTTGGTGCTCATGGAACCTCTCTGAATTTGATGGTGGTTGAACTTGTTGGTGAACAGCTGATGCTCATTGAACCTGAGATCATGAGTTGAACTGATGCTGATGTTGGTTGAACCTCTACCCTATAACCTCTTTTGAGTTCAACTGTACACAATTCAGTTATTTCATTATCTGTATGCTCAGACGTTCCTAATGAGCTGGCTTATCTTTACTTTGCAGCCCAAACAGAGAGATTAAAAGCATTAAAGCAAATGCATTTAGTTTTAAAATGTTTTAGTTGAGCTTAAATATTAAGATCACTGGAAATTACTTTAGAAAATTTGTTGAAGTTAGAACTATGAACTCATTTAGAATTATACTCACCGAGTTAGAAATGATTTTTCTACTATATATATGTGTGTGTGTATATATTTATATATTTAAATGCTAGAAGGATTTTTAACGTTTTCATTATAAAGAAATGATAATTGTTTGAGGATATAGTGTCTGCCCTGATTTGAACATTGCAGAATTTATGACATCTGTCAAAACCTCACATAAATATGTACAACTTCTATATATTAGTTAAAATTTAAAAAAACAATGCTTCTAATTCAAATGATATCCAGTTTTGCCAATTCATTTTAATTTTAGATAGAACTAGACTTCTGGAGTTGGGGTTTATCCAAAGCCTTATTACAAGTTTGGGCACTTTTAGGAGAGCTTATTTTTTTTCCTTCTTGCTTCTAGTTCTATATATTACTCCAAGTGAGTTACTTCAGATCTTCAGTGATTCCACTGTGCCCATAGCAACCCTTATATATATTTTCAAAAAAATGTTTCCTCTAGACATTTGGGTATGTTTCCCACTTTACTGAAGATTGAAGGAGAGAGAAGAATTTACATCACGGATATGAAGCAAGTTCAAATTGGTTATTAGATGGAGCTGCTCTTCACAAGTTTCCCAAATTGCTGCTCCTGAGCTTGACCCTCCCTCTTGTCAATTGATGCCCATTTCCTTTTTTCATTCTTTTTCAGGATTTTCTTTGTCTTTTCTTTGCCCCCCATCTCTTTCAGAGTATAAAATCAGTTTTTTCCCCATTTTATTGCATTTATTTTTTAAATCTTATTTTTAGTGCAGAGCAGTTAAGTTCTCACCAGGTCCAACAGGCCAGTGAAGTTTGGGATCTCTGCTTGCATGTTCAAGGACGTCATCTAATTAGAAATGATCCTTTGAAAAGTCCCTTTGGCCTAAACTCTTGGACAATGGCTACCCTCCTCCTCCTTCTCCATTTGGAGGTGGGGATGGAAGTGGGAAAAGTGGAGTGTGTTCTGGGCACCATACATAGAAGAAAGGGGAAACCTCTACTTTGGGCTAATGGGATTTTAATCATGGCTTCTCTACCTCTTGGCTGTGTGACCTAGGACAAATTAGTTAACTTTTCTGTGCCTGTTCCCTCATCTCTAAAGTGAGAATTATGCTACTGTCTTGCAAGTTTTGGAAAGGATGAAATGGAATGATGTTTCTAATGCACCTGGCTAAATGCAGGCACTTAACAAATGTTAGTTTCCTTTTCCTTTTAATTGATAAACACTTTCCTTGAGGGTTACATATGTAAACATTAAATATTTATAAATTGCATAATTCAAGAAAAATGAAACTTAAAAAGACATCTTACTTTAGATTTTTGATGAAACAAATAATCATCTTGTTTGTCTTTTCTGCCAATCTGTATTTTTGTGTGCTGTGCTGGGCCTGCTTATGATGTTTACGTGTGATTCTCAGCACTGGGAGACTTGCAGTTTTATGGGTGATGTAAATATTGGGTGTCGATGGTGTGATTTGAGACAACCTGAGTGACTGAAGCCTGTAACTGTCCCTGGGGTATTGTTTTCAAGTGGGCCCATTGGGAACTGGATGGATAATGAGGAAATAAACACCAGGCTGAGGCTTTGTGGTTTGGTCTGATGGTACTCCCACAGCACAGTGAAGAAGGGGTATTTTACTAGTGGAAAGGACTCACCATCTGCCTCCCCTCAAAAGCTGAGTAGAATATAAGTCTGATTGAGTCAGCGATCCTTATTGATATCCTTGTCAATTAGGTGGGTTTAAACCATCGGCAGAGACAGTTTGTACACCTCCCTTGCAGTTGGATTTTGAATCCTAGGGATCCAGGGCTTCTGTTAGAAACAGTGGCCGCTACATTCTTCATAATATTCCATATTCTTAGGGGCAAGAAAGAAAGGATCGTCCAAAGGCTTACACAAGAAATCTTTAGCCCTGTCGTTCGGTTGATTGTCTGACTGCCAAATCTAACCTGTTGCTCATTTTTGTACCTGCAGCCTGCCTTGTTAAGAATGATTTTTGAAAATTTAAGCGGTGATGAAAAAAAGAAAAACATGTAACAGAGACTGTATACAGATTTCCAAAGCTAAAATATTTGCTCTCTAGCTCTTCATAGAAATGGCTGCTTGTCCCTGGTCTACAGAGTTTGAAATAGCTCATTAAATATCATTATTGAAGGAAAAATGTAAGGATATGGATTTTTCAGGTGCAGTCTGGTTTGAGACAGCCACCATGTGCCTGTTTAAACAAATGGGCATTGCTGCCGATGAATGCAACCACATTTCAATATTTGTGTCTTGCCCCCTCTACATAGATTTATTCCAGCTTTGTCCTGGGTTCTGAGTGTCTGTTGTTTTTCTAGAAATAGTTTATATGTCTGTCACCTCCTCTCTGAAGCCTCCACTTGCCACCTTCTCACACAGCTCCTTTTGAACTAGGCAGCGTGGACCTGAGCTGCAAATGACCGCCCTTCATCTCTGCTGGCCTGAAGTGGCGTGGCCGGGCCAGTTCAGGAAGGGCTGCTGAGGGGTGTTGCATCTTACTCTGCTCCTGCTGAAGCTGGGGAAGGGCTTTTCGGTGTATGTGTCATTGGTGCAGAAATGTGAGCCCAGGGAAGCGGGCAATTGTGAGCCTGGAATGTACAGACTGAGTCTCTCAGAAGTAGGACCTGTGTTAGACCCTGAAAAAATGGGCAGAGTTTGCATAAGTGAAGGTACAGAGGAACAAGGGAACATCTCACGAGGTGTCCTGCCTGGGGTGGAGACTTAAGATGGCAAGAGATGAGAATGAGCCGTCATTGTAGTGGAACTATTAAGACATGGAATTCCAAATCCCGTAGCCAGCATTGGAATTTATTTTAAAAAAGAACAAAGTGTGTGTGTGTGTGTGTGTGTGTGAGAGAGAGAGAGAGAGAGAGAGAGAGAGAGAGGGAGAAAGAGAGAGAAAGCGTAGATATTACAGCGATTCCCTTCACATTTCAGTTAACCATGGGCCACATAGATGATGATGGTCCCATTGGCTCACATCGCCCAGTGACTTTATAACAGCTTCAGTTTATGTAAGTATACTCTATGATGTTCATGCAAGGACAAAATCACCTAACAATGTATTTCTCAGGACCGTCCCTGTCATTAAACAACACAACTGTCTTGGTTAAACCCTAATAGACAGACACTGGGCTAAGGATATCAGTTACATGGACCATCTATCTCACTTAATCCTCTCAACAACTCTGTGGGGGAAGATCTCCTCCCTGGTTTGCAAATGAGTTAACTAGGTGGAGAGTGATTGAAATGACTTACTCAAGGTTGCACAATTAATAATAGGCAGAGCCAAGAGGGCCTGACTTGGGAGCCTAAGTACTTAACTCCTGTGCTGTTGAAACTAACTCAGCATCAAACATTCCAACAAGACAGTGAAGAGTAGAGAGAGAGAGAAGAAAGCAATTAAAATCCTGCCTTTCAGAAATGACCAATCAGGGTGAGCATTCTAGAGCATTCTATGTGTACGCAGGACAATAGGTAGATGTTTTGCGTGACCCAGGCCCTTGTGTGCCCGCACGTTTATATATAAGCGGGACCATGCTCTATATCTTAGTTTCCCCCTCCACCTAAAACTCATTTTCTAATTTTCACGAACGGGTGAGTGATATTTTGCTTTCCGATCGTACCCTCATCCACTTAACCAGTGTCACTAGATCATTGCAGTTTCTTAAGCAGAGGAGTAATCTGTTGGAAGATTAAACAAGATTTTAACGGAGTCTCGTGCTTTTCCCCTTCCTTTGCAGCACGCCCTCGATGCTGACAATGCGGGAGTCAGTCCGATAGGAAACTCATCCAGCAGCAACAGTCACTGGGACCTGGGAAGTGCCTTTTTCTTTGCTGGAACCGTCATCACCACCATAGGTATCCATTCGTTTGCTACTGTCCTTCTTTCCTCTGTGGGCTGTCCCTAGTGATGGCTTGAGTACAAGTGCAGGGTAGAGGAAGTTCAAGGCTGAAAGGAGGCTCACGAAGCACCACCGAGTCAACAGTCACTACGTGGCTTTCAGTAAAAAGCCAAGCGGAATGAAGAATCTCCTTTCAGCATGAAAGGTTAGGGAGCTTTTCGTTTGAAAGGACCTAAAGGAAAAGGCTAGGGTGAAAAGTACGAATTGGTCAGTTGAAATCTGTCAGCTCTGTTGAGCTCGAATTTCTTTTTAAAGATCGTACTTCTTACTAAAGTTATGTATGGTAGAACCAAAGTGCTCTACAAAGTCTGTTTTGAAAAACCACATTCCTGCCCCATCTCATTTTCTCCACCTTCCGAGAGACAACTGCTTTCATGTCTTTTGATGATCTCAGTGTCCCTCTCCTTGTATTTAAATACCACGTTTGTATTGAAACCTTTGGAACTTTTGGTTTAGGAGTTATTTATTGACTTCCCATTGTGGAGGATGAGGAGTTAGTACACTTTCTTCCTCTCCACATGGCTGCAGAAGGGCTCTTGTCCTATCTTCCTGATATAGTTTGATTAGAAAAGAGTTGAATATCTGCCTTGGGTTGACTAGGTAAATGCTTTTTGCAACTAACTGGTCATATGGTGAACTGTGATCCCTCCTCCTCCTCCTCCTCCTCCTCCTCCTCCTCCTCCTCCTCCTCCTCTGCCTTCTTTTTATTTGTAGTAATGAGAGTTGAACTCAGGGGTGCTCTCCTGCTGAGCTGTATCCCCAACCTTTTTCATTTTTAAATTTGAGATAGGGTCTCGCTAAGTTGCCAGGGCTGGCCTTGAACCTGTGATCCTCTTTTGCCTCAGTCTCCGGAGTCATTGGGATTACAGGTGTGCATCACCAGGCCAGGCTATGATTACTTCTTTCCTGCACAAATTTTTGTCTGATTTTATCGTGTGTGTGTGTGTGTGTGTGTGTGTGTCTGTCTGTCTGTCTGTGTGTTTTCTGACACTTGGGGCGTTTTGTACTTTTGTCTTAGGAGCTAGCTTTGTAATGATAAGAGTATACAAAACCACAGTGTTCTATTCATTAACCAGGGTAGATCAGATCCCTTTTATAGAAGATGGCGTCTTTTCTTCCTCTCCTCTCACATGGTGTTAGTCAATACCACCTATTAAATAAATGTTTGCTATTAAATGATTAAATATGAATATGCTTCTGTTATATGATTTGCTGTCTTTAAGTGATAACTTTCGGCTCTCAGCTCTTCCGTATAATGCAGTCAGGGAACTTACTCAGCATCTCAACTCCCTTCCCCATCCTGTCCCAACTACAGTTCATTGTATCATTTGACACATAACAGTTTGCACTCTGTTCTGTAACCCTGGTGCTCCCACTGGCTTTAGTTGAGGCTCTCTGGGTAAATCATGTCAGCGCTCCTCTCTAGCCTGTCTGCCATACTTCCGGTCATCGTCACTTACTTGACTGGAAGTCATTCTAAGTAGTACCTTATGAATGGCTCAAGGCTGCAGTAGTCCCTGGGATCTTGCAGTGCTCAGGGTGATAGACTGACACTTCACAGACAGCTTGAGAGAAATGAACTCCATCTGGCTGACTCACCTTTTCTTTTTTGCTGGTCTTGTGGGTGTCCCTGTGCTGCCTTTTGATGTTAGTACTGCTGTGGAGAAACCTGGTGCTGGCCAGCCCTGCATTTCTCCTTTCATCTTCTTATTTTTCTTTTGAATTTTGAGGTCGGTTCTCGCTGAGTTGACGAGGCTGACTTTGAAATTGTGATCCTCCTGCCTCAGCCTCCCGCTGTCACTGGGATTGCAGGCCAGCACCCCAGTGCCTGGCTTGCCCTTTTATTTTGATCTTGATGTTTTAGTTGAGCTTCTTGAAAGATTATTTCCTTATATAGCCCTACTATGTTTTGTCCCTTTTATTTTAAGAAAGTCTTCTTGATTGTCACTTTTAAACAATTTCTCTGCCGTGTGCTTTCGGTTTTGTTCTTCAGGGACTCCAACTACACGTGTATCCTAACTTTGTTGCCTGACTTCTGTGTCCGTCATTTTCCTTCTACTTGTTTGTAACTCTGAAGATGTTGTTCTGTTTTTTTTCACTACCATCCTTTCTGTTCCTTTGTGTGTGTGTGTGTGTGTGTGTGTGTGTTTTCATAACACCTACTCTGCTATGTGTGTGCTCCTGCTCATTTTATTTTCCTTTCTGGGAGCATCGGGGTTATGTTTCCCTTCCCAATTTGTTCCTGAATTTCTTCGATCACATTCTGTCTTCACTTGTCATCTCACACTCCTTTCCTGATTTCTTGCATTTGGCTTGGTAGTTTCTCTGTGAAGGTCCTTAGAGGTGACGGTTACACCATTTTTGTCTAGTTTGGGCAATGTTTTTTCTGGTGTCTTGAACCCATTGGGAAGTTTTGTTACTCTTCACATTTTTTCTTATGGAGCCTTTATATTTATGCTGGGCCAGCTTCTTTTTAGAACACTTGACCCTGAACAAACTGGGTATTTGTGGACCAGTGCTTTGTCACATCTTTTGGGGGGCTTCCAGATAGGACTTCCCAAGCGTTCTCCATTTCTGCTGCCCCTTTCTGAGACAGAGCATCTCTTACAAGTGTGGCCCCTCTGTGTTTTTCTCTGCCGAGTCCTGCTGCTTCTGTGTTCCGCACCAGGTTAGTTTCAGGGTGGCTTTCTGCTCTCCCTCTTCACCTTATTCCACACTTGGTGCAACCAAGAACATCTCTTTCAAAGTTCAAGGTGCAAGTCTCACCGTCGTACTTGGGCATTTGCTGGCTCCCTCTGAGGTTTGCCTGGGAGGGGTCCTTCCATCGTTCTTTGCGCTTCTTCTGTTTTTTCGCATTTGGATTCCATCCATTCTCAGCTTCTTTTGGGAGTTCTTACACACATTCTGTAACCTATGGACTCTATTTTCTCTTGCAGCTCTGTAGAAAATGAGTTTGAGGAGTTTCTGCCCCCAAACCACAGTGCAAGTTCTCATTCAGCAGACTGGGAGATACACAGGCCCTTCTGGCCCCTGGCAGCAATGGGCAGCCCTCCAGAGACCCTCTACCCTCCTGGTGGGAGGGCTCCTTCATTAAAACCCCCTTATACTTTCTGGGAGGATCTCCTGTCCTGCTTCTCTCTGGTGCTCAGCCATGCCTTCCAGAAAGTTGTTTCCTTTGATGCACAGCTTCGGCTGTCAACTTCCTATTGGTGTATATGTGTTTTAGAGGCTAAGGGTTGTTTTAGAGGCACAAATTTTTGGTTCTAGCCTTTAGGACCTATGTTGCTTCTACTTTGGTGAAATCAAGAAAGTTACATGCAACAAGAACATTTGGGATGAAAGAGAATTGTCATTCTTACTTAGTCTTTGTGTCAGGGTTCTTCAGAGAGTTAGAAGCAATGTGTGTGTATGTTGTGTGTGTGTGTGTGTGTATTTTCTAGGGAAATAGGCTCACGTGATTGAGCCAGAAAAATCAATGGTGTAACTCTCAGTCCAAGTCTCAAGGTCTGAGAACATAGGGGGCTGTTGGTGTAAATCCAGGAGTCCAAAAGTTTGAGAACCTATAGTTTTGATGTCCAAGGGCACGAGACAAGGGTGTGCTCCAACTCTGGGAGACAGAGTGGAAGTCTTTTCTCTGACTTTTCTGTTCTATCCAGGGCCCCTACTGAGCGAATAATATCTACCCACGTTGGGGGTGGAGCTTCCCCACTCAGTCCACCAATGAGAGTCTGCTCACAGACACACCTAGCAATCATGCTTTTCCAGTTCCTTAGTCGAGTCAAGTTGACAATTAAAATGAACTGTCACCGTCTTTTGATCTAAATATATGGCATACTAGATTTATACTTGAAAATCTGCAAACATGTTAACATCGACAATGGCAAGTGTGCACAGTGTTCGTGGGTGTGTGGCTTAGCGGGATTTTCTGACAACCCAGTCCAGGTTAGGTCATGTTAGTGCTTGATCTCTCAGCACCCAAGAAAGGAGGCATGTGGCCTGTCACCATTTGATGTATGGGCAAAAAATACAACAGACCTCACAACACCTGAGGGCATCACTGCAGTAGATGGAGAAGACCATGTCAGGTTAGGTTGTGTTGACAGTCTGGTTATTAAGATGGGGAAATGTCTTGCATTTTGGAGGATTTGTTGTAAAATAAAAAAAAAATTGAGGAAGTCTGGGCCACTTTAAGAGGTACATTTTTGAAATCATATCTGGTACTCAGGCTATTGGACCCATGAGACAATAGTGTGTGTTAAAGACAGAAAAAGAAAACTTAATTTTCTTGTTTTATGACATGGCAAAATTAGTGGTCTCTTTGATACGTTGAAAAAGGTTGTAGCTATGACAAAATGCCCATTCTTGGTGTTCATTGTGTCAACTCGTTAGGAACCAGGAACTTGGTTTATTGAACTGTGTTTGCTGACTTCCTCTCTTTCTTATTGGAGGTAAATCTGGAAAAAAGCCTAGGCAACTGCCATTCATTTTCTTCCCTTGATAGATTGTTCTGCCGGGAATTTTCTAATACGAAACAAACAGTAAGAAAAGGGCAATGGTAAATGGGGTCCTGCTCATCCCTTTGAGCTCCAGATGGAGCTGCTCATGAAGCATTAAGAAATAGATGTTACATCTCTCACTTACTGGAGTCAATGTTTCCTTTTTTTCTTTTTCCTTTCTTCTTTCATTTCCTTCCTTCCTTCCTCTCTCTTTCTTTCTTTCCTTCCTTCCTTCTTTCCTTCCCCCTTCCTTCCTTCCTTCATTCCTTCCTTCTTTCCTCCCTCCCTCCCTCCCTTCCTTCCTTCCTTCCTTTCTTTCTTTCTTCCTTCCTTCCTTCTTTCCTTCCCCCTTCCTTCCTTCCTTCCTTCCTTCCTTCCTTCCTTCCTTCCTTCCTTCCTACCTTCCTTCCTTCCTTCCTTCTTTCCTTCCTTCCTCCCTCCCTCCCTCCTTCCCTTCCTTCCTCCTTCCCTCTCTCTCTCTTTCCTTCCTTCCTCCTTCCCTCTCTCCCTCCTTCCTTCCTTCTTTCCTTCCTTCCTTCCTTCCTTCCTTCCTTCCTTCCTTCCTTCCTTCCTTCCCTCCCTCCCTCCTTCCCTTCCTTCCTTTCTCTCTCTCTCTCTTTCCTTCCTTCCTCCTTCCCTCCCTCCCTCCTTCCTTCCCTCCCTCCCTCCCTCCTTCCTTCCTTCCTTCCTTCCTTCCTTCCTTCCTTCCTTCCTTCCTTCCTTCATAGTTTGCATTGGATTTTCTACTACCTGCAACCAAAAGAAAAAAAATATCCTAACTAATTCACACTTACGGGTCAGAACTCACAGATGCCCAGTACGTTTCTTCTGACCTCATGACCAGCCCCACCCTGCTGGCCACTGTAGCTGGCATTCTCCCATCATTGGGTCACATGATCTTGATTTGAAGTCTGAGGAAAGCCATCCTAGCCGGTGAGCCTCTAGGCTTATGGACCCATATCCTGGCCACTGGGGTGGCATTTCCACTACAGTAGGAGGAAGGACATTGTATCACACCAATTACGGGCAGGATGGGAATCTCTTCCAAATTTAGAGGGCTCTAAAACAGGAAACTACTATGAAACAAACATGCTAACAAAAATAAAACCCAACTCAAAAAAGTGTACTTTTGGGGCTGGGGCTGTGGCTCAGTGTTGGAGTGCTTGCCTCACATGTGTGAGGCACTGGGTTCAATCTCAGCACCACATACAAATAAACAAAATAAAGGTATTGTGTCCATCTACAACTAAAAATATTTTAAAAAGTGTACCTTGGCATCATGGTACACAGTTAGCACTGGAGACTGAGTCTTTTATTCTATTCAATGTAGAAAAAAAACTCTATTTTTTCTTATTCTCTATCCAAAAAGATAATGTATTACAAATTGAATACCATTTAAACTGGCTAAATTTTAATTCTAGAGTAGAAGGTCTTAAGAAAGTCATACAGTTAGAGAATTCCAAAGAAAACTTTAGTACAACATAAGTAAAAATAATGAGGCACAGGAATAATTGTTTTTCCAATTACTTAGTGGTAAATTCATTCATTGCATGTGATAGTAAGTGTTATAAGAAAACTCAGGGCCCAGTAATTCTCTAGTTCTTCATAAGAAATTTCCATTATTTAAGAGTTAGGAAGATGGAGGGGCCGGAGTGAAGAACTGAATTCTCATTAATTGTGAAATACACAAATACTAACCTGCTTGCCTGAGCTCATATAGTTTGCAACACAATAATGTCTGTATTTCCTCACACTGTTAGTGATGTTGGAACTTTAGAGTTCTTTGAAAAGCATGCCTTCGATGGTTTCCTTTGGATCCACTGTCTACAGTGTAGACAGTGACTTCTTGTAGGAGGCTTAAGCTTTTCTACTCTTGGAATGCTGATAACACCACAAGGAAAATCTTTGGGCAGGAAGTATGGTGTTCATCTCTGGTTGCTTCCTTGGAAAGATAACCCAGGCATTGCCCTGTCAAATGGCAAGGACCATTTAAGTCCTCACCCAATTGCTTTCAAGACTCTCATGAACAGCAGGAGGTTAGATACTTTTCATATGCAAAAAAAAAAAAATGCTCATTATTTAAAATGGACAGAGAGAGAGGAAGAGCTATCTTAGGAATAATAAGGTCTTTTCTGAAAAGAAGCACTACTACTCAATATCAGAGGTTTCTTTTATCTGAGGATATCAAAGTACTTCTTTTTTAAAAAACTTTTCTCATGCTGAGATAAATGGAAAGATTTATACTTGTAGAGCTGACCCTGTATAGCCACAGATTTGCATCTGTGGATTCAGCTAACTGTATACAGAAGTTTTTCCTTGTCATTATTCCCTAAACAATATAAAATAACAATTATTTGCATGGCATTTACATTGCATTAGGTGTTACGAGTAATTTAGAGATGATTAAAGTATATGGAAGGGGCTAGGGTTGTAGCTTGTAGTGATAGAGTGCTTGCCTAGCACGTGTGAAGCACTGTGTTTGATCCTCAGTGCCACCTAAAAACAAATGAATAAAACAAATGTATTATGTCCATCTATGACTAAAAAGTTTTTTTGAAAAATAAAGTGTATGGAAGGATATGCATAGGTTTATATGCAAATACTAAGCCATTTTATAGAAAGGACTTGTGCATCTGTGGATTTTGCTGTGTGCAGGGGTCCTGGACTCAATCCCCCGTGGATATTGAGGGACAACTGTAAAGCAAAGGGAATATGTTTTCACATTTCTACAACCAGTAGCCACACCAGAAGGAAGACCAGAGTCTGTTCAGTCTTTGCTGAGGGTACCCTGCAGCCTTTCTCTTTGCTGCATAACTAATCCTGATGTAAGAAAGTTCCATCTACCTTTGTTGAATCTGCTACTGGATTCCAGCAACTAGCTTTTCTGAACTGGAGCAACAATGCTCATTCCTTGTGAAGATGCTTTTCCACAAACCATAATTTGTAGAAAGGCAGCAAATGATTGCATTCTTACCATCAGCTATGAAATGCAATTAGATTTTAGTCTTTGAGGCATTTTCAGATTGGGTCAGCTGGCTCTACCTGCATCAAAGGGAAGCCCTTGGTCCCAGGTAGTAGACAGTAATGGTGTCACTTGCAGCCTCAGTTAAGGATTATACCTGCCAAGGTTACTGAGGCAGCTGCTTGTACTTATCCAGCACTTAGATTGACTGTTTAACTCAGGGCCAATGGAAATAGCAGTCATTGAGCCTAACAGTCAACCAAATGCTTACCAGGTACTGAGCTCTCTGCTCCATGTGCCTGATCTCATTTAATCCTGCAATAACAATGTGAGGCAAGTTCTGTACTTTTATATATGGGAAGACTAAGGCCCAGAGATGTTAAGTAATTTTCCCATAATCTCACAGTTAGTAAGCAATGGAGCCAAGTGTCATTCACCAGGACCAGCTACTTAATTTGTGGGGCCCAGTGAAAAATGAAAATACATTCCTTTTTTAAAAAAGAACATCAAAAAAAAAAAAAAAAAAAAAAAAAAAAAGAACATCAAACTGGCAACAGCAGAGCATTAAACCAAGCATGAAGGTCTTCTAAGGGTGAGACCTAGTGTGATTGCTGTTTGCACATCCATCAAGCAGACTGCATGCACCGACAGGCTGCTTTCAGAATGCACACTCTTAACCAACCAGCCCTAGGCTGGAAAAGATTTGGCTTGGCATGTAAATAGCAAATGGAAGCTTCTGTGTGTGTCTTGGGTATGAGTCTTCTTCAGACACCAACTCTCTTCACAAAAGACTTGGAACTGTCTTCTAGCTGGTGGTGACAGAACTGAGGCCCTCCTGGTCCTGCTTATTGGTAACAGCCTCTTTGGGTGTGTCCCTGCTGGGATGGTGTCTTTTGCTGAAAGTCACCAGAAGGCATTTGATGGAGGAACTTCTTGGACTCCTTTGGCTCTATTAAATCCAGTTCTAGCATTCTGGGCGTTCTATGAATAATTGCTTGTCCTGTAGCTGTCACTCTGCTTATTTCTTACTCTCTATTGCCTCTAGCCTTCCAAGACACACACATACACCTCAGATTAGCCATGAGTCCACCTGAATCATTGAGTCATTCCAGCTCAAGGTACAGACATTTTGTCCCTTGTCCTGGTGCTCTGTGAGAACAGTGGAGTTGCCAGAAGGAAAACGGGAACCAACCATCTGTTTTTTTTCCTGGGGCTTAGTTTTCCTGCAGTCATACTGCTCAGAAGCAATCCCTTCCCACATAAAACCACAGGACCAGATGATAATTGCCAATACTTACTGAGTGCTTGCTTTATACTATGCTTCTCTTGTATTTAAACTTCACGTGTAACTCATACTTCTCATGTAACTCATTCAATCTTTAAAGGCTATAAGGTAGGTGATTTCAGAGGAAGAGAGTGAGGCAGGGAGGCTGAATAACTTGCCCAAGATCTAGGGTCAGTCAATGGAAGAGTCAGAGCAGGAACCCACACTGCCTCTAGTTCTAGAGCCCCCATGTAACATTCATACCCCGCTTCAGAGTTTCACCAAGCATTCTGGAAGGATAGGCAGGGTAGCCCAACAGGCTTGGTACAGATAGAGCCAAAAATCCAGGAATGGGGCCTTTTCATTGCTTCTGAGAAAAGCTCCAAAGTGTAAATTCTAGAATTTTCCCAGTGACAGCTTGGGGGGTTGAACATTTCCTCTGTATAGTTCACCCGAGGCAGGGAACACATTACACACAGGCCTGTGTAGGAGATGCAGCACTGCTTAAGAATGGTGGTCACATTCTGTCCACTATGGAGACTGTCACCAAAGAAAGATGCCCTCAGATATATTTAAAGACTTATAATTACTCTTGTATGTGTCTAAGAACTTCCTTTAATTTTGTTTTAGTGTTCTAGTCTGAAAACACTAGCAATTGTAATAATAGTTTTTCGCATTGGTAATACTTTATAGCTTACTGATTTTTTTCCCCTGCATTTTAAAAAAAAAAAATCTTTCCACCACAAGCAGAGGTTAGTGGGTCTAAGGACAACCTGATAGTATAAGGTCAAATAGGCTTCCATCTCCTCACGTCTATCCGAGGCTCCCTGGGTGACACCCACATGCCCTGGACACAGTCTCTTACCCAGGAGGTGGGGAAGGTGTCCTCTTTGAATACTGGAGGAAGCACATAGCTCTTGTGCTTCCTAGGCAGATTCACATGCAGTAGGTTCAAAGCTTCAATTTGCCTGCATCAGCAATATGTTTCTTTCTGCAACTCTCAGGCTAAAAGGAAATCTATATTCCCTAAAATTGGGCAATTATGAGACAGCCAAGCTAGAGTCTTCAATGTCTCCACAAGTTTCTAGAATGTTTTCAAGAGTCATCATGAACTCACACAAAGTGACGTGGCATGATTATTCAGATTATTCTAGAGGAGAATACTTGGCAGAATTATTGGGAAAAGTTCTGAAACCTTTTTTGCACATTTAAATCAAAACGATGGTGAATAAAAGAAATATAAGATTATAAAGCCTTGCTTGAACACTCATTTAAGAAATGGAAAACTGTAATTTAAATAATTTGTGATAAGAGGTTTGATTCTGGACAGAGAATCGAGAAGGAAAATAGCCAAGTGACTCATCTACAATGGGCAAAGTCATCAGCAAGCCCTCCAGGCCTGTGTGGGGATGACTGATGGACCAATCCTCAGCACCATTCTTTACGACGCTTCTTTCCAACGTGTTCATGACCATGGAGCCAATACCTGGCCAAGTGGCTTGGATTCAGAAACAGGTCCCACATGAAATATCCAAATTTAGAAGAATGGTTCAGTGACCAGACTGATGAGCAAAAGACTGTGGTGCTAACTGGCATGAAAATAAACATCAAATAATTAAGGCTCTCGTCCTATGTAAATTGTGTTAACCCTATACGCATTTTTTCTCCCAGTAATACTTCATTTAGTCCCATTCATATAAAGTGAGCCCAGTATACACTTTAGCTACTTATGTAAATGCAAAACTCTTAAGCATGTAGGTATTGGTGTTTTCAAAGGACTATGTAAAATTCACATTCATAGGATTCAAACATCCACTTCACCAGTAAACATTTATTTAGTACTGCTTGCCCTTGGTGCAAGAAGTGGTGGGTGGAGAGGCAGAACTCAGAGGTGGTGTGGAGTTCCCAGTCAAGAGATAAAAAGAACCAGGCACAACTAGACTTTCACTTGGAAAAAAATAGTTTTGCCAAGTATTGTCCTCTAAAATAATTGGAATAATCATGCCTCTACCACGTCAATAGGTAGACTTCACTGTTAATGGGGAAAAGAGGCACAGAGTCTTTGTTTCTCCACTGTTTATTGTTTACGCTTCCCAGGGTAGGACTGGGCAAGTCACAGGTCCTTTCTGAGTTTGCACTAGACCAGAGTTTCTCTCCAATGTGCAGTACCCATCACCCTACAAAAGCAGATGTTGAAGAAAGCCACAGTCTATCCAAGGGAAGAGGAAGCCCACAAGATAGAACTGTAAAGGAGAAGCCCTGCCTGATTTAAAGAGGCAATGGCGAAACCTTTCCAGATGTTCAGTTTCCCCAAACCAATCGTGTCCATGGTGTTTGGTGTTTCTGAAGAGGACAGTACCATTAGCTATCAGAAATGCAATTCTGGGCAGACACAAATATTTTGTTAAGATCTATGAAACCTTACAACTGTTTACAAGGAGAGAAACAATAGAACAATGTTTCCTATGTGGCCTTCAAAATGGGATTCTACTCCCTAAGACTCATGAAGTGGGGAAATGAACAAATCTTTAAAATAAGAAGTCTGTGGATTCTTCGGTCAATAGTCTACTTTCTCTTTCATCTCACCTTTCTTCTTCTCTCTTTCTAATATTTCTTACCAGGGTATGGGAATATTGCTCCGAGCACTGAAGGAGGCAAAATCTTTTGTATTTTATATGCCATCTTTGGGATTCCACTCTTTGGTTTCTTATTGGCTGGAATTGGAGACCAACTTGGAACCATCTTTGGGAAAAGCATTGCAAGAGTGGAGAAGGTCTTTCGAGTGAGTACTGCATCTGTTTACCCTTAACTCCTGCCACCTGGTTGGCTTTACTTCCGTAGGATTCAGAAGGTCTTATCAGGGGTACCATTCATTTTTAATGAAATAGTTCAATGTTAAGATTGTTTTCCGTTTTGATCAATGGCAATCACAAGTACTGTGCCCAAGTGCCCTACTGTTTGAATCGCTTCCTACTATAGAGAGGTATTTCTGGAATCAAGAGACAAGAGGGTTAAGTATAAATTTGCCAACACGGATTTTGTAAAAAGGTGAGGCATACTCAGTGTCTTAGTCTGTTTATGCTGCTATAACAAAATGCCTGAGGCAGGGCGAATTGTAATTTGGAAGAAATTTATTTCTCATAGTTTGGAGACTTGGAGTCTGAGATCAAGGTGCTGGCAGGTTTGGTTGTCTGGTGAAGGATCTGTTCTCACCTTTCAAGGTGGCAGCTTCTTGTGGCATCCTCTGGAAGAGAGAATGGCTGAGTCTTCACATGGCAGAGGGGTGGAAGTTAAAAAGGTCATAACATTGCATGAAGCCTCTTTTAATAGGACCTTAATCTGATTTATGAGGAGGAACCTTTATAACATAATCACCTTTTAAAGTTCCCACTCTTAGGATTATCGTATTGACCACTAAGTGTCAACACCTGAATTTTGGAGGGGACTCATTCAACCCATAGCATTCAGTTTCCTTAAAGATGGAAGATGGTTTCCTTGGTTATTTTGCAATAAGGCAGAGAATTATAAATCCATTTTTGCTGTTGGAACTCCTCCACTCCATTTTACTCCCATATGCAGTGTCTCCAGGCTGATGCTGATTTCTTCTCTGAACTCTGCTCTGTGCCTTCTCTCTTCATGGCTCCTCCCTACCACTGCTGAGTGTCCCCTCAGTAATGATATGTGGATGCTACTTCATGCTAAGGTGTGGATAATGTTATTGCCTTAATGAGGTTTTTCCCCTCTTGGAAATATTTACCTTTACTCAAGGGACAAAAATCTCCACCTACAGATTTTATTTACTAAAGATGATATACCTAGCACCAGTAACAGGCATGTGGGGTTGACGTGATTGGACTGAGGGTCCCAATGCCCTTAATTGACACCCGTTCATATGAGTTTCAGGGAACTCTTGCTTAACACAGGCATAAGGTCATTTCTGCTCTCTTAGTCAGTGTTGGCCTAGTTCAGATCCTCTAGACCTTCATCAGGAAGTTCTTTCTTACAATGACTTAATTTTTTGTTTTAATTGGCAGTACTGGGCATTGAACCCAGGGGTACTGTACCACTGAGATGTATTTCCAGCCCCTTTAAACTTTAAATTTGAGACGGGGGTCTTGCTAAATTACTGAGACTAACCTTGAACTTGAGATCCTCCTGCCTCAGCCTCCTAAGTCACTGGGATTACAGGTGTGAGCCACTGGCAGATGACTTAACTTGTTAAAATGACAATTTTTTAAATTGGTTCTTTTTAGTTATGTATGTCAGCATAATCCATTTTGATATAATTATACAAGAATGGAATATATCTTCAAGTTCCATGTACATCTTGTGGATGTACATGGTGGTGGGATTCACTGCATCTTTTTCATATATGAACATGGGAAACTGTCGATTCATTCCACTTTCTTTCCTTTGCTTATCTCCCATCTCTTCCCTTCATTCCCCAATTGTCTAATCTACTGCACTTCTATTCTTCCCTTCAATGCCCCCCCCCCCTTATTGTGGGTTAGCTTCCACCTATTAGAGAAAACATTCGACCTTTGGTTTTTGGGACTGGCTTATTTCACTTAGCATGATAGTCTCCAGGTTCATACATTTACTGGCAAATATCATAAAGTTATTCTTCATAATGGCTGAGTAATATTCCATTGTGTATATATGCCACATTTTCTTTATCCATTCATCTGTTGAAGGGCACCTAGGCTGGCTCCATAGCTTAGCTATTGTGAATTGAGCTGCTATAAATATTGATGTGGCTGCATCACTGTAGTATGCTGATTTTACATCCTTTGGATCTATATTGAGGAGTGGGATAACTGGGTCAAATAGTGGTTCCATTCCAAGTTTTCTGAGGAGTCTCCATATTGCTTTCCAGGGTGGTTGTACCAATTTGCAGTCCCACCGGCAATATATGAGTTGGACACATCCTCGCCAACATTTATTGCCACTTGTATTCTTGATGATTGCCACTCTGGAGTGAGATGGAATCTCAGTGTAGTTTTAGTTTGTATTTCTCTAATTGCTACAGATGTTGAAAATTTTTTCATATATTTGTTGACCATTTTAGAATCTGGCAATGGTGGGTAAAGAGAATAGGTGGCAAGCTCTGAAGCTGTGGTCCCCTTCCCCCCCACAGGATAAGAACTCCCAAGTGTTGACCTTAAACCTGTCTCCAGAATCGGGGTTTACACTTCTCTGTAGCAGGAAGCAGGGGAGCTCCTAGGGGCAACTTGAGAATGTGTTGGTGTGTCGGCAGTGAGAAGACTGAGGCACTGTGGCTGGGCTGTGGTTACCTTCATGAGCTCTGATTCTGGGAAAGCTGCCTCAGTCAGCTGCCACTGGCTAAGAGGCACAGAGTTCAAATCTACTTTTGAAGGTTCTGGTGATCATTAAATGAAATAATGTGTGGGCAAGAGCGTGGCACAGGGCCAGATGCAGAGTTGGGCACTGCCCAGTGTTTGCTCTGAGAGAACTGGTTGGCAGGCTGGCTGCTCGCTCAGGTTTTATCTGGGTAGCTCTGTGCGTGAGTTTTTCTGGCTGTCCCACAGACTTTGGTCCCCGGGTGCTGGCTGCCCAGCAATCTCATTAGAATATGCACCTGGGCTCCTCGGTGGTCACCATGGAAACCACCACACATGCCTTCTCTGCTTCTCAGATGTTTAGGGCTTCCTGAGCCAAGGGCAGCCCTGTCTCCAAGAGCTGTTTTGAACTTCTCAGAGGCACCTCTCAGCCATTGTCCCATGGCCCTTTGAGTTAGGAAAAAACCCATCTGGCCACTCAGAAGAGCAGGATTCACACGGAGAAACGACTGATCCGGCATTCTTATTTTCATGTAGCTTCTCGAGCTCTCAGCTTCCTTCGTTGTAGAAGGAAGGGTTGGACTAAATGCTTTTCAAATCTCCTGTTAGCAAATAAAATCTAATAATAAAATAAAATAAAAAATTAGTTACTGTATTCTAAATGAGAGAAGAGGTTTCAGTCATTTTACTACATCTGCTACCAAATTGGGGCGCTGAGTTTCCCCTAATGAATTTCAGATGACAAGCAGAGTCTGCTGTTCTCCTTCCTCCTAGAGCTGACTCTGAAGGGATCCTTCAGTGGACTTGGGAGCAGAGCCATTTCTGTTATTGAATTGGCTGTGCTTGATGAGTGTTGAGGGGCTGTTGGAAGGGCTGACCACATTCCAGGAGGGATGTAGGCCTACTTCCTGAACAGAACCATGACTGATCTGCAGCAGTTCCCTGGCTGTGTGTGAGGTTGAGGTAGAAAATCTCAAAGCTCTTGGTCATTCTCTTAAGCTACCTTTAAAAGGCCATTTGCTTAGGTAGGTGGTCGGGCAATGAAAATTGTATAAACCAGCAAAGCTTGGGGCTGTGAATTTTCAGTTCTCCTGGGGAAGGCTCTTTTTTAAAAAATCTGCATGATGATTATTAAGTCTTTTTCTTTGTTAGGTTTTCTCTCAGCTCTTGGGAAGAGAGGACCTTTTGTGGAGAAAATATGTAATATGAACACAACCTTCCAAGTGTCTGTGTTCTGAGGTGACTCTGGTTTGGGTCCTTTTAACATATCTTAGGTCCAATCCTCATTTTGAAGAATTGCTGAGGGGTGCTTATGACTTATGAATGCTTTTGGCAGAAGAATAATCAAATGTCTGCCTGTTGGGGTTTTTGTGGAGTGAATTTAAAAAAACAAAACAAAACAAAAAAACCTCTTTCTTCTCCTCTGGAACTGAGAACTAACAGAGAAATAGAGGAGTCAGGCAGATCAAAATGTCAGCTAAAGTTGACCAGAGAACACAGTTTTAGCTCTGTTGCCAAAAGGACTTACTCGTTTACTGTTGCTGTGTCACACACATAGAAGCTTCGAACTTCCATCCCTTGTGTCCCTGTCCTGTAGGTCAGTGGCCTGGTGGGCTTGGATGGTGGTACGCTCAGCATATGACAAGACCAAAATCCGGGTATGGGTCAGACTGGGCTCTGGATCCCGTGAGCTTCCAAGCTCATTCAGGTTTTGGCAAAAAATAGTTCCCCATGGTTGTAGAACTGAGATGCAGAATCCTTCCTTGCTTTGCCTCTCTGACTCCCCCTCAGGCTCAGCTGGAGAAAGCTCTCTGCTCTTCAGGGGAGGGCGCTCACCTCAGGCCTGGGAGGATAATCTCCCTGTCTTGGGGTCAGCGGCGTCACCTCTTATCCCGTAGTTGTGGGAGTGATGACTCATCATAGCACAGGTTCTGGGGATTAGGGTGGTTTATCCTGGGGGGTCATTTTAGACATTCCCCTGCTCTCTCACACACCGAGTCAGAGAGTCATAGGAGCACAGACCTTCACAAGGACAGCTGCCCCTGTAATCTTGCCGCATCATGGAGAGAAAAGCAGAGTGTCCTGCTTTGCAGGAAGATGGTCCCAAATGGCAGAGAAGGGGACTGAGCTGAAGGTTCTCAGCTACTGAGTCTACCAGGAGCTCAGCTTCTAAGTCACCTGTCTGGTTGAACAGTGGGGATAGAGGCTCAGAGTGTTAAACTGGATGAAGTCCCTCTGAATGGGACAGGAAGCCAGGATAATGAACGTGCCTTGCTATACCACTTCATAGTGGGTTGAGGATTTGGACACGTATTTATTTTACCTAGCAAGAAGTCTGGAGGTAGGCAGGGTTGGTGTGTCAGTCCCACAAAGTCAGGCGTAGCCCCATTTGTTCTCTGTCCTCCTTTGCTTATTACCTCATGGTTTCAAGATGGTTGCCACAGGACCAAGTCGCCTGGTTGTTACCAACCACACTTAAAACAAGATAGAAGGGATGTGTTTTCTTAAAGACTATTTTTTTTTTTAAGAGAAGCCTTAGGTTCACAGCAAAACTGAGAGAAAGATGCATAGATTTCCCATGTATACCCTGCTCACATATTACCAACATCCTTCATGAGAGTGGTATACATTTGTCACAGTTGATGAACCTGACGGACACATCATTATTCCTTAAAGTCCATAGTCTATGTTAGGGTCCACTCTTGGTGTTGTGTGCCTGTGTTTGGACAATGTGAAGTGATATGCATCACGGTGTTGAACAGAGTATTTTCACTGCTCTAAACATGCTTTGTGCTTAGTCATCTCTCCCTCTCACCTAACCCTTGAGAGACATTAATCTTTTCACTATCTTCATAGTTTTGCCTTTTCCAAAGTGTTATATCTGAAATCATGCAGTGTTAGTCTTTCCAGATTGGTTTCTTTCACTTACTCACCTATGTATTTAGGTTTCCACTGTTTTTTCGTGACTTGTAGGTCATTTCCTTTTATTGCTGAGTAATGCTCATTTTCTGTATATACCCAGTTAACTGAGGCATTCACCGACTAAAGACATCTTGGTTGCTTCCCACTTTTGGCAAGTATGAGTGAAGCTGCTATAATCATCCATTTATAGGATTGTGTCTGGGTATGTGTTTCATTCCTTAAACATCAAGAAATATGATTGTTGTATCTATGAGTATGTTCAGTTTTGTAAGAAACCACCAGACTGTTTTCCAAAGCGGCTATCCCATTTTTTATTCCCACCAGACATGCACAAAAGTCCCTGTGGTTTGCATCTTGGCCGGCCCTTGGCATTGTCTGAATAAGGGCCACTCTAATAGGTGTGTAGTGGTATCACCTTGTTTTAATTTGCAGTTCCCTAATGACAGATGGGGATGATCTTCTTATATGGTTACTTGCCATCTATGTGTCTTCTTTGATATCGTATCTATTAATGCCTTCGACTCACTTTATAATTGAGTTGTTTGTTTTTTAATTGTTGAGTTTTACAAGTCCTTTGTACATTTTTGGGTAACAATCCTTTGTCAGATATGTCTTGTGAAAATATTTTCTTCCAATCTATGTCTTATGTTTTACTTCTCTTGACAGTGTCTTTTGCAGAGAAGAAGATTTTAATTTCAATAAAGTCCAGTTCATGGATTGTACCTTTGGTATTTGTCAAGAAAGTCCATTCCAATCCCAAGGTTTTTTTAATATTTTTTTCCATGTTATCTGGGAGTTTTGTAATTGTATATTTTACCTTTAGGACTGTGATCCTTTTTTTGAAGAATATAAGGTCTGTAAGGTCTATATCCCTGTGGTCCCCTGCCCCACCTTTGGTATGTGGTTGTTGAGTTGTTCCAGCACCATTTGTTGAAAAGACTGTCTTTCTTTTCTGTTTTTGGCTTTTGCTTCTTTGTCAAAAATAAATTGACTAGCCATGTGTGGTGGTGCATACCTGTAATCCCATTAACTTGGGAGGCTGAAGCAGGAGGATTACAAGTTCAAGGCCAGTCTCAATAACTTAGTGAGGCCCTAAGCAACTTAGTGAAACCCTGTCTCAAAATTAAAAAAAAAAAGAAAAGAACGAGAAAAAAAAAAAAAAAAAAAAAGAAAAGAAAAGAAAGGGCCAGGGATGAAGCTCAGTGGTAAAGTACCCCTGGGTTCATTCCCCAGTACCTCCTATTGCCCCCGCAAAGATAACTTGATATGTATGTATTTTTTTCTGGACTCCCTATTTTGTTCTATTGATCTATTTATTTTTTCAACAACAGCACACTCTCTTGATTAATGTAGCTAATCTTGGAAGTCGAGTAATATCAGTTCTCTGACTTCTGCTTCTTCAATAATGTATTGGCAGGGACTCCTTTTGTGGGAGAAAAATCTTTCTTAGAAATTACCTTGTAGACTTCTTTTTCTGTCTCACTGATCAGAATTGGATAACATGACCATTCCCTCCTGCAATGAAGGTTAGGAAAGCAAGTATCTGACAAGGGGCGATTGGATTGACTTAGACCAGTGATTCTCAAAGTGTGGTCCCTCAACTCTGCATCAGCACCCCCTGGGAACTTGTTAGATGTGGAAATTCTCTGAGAAGTTGGGCCCAGCATTCTGTTTTCCAAGTTCCCCGAGTAATTCTAATGTCTGCTAAAGTTTGAGAACCCCTGGATTAGAGGAATGATGTTTCATCTCTTGGGGCTAAACACATTGCTCTGATGAACAAAATTAGAATTCTATTAGCAAAAAAGAAGTTGGAGTAGGCAATTGATAGCATCTCCTCTGGTGATCTGCAGCTGGCCACAAGAACCACTTATAAGGAAGCTGGCTTCTCTCCCTCCTGTCACAAATGAGGTAGTCTTTGGGATCTTTGGATTAGTTAGGAAAGGCTAGTTTATGTCTGGTAACAAACAGCCCCAGCTTACTTTACTTCCTGCCAGGTCTGCTTCAGGCCAGGTAACTACCCAGGCTACAGGGTTTGCTGTGGCAGGGGGAGAGCAGCCAATTGAAAACTGGCTTTCACAAGGTACCTGGTGAGAGACTATTGTCCTGGACTAGCCATGTGGTCCCACCCAACTGCAAAGGGGGCCTGCAATGCACTGTTTGGTCTCTAAGGCAGGGAGTGGATGGGGGTATTCTTGAGTACTAAAAATGTCATGTGTGTATTCCCAGGTATGCACTATTGGGCCCCAGTCTAGGGTGACAAGCACCCTGGAAATTTAGATACAGATGGCTGTGCATCCCTTTTTGGGGAGTGCTATTATGATGAGACTCAATTTCACATCTGAGAAAATGGCGTCCATGGCTTGTTAGGCCAATTGCCTGGAGCCACACAGTGAGTTGGTGGCAAGGCCTGGATTTGAACCAGTGAAACTCTTCCAGGTGGGCTGAAAATATTTACTATCAGATATACTGTATTCATCCACATCATGAAACCAGTGTGGAGTTTGACCTTTTTCTTAGCATATTGTGCTTCCTGGGCTTCCAGAGGGAAATCTGGGCAGTTATCAGGGGAGGATAATCATTTGGGATAAAACAGGGCTGACACTGGATTGCAAAAACAGGTTTTGAAGTGAGGAGCCTCTCTCCCCTGCTGTGGGTTGGCTCTTTCTCTGGGCCCTGCTGACTGTTACTTGGTAGCATGCTATAGAAAAATGGGCCACATTTTGAACCAGGTTCTGCTTGCTTGCTCTGAGCTGGACTTTGGCCTCTGGGAGGAGGTTGCTGCTTCTTTCCTTTGGGCTAAGCAGCAGGTTTTCTGATATTTCCTCTAAAGTCAAGGGACAGTCTTTTCTTTTTCCCCTCTTTGGTCTTTCTCCCCAAGGATCTGGCGGAAGTGTTTAAATTGCCTTTGGACCCAGAGGAATCTGGGTGTAACTGATAAATAACACATTGCCCTAGACTTTGTGCCATGATCACTTGGTGACTTTAGAGGCTGGCAATTGCTCAAGACAGGGTGACGACAATCTCAGTCTGCCAGTGATGTTCAATTAGTGGGCTTATCCATCACTTTGGATTGCAGGAAGCGACAGGTGGTGGAAGGTAGGCTTCTGGAGGCCTCTGCCACATACTTGGCCTGAGTCAAGGGAAAACTTGGAAGAGTGCGCTTGGCAGGAGGCTGTTTCATGCAAGGTGTCTCTGAGCTTGCACCCAGCAGCGGAGTTAACTTAAAACTACTATTATTTCAAACAGACGAGAATCCCTGGTTTGGAAACTGGGTGTTATTTTCAGCACTTTGGGTTTGACCACAACTTCCAATTTTTATCAGTATGGAAATGTTCACTGGGAGAGTAGTTACACACACCAGTGTTGTGCCCAGATAGGCAGGGCGGGAGGGCTAGGTGGTGAGCTGACTTTTAGTTTAAGGGTTCCATTTTAACAGCATAGAAAAGATGTAATATTGGTGAACTGCTGTTTCCAATTTGGTGAGAGTGTCCTTATGCAGGTGTGTGTACCCGTGTCTGTCTGCTCTGATAACATAGTTGTGCTGGTGCATATTATATTATAAATTCACAACAAATACTTCAGTCAGATTAATGTTACATGGATAATGTGAGTGTTTTTTTTTTTTTTTTTTTTATCAGAGAGAAGATCCTGGTTTTAATGTAAATGACTGCTTTCTTACTTTCCCTAAGGACTAGAAGGAGGTGGGAGGTAATTGTTTTAAAATGCAAAATAAAGGCAAATAATTTCAAAACTTTATCAACCAGATCTCTTCCAAATTAGTTTAGGGATATTCTCTAGCGTTAATGATAGGCCCAGAATGTACATTTGGGGCGACCTACATAAACGACATCCCTAAAGCAGACTCCACAACAGTTCTTAAAGACTGCCTGTGACACAGTTTTTCCATGGATGGTCCCTTCTTTTCTGCCTTCCTCTAATGCAGAGTTGCTCAGTGCTGGTGTGATTGACATTTTGGTCTGCATATTTCTTTGTCCTGGAGTTGTTGTGTACATTGCAGGATGTTTAGCAGCACCACTGGCCTTTCCTCACTAGATGCCAGTATGGTCACTGTCCACCACATGGCAGCCAAACATTCTCAGGGGTAAAATTGCCCCAACTAAGAACCACAGCTCAGCTGGGCGTGGTGGGCACATGCCTGTAATCCCAGCTACTCTTGAGGCAGAGGCAGGAGGATCACAAGTTTGAGGCCAGCCTGGGCAACTTAGTGAGACCCTGCCCTAAAATAAAAAGGGCTGGGGTGTGGCTTAGTGGTACACCCTTGCCCAGCCTGTGCAGTGCCCTGGTGCAATCCCTGGCACCAGGCAGTGGGGCGGTGAGAATCATGACCCCCCTGGAGTACAGGTAGGGAGACTCGCTCCACAGGCCCTCAGCTGCACCCCCCGATCTTCCGCATGAGCTCCGGAGCGTCTCCGTCGGTGGCCCTGCCCATTTCTCCAGTGCCAGTGTCACCCCTCCTCAGAACTCTCCTGTCTCTGCTGGGTTCTCAGAGAGGTTTTGGAGATTTTATTTTCTGGGAATAAGATCATTTTTCACCAAGAAGAGGAAATGCTTGGAGACTTGACTCTGATGAATGTACATAAAGAGAGATGTTCTGCTATCATTCTTCAGCAGCACCCCCTTAGCTGGCCCAGTAGGGACTCATTTAATATAGGATTCTTTCTTTTCTCAGCTTATCTTTACTACCTGGCCAGCCTCCCCTTGGTGTTCCCTGTTTCCTCCTGAGATCCCTGAAGGAACTTTTAATGGCCTTTAAAATGCATCTTCACGCTTTTCTGTAAACAGTCAAGTCATCAGACTATGCATAAAACATAACGACTTAAAATACAGACTGGGCAGTGTTTAACATTTAAACATTTTTAAGGTAGCTTTAAAGGCTCTCTTTTTCTTTCTGGCGAGCTTTGATCACTCAGGGACAGATAAAAATGGCCAGTGGAGAGAAAGTTGCTTTTGGCCCTGTCTTATCTGCTTCACAGGTTTTAACTTTATTCCATCAGTGAATTCAATTGGATCATGGTCTCTGATTCTTCTTTATGCACCTGCTGTATCTTCCTAAGACTGGTTCATTATTAGCAAACATCTCTTTCTTGGTGTTTTCTATTCTTGGAGCTGAATCTAGGATTTAGTTGGCCCCTTGCTCACGTCTACTGCTACTGTGCAGCTAATACAAGTGGGTTTATCAGGAAGGGGCCAGTTGTTCCTTGATGGTTGACTTACCTGGGGCCATATGCACAAAGCAGTTGCCAGGCAGGGGTGTTCTCCACTCTCCGTTCCTCACCCCATTGCACCACTTGGTACAACTCCATGCTGAAAGCAGAAGGAAACAGACAGTTCAAAGCCAAGCCTCCTGGGGAGCTGAGGCAGCTGGCCTTGTCCTCCAAAACAGTTTCCATTTCTATACTCATTGACTTGCCTCAGTGACTCATTTCCATGGTTTTGAGGTCATGGATTTTGAGGGAGTCAACACCAAGATTTTAATTCCCACTGGGGATTTAATTCAGTCCTAAATGTGAAGTTTGCTTTGCTGATAGTCTGAAATGTCTCTTCTTTTCAAAACCTATTTAACTATCAACTCATTGTGTCATTCAGATTTTGCTAGATGTCCCTGCAGCTTTTGACATCCTTAAAACATCTCCAACCTTGGCTTTAACAAGCTGCTGGAACCTTCTTTACCTTTTCTAGAGAAAAGATGGAGCGTGCAGGCGATGAAGCGAAAAAAGTGGCTGCAATAGTCTGCTTCTACCAGGAAGTGGGTGACAGGGCTGTTTGTCCCCAAGGCATTTGGGACCTGGCCTCGATCCTCATTCTTACAGTAAAGTCCTTTCCGACAGTCAGTAGGTATTGCCAACGTACAAACCCCACCAAATCCAAAGTAGAAAACCTACAGGGCTGCAAGCTTCATTCAGGTAGTCTTTAGGGTGACTGGTCTCAGTGACGATAACATCTGTGTCAAGGAACAACCACCAGCAGGACACATCTCTGTGTCGGATGTACATGGGCTTAGAGCAAGGTTTTATGTCCTTCCATCCCCTGCTATATCCTCACTCCTGTGCTTATAGCTGTGTGACCCTCTTTGAACTGTCGTTTCCTGGACTGTGTAATGGGTTAATAATGCCGTTCTCACAGGATTGTTATGAAAGCACCAAGCAAATCCAAGTGCTCAATAAGTACCAGTCCCCCCCCAACCCCCATATTATCTTTATTTTACTTTGTCTAGATTCAGATCCTTTACAAGTGAAGACAAGGAAGAGAAGATAGGGAAGGTCCAGGATGGGCCTTTCATCTTTTCAACATTTTCTCTAAAATAGTTTTCAATAACTGTTCAGTGTTGCCTAATCCAGTTGAGAATTATGTTGGGAAGGCAGGTGCAGTTGAGAAAATCTGAGAATGAGGGGCAAGAGATTGGTGTGGAAGAGATCGAGCCTCTGCTTTGCTTCAACAATGAAGAGTCACCAACAATTGCTGAAGATGATGATAATGAGCATATACTGAGCAATTATTATGCATCAGATCCTGTGATCAATGCTTTATATTCAGCATCCCTTATCAGATCCCAAAATAACTGCGTGGGGTGGTCATGCTGTCATCCCAATCTGCCTGTAAGAAACTGAGGCTCAGAGAGTTTAAGTAACCTGCCCATGGTCTGTCCTCAAGAGTGCAAGGCAATTCTAACCCAGATGCTTGTTCTGAAGCCCTGTGCCACATGTCCTGTTGGCTCTACAAAGTGGTTTGAGCTCCATGTCCAAATTTTCAGGTCAACTTTTTTCCCATGCCTTGACCCAAGTCTCTAAACCATTGGTCCAAAAGGAATTTGGTAACCTGATTTATCTACTTCTTTTCACTTTCTGTATGTTAACCCACCCCTAAAAGAAAGTTGTAGAAGTTTTTCTTTAAGTATTGTCCAATAGAGGCAACTAGCTAGAACGCTTTATGGGTATTCATTATCTGCTAGATCTTGTCCATTGATGAGACAATTGCTTCCTAGAATTCCAGGAGTTTTATTACTTAAAATGTTTTATAGCTTTCCCTTTCAAGGCCACTGAAAGCCTAGTGTTGCTTTAGGTCTACCACATGATAACCCATATCTAAAATTAACAGGTACTTTCATGTTATGAATTTAATGCAAGAGTTTTATTAGCACTCACATTTTTATTAGTATCATAAAATCAGCTTAATAGGTATATGATTTCCCAGGTTCACCCTTTATCACCAATTTCCACAGACAAGTTTGGTTCCTCTGGAAGGCACTGATTTAATGGAATAATAATCCTTTTCTCTTTTATGGAGTTCTTTCCTCTCGTAAAATTATACTTATCAATGTAATTTTTTTAAACATTTACTTCATGCTACTTCTGTGAGCCAAGGAAGTCATAACCTACTGGTATAGATTCCAACAAATTTGGTTCCTGAAAATTGACAGACACCCTTACTGAGTGAGGTCTGTCTGTCCGGGAGCTGGGCATATGATCTATGTGTTTATGCTAGGGTGGAACTGAGAGTGATTTTCCACATTTGTGATTGGTACATTATAGTTGTACATAATGGTGGGATTTGGTGTTACCTATTCCTACATGCACACAACATAGCAACATAATTTGACCAATATCCCTCCCTAGCACTTCCCCCTCCCTCCCCTCCTCCCACCTCCTGGGTCCTTTCCTCTATTCTGCTGATTTCCCTTTGCTTTTCATGCAATCACCCCCCAACTTTCCTTTCCTTTTCTCTCTCTCACTTCCACATAAGAAAGAAAACATATGACCCTTGGCCTTCTGAGTTTGGCTTTTTTCACTTAACATAATGGTCTCAAGTTCCATCCATTTTCCTGCAAATGATATAATTTTATTTTTACTTATGGCTGAATAAAATTCCATGGTGTATATATATATCACATTTTCTTTATTCATTCCTCTGTTATTGGACACCGAGGCTGGTTCTAAAGTTTGGCTATTGTGAATTGCACTGCTATAAACCTGGGTATACCTGTGTAGCTATAGTATGATGACTTTAATTCTGTAGGATAAACACTGAGGTATGGTACAGTTGGATCATAGGGTGGCTCCATGCCTAGTTTTTTTGAGGAACCTCCATGCTGATTTCCATAGTGGTTGTACATCCCACCCACTAACTATGTAAAAGTGTTCCTATTTCTCCACATCCTCTCCAACATTTATTATTGTTTATATTCTTGGTGACTGCCATTCTGACCTTGAGATGAAACCCCAGTGCAGTTTGGACTTGCATTTCCCTAATTGCTAATCATGTTGAACACTTTCATATAGCTGGCCATTTTTTTTTTTTTTTTTTTTGCGGTGCTGGGGATCCGAACCCAGGGCTTTGTACAGGCAAGGCAAGCACTCTACCGACTGAGCTATCTCCCCAGCCCTAGCTGGCCATTTTTATTTCTTTGTTTGAGAAGTGTCTCTTTAATTCATTTTCCCATTTATTAATTGGGTTATCAGTTGTTTTGGTGTTAAGTTTTTCGAGTTCTTTATATATTCTGGATATTAATCCTGTCGGAAGAGTAGCTAGTAAGGATTTTCTCCCTTTCTGTAGGTTCTCTATTTACTTTCCTGTTTCCTTCGCTGTGAAGAAGCTTGTCAGTTTGATGCCACCGGTTATTAACTCTTGGCCTTTTTTCCTTAGCTTTAGAGGTCCTATTGAGAAAGTTGTTGCCTGTGCCTGTGTGCTGGAGTGCAGACCCTAAGGATGATTTCTAAATGACTGTCATGCCTGGAGTCACTGATGAATCCCTAATAGCTTTAGGACTTTTTGCCTTAGGGAATGGGAAGATGTTGAGAATACACATTATTATTGAGAGGGGAGCTGATGTTCTGAACATCACCCCAAAGAGGTAACTCCCTTGGGAGGTGCCAGCAGGACGGACATGTGCGGTCACACTGCGAGCAGCTCTGAGGGCTTTGTGTAGGGGAGGGCTGGCAATGAACTGCAGTTTCCCAGGCGAGCCCAGGCGGGGACACATGCCTCATCTCCTGTTAGAGGACACTGTGCTGTTGGGAGCATGCCTTGCTTTTTATTTTCTGAGAAGAGCTGCGTTTGTGCTTCACAGCATTTTTTGGACTTAATGGCTTTACGGGGTAACTTGGAAGGTTACTGCTGGGGGTTTGGGTTCTTGTTAGTAGAGAGCTGTCTCACCCTGTGGGTGGCGGGTCCCCAGGGGCCTGAGGTGCTATTTAAAAGATCAGAGAATCCTTTTGAGCATCAAGCATGGCTGGCAGACAGAATACACCGTTGGTCTCCCTCACATACGGGCTGCCCTTTTTTGAAAGTGTGTGGAGGATAGGTCATCCGTAATCCATTTAAATTCATGTTCAAGGTTCAGGCCTCCCTTTGCCGCATCAGTTGGGATGAAAATTTCTATTGTTACCGGAGGAATCAAGGAATGATTATTAATTTTTTAATGTTCAAAAGGGATTCCCATACTAGGAGAGGTTGAGAATGCTGAATTTTCAAATTAATTAGTGCTGCGTGTCCATGTCATCCTGGGTTTCCTTTTTTCCCATCAAATTAGCAGTTTTGGTCTGGCCATAGTCAATGTTACAAAGAGGTTCTTTTTTCCTATAAAATGACCCCAGCTTCATTTTTTTTTCTTTATGCCTATTTTTTTATCGTGGCAAAATACATCCAATGTAAAAAAATACTATTGTACCTTTTTTTTTTTTTTTTTTTTTCTGTGATGTGGGGGATTGAACCCAGGGCCTTGTGCATGCAAGGCAGGCACTCTACCAACTGAGCTATCTCCCCGGGGCCCTCGTACCCATTCTTAAGCAAGTTGGGTGGCATTAAGTGCATTCACTCACCATCCATCTCTGGAGCTTTTTCATCCTTCCCAAATGACACTCTGTACCCATGAAACAACTCTCCATCCTCCCCTTCCCCCCAGCCTCTGGCAGCCACTCTTCTCCTTTCTATCTCTCTGAATTTGTCTCCTCTAGGTTCCTCCTAAGTGGAACCGGACTGGATCCTTTTGTGTCTAGCTTATTTTACATACTATATTGTCTTTCAGGATTCATTCATGTTGTAGCACGTGTCAAAATTTCCTTCCTGTTTAAGGCTAATATTCCATTGTAGGCCTATACTGCATTTTGTTTATTAGTTTATCTCTCGATAGGCTTTTGGGTTATTTCTACCTTTTAGTTATTGTGAATAATGTCGCTGTGTTTGAGTCTGTGTTTTCCATTAATTTTGGACCTATGCCCACAAATGGAATTGCTGAATCATGTGGTGATTCTACAGTTACTTTTTTGGAAATACCGCCATACTGTTTTCCACAGTGGCTGTCCCGTTTTACATTCCTGCCAGCAATGTGCAAGCACTCCGATTACTTCACTTCCTCGCCAACACTTGTTATTTTCTTTTTTTCTCCCTTCAACTTGTATAAGCCACAAAGACAGCGTTTGATCAATTGTGATCTGACTGTCCCTAAGTCCTGCTCCCACAGCTTCTGTTGGGTTCCATTAAGGACAGAGAGGAGAGGCCATGCCCTGGATCTTGCCTCCCTTGGGCACCTGCCCTCACCTCTACCTGTGTCCACATGCTTATTCCCACTCCTTTCTTCCTCCGCTTCCTAGCCCTGCAGCAGATCTGGAGGGAGGGAGGACGGCTCAAGGCCAGGCACACCTGGGTCTCTGCATATTGATGACATAAGTCTCCACCAGGCCTTTCTTTGACTTTGAAATCCTTTCATTCAGCTAATAATGATTCATTCTCTAGCTCCCTACTGTCGCTGTTCCTTCCTACCTCTCCTCAGGTCATTTTAATAAGCAATTATCAAATAACACCTACAGTGTTCTCAACACTTTGGGGGCATGTGGCAATAAACAAGAGACTGTCCCGTCTCCCAGGGAGAAAACAGATATGTAAAAGACCAGTGTCCAAAATATCTTGCAGAATAACCCCAGGGCTAGCACCAAGCGGGCTCTGCATTCACACTGCCTCAGTGTGTAAGCCCTGACTGACCACTTACCAGTCACGTGACCTCAGTCTGTGCCCCATTTTCTTATTTGAAAATGGGGGTGACGATGGCACCTGTCTCTTGCTACTTACTTGAAGAGTGAGAGCCATGCCTGGTGCAGAGTTACCCTTGAAAAACACTCACTACTCCTAGAGCGCTCTGCTCTGTAAGCTCTGGGCGCGCAGAGGAGGGTCTTGTGAATTCTAGCTTGTAGATTAGACATCACACAAGCACCTGCTTTATCTTTCCAAGGCACTAAGATGTGTAAGACTTTGAAGCTAAGTGCGGCTGTACCTGTCTTGTCTTACACCCCTGTCGCACCTGCTCAGTGCTAAGCACGTTGGAGGTGTTTAGTAAACACTTATTGATTGTGAATTGGTTTGGAGACACGATCTTGGTTTGTTTCTCTGCACCCAGGGTATGTAGGCTACTCGGCACCCATGACAGACCCAAAGGAGGAGGAGATGTACGCTGGTGCCTCCTTCTGTCCTACCCTTCCTGGGAGAGGTTGTGGGGGTGGACGGCATTGGAGAAGAGGAAGGAGCCACAGAAAGGACAGTAACAGGGGCAAGTGGGTGGACATGTCTGGGACCAAACTCCAGTCATCAGCCGTTGCCCTAGGAGGAAGAGCTGCAGCAGCCATGACTCAGCGAGCCCTTTCGAAAGTCAAATGAAAAAAAGGAAGAATACAGATGGCGGGTTGGTTGGCTCCTCCTGGGCTCCAAGGAGTGTGCCCCTGCCCTGCTGTCACGGAGGAGAAGGTCACGCTCTCCAACCTGGGCTGCGCTTCCCTGGCTGCCACTGTTTACTCAGATACTCTGCCACCTACAGAGATTCTAGTAAGAAAAGAAAACAAAATCAAAGAACAAGAAAGAACTTATTTGGGTTGCATGCTGATTGCCTCTCAGCCTGCCCTGCTCTGACTGAGTCCTGAACACGCCTGCCTCTTTGTGTTTTTATAAAGCATCAAAGTGATGCGGAAAGACACCAGAGGAAGATCAACACCTCCTTCCCAAAGATGGTTGGTGCTTCACATCTCAACAAGGGACCCTCAGAAGATGGGTCTTGCTGAGCTCAAATGCCGTCATCCTGTTTAGATACTGTCTCTTCTGCTGTTTCTCCAACTTGGACTGAGCCACATTCCCTCTGTCAGTTTTTCCCATTCTTTGTCAGAAAAGGATTTGTGAGCAACATCAGCTGGGGGAATGGCGGAGAGGACGGATACTAAATTATCATCATTAATATTGTCTACTGATCCACGCCCACACCCGCCAGGTCCCTTTTTACTGCTGAGTAGGTGTAAATAATTGCTTCGGGCATCTTGTGTCAGGACTTCCCCTTCTAATTCTGACACTGCTTTGCCGATTCTTTGAGCAATTAGAGACAGGAAATCTATGTTGTGCCATTAAAAAAAGAAAAATAAAAATTTTTGTATGATTTTAAGCGTAGAGTACAGGGAGCTTTGGTATGACTCAGAGTTGGCACCAGAGCCAACAAGAGAGCAAATATCAACATTTAAAATGAAGAGCACGCCACGTGAGCACCATATGGTGTTCTCGCAGTGTTGTCACGGGCTGCTCCTGGCTTCCATCCTTTCCCTGACATCGCTGTTTGTTTCTTGCCCCGGCTGCTCTTTAAAAATACTCTCGGTTGCATTTGGCCTTGGTTCTGCGTTTGTATTAGGTAGAGCTCTCCTACCAACCTTGTGGAGGCCTGTCAACCTTCTCCCCAAGAAGGGGAGGGAGAGGACCTGTCCAGATGGCCACATAAATGTGTGACACCTGCTTCCTTGAGCCACTGTCGGAAGTTTAAGAGTTGATGGGCTTGTCCCCTGTCTGGAAAATGGGCATCCTTTGAAAAAATGATCATGTGTCTTTTTTATGATTCTTGCAGAGATGTCTTGAATTCAGATTCTCTCCTGCTGTTAGAGAAACAAAAAAAGAGAGAACCCACCTACCGAGTTTTGTGAAAAGCTCATATTGATCAACAATTAAAAAGAAAATAATCCCAGTGAACATTCTTTCCTGGATGGAGAGCCTCCTTGGTCACGCCTGGGGAGAAATCTCTGCTTTCCCATGGGAAGCTGAAAGGGACTCTGCTTGCACTGAGGGTCTGCATGCATCTTTTTCTCTAGATTTTGTGTGTGATATTTATGATGCTTCAGTGCCCCCCCAACACACTGTCAGCACAAATGTCAGTTTCTTAGGGTGGCATCCCAACCTCACCTCTGCTGCCATTTGCACCTGTCTAGAATACATTCGCCTCACTGTGTTGGAATTCCGTGCTGGGCACCTGCCGCCCATCCGCCTGAGAGCTGCATGCTCTTGGGTCTCACCTGCATGGCTGCCACTGTATTTCTAGATGCTAGCGGCCCGGCAGCCAGGAACTCCTAACCCATAACCAGGCGAATAAACAAATGAGCACCGCCAGACATGTCCTCATACATCTCAATGTAGAAAATGACCTTGAAACCAACAGTAGTGTTATATGCAAATGAATGTCAGTGGAGAGAAAAAAAGACCTTAACCTTTGAAGTGCAGTTATTTTGATGAAAAGGTGGTTCCGAAGGGGAGCTGCCCCCTGATCCTGCTTCTTACCAGCGGAGGGGCTTTTAGCTCATGGGGCGACACCTTGAAGTGTAATTGTACAGACTTCTCAAGATGACCTTCTTAAGTACAATCTACAATTTGCCTTCACCCAGTGGTTCTGAATCCTGTAATATCCAATATCCCCTTCACTAGCAAATATTTATTAGTGTTTTTTTACTGCGTTGAAATGAACACCATAGATAGGCAGCTGACCAGACACATAATTTTTGAAGACTCCAAAACCATTTTTCTAGCTGCCATATGAAGGAGAAATAAAAAGAAAGTAATTTATGATAAAAATGTGTCGCAGTAATAGGCGCGTGGTTGCGAAGTCTGCTGGAGGAGAGGCCTGCTGGAGCAGAGAGCCTTCGCATCCCCATGTGTCAGCGCCAAACGCAGACTGCCTCAGGTGTGTGGTCCTGGTGACCAAGACGCCGCCGGGGACTTCCCTCTCGCGGTGTGGTTTTCCAAAATAGAGAAGGACTCTCAGTGAGGTCCAATCAAGATTCAACCTCCTTATATTTTACATTGTAAAATTCAGCTATATTAAAGCAGGACAAAATTCTTTATGTGTGTTTATATGTAAAAGGGAGCGAGTGAGGCTCTTGGCTCAGATAATTATAAACAGAGTTTTTTTTTTTTTTTTTTCTCAATGGGATATTCAAAACTCATATTAAATGTGAAATCATTCTGATTGTGGCACGGACTCCTGAATTGCAGGATGTCTGAATATCCTTGCTCCACCCACTTCAACTATGCCTCTCCCGTTGTGACAACCAGAACCACCCAGAAGGATTTACAAACCACCCCCAAGGGTGTTCTAATGTTACAAAAAACTTCCAGGAGGCCCCTTTCGAGAATATATATATATATATTTTATGTTTATATATATGACTCTTTCCTTGATGATGTTCCTATGCTATTAATATTCAATGCAGCTTTTTAATTTATTTTTTAGGTTTTCATTTTTTATTGGGTTTTACTATTTTAATTACATTTACTTTTCACTGTTTTCTTTGCTGGCAAGCCTGAACACTTTCACAAGTGTTGGCTTATTGCTTTTTTTTTTTTCTTGAAAATTTTTAAATTTGTTCTAATCAGTTATGCATGACAGTAGGATGCGTTTTGACACATCATATGTAAATGGAGTGTAACTTCTCATTCTTCTGTTTGTACATGATGTAGAATCACACCAGTTGTGTAATCATATGTGTATGTAGTGTCATAACGGCCGATTCATTCTCCTGTCCCCCATGCCCTCTTCCCTCCCTTCACTCCCTTCTGCCTGATCCAAAGTGCCTCTTTTTTCCCCTAGCCACTCCCTTTATTGTGGGTTAGCATTCGCATATCAGAGAAAACATTAGGCCTTTGGTTTTTGAGGATTGGCTTATTTCGCTTAGCATGATATTCTCCAGCTCCATTCATTTACCTGCAAATGCCATAATTTCATTTTTCTTGGAGGCTGAGTAATATTCCATTGTGTATATGTATCACATTTTCTTTATCCATTCATCTGTTGAAGGGCATCTACGTTGGTCCCATAGTTTGGCTATTGTGAATTGAGCTGCTATAAACATTCAATGCAGTTTAACAAATATTTATTATGTGTGGCTGTGTGCATGTGTATGAGCATATGTATGTGTACGTATGCACCCATCTGCCTGTGTCTATCATATATACTTGCACTAGCATTTTATCCTATAAAATTCTGACAGTTTATCTCTTGTTGGATGCATAGCTTAATTTTCTCCGTGGAATAGTTTATCTTAAATAATTATGCCCGTGTTTTCTTTAGGTGCTAAAATATAGGGCCAAGTGTGAATAAATACACTGCGCTGGCCAGCCCGGGCACAAGGATAACAGGGTGCACAGTGTGACGGGGAGACACACAAACACATAGCCAGACAGCAATGCAGACCGAGCGGCTCTGTGGACAGAGAGCATGTAGGAACACAGACAGCAGGGAAGAAACACTAACTTTGACCGAAAGGTGTGTGTGTGTGTGTGTGTGTGTGTGTGGCCGGGGGTATTCTTCCTGCAGGCAGTAGGTCAGAATTGTGTTTTGAGGAATGAGATTGAGTTCGATGAACATTAAACAGGGGAAGACCCACAACATTCTAACAAGCAGAACAGCCTTTAAGGAGGCTCAAGCTAAATAACAAAGAGCTGGCTGCGTGAAAAGACACAGAGAAAACGTAAGTGCATGTTTCTGAGTGAAAGAAGGCCATCTGAAAAGCTGCCTACTGTGCAGTGTCCACCATCTGACATTCTGGAAAAGGCAAAACTGTGAAGATGGAAAAAAGATTAGCGGTTGCCAAGGGTCAGGGGGCAGGGAGGAGTAGCCAGGTGTAGCTCAGAGGATTTGTGGGGCAGTAAAACACTCCGTGTGAGACTGTACAGCTGGATTTGTGTCATTGTCCACACCCACCTGTTGTTATGATTTGGATCTGAAATGTCCCTCAAAAGCTCACATGCTGAAGGCTTGGTTCCCAGTGTAGCAGCGTTCAGAAGTGGGGCCTTTGAGTGATTGGGTTGTGATGGTTCTTACCTTTCCAATGGTCAGTGGATTAATTCATCGGTGGATTCATTCTGGGGTAGGGGCTTTGCCACGAGGTGGGCTGCTTTGTTGACCACTCACTGTTGCCATGAGGTTCTGCCCCATCACAGGACTAGAAACAGTGCAGTCAAGTGAAAGTGGACTGAAACCTTTGAAACCATGAGACAAAATAAATCTTTCCTCCTTTGAGTGGATTTTCTCAGGTATTTTGTCACAGCAACAGAAATCTAGCACATCCATAGGACGTACAACACAAAGAGTGAACCCTAATGAAAACTACAGCCTTCCGGGGTCAGGATATGTCAGTGGAGACTCATCAGTTGCAGAAAACGTTCCACTCTGGTAGGGCTGTTGATAAAGTGGGGGGGCAACGCATGTGTGGGGACAGGGAGTAAACGGGATAGCTCCGTATTTTCCTGCAAGCCTTAAACTGCTCAAAAAAATCTTAAAAAACAAAGGGCATAGAAACATGTGATGGTGCTGTATTGGGGCTCCCGTGAACAACCAATCCCTCTAGAGAGCAAACTGCAAAATAACTGAGATTGTAGACGAGCGAGAGGGGTAGCAAGTGCTTGCCAAGAGCAGGGCTCCCCAGCAGTTCTGCTCAGGAAGGGGGTTGCCGCTTTCTGTAGGAAGAGGAGGCGGCACAGAGGGGCGGGCAGGATGCAATTTCCGAGTTGGAACAAGCCCAGATGCTTGGGGTTTCTACTGCCACCTTTGGCAAGCGTTCCTGGGATTCTGAAGGCTCAGGCAGGGCCCATCTCTCTTACTGTACCACGGGGAGTATTTAACCCCTTTCTTTTGTAGGCTTCCCTCCAGGGCATGACTGCCGCCCTTTTCCCAGAACGGTGATTGTCAAGGGCATCGTGCTGTGGGTTCCGGGGGGAGCCACAGTGATGATGTTGTTGAGCGCGGTGACTGGTTTCTCTCTTTCCCTTTGCTCCTCCTCATCTCGCCCCTTCTGCTCCCCTCACGTCTCCCCTTTTATTTTTCTTTCCTTAAAAAGATTACAAAGAGGATGCATGGGGAGTGCAGGGGGGAGTACGAAGGAGAAAATTAAATCACGTGGCTGTGCCGTGTCCGCAGAGCTGCACCGTTAACGTGTCGAGGGTTGGATCTCTGAATTTCCCCAGCCCGTCGTCCCACCGGCACCCAGCAGCCCCCCTCCACTTCTCTTTCCACGTTCCCCGGCCCTCGGGGACTCGCAGGACTCCTCCCCACGTGTACCCGCGCCTGTGCCGCCCGAGGCTGCTCCGTGCCCATCTCGGCTCTGACCACAGGCTTTTCTATGGCAGTGCTGCTGGTCCCCTCGTGCCTCGAGGGGTGATGCTCCTGCCTGCTGGCCTCTGGAGGGAGACTGGCACTGGTTCCCCGATGTAGGTACAACCCCTTCCACACTGTGACCGAGTTCAGCTGTGCCTCTTAAGAATTTTTTAAGATTTAGGAATGGCAGAGAGATAGTTCCCAAAGTGGTTGTCAGTCTGGTTGTAGTTCTGGCTGTTCTTGGAAACCAGGATCCCAGGCTTGTCGCCAAGGTCTTCAGTTGGGCTGTGTCCCTGACCTGCGACTGAAATCATCTTACCTGAGTGACTGTTGCCAAGGTCTTCAGTTGGGCTGAGTCCCTGACCTGCGACTGAAATCATCTTACCTGAGTGACTGTTGCCAAGGTCTTCAGTTGGGCTGAGTCCCTGACCTGCGACTGAAATCATCTTACCTGAGTGACTGTTGCCAAGGTCTTCAGTTGGGCTGAGTCCCTGACCTGCGACTGAAATCATCTTACCTGAGTGACTGTTGCCAAGGTCTTCAGTTGGGCTGAGTCCCTGACCTGCGACTGAAATCATCTTACCTGAGTGACTGTTGCCAAGGTCTTCAGTTGGGCTGAGTCCCTGACCTGTGACTGAAATCATCTTACCTGAGTGACTGTTGCCAAGGTCTTCAGTTGGGCTGTGTCCCTGACCTGTGACTGAAATCATCTTACCTGAGTGACTGTTGCCAAGGTCTTCAGTTGGGCTGTGTCCCTGACCTGTGACTGAAATCATCTTACCTGAGTGACTGTTGCCAAGGTCTTCAGTTGGGCTGAGTCCCTGACCTTCCACTGAAATCATCTTACCTGAGTGACTGTTGCCAAGGTCCTCAGTTGGGCTGTGTCCCTGACCTGCGACTGAAATCATCTTACCTGAGTGACTGTTGCCAAGGTCTTCAGTTGGGCTGAGTCCCTGATCTTCGACTGAAATCATCTTACCTGAGTGACTGTTGCCAAGGTCCTCAGTTGGGCTGTGTCCCTGACCTGTGACTGAAATCATCTTACCTGAGTGACTGATGCAGCTTAGCTCAAAATCAGAAAAACCTACTCGGGCTAACTTAAGCAGAAAGGAAAGATTTGAAAAAGGATATCGGATTGCTGTCGCCTCCCTGGAATGACTGGGGAATCAACTTTGGAAGGTACCCATTCAAGAATGGTGGCCCAAATGGCACCACGAAATTGGTCCTGCAAGAAATCACTGCCGAGTCTGCCTGAATTCTGTGCTGGAAACACCTGGGTGACCAACCACCTAAAACGGGATATAATACAACCATTGCTGCCACCAGCCCCAGAAGGGAGGCCACGTGGTCCCTGCTTCTTCATATGTCCCTGGTAGTTTGTCTACTGTTGCCAGTCAGCCCTCCTCACACAGAAGCTCCCAGCTGGTGCTGTTCAATCCCACCTTGATCACTGGCAAAGATCTCCTGCCGTGTCTCCACCCCACACAGATGTCCAAGTCCCTCACCTTCTGTTCAAGGGACTTAGGAGGGTCCAGGGCCCTGGAGAGGGGGCTTGCATGGGAGTGAATCATTTGGTGCCCACACTAGAGAAGAGCTCTGCAATTGTCTCTTCCACTTTCTCTCTGGTCCCCCAGACTGGAGGTTCTGCTTGTGCCTCTGAAGACCCGGGGAGGACTGGGTCTCTCCACCTCCTTCCTGTCCAGGCTGAGTGGCCATTTGGTCTTCTCTTTCCCCACCCCTAGCCCACCCTCACCTTGTCTCTGGGAGGAAAACGTGGTTCTGCAAGCATCCCTCAGTGAACATCCGCCTTCACTTAGGAGCAGTCCTTGCAGGACCAGGAGAGAAAAGAGGGGGAGGAAGATGGGGGAAACCATCAGATGAGAACTTTAAGAATGGCCCTGTCACATCCAGGTCACCATGTGGCTCAAAGTTGGACTTTCGTCTTTCTGACCGTGGCTGCCTGGGTCACATGCTGTCTCACAGCAAGAAAGGCTGGGGAAGTGAGTGGCTGGTATTGTTCAGCTTCTGCGCTGGGAGGAGGGCTCTGTCTTTCACCAGTCTGAAGAAGGGGTTCAGTGGTGGGTGGATGGAAGGGACGACCGGGGTCCCCTACGGGGGTCGCCGCGCTCTGTCATCTCAGGAGCTCAGTTCCATCACAGCCCCGTCGTACGGCTTGGAGTCCTGCAGCAGCGTCAACAGAAGACTGCAAGCCCAAGTCCACCAGGGCCGGCTTGATTCCTCTTTGTCACTCTTCTTTCAACATGAGGTGAATATCAGGAGGTCTGGAGGTATTTTTTTTTGGCATTAGGGTCTCCGTTTCTGAGTCTTCTGTGAAGAGTGGTTTAAACAAGAGCCTGTTAAACACTCTGTAGGAACAGCGTGATCTAAAACTGTGTTTTAGAGGGAATGCTTTCCTAAAGAGAATATCTGCAGTGATAATGCCGAAGGGTAGATGGCGGTGGGCTTTGTCTCCTGGAGCGCGTTTCCGAAGCCCGAGCGCTGCGATGCCCGAGCGCTGCGATGCCCGAGCGCTGCGATGCCCACGTTTTTTTTTTTTTTTCCACGTGCACAGTTAACAGAAGGCAAAAATATGCTTCAATCACTATCTTAAACTCTTTGACAGGGTTTGTGTGTAACTTAATTCTTCCAAAAGGAAAAACGTGTACTCAGTAACCAAAAACAGGGACTTGTACTATGTGTGTTCAATAATTCAAATAGGTTTCTACCTAGTCACTCTAATCAAATCCCTTCTAATCTAATTAAGAACAATGCTGCTCTTTAATAATTGCAGGTGAAAGATAGATTAATAAACAGACGAATTATGCGTCCATTCATTTGTCCACGATCCGTGCAAACTTGGAACCTAGAAGCTCCCTGAGGCATCTGTATGCAACTTGGGTGAGATTCAAAGAGGACAGACCTCTCGGTATCTGGCTAGATGATTCTGCCATGAGACTGTTAATGCAGGAGCAGAGCACAACCCACTCAAGCACATTCCGAGTTCACCGGAACTTCCTTGGTCTCCTCGCAAGGCTATTTCTCGCCAAAACTAATCCTGCATCTTGGATTGTTTGTAGCCACTCCCTTTACCACAATGGTGGAATCTTGGGGTGCAGATGATGATGGGAAGACAGTTCAACGGTGTCTTCAGGCCCCTTTCTCACTTTGTGGGGTCTTTTCTCTTCAGGGGAAATTACACATTATGTATTTGCCTGTGTGATGTTTAACGTTTATCTTGCCTCTAGCTCTGTGAGCGTGGGACTCAAGAATGAGTTAGCATAATGCCCAGCAGAGAATGGGTGTGTGATAAATATGAATCGAATGAAGGAACAGAAAAATCATAGAGTTCAACTTCCTTCATAGCTGGAAAAATATCCTGCTTAAGACATTTTCTCAGTTCTGGATGTTTCTCTTGACTTCCCTCAAAGCAGGACTTCTTAGTTTACACTTTCTCTCCATCTATAAAGCTATGCTCCCTTCTCATCTGAACTTTTTTGTTCCCAGTATAAGTAGAAGGCTCATGCTTGTCTCTTTCTTTCTTTTCTTCATTTTATTTCTATCTCTGAAACAATCAGTTTAGATGAGAGGGCTTCTTATACCTTCAGGCAAATTCTGGATCCATCAAGTGTTGTTCCACCTGTGCTCCTGTGCTTTTGATACCCCAAAGTATTTTTCCTCAATTGTGTTCCTAAATTATTTTTAAAGACTTCCTTATTTTTTCTTGTTTCTCTTTGCTTTCTTTCTCTTCTACTTCACACATCTTTCCCTTTAAGATTTCTTAATGCTTATTTCATTATTCTTTGTAGTTTTATTCACATAAGCACACTTAGTGCTTACATTATTTATTTATTTATTTTTATGTGGTACTGAGGATTGAACCCAGTGCCTCATACATGCTAGGCACACACACTACCCTGAGCCACAACCCAAGCCCCCTATGTGTTTACATTAAACGTGTTTGTCTGATAGTACCCAGTTCCTTCAATTTACTGACAAATGCCATAATTTGATTCTTCTTTATGACTGAGTAATATTCCATTGTGTATATATACTGCATTTTCTTTATCCAGTACTCTGTTGAAGGGCACTAGGTTGGTTATATATTGTGAATTGAGCTGCTATAAATATGATGTGGCTGCATCACCATAGTATGCTGATTTTAAGTCCTTTGGGTATATACCTACATGTGTATCTAAACAGAACAATTTTTTAAAGTGTTTGTCTGAAAAAAGAAAGGAAGATAGAAAGAAAGGAGACAGAGAGGGAACAAGGAAAGAAGGAGCTATTTGGGGGGTATTGTTTAATTCCTAGGCAATTTTGTAGTTATTGACCTAAATATGGCTCATCTTGGAGGTTTTTTAAAAAGTAAAACCTCTTGTAATAGGCAAAATAAATAAGGATACAGAAAACGCATGCCTGTTTTTCACTTACCTTGATTCCTGGGTAACCCAGCAACTCACAAATTCCTTCCCTCTGAGTTACTCATGCCTGAGTATGGGGAGTGGGGAGCGGAAGCAGGAGAAGGAGTAGACAGATAGTTCACGGTGCAGCAAGTGAGCATGTCACTCCACCGGGTGATTTTTGCAGCTGCATTATCACTCTGAGCCCTGCTCGCCCCGCTCACCCCAGACCCTGTGCAAGGTTCTGGTCCAGGGCTCAGGCTTCCGTAAGGACTTCCCCAAATTCTGTACCTCCTTGTAGGAAGGAGAGCGCCCTCAGCAGCAGTTGCCTTCCCTTTAGGAGAGCTTTCTGTGCCGCGGATGGTCTGACCTCTTCCCTCCTTCGCAGTGCAATAATCCAAACTCTCTCTCAAAAATTTTGCATGGTGAAATCCACAGAGCCCCGACTTGGCCAGTCTGCCATTTGTGGCAGAGTTAGAGGCCGATGTAAGACGTTCTGCTAAAAAAATAAAGATAAAAAAATCTTCATACCAGGAGTATTGGCATCAGGGGAGAGAGTTGTTGAGATGATCTGGGACTTTGAAAGGGCCCCATAGGTAGTGTCCCCTCTGTCCCACCCCAGAACCAAGACAAAGGAGATGATAGACGGAAGCATAATATTACTATACGCTCAGTACTGGAGATTGTGACTTCTATTGGTGGCCAGACGGGTTTCCTATTTCAACCCTAGAATTAGACAGGAGATCACAAGGGGCACATTTTTAGTCCCAAAACGAAGGGGAGCAGAAGAGGGTGAGTGCACAGTTCCTGGGTCAAAATAAGAGCTGCGTGACCTTGTGTGTCACCCTGGATGGAGCGCCTAGAAGGAAAGAAACACTGAGGTGGGAGATGAGCATTTATCCTATCGGGGGATCTTGTGTCCCCTCTACGGTGCACTGCTTAGCCAGGGAGCTGCGGCCGTGAACCTCGTTAGGCGGTGGAGGAGAAGAGCGAGCCCACCTTTCGCCGTCTACAGCTGTGGTATTATTTCTGTAGCATTACTGTTTGCTTGTGTGTACGAAGGCGGGGAGGGAATTCGAGGTGAGGACGCGGTTCCTCTTGCTGCTGAAAGCTGGTGGAGTAAACTTCAGAGTTGGGATAGGCAAGCAGCTGGGCAGGGCATCTGTCCGGACTTGGTGGACACGGCTCATCAGCAGGTGTCCTTCTTTCCTTTCCATGGACCTTCCTTTCAGGCACAGACTGAAGAGACTGAAGAGAAGGCCTGTTTGTCCACTGTCTGCATGCTTCCTCCATGTGATGTGACTGCTCATGGGTCACTCCAGCCTCTGGGATGTGGCTTCAGAATTCTTTTTTTTTTTAAATTTATTTATTTTTATTATTACCGACTGAGTTTTGATTCATTGTACACAAACGGGGTACAACTTTTCGTTTCTATGGTTGTACACAATGCAGATTCACACCATTTGTATGATGATACATGTACGCAGAATAATGAATGATGACACATTATGGGGCGGGAGGCGAGGTGGGGTAATAGAAGAATGGAGGAGCTTCAGAATGCTTGGTTAACGTTGCTCCAAAGGTCATCCACTACAGTTGGCATGCACCAGAGCTACAGGAATATTATTCTTCCTTTCCTTTCTCCCAGTCGATTAAAAAAAAATCATTGGAATGACATTAGGTACTAAATTTTGCCTTCAGAGGTTACCAGGACAGGATATCATGATCAGCACCTGCAAAGACTTTTCAGTCAAAGACTCAGATGTTACCCCCCTGAGTCTGGCCACTGGACTTGGTGTGCATGAGGAAAGACCTTAACTTTCCTCTCTCTTTCTCTGCTGCTGTGTCTTTTGCAACTAGAACCGTCTCTGGCACATAGATGTTCTTAACAATGATGTGCTGGATGAATTAGCTGGTTGAGTTTTGAATGACAAAACCTTGTGTTCCAGTAACATATTATTTTCAAATGTTAACAGTCACCAACTTCCAAAGATTTTCATTCAAGTCTTCCTGGAGTGGAACAACTCGGAGTTTTATTATCTGTGTCCTTATATTTTTTTCTCCATCCCAGATACACCTACATTGTCAGTCTGCTGAAAACAGGACTGAATTGGCCAATCTGTTACACGTTGCAGTGTGACTCAGAGGCGGAATGTAACCCTTTTTTAAAAAAAAAAAATAGATATTTTGCATTTGTGTACTCAGCTTTGGAGTAGGACATATCCAGCAGTTTCCATGGAGACTTTACTACACTATTCTCACTGATGTGTGTTTACCCACCATGGAGATGAGTAGCAGACAGTGCTTAAAAACTCTCTTCAAGTTTATAGACTTGCTGGTTGTGATGTTGAAACTCTTAGATGTAAGGGGACCTTTTAGGAAAAAAATCTTTGAAGAAATCATAATAATGCAAGAAAATAAACTCAGTTCTTTTGTGAGGCAGCCTCTATTATCTTTCCGTTTTGAGACGTTATCCTTGGTTCAGTTGCATTACCATGGTGACAGGTTTGCATCTTGACCAGACCAAATGACAAACCAGGACTCTGCATATCTAAGCTCCTGCCCTGGGATTCTTATTGCTCGATCTTTGAATGCGAAGTCTCCAGTGTCCTGGCTGAAAATCACCCTCTCCCTCTACCCCCAAACTGCTCAGCCAGACAAAACCGTCTGGGCGGTTAGTTTCAGAATCCTAAGAAATCCCATAAAGATGAGAAGAGGAGAGAGTACGAGAGAGGAGTTAAAATGGAATGGAAACAAGAGCTCACAAATGAACAGAATTATATGTGCTCTTTAAAGTAACATGTGGAAGTCAACACAAGTAGGCTGGGAATTGTGCTCGGTGATAACTGGCTGTGTGGTTCGACCCTCTGAGGTCTGAACAAGCAAACAGCCGGAGTTGTTCTTGCTTACGTCCCTCTCTCCAACGCGGGGCTCTGAGTGCTGGCTCCCCTCCTCCTGTTTACAGAACCTATTTGCTCCTTGGGATAATTGCATACATAATTTTGCCAACTAAATAAACTCTCCAGGGGATGGGTTTTGAGTTCTTCAAAAATGCCTGCAGCCAGCGCAGGTCAGGCATGGGAGATGGTTTTGCTCAGTATTATTTGAACAAGGAGCAGCAGGAACACATCATCTGTTCTAACCAAATTGACAAAATGTGAGGGCAAGACTGGGCAGCAGGAGACAACCAGCCTGACTTCTGCCCGAGTCCCATACCAAACCCAGACACCAAAGATGGCGGCCTGAGGACACCTCAGCTCTCTTAGATCTGGGCTCCAGGGTTCTGTGGGCCACTCTGCTTACTGGTAAATGAGCACTTTGATTTTGCCTAGCAACTGTGTCAGGGGAGCACTGCTCTGTTCCACCAGCGGTGTGGGCCTTGGGATTGGGGGAGGCAGGGAGGACGCGCATGGCCTGTCTCTCAGGGGTCCTCTGCAGCTGGCTCCAGACGTCCCAGGCCTTGTCTGCCATTCTTAGCGGTTCCGGAAGGATGCTGAAAAATAAGGGGAAATGAATTGAAAGACGAATAAAAAAAAGCTTCCAGAACTTTTGTGAGCTGACAGCCTCTGAGAGCCTAAGGTGGAATTGGCACTCAGGGGCCAGGGAAGAATGAAGACTTTTCAAACGAGGTGATTATAGAAGATAATGATCCAGGAAGGGACAGCCAACATTGACCTGCAGCTAAATACAGACTCTCTTCAGCCAGATATGAGGGAATATTCCTGAGCAGCCCAGAGAAGCGAAAACTGCCTACATCTAAGGAAGGATTTCAACTTTTACAATGAAAATGCCTGTTAACAACCTCTTACCAGGCCCAGTGCTAAGCTTTTACACGCATTTGATCTTCCAAATTACCTGGCCAGGTTGGGTTCTTTTATGTCCATTTTATTGAGGAAGAAACTAATGCGCAGAGAGGTTGAGCATCTTGCTTGAAGTCACTCAGCTCCTTAGCAGCAGGGGCAGGACTGTCTCAGGCACTCTGCTCCTAGACCCTGAGTTCTTAAACACATTTCAGAGTAGAAGCTAATGGGCATAAGTGACACGTGACATGGTTTGTGGTTCTGAGGTGAAAGCTACAGCTTAAAACTTTCAATTAAGGCAACAGTTTTGTTGTTGTTAATGTCTAGAGGGCAGCAAAAGCAAAAGTGTCCAGAATAACAGATAAAACCTATGCCCACACACTTTCCTTTCATAATGAAGTATGGGAAGGCTCATATTTTCTTTCTTTTTTTTAAATTTATTTTTATTGTAAACAAATGGGATACATGTAGTTTCTGTTTGTACATGGAGGAACAGCATACCATTTGTGTAATCATACATTTACATTGGGTAATGATGTTTGATCCATTCTGTTATTTTTTCCTTCCCCCCACCCCTCCCACCCCTCTTTTCCCTCTGTACAGTCCCTCCTTCCTCCATTCTTGCCCCCCTCCCACCCCCATTATGTGTCATCATCCACTTATCAGTGAGATCATTCGCCTTTTGGATTTTGAGATTGGCTTATCTCACTTAGCATGATATTCTCCAATTTCATCCATTTGAGGCTCATATTTTCATACCCCTACACAGGTGTGAGATATTTATTTCTTGTTATGATTTAGATATGAGGTGTTGCCCAAAAGATCATGTATGAGACAATTCAAGAATGCTCAGGACTTAAAATCAGTGTCCTATGGTGACGCAGCCACATCAATGTTTGTAGCTCGATTGTGGAACCAAACTAGATGCCATTCAATTGATGAATGGATAAAGAGACTGTTGTAGATATACACAATGGAATACTACTCAGCCATAAAGAAGAATAAAATTATGGCATTTGCAGGTAAATGGATGGAGTTGAAATGAAATAAACCAATCCCCCAAAACCAAAGGCCAACTATTTTCTCTGATAAGTGGATGATGATACTTAATGGAGGTGGAGTGGTGATGGTGGCGGGGAGGGGTAAGAGAAGAATGGAGGAACTTTGGATTGTGTTGAGGAAAATGGGGCAGGAGGGAAAGATGGTGGACCGAGACAGACATCATTACCCTAAGTACATGTATGATCACATGTGTGGTGTGACTCTACATTGTATACAACCATAGAAATGAAAAGTTGTACCCCATTTGGGTACAATGAATCAAAATGCAGTCTGTAAAAATAAAAAATAAATAACAAAAGAATGCTCCGAGGTGAGATGATCAGATTATGAGAGCTGTAACCTAATCAGTGGATTAATCCAGTGGCATGGGTTTACTTTATTGTGGCAGCTGTAGGCAGGAGGGGTGTGAGTGGAGGACGTAAGTCACTGGGGGTGTGGAGCTCTCTACTTCCTGTCCTGTCATGTCCTGAGCTGCTTCCCTTTGCCATGCCCGCCCTTCTGCCATGATGCCCTCCCTCCTCACCTTGCTCAGGCCCAGAGCAAGAGTCAGGGGACCATGGAGTGATCCTCTGACACTGTGAGCCAAAACAAACTTTTCCTCTTCTAAGTTGTTCTTGTTGAGTCTTTGGTCATAGTGATGAAAAAACTGACTAAAAGATGCTAAAATTACCCCAAGTAATTAAAATGCTCCAAGCATTTTCTGAGCGTCACCCTTGGGCACATGGGAGAAGCAGCCCAGGGGCATACTGGTTGGCTTGAGTGGTGAGCCAACAGAAGCGTTCGCCTTGCTGATAAATTCTCCAGTAGACCAGGCAATCGAGACGTGGCCATCTAGCTTTTGTTACACTTTCTCTTCCACCCAGCAAACCCACCCTGCCAGTCACTGTCTTTCCTTTGCCCATCTCAGGGAGCCCGGGCAGATCTCCAGCTTCAACCTCATTTAGTTTGCAGTTGCGTTCACATCCTAATTTATGGCTTAACAAGCGTCTCACAAACATTTAATTCACTTTAATTTCATTATGCATTTGAGGAGGGCGATTGATAGAGGGGGAGACGATGTTCCCCCTCGCCAGCAATTAGACGAACTTAATGATCTATGGTGTGGTCTCCTTTCGGGCCTTGGGTTTTGCATGCATGTCTACAAACAGACTTAGACTAATAAGTTCCTGGGTCCCCAGAGGGGCTCAGCTGCCCCAACAAAGCCCTACCTTAGTTTCTGATATGGAAATTCGTGAGATGGACAGAACATTCCATGTGGCTCTCAGGTAATTCATCTTGAAATGATATTTTCGTGCATGGGAAAAATTCATATTTTCATACACAGTTTCAACAACATCGTCAGATTGTGATTTATTTTTTTCAGATGACTTTTCTGAGAAGATGAGGAGGGGGCAGTGGGAGAGTCCAGATCCCACTGTATAGACTGAGCACCCTGCTGGGAGTGAGAGCAGGTGACTTCTTTGTGTACTTCTTTGGCTTTCCTGGACGGACTGCCCAGTGGCTAGCTCTTGCTGTTAGTCTTCCTTCTCAGAAGGGGCTCAGGCTGGTCTGCTCTTCAGTGGGAGTGTGTTAGGGAGACAGCTTGGCTTGGTTTGGTGAGTTGCTGAATAACTTGGAAAGCTGTCTCCATCTTTAAGCACGGGTGTTAGTGACACCGGAACTCTAATCTGGGCTCTGTCCCTCTCTAGTTGCAGTGTTTTATGCAGGTCCCTGAACCCCTCTGGGCACTTGTCTTGCATCAGTAGAATGAAGTATCTGATTGCGCAGGCCTCTCTCTGCTCTGTGATTCTTTGCCTTCTGACTCACCAGAAGGCCGTGAATAAGAGGCAGATTGCGTGATAAAGATTTCCTGCAGCGAGAGCTCCCACAGCAGTGTGCTTTTCCTAACATCGATTTAGGCAATATAGACAGACCATGTGCTCTGGTGTGGGACATACATTTCTTTTTAAAATTACTTTCTTGGTGCATTAGAATTGTATTTGATGGTGGCATTCATTGTGACATATTCAAACACGCACGTGACATAAGCTTGGTCAATTTTATTCCCCGGTATCTTTCCTCCCCTCCCTCCATCCCCTTCCTCTCCTCTACTGGTTTCCTTCTCATTTCATGAGATTCCCCCGCTCCTTTTTTCTTATTTTCTCTCTAGCTTCCACCTGTGAGGGCAAACGTGCGATCCTCTCAATCTGGCTTGTTTTGCTTAACGTGATGTTCTCAAGTCCCATCCATTTTCCTGCAAATGACATGATTTCACTCTTCCTTATGACAGAGGAAAGCTCTGTGGTCTATACACACCCCGCGGTTTCTTTATCCACGCAACTGTTAAACGACAATCTTCAGCACCAATTCTGGGAATTTCGAAAAGACCTGGAGGGTTATTCTTCTGAAAAACAACACAGTGTTGTTCTGAGTGCACGGGGCGGGGTTTCCCAGCGGTGCTCCCTGTCCACCTCTCACCCCTGGGCAGGAGTCCTTTGCCCCCATATCAGCCTACTTCTTCTTGTTGTTCTTTTTCTTGTTATTTTTTTGGTGCTGGGGATTGAACCCAGGGCCTTGGGCATGCGAGGCAAGCCCTCTACCAACTGAGCTATCTCCCCAGCTCCCCCTTATATCACTCTAATTCCCATTCTTAAGGTATTTTACCATCAAACGGCTGACTCTTTCAAAAAGTGCCGCCAGCTGAAGCTCCTTCTGTCCCTTTAGACAGTGACCCTGTCATTCTGAACCCTATCCTGTATCTTATGGGCCAACGTACATGATGGACACAGCACCAGCTCAAACAATTATGTTTTAAAATAAAAGCGTGTTATAAACGTATAGCCTGTACCACGTGGGGAAGGAAGTTGCAAAACCACCGGTGCTTGGCTGGAATTGTCACAGATGAGGATGGGTGTGGCTGTGTTTCCCTTTCATTCAAACCCTTGGGCCTGAGTCCTTTTTTCTTTTTTTGGTGAGGAATGTTGGCAACGATCCCACTACCTCTCATGAGCCAATCGGGTCTTTCTCCCCCCACCCCGCCCCCGAATGTTCTTTGAAAAACTAGTCAGGAAAACTGGGTGCAAATCCATGGCTGCCAGTGTGGAAAGAGCTCCAGCCCCCTCCCCTCGCTCCCTAACGGAGGGTGGGTAGTAACACGTGAAGCTCGGCAGCAAGCCCTTCTTGAGAAACCTTCGTGTTTGCCCTCGTGAGGGAGCGAGGGTCAGTATTTGGGCTGCAGCTGCAGAACCACGGCGAGGGGTGTTCAAAGCTTGAGCTAAGCCTGACCTGGTGATCGTGGAAGGGGGTCAATGTCAACGCTGAGGCGCCCGAGATCTCCTTGATCACCTGAAAACTGTGTGTGCCTGTTTCTAGGAGAGGGTCCGCAGCGTTCATCAGATTTCCACAGAGCAGCCTACGACTGAGGAACATTTAAAGTTTAAAAGCATCTGTCTTCTGAATCCAGGGTGATGCCACTGACCTGCCTGTCAATGTTTCTCCTTTGCTCTTCCTAGAAAAAGCAAGTGAGTCAGACCAAGATCCGGGTCATCTCCACCATCCTCTTCATCTTGGCTGGCTGTGTTGTGTTTGTGACGATCCCTGCTGTCATTTTTAAATATATCGAGGGATGGACGGCCTTGGAATCCATTTATTTTGTGGTGGTCACTCTGACCACCGTGGGATTTGGTGATTTCGTGGCAGGTAAGCACCCTGTGCATCCCAGTCACTGGGGTGCTGGTGGGGGAAATCATCTGTGGTTTTAAAAGTCACAATGGCAGATATTTGCGGGAGAAGCCAGTGAAAATAACTCCTTCTCGCCACTGCTGTGCACAGGTTCATCTCCAACCACTTTGTCCCATGTGATGTAAACAGCAGAAGGTTTTGAGTCTGCCATGAAAAGGAAGCAACCTCCTCCTTCCTAGGATGCTTAGTGTCCATATATGAATTATGCAAGAGCAAAATGAATTTCTCACGGAATCTTGGTTCTGTCAGTCATGTTAAACGTGCTCGAATCCACTCACAAAGGCTGCGTTAGCAAAAGGCAAATGTGAAACTTGAGAGGAGTTAGCATAGAGAATGGCCTAGATGACCTGCAGATTAAGCTTCCGGACACTGACATGAGAGCCACTGCCTCTCTAGGAGTTGTTCTGGGCATGCTCAGATGAAAAATTTAGGGCTGGGAGATGAGCATCGACTCGAGGGAACATAATCTAATGGAGCCTGTCTAAATATATGTAGAAGGAATAATCTTCATTGTAAAAATAAGTCACTGAACTGTGGTTTTCTAAAAATATTTTTTAGTTGTCGATGGACATTTATTTATTTATATGTGGTGCTGAGAATCGAACCCAGTGCCTCACACATGCTAGGCAATGGCTCCACCACAGTTCTCCAGGAACTGTGTTTAAAGAAGTGAAAGAAAACCATCATCAGTTTCACCCAGGGATTGGAAGTTTAAAAATGAAACGAGATTCGGCTTCATATGTACTGCTTTCCCAAGGTGTGGTAGAAAGGCAGGCGTACCAGGAGGCTTCCACTCCGCCTCCTTCTCCTTCCCGCAGGCATAGCTCCAGATGTTCAGACACTTGATCATTCTCTACTTCAAGAAGTGGACACTTTGATCAGACCACACTATCATAAGTTTGAAATGGTTAGTGTGTGTGCGTGTTTCTTTGGACATTTGCGGGCCGAGCTCCCAGGCAGGCTGTATTTCGTTTGGTGTGTGATCCCAGCAGTGCTTTGAATTCTCCGTGTGGTGTGGTGAATGTAAGGAGGACAGGGATCTAGTCTTTTGGCATTTGGTAAACAGGAAAATCTGGAAGGATGTTGGGAGGCTGGTCAACAGGAGCACAGGTGCCTCCAGGTTAATTCCACAGCATAGATAACTGACAGCTTCTGACTATGCAGATGAAGACTGAGGCTCACTTGGTAGAAATGGTAGTGTTTTCCTCCCCTTCCTTTTTACGGGCTATGGATGAAGAATGGCAAAGTCAAAGTGATTAAGATTATTTATAGAGCTGGGTGTGGTGGCCCACATCTCTAATCCCAGTAACTTGGGAGGCTGAGGCAGGAGGATTGCAAGTTTGAGACCAGCCTCAGCAAACAACTTAGCAAGACCATGTCTCAAAATAAAAATAACAAGGGCCTGGGAATATTGCTCAGTGGTTAAACATTCCTGGGTTCAATCCTCAGTACCAAAAAAAAAACCCCAAAACAACAAAACAAAACAAAACAAAACAAAGCAAAACAGAATTCTGGAGCCTGGCAACCTTTCCTTGTGCATAGTACTCAAGCACTACTGTCTAGAGGTCTCAAGCTTTGGAGAGAAACTACCCAGAGAAACTGAGAAAAAAAAACATGAACAATTGTAGGTGTGTTGAGGATAATTCTCTGGCATCATCCATAGCTGATCCATGGAAAACTCAATTAAGGCTCTAATCTAAGGTAAATTTGTGAAAGAGCAGATGGAATTTAGAGCTATTTCACAAAATCTTTAAGAACCCCAAAGCATAATTTGCAATGGGTTACGCTTCAGAGCTCTCTGCTACCACTGGGCTGTCTCGAGGACTGTGTATTATGAGACTCTTGTGATGAACCCTGCTCTCTAAGCACTTAGCTTGATTCAGTCTGTTAACCTGGGATATACATAGCAGACCCTGGGGAGTGTAAGATTTTTAAAAAAATATGCTCTTCAGTTATTATTAGCCTCATGGACTGAGCAATGGTACCCACCGGCACTTTGCCACGTCTTCACTTGCCCAGTGAGCATGTAACCTACGCAGTCCTGGGCATCCACATGGTTTTAATGTCCTTACTTATCCGTGATTACAGAGCCATATTTCCTTTGTTTCTGCAGAACAGGTGCTTATCATTCACAGTGCTGTCATTAAACCAGGCCTTCTAAGTTCCAGCTTTCAGGGCTTACATAAACCCATATGGAGAATGCTTGTATTAAAAGACTTCAAGTTTGTCCCCACCCTTTTTTATTGATATGATCAAATCTGCATCCACAGGGATTGGCTCCAGGCCCCCTGCAGATTCTCAACTCTGCAGATGCTTGAGTCCCTTACATAAAATGGCATAGTATTTACATTCAATCTATGCACATCCTTCCATATGCTTTAAATCATTTCCAAACCACTCGTAATACCTTATACAATGTAAATGCTATGTAAATAGTTGTTATACTATATTGTTTGGGGAATCATGAAAGGAGAAAGGTCTACCTGTTTGGGTCAGATGCAATTTTTTTTCCAAGGATTTTTGATCTGCTTTTGGTACAATCCGTGGATGTAGAATCCACAGATTTGGAGGGCCAGCTCTAACTCTGAGAGTGACAGGGAAGCCGGCCCAATCATGAAAGCAATATTCATGGCTCATAGTTGATCTGACATGGTCACATCACGCTATGAGAAATGTAATTGGAACGTCCACCCCACAGGATTGATTGCTGGTTTATTTTGTCCCCCACTGTGGGACAGCCCAGCGACACTTGAGAGCACACAAAGTTCAAATTAGCACTGAGCTGATGAAAGGATCCTGGGAAGGGCGCTTTCTGCATTGTTCACTAGCGCACTCTAGTGACACCCTGGCTTGGGCGATAGTGACGTGGGAAGGTAAATATTTACTCTCAGCCCAAAGGAGAAAGCTACAGGCTTCTCTGGCTTAGCACAGAAACGAAATGAACCTCAAAATCCACTTGGTGTTGTAGGAACTCAAATTGTATCGTACAGAAAGCTGCAGGGGGTGTTGCTTACAGGGATAAAAACTAAGCCAGCTACACCGAACTGCTGGGGACTTGACTGGGGCAGTGAGATTCTCACCTTAGGAGGTGGCAGTAGCTGTCAAGCCCTTGCCGTGTGGGTCTGGGTGTGTTTAGAAGACCCATAGGGCCCGGGGTCCTCCAGCCACAGGTGCTCAGTAGGGCTTTGGCGTTGCTAGATGTGGTCACAAAGGAGATAGCTGGAAAGCCGAGCAGTCTCCCATCACCTAATACTGTAGTTCCTAACGCATTGCTACTACCTGTCACCTTGGAAACGGCTCCTGTCTGCGTGGCGGGCATCAGTGCCTCGGAGAGTGAGGACAAGCTGCCGTCAGTCATTTCACTGAGCTTCCTCGCTTCTTAGGAAGGTGGGCTGGGCTTGGAACCTGGTGTACACAGCTGCCCTCAATGGTGCTTGTAGGAAAGCTAGAATAAATGGGCTAATTATTTGGAATAAATGATTTGTCCTTTCACCAAAACAGCTAGTCAATACCATCAGGCAACTGGCCAATTCGGTTTGATGGATTTTAACTGTAATCCTTATTTATAAAATAACTGGATTGGACTAGCTGTCCTCACAGGTCCCTTTTAGTTCTAGCTTATGGTGATTCTAATTACTCAGCCTAACTGACCCTTTGGGTCCGCATCATGTAAACACCAGCTCTTAGTTAGCACTAAATCACTAATTCGAGAGACAAAGCCTCTGCAAGGCCCCTGTGCCTTGGTAGTTTCGTATGAGCTTAGGATGGAAATGGTTCTCAGAGTTCAAAATCACTTGGGATCATTTGACCACATCGTTTGATTTTTATTAAAATAAATGTAGAGAAGCGTAAAGGAAAAGAATGAGCTGCACCCGAGCCGAGGTGCATTAGGTTAAAGTCACTCATTCTCCATACTCAGGTCGAGAAGAGGAGGGTCAAGTTGGCTACTGGTGCTTGTCTGTTACAAATGTCAAGGTCAGTGGTCAAGAATCAGAGTTGAGTCTCAAGTCAGGCTGTCCTGGGGAAGGGGCGTATAACCCATCCTGTTGGTTATACAGCAAGCCCAACTGCTGAGTGTCGTACGGTGGTGGCATAGCATCTCTGCCGCATGGGCTGGGTACATTTGCTCTGCAAAGACCATTTGCTAGATGATGGCCAAAGTAATGCTTGGTTGTTTTCAGGGGGAAACGCTGGCATCAATTACCGCGAGTGGTATAAGCCCCTAGTGTGGTTTTGGATCCTGGTCGGCCTTGCCTACTTTGCAGCTGTCCTCAGTATGATCGGAGACTGGCTGCGGGTTCTCTCCAAAAAGACAAAAGAAGAGGTAGGACCCCCTTCTGAACTGCAAATATCCTTGACCTCAGATTAGCTCCGGTGGGGAAACTGCCTGTCTCTGTGGCTGGAGTGTCCCTGGCTCCATGCAGGCCTCTTAAGGCTTTTGGGGTTTAAATCTTTACCTCAAATGACAAGAAGAGCAGTCATTTCTAGAAACTTCTTTGGGCAAGTGAGAAAATATAGTGATTCCTTATCAGTCCACAAATCTTAGGAAGACTAGTAAACAACAACTGACTTTTCAAAAGGTCAATGAAAAGAAAAGAAAAGAAAAGAATAGTAAATAAAGTCAGACTCTGGCTGGGGGGGGTGTACAGGTGCCCCCTTCAGCAAATCAGACTCACAAGGAGAGCCAGCCTGTCCTTTAGGGCTCAGGTGTGGGAGTGCAGCCCAATGCTGTCTCTATGTCCGTTTTCTACAAGACCCAAGTTGTGCACCACTGGCCCACCATGTTCAAGTGGACCCAGCTGCCCCCTCTCACTTGTCCTGTCTCTGCCCCCTTGTCAGACCCTCAGAGACAGATTTGCCCCTGTGGCCATGGGCACAGAGTCTTTACCCCTGTAAATTAATGTGAGAACCTACACAGAAGTAAGAAAAGGAAAGATGAATTTTGTGGTTTAAAAAAAAAAAAATCATGTAGTTCTCTGGGAACAGAGGAAAAGAAATAAGAAAGTAGGACAAATGGAGGAGAAAGAAAGAACTAAATGAATGAAGAGAGAGAAGCAAAGCCAGAGAACAAGAGAGGAATGGTCCCTTTAAGGGGAGCTGTTTACCTCATTCTACATAAAGGGCCCTAGGGGAAAGTTGTTGAAGGAGAAAGTTTCCCCATCATTGCTGGGCCCACATGTTAATTTTCCTGGCTGCATAGACACTGTCAATACGGTCGGAGTCCCCAGATGGCTAACTGATCAGCTATAACCAGGGAGGAGGGAATGACATACATATTGACGTTCCTAAATGCAAAAATTGGAGTCACTCATCTCTATAGGGAAAGACGAGACGTTACCATCTGCCCTGTTCATTAAAGACCAAGAAATTTGGTGCTGATCCTCAGGCAAAACTTTACTTTCTAAGAAAGTAGGTTCTGTGGACTTTGGCAAAACAGGCCCCTTTCCGGCACTGGACCCGGGAAATTTGGTTACCAGGTCCCAGGAGGGCCTTCTTTGGCCAGAGCAAGCTGCACAGCAGATATATGGTCCAAATATAGGGTCAGGATCAACCATCACACTTTGCCCCAGACCTTGGGGGTTCCTAGGACATAGGAACTTTCTGTTTTTAAATCAGAACAGTCCCACACAAACTGTGATGCTTGCGCACCCTACCCAGACAGATATTGAAAGGACGGGGAAGGACAAACGTCTTGCCGAGCACCATTTTTGGGTCCAGGACTGAGCTAGGTGCACTTGTTTATTTTTGGTAATGAGGGAAACCCTGTGAGTTAGATTTGATCACCCCAGTGTATGTGGGAGGAAGGAGGCCATATAGCTTTAAAAAAGATTCAAAACACGACTGGAAGCCCAAATATTAGTTTCTCCACTAGAAAACTGTTCACCTCTGACTCAGCCACCAATTCCCAGTCACAGGCATCCTTTGGGTTCTCTCTCATGTTCCTTCCGGAGCCACGTTAGTCTCCAGCCAATTTGTGATGGGCGTTTGGGTGGGAAGAAGTACGAGGGCACAAGTAGCATTTGGCCTCTTTCCCTGGGCATGTGCTCCCTCCCCTCCTGGGCTCCCCAGAGACCACCTCCTCCAGGGGCACCCAAGGGCTGTGGGTGCTGGGGGGCCCCAGGTAGAGAGGAGTTTCTCAGCATGTTGTTGCTTTTCCGTCCCTTGGCCAGGTTGGTGAGATCAAGGCCCACGCAGCCGAGTGGAAGGCCAATGTGACGGCCGAGTTCCGGGAGACCAGGCGAAGGCTCAGTGTGGAGATCCATGACAAGCTGCAGCGGGCGGCCACCATCCGCAGCATGGAGCGCCGGCGCCTGGGCCTGGACCAGAGGGCCCACTCGCTGGACATGCTCTCTCCAGAGAAGCGCTCCGTCTTCGCCGCCCTGGACTCGGGCCGTTTCAAAGCCTCATCCCAGGAGAGCATCAACAACCGGCCCAACAACCTGCGCCTTAAGGGGTCGGAGCAGCTCAACAAGCACGGACAAGGCGCCTCTGAGGACAACATCATCAACAAGTTTGGGTCCACCTCCAAACTCACCAAGAGGAAAAACAAAGACCTCAAAAAGACCTTGCCCGAGGATGTTCAGAAGATCTACAAGACCTTCCGGAATTACTCCCTGGATGAAGAGAAGAAAGAGGAGGAGACAGAAAAGATGTGTAACTCTGACAACTCCAGCACAGCCATGCTGACGGAGTGCATCCAGCCGCAGGCTGAGCTGGAGAACGGAATGGTACCCACAGACGCCAAAGACAGGGAGCTCGAGAACAACGCGTTACTTGAAGACAGAAACTAAAGGTCAAAGACATTGGACTGGGACTAAGCAGTGTGTGGTCTTTTTTTTTTTTTTTTTTAAATATATATATATATTCACACTGAGACACGTGCCTTAAACAGACTTCTTGTTAGTCCAAAATTACATAGCATTGAAGAATATATTTCACTGTGCCATAAATGACTGAAAGCTTGCTCTGCCAAAATGAATCAAGGGACAAGAAGTTCGTTTCGGATAGCAGCTGCAGGACACGTGGGGGGCGCTCGTGCACACAGCAGGTGCACTGGGCAGGTTCCACTGCACCTGCAAAGGGAGTGCCCATGGTTTTGCTGAACGGCGGTAGCGCGCTCTGGCATGGCACGTAGACAAGGGCAGCTATTCCTTAGGCCAGCCTCCGACAGGAACAGTTGTGTCTTTTAGGTTTCCTCAACCTACCTACCATCAGTGACACATCACACAGAGAAGGGGGACCCTGTTTGCTGGTGAACTGGTAACGGCAACGAGGTGTCGCGTTGACATTTTGGCATGTGCTCTGAGCTTGAATTTTGATACAAACCATTCCGTGCATAATACCTACTCTTTCTAAGCTCCAAACGAATGTCTGTGGGACCCGAGCGCACCTGGAATTTGTTGGAAGCAGATCAGAGCACACGTGTTAAAAGGTGCAATTGCTTTTCTCATTACAAAAGGAAAATAAAAGTAACCACAAACACATCACACTGTGGCAATCACCTTAACCACTGGCACAAACCTACTGAGTAGGGTCCTTCTCCCAGGGGCAGGTTGTCCACAGGTACCTGCCAGCATTGGGGGAGACTCGGCCTCAACCACTGCATGGTTACAGGCAAATCGCGCGTTTCCCTCAGTGGGTGTGATGGTGAAAATGAACTGATTTTGAAACGTCCATGTTCACTTTTCTACTGGAACTTCAGTGATAACTTGTTTTGATAAGAGGGGGGGGAAATACCAAAACTATTGCCTTGCATGATGCCAGTGGCTTGCTGTTCTGTCTAGCCGATTCTAAATTTTTACAAAAACAGACATCCTGCATTTCTGAGACGTACCGAAGAGGACCATGGCATCTTTTCCATCTCAGGGCTTCTTGTCCCCTTGGGTGTCTTAGGGGTAGACATAGTCTTGAGATCCAATCTTGCTACTTCCAAACAAAAGGAAAATTAATCCCTCAACCTCTCCCTGCATAGTAAGATTGAAATGTTTTAATTGCTTGCAGTTAAGTGCCATTAATGTCATTTAAAAAGTAATACTTAAAAGGAAACATTTAAAGTATTCTGTTTATTTTTATGTCGGGCTATTCCTTTGTCCTGGAAATAACACTTCCTCTCCGTGCTTGTTTCTTTATCTCATATTTGTTTTTCACTAAAATGGCAACACTCCCTTGATTGTTTCAAGGCAAACAATGACCACCATGTGAAAATTATGGTTGTTCACCAGGCTAGAACATTCAGTGACGCAAAGTGGAGGAACTGCTAGTCATAGGTTTTGAGGGAATAATCTTAAATAGATTTTCATCAGAGAGGGGAAAATATACATGAGGTCATTATTCTGTGTGTGCCTGTTTGTGTCATATTTGGCTGTCTGTCATACTGGTTCAAGTTAGCTCTTCGGGCCACACGTGGACCTGGAAAACTTCAGGAAGTTTGTTGGTCGTGAGTCTTTCAGGCTCAGTCCCACCTTTGGGGGATTTTGCGCGATTTTATGTATCTAATCCACAAAGATTTTATATAACTAATCCACATTTATCAAATGATCACGACACAAATGGAGACTTCCAGAAACCATCTAGCACTTCTGACTTTTAGGGGAAAATTACGCCCAGGGCAGCCTTGACCGTCGGTACCACTGAAGACCCATCCTGCCTCTTTCCCATTCTCGGCTCTCCCTGTCTGCCGCACATGCAGTTCCCGCCCCCGCATCCCAGCCCCAAACCTTTAGGCTCTAGGTAAAGTTCTTGCATTGCTATTGAGAAGGAGCCAAATAAGACTCATCTATGAGGAGGCCTTTCCTGTCCACCTGGCTCTAAACAGAGGCTTGGGGAACCAGGCGTAGGCAGGTGTGGACATTGGTTTTTACCATGGGAATCAGTCCATCCGGCCCTGTGTGTTATAAGACGTTGGCAGATAACTGGAACCTTCTTATTCCGACAAATTTACGTTTCTGATCAACCAGTCCATGGACCTCATTCATTTATGTTTCCACCCCATAGTACCTTGGTACCTCTTTGGGTGTTAAAATTTCATGCCCTAGAGCCAGATCTGGCAAGGAGGCTTCCCCCTGTCGTTTATCCTGTGTCCTCTGTGGGCCAGGTACTGAATCAGGCACTTTATGGATGTTAGCTCACTGAAACCTCACGACACCACACAGGAAGTGTTTGCCAACCATTATACAGATGAGGACATGGAGGCTCAGGGAAGCTAAGTAACTTGCCCAATGGCACACAGCAAGAAGGCGGTAGAGCTGGTTTCAAAAGTATGACCAAAGTCTGCTTTCAACTTTCAACTTTGCTACAATGTCAGTCGTGCACTCTTTGTGTGTGTGTGTGTGTGTGTGTGTGTTTGTGTACGTGTGTATTTTTCAAGCTTCATGGACACAGTTTACAGAGATGAGGGGAAGATGTGGAAGAATCTTTACCCCCCAGAGGGCATGAGGTCTTTGCATAAAAGTGGCCTAAAGGGTTGCCCTTGAAGACATCTACTGTGTGCTATTTTGGTTTGGTTTTGGAAATACTGTATATGGCACTTTTTCTGTACTGTCACATGCCCTTCAAAGGTACTCTTTGCACTTTACTTGCCTACTTTGCAGGAACCCCACATACAGCAGGAATAAAACCATTCAGAGCACCGAGCTGCATATCTACCAAATGGCAGGGCTGTGGGCGTTGGCGTGAGCATTCATGCTTCCCCAAAGAGTCCACGCCCAGTAACACAGAGAATCACAAGGAGCCTCGAGCTGGGAGCCCGGGAACCTCTGATAGAACCCCTTCCCTGTGTACAGTGGGGACAAGGCCCTGCCAAATAACCTCAGAGACCACCCTCTGTGGAGAGTGATCTATTCGATATGTGGGCAAAGCGTTTTGAACACTATGAAGTACTCTCCCAAGGAGAAGCTCAGAGGGGATAAGAGGTTGGGTTCCTCCTCACATGCAGCTGCTGGGATTTGAGGAGTCAGTTGTCTAGAAGTTACCTGAACCTGAATGCTACCTTTAGAGAAGGGGCCAAATAGCCTGTAGAACACACGTGGTAGTGCAAACCTGTGACACGTTCCCTACGTGCGTCAGCACAGCCCAGCCCTTTAATCCGCATCCGTACCCCACCACAAACCTGTAAAATCAACACCTGAGCTTGCACACAGGAAGGGCACATGGCGTCTTCAGCGGGTGGTGGTGTTTCTCACCCGACATGGCACTCAGTGTTTCCTTCAGAACTTACCTGGTGGTTTACTGGTGAAAGCCAAGGGACAATTTGGGGAGATCAAAGCAACTGGATGCTTGATCCTAACCCAGTAGTGATTTCAGCGAGGTGCCATTTTGGGGTAGGATTGTGCAGTGTGTGGGGTGCCTGGGACTACCGTGCTCCACAAGTCACAGCCTGTGGGCTCCTCAGTTCCCTGCACCACATGGGCACCTTGGGGGAGTGGGGCACAGAGAATCGTCGAGGGCTCTTTTTGTTCCGCAGTTCTCTCATGAAACATTCTCCAGTCAGTGAGCCAATTAAGAAAGTTATGAGTTGGATTTATGACTACTGGCAAATGGTCTTGCCCTTTATAATTAAAGGTGAGAGCTTAGTCTCCTGCTGTTTTGGGGTGTGTTTTTTGGGTGATTGATGGAGACCAGATATATTTCGGAGACTGGTGTCCAAATTTAGATTATGCCCTGTGTAGTCTCTCTGCCTTCCCCTGTAGCTCAGTGGCACGCTGTGACCCGGGGAGTGGATGCTACACGGGCATTTTTTGCATGGTGTTAAGACTAGTTAAAGAATTTTAAGCCTTGCTATTTGCAGTCAGTTGTGCTAAAATAATCCCTTTGGTTACTTCATGAATTCATGTACTTTCATCCCTCTCTCTTTCTCTCTCTCTCACATACAAACATACACACACACACACACACACACACACACACACAGAGGAAATGGCTACTTTGAATTCTGTGGGGACCATTCCCTGTTGAAAGTCTTTGTTGTGTTGAACATTAGCAACCCACCCCCTCACCTCCCTCTGAGATGATGTCATTTCCTGGCTAAGTCAAGGCCACATGTCTGTTTGTCTGCTTGTTTAGGGAATTAGTGACACTGTGTCGGGCCAGGGTTTGGGTGGGGCAGGTTTGGAATTGCCGATCAGGTAAGAATGTGAGCCACCCCATGTGGACCGTGGTTTGGGGACCACAGGGAAGGCGTAGGGAGACAAACCCGCAGAGCCCTCTGAAAGAAGAAAGTAGGAACACGTCTGCATTGCACCCCACAACCCTGCTTTCTGCATTCCACTAATGTTTCTAGCGGGGATTTTCTTCCTCACTGTTATGATGCTGTGGGGTGCAAAGCCAGTGGCTGAGTGAGTAGAGGAAGCGTAAGGGCTAGTTAGTAAAGGCCTTTCAGAGAAAAACGCAATTCTCTGAAGCACAGGCCACCCTGATTTGGCCTGTTAATTCTGCCTATGGAAACTCTGAAATAGCATGCTAGTTACATGGCTCTCAGTGAGCTCTGCGTGATGACTGGCAGATGTGGCAGGCCGTCCATGCCCCATGTAAACCTGGGCCCTCCCAGGGCAACCTGGGGGTCACAGACATCAGTGCAGCGGCATGAAGGAGAAACGAGACCTGTCTCTGGTTTTAGTGAGAATGATTTCATTTTCACAAGTGCCAGAGATTTAGAATCTCCTTTGGGTTCTTGGTTCTTAGTGAAGAATCCCAAATAGTTCCCTCTGCGTTGGAAAAAACAAACAAAAAAAATTCCTTGGTAAGACTCCTGCCCCGTGGAAACAGCAGGCCTGAGCTGCAGAGGAAACTGCAAAACCTTCTTTTGCTGCCAGGATTCTGAGCTCCAGGGGAGGAGGCACAGCGGTGGTGCCTAGAAGTGATATGCAAACTACCCCATGTGCCAGCCCCGCCCCACTCCTCCCCCCTGCCCCCCCCCCCCCCCCCCCCCCGTCGCGAGGGGACCCAGTGACGAATGATGATAAACCCATGTGTGCAGGTGTTTTACCTATCTTCTCTTTGTAGGATTTCATGGTGCTTAAAAAAAAAAAAAAAAGGCATTTTACAGATAATGTGTGTGGGGGGGATTTCATAATGTTCTTAGGAAAAGTACAAAAGCAAATTTGCTTGTGTCATTTCAATAAGCTGTGCTGCTATTGTCTTTATTTGATGATGTAATTTTTTTTTTTTTCAATGATGGAGAAAATTGCAACAAAGACCTTCTGGAAGATCCAATCTAATGCTTCTCCTGTGTTCCTTTCTCTGGTTGGGGCTGGGCATGGTCCGTGGTGGCTGGGCGGGGAGCTCTGCTCAGGACAGGTGTGCTGGCCAGACACTGACCCTGGCCCTAGTCTGCACTCACTCCTAACATGCAGTTATCAGCAGAGACTCACTGGAAGGAGGAGGAGCCCCAGCCCCCCTAGGAGAGGCATCTTCAATAACCCAGTGTCGTCGCTGCACATTCACTTTAACATCCTTATTTGTACTTGATCTTGATTGCATGTTGCTGGGGGTGGACAGCGAGATAAATCTCATGTTCTAGAAGAAAAACTAAGTCTGGACATTGTGACAGGTCTGACAGTCTAAAGAACAACTGCGTGGGTGCTTAACCTTTCCGGTTGTGTTTGATTTTGCTCTTGCTCTGTCTGTCCATCAGTCATGGGCTTATTAATAATGGGCAGAAATAAAATGACTACCACTTTTGAGCACCTGTTGTGTATGAGGTACTCCGCTGGGCAGGCCACAAACATCTCGTTTAGCCTTCCAAATAGAACAATACATGGAGTACCTTCACTGTGTTGGTAAAGACTTTGAGGCTCAGAGAGAATGAGAAACTTATATCCAACTCAAGTTAGTTTCAAATCCAAGTCTCACTAGGTCATGGAGTTCTCAGGACATCTACTTTGATAACTTCTCCAACAAAGGTGATGTGATTCTCTCAAACCTGTCCTCACTGTCTCTCCCCTCCAGTTTGGGCCATGATGTCAAAAATGCCTTCTTGGCTGTGGGTTAGCATGGTCAGATGGGCTGGTAGCCGATGCTAAGACCTTTTGCCTGGCTAACACAATCACACTGCTGCAAGTGAGCTGGTCAGGGACAGATCTGGCTCATATTTTTATAGTTTTCCTGATCTCGGAACAGTGCAGAGCACATGTTAGGAGCTCATTGTGATCTTTTGAAAATGTAAATAGGTCAGTGCATCTCCTTGGCCTTTAGAATAAAAGCCAAGAGTGCTGACCTCTCAGGCCCTGCGTGAATTTGTTTCGTTGTCACTGGTCTCTGCCACCTCCATTCTGAATTACTTGCAAATCCCTCAATTGGTCCATGGTTTCTCCTATCTTCAGGTCTTTGTCCCCACTGTCCCTTTTGGAAGTCCTGCTCCCTTCTGTGCCCCCTTTCCCATTCCATTACCACCCAGCTCATTCAAGTCTTTGGGACACGGTGGAGAGGGACCTTCATGAAGCTTCTTCTTGCTCCTCCCCATCTCTTCAGCTCCCGCGCCCCTCCACTGTACCACGTGTTAGGCTGGATTTAAACTGCTGTTTTCCTTCTTCTATGAAGATTATAAACTCGTCAGGGCAGGGGCTGTGCATCTCATTTCCATCCTCAGCGCTGAGTAAGATCCTGACACAACATAGACTTTCAATTTATTAGTGGAATAATTTTAATGTCCTTGTTGATAGCATATTTGCATCTTTCAATGCAGATTTAATTTTTTTCCCCACGACTTGGAAATCATTTGGAGCCAAGGCTGATGATATAAGTAACTTATCCAACACCTAAGTATTATTTTAAAAAAAACAAAGTGTGCCTGCAACGTAATGAGTTTAATTTGTATTTTGTATTTACAAAGAACTCCAAAATTTTAATTATTGATAGTTGTTGAAACAACTAGAGACTGGAAAGATGCCTGCTTTGAAGAACAGTCCTCATTTATATATAAATAATAGATTGTTTATTTACAAGCCAATCTTATTACTAGAGAGAGTTGGAATGTTTATTCACTTAGCTCATATGAGATTATGCTTCATGGCATGTTAAATATATGGCAAGTGTGCCACAATATCTTACTCCTGTGCCCAAGGCAGACATCAATCATCAATCACAGAATTCCTTCCCCATTAATCTAGGTGCATTCTTAGAATCCCTTTTAAGATTATACTCCCAGTTAGAAGTTCTCAAAATATAGTCTCGTGGCCCTCATACATCCTTGAGATTCTTTAAAGGGGTCCATGAGGTCAGAGTTAGTTTCCGAATAGTATCAAGATATTATTTGCCTTTTCCACTCTCAGTCTCTCATAAGAATATGGTATTTAGACTTGACTAACTTTAGTCACTTAGAGGACAGAGACAAGGTGATCTGATAACTTTTGTTGAATATCAAAAGAATTTTCCGAAATGATAGTAAATGTGCCTACATTTCTTAGAGAATTCAGAAGTACCTAGATATAACAGTTGTATTAGAAAGCACTTCCTGCTTACCCCCACAGGAATAGCCCATGAACAATTTCTCTTTGACCCTGCCCTAGCTGCTCTATGGGGCCTCGGGTCCCTCAGTTCCTCTCCAAGTGTCCCTAATGGGGACTCACGTGTGCTCTGTTCTGTGAGAGTAAATTTTCTAGAAGCCCCCCTCCTCTCTCTCTCTCTCTCTCTCTCTCTCTCTCTCTCTCTCTCTCTCTCTCATTGTTTACATGGGCCTGGCATAGGGCACAGCACAAGGTAGGAGTTCAAAAGATATTTGCTGAATAAACAGCAAATCCAAACCTTTGGTCTTCAGCAAAGGGACTCTGCAGAGAGTTAGAGAAAAAGAAGAGAGCTCGAATCTGAGGTGAGCTGGAGGGAAGGTCAGAAGGATGTGTGAGGGGAGGCTAGGACAAAGGGCACAGTCCAGCAAACAGCACCTTGGGTCATTTCTGCAGTCAGAATGCTGACCGCGATGGTCACTTTTTACCTGATTACTTTCACGAACTTGCCTCAACAATGGCGCAAACACCCTTGGAACAAAACAATTCCAATTTTGAGGTGACTGTGTGAATTTGAGATGGCGCACAAAGAATATTTCAAATTTTTGAGGAGGTTTTTCTTGTAAAGAAAATGTCATTAGAAGAGTTCAAAAGTAAAAAAAAGAAAGTCTTTTCTCACACAACCTATGTAGAAGAACTGTGTTTATTATAATGAATTTTAAAGATCATTACACTCTTCATTATTGTATTTATTATTTGAAGTCATTCTGAATACATAAGGATTTTTCTTCACTCAGAATGTGATAACATTTAAATATTTTCCAACATAATAATCTATGTTCTTACCTGCAAAATGCTTACATCAATGGCCCTTTTGAATTATTTGCAAATGCCTGAGGCACAGAACAACTATAGAACCTCAGAAAGTATGAATTTATTTTGCAATGAAGAACCTTGGAGAATCCTTTTTCTGGAATCAACAGCATTAGTAGCAAATGCAAGAAAATGGAAATATATATAATGCTAGCATAATTTATGGCTACTCATTTCAATATTTTATGTGGAACATTTGTCTACACCTTAAAGAACATTCTGTTCTTCAGTTGTTTTGAATCCACAGAAAGAAGAAAAGTAAAGAGCCCTTCCATTATGTCCACTAGTGAATATGAATATAAAACAATTTCTCCACTGAATTATTGTCCGGGTGGTGCAGGGCTGGGGGAAGAAATAGCTAATGACAATGGCTTGGTTAAAGATGTACAATCCATCTATTCACTGAACCAAAATCTATGGAGCTCTACTATGCATGAGACCCTGGCAGAGTGACAGGGGCAACGGGCCTGTGTTCCCTGACCTCCAGGATCTCACAGTGTAGGGGTAAGTAGCCCTACGCTATGTGCTCCGGGGATGTAAAAAAACTGTCAGTAAGATAGTATGTGATTAGGTTCAGAAGTCCCAGGAATGATCACCAGGGTGACAGGAATTAAGAGGGCCGAGGATCAGTGTGCAGTCAAGGTATGTGTCCCATAAGGCGGGGAATCCTAAGGCAAGTGTAGGCCCTTTAGGGAGCAGAGCAACCTGAATGGCTTCAAAGCACAACTCTACGTGATGATTTTTAAGGTTGATCTTTTTGTCCCGAGGGTACTATAAATGCACGCTCATATAGGATTCCTTTGTTGTTGTAAAACATTTTCTGTGAAGTGGGGAGTGCCTTAAAATGACTGAAACGAACCACAAACGCTAGGCCAAACTTAAAAGGATACACAGAAGATTAACTCTTTTGGTGGCCAGTCACCACAGGACTTATAACTCCTCTGAAAGCCAGTGTGATTGCACAACCTGCCGAGTACTAACGATTCGCCTTCTCCCTGTGTTTCCCCCTTTTCTTGAGATCGCATCAAGCAGATCTCAGGTTCTGGCTTCATTTCCTCCAGAAAGGAATACAGTGGCAGGAGTATCCTGGGCTCCTTGTGTCAAAATCCTGACCCACAGGAGGACTGCATTTGATGCAGGGCAGTGTGACTTGGAACACGCTGCTGGCTAATACAGGCTCTGGCCTAGGTCAGGGACAGCACAGAGAGGTCTGGGTTCCCCACAGAAGGGTGCCTGACGAGAACCCTGTCCAGCACCATGGACTTCGGCGGAGGAGACCCAGGTTGGCCCTGACAGAAGGTTCATGAGTAGGGCAGGCAGAGAGGAGAGGGACATCATGCCCACTTTGTTCCCTAGTTTTACTGGGGTCTCAGGGGAGTTTCTAAAGTCCTCCAGACCTACCACCTCTTACCTTTTGACTGACTATAGGGTATCAGATATCTAAATCCCTACTGCACTTGGTCTTACTCACAGGTACCCAAGCAAAACCCACAGGGGAGTGTTTTACTATTATAGTGAGATTAAAATGACATGTTAAAGATCTGAAGGCAACTTTTGGTCACACTGACTGGTTCTAATTGGAACTTATTATACAGATTTTTATGGTTGGTAGACTTTGCTTTTAGTTATTCTGTTTTCTTGGGTCTTGGAATCTTTGGTCTGTGTAAAGGTCACAAAAGCCCCTCCAATCCCCCTACCCATTTAGGGTAATTTATGTTCTTATCAGTAAGAAAGAGCATCAGTTTCCTCAGTCCAGAGAAAAACCCTAAAGATAACATGTTGTTTGTCGAGGAATGTGACATCCTATTGACTTAAGCCAGAGCAGGACCGGAATTGCCTTAGACAAACTGCTTTTTGAAAGAAAGCATGTGAGGGGCCAGCACCTAGGCCCAGTCTGTAGAGTTATCGCCTTAACTTCATATTCCTACCGCTCATGCTATCTGCTCCTGTCAACACCGATAGCTTAGTAAGAAAAGGTAAAGGAGAAGAGATATGGGCTACATAAAAAAATGTCTTACCCAAACAAAAACACTAAGGAATTTAGCTGTACTTGGGGAAAAAAGTCCCCCAGTCTGGGAAGAGAAAAGTGAAAAGAAGCAAAGGAAGGAGCAGAACTCTGAGATGCCTGCGTGGAGTATGTGGGTGGATGGAACCCAAGGTTGTGCTTCTCACGTGGGGCATGGATTCTGCAAGGGGCAGAGGGTGTTGTCTCAGTGTGTCAGAGAGGGGGCATGAAGGGGTAAGCCGAACCCACTGTACGGCAGGGTTCAGGGGGTCCCTACCCAGCGTGCTTCATGCTGGCAGTCACAGAAGAGGCATGTCAGGAAGCAAAAGGTAGCCTTGGGCTTGGAGAGGGCCAGGCTCTGAGCAGGTGAGAAGTTGGGGAGAAAAGATTTCAAAAACAGTCTAAAGCAGGAAGAGGTGTCCTAAGGTGATTAATGACCATAAAAAATGACCCCAAGAGAACTTGACTTCAGGGCTGAGAGAGGGTCTTCAAGGAGGAGATGGGCAGAGGGCGTGGGCACCTGGTGACTGGCCCCAGGATCTGTCAGGGGCGGGCTCTGAGGGCCCCAGAGCCGCACCGTGGCCTGATCTCTAAGATGGCGCCTGGCAGCTTGCCAGACATAGCTGCACTCGTAAACAAGTTTCAGGAAGTAACTCTGGTTGGCTGTTGTACGTGAGGCGATCCTGGTATCTGCCTGGAGACGTTCCTTGATAGGCTGACTTTCCTGGTAGTCTACTCTCTGATAGGCTGATGTTCTCAATATAAGTCTGAGACTTGTGGAATAAAGTGCTTTTTTTGGTTCCTGTGATGAAGAAGAACGCACGCGTTGTGATTGTCCCCGCGGGCGGTGGGCGATCATAAGTGGTGCCGAAATCCGGGAATGAAAACTTTACAAGGATAAGTAAGAAAACAAGGTAAGATATTCTAAAATTTTAACAAGTTAAACTGGTTATAAAAAGGTCAAAAACAAACAAGCGAAAGGCAGCCTTAACGTTCGCGGTACGCGACTATCCGGACTAAGCGGAAAGTGGTCCAAAAAGGAAAGTAAAACAGTGGACTAAGCGGAAAGCAGTCCAAAAAGGAAAGTAAAACAGTGGACTAAGCGGAAAGCGGTCCAAAAAGGAAAGTAAAACAGTGGACTAAGCGGAAAGCAGTCCAAAAACAGTGAACTAAGCGAAAGGCGGTTCAAGGACTAGATAAGCATGCGGAACGCGGCTTACATTGTACAAGATGGGGTCTGAAATATCAAAAGTTCGTATGCAACAACCCTTACAGGAACTGCTTAAGGCCAATGGTACACCTTTAAAAACCAAAACTGCTAGAACATTCTCAGATACAATAGAGAAGGTAGCTCCTTGGTTTTTAGATGAAGGATTATTAAATATTCCACAGTGGGAACATCTTGGAGAGGATCTTCATAAGGCAGATCGACAAGATCCACTGCCTGTTGGAACTATGGCTATATGGTCTTTAGTGAGAGGGTGTCTAGACACAAATAAGGACAAATTTGTTGAGCCCCTTACAGAGGGAAGTCAAGTTTTAGAGGAGATAAAGAGGAACGCTCATGCCGTTCACAAAAAACACAAGAATCGGGAAGTAACTCTGAAGGGGAACTATCAGGAGAGGAACTAGCTCAACATGTTCAAAACTGGACAGCCAGACTCGGAACTCACGGGCAATAGTTAGAGCTTGGCCATATCCTTTGCCTTTAACTAATACCTCCTCCTTACTCCCTCCCATATTTAGCACTAATGCTTCTACGGGATTGCCTACTACACTATATGATCCAGAAATTATACGGTACAATGTTTCCTCTGTAGTTCTTCCTGGAACGCTATGCTTTGATATACCTACTAATACTAGTGCAAATGTTTCTAACCCTTGTATAGTTCTTCAACATCAAGTTCAAGGTCTATTTTATAATGCTTTAGAATCCCCAAATGTTTTAGCCATAGGGAAGCTCGCACTGCAACGGAACTCTAATGACTCTATTGTTTCAGAATTCATGAAAAATTTAACAGGAGATGCTGTTTTAATTTCAGGATTAATGCCTCGCAAATATAATGCTATGGGATCAAAATTCTATACCCCTGGAATTCTCCCTCCATGTAACCCTAAATATAGCACACCTCCCATATGGATAGGCTGTCAACATGCTGGACCAGCTTCTCCTGTTCAACAAGGGTTTTTCTTCACTCCCAATTTTACCTCTCTCAGTGCTAATGATAATTTTACAAATAATGATGTTCATTTAGGCATGAGACATGTCAATCCTTTTGACAGCTGGCTACTCTTCACTTCGACCTCAGGATATACTAACTTACAACCTTTCTTTGCTCTCTTAGGAGGATCATTTAGGCTATGTGCTTGGAGTTCCTCTAAATGGAGGAGCTCTAAATTCTCTGGCGCTGCATCGAGCGCCCACTGTACCAGAAATATTACGTTTCCACCTATAGTTTGTGTGTTTCCCCCTTTTATGTTTCTGCTAACTAATGAAACAACTGTTTCTCTCAATGTTGGAATGCTTCCAGGTTCTCACGGGCAGTCTTAATGCGTATTCCTACCTTCCTACCAGTCCCAGTCTCTGTTACAGATACAGAACTGCCAGTGCTATTATCAAGAAACAGAAGAGATTTTGGCATCACAGCAGCTGTGATCATTGCCATTGCAGCCTCTGCAGCAACAGCATTGACACAACCATACAGACAGCAACAACAATCACTTGGCTGAAAATACAGCTGCAGCCTTACAGACTAAAGAGACCCTAACCAACATCTAACAGCAGGCATACTCCTTGTAAATCAAAGAGTGGACTTACTACAAGAACAAGTGAATATCTTGCAAGAACTTTTGGGACTGGGATGTGTTTATCCTTTAAGAGCAGTGTGTGTCACCCCTATTGCTTATAATAACCTTAGCTCTGTGGCTATGTTATCTAAAAATCTCTCTGTCTACCTTACTGGCAATTGGTCATCTACGTTTGATAATTTAACCAGTCAGCTACGAGCTGAAATACTCAGAGTCAATGCCACCAGGGTTCAAGTTGCATCGGTATCCGAGATGTTCTCTTTGTTATCTAAAGCCCTGGGATTGACAAATCAGTGGGCTGGAACAGTAGCTGTTCTGATTATTATCTGCTTAGGGATAGCCTATGTTATACGCAGCCAAATCAGAGCTCGCCAAGATGCCTGATGTCATCAACGGGCTATAGTACAGGCTTTGACAGCCATTGAGACAGGCACATCCCCCCAAGTATGGCTAAGCATGCTGGACCAGTAGACAAAGACGGGTAAGATCTGTGGAAATGCATACCAACCTAAGACAGGGTTCTGACGCCTGGAGGTCAGAATTCCAATGACGGGTAAGGATGTAATTTGCCATGGACAACCTAAGACAGGCATGGTCCCAAGTCATCTTTTCTTTATTTAAAGAATAAGGGGGAAGGATCTGCTGTTTTCTGCTGGGATTTCTGGCAGCTAGTCCTGTGCTGTGCTCCACAAGAGAAAAAAGGATTCCTTAGGTAGAGGCAGCGGGGGGGTTAGCCCTTCCAAGGTCTGACCAAGCATTCAAGGCAAAATAAATCACCTGTTGGTATTTGGGACCGGAGAGGGGAAGCCCACTTGAAGACTTGAGGCCAGGTACCAGAAGCACTTGGCTTCAACTCAACCCAGCTCAAGCCTCCCCAAGCCCACACGAGGACAGAGTGGTCAGCTAGTGTGAAATTCTGTGCTGAACTCAAGCAACATCGGGTTTTGTGCCTCTGCACGAGCAGCTCTTTTCTGTTGAAGGTGAGGTGAAAAAATATGTGATTACCAAACGGGGAGACAAACCTAGAGAAATTACATGGGGCTTTACCCAAGTTGCAGAGAACTGGTAGATAAGAGGAGCAGGAAGGTTCAAGGTGATTCCCTGTTAAATAAAAATTATGCTCACTACTCCCCAGCTTCTGTATCTTTAAACCTAGGTTTCTGGGCCTTTTCTGAAAAGAAATCCACAAGATGTTCCAAAGATAATTAGAAGAAAGCAGCAGGTGGCCAGTTAAAAAATATTTTTAAACATAAAGAGGTTAGAATTTCTGTGTTAGAAACCCCTACAGATACTGCATATGAGTCCATAAATATGCACTGAGTGCACACATGCACAAAACTAATGACTTTTGTTATTAAATACTTTCACAAGTATTTATCGAATAATTAATGTGAGTTATTGCTGTTACTTCAACTATTATTATTTTTATTCTCAGCTGTTATCTACATAGAAAAATACAACTAATCCAGTGGGAAAGATAAGTAACTCATTATTTGGCCACTGCAGACTTTTGGAAATGTGGGAAAACCATTTGGCTCGTGCCTGGAGATGTCTGAAGATTCAAGGCCAGACACGGAGAGAAAAAGCAGAGAGGAAACAAACTTCTTTTTTTATTTTTTATTCTTTTATATATATATATATATTTAACCCTAAGAGAAAAGGAAAAGCCTATCGACAGTTGCTGGCTTGTTGAGAAATTCAAACTTGACCCTGCCTCTTGGCCATGTCTCTGGTATGTAAAACCAAAAATGAGATTATTCCTGTTTGCCGAGGAGGGCGTCCCAGGCACGCCGCAGCCTGAGGTCGCAGCCACCGCCAGCTGGTGACAGGGCTGGAGTGCAAAGTCAAGACACGCTTAGTTCAGTTTTCCTCACATTCTTCTCGTTGGTGCTTCCTTGCCATGAAGCCCCTGATCCAAACACAAAACCCATACCAGAACAGAGGTAATGGGGGCTCCAAGAGATGCCACCTCTTTGTCCTTCTCTCTGCAAGGTCACTTGGATGAGTTTCTTAAGGGCAGGATGTCTGCCGCCAGGTGCCTGTTTTGTTAGGAGTTCTTTCTCCTCGGCTGGAAGATGGGCAGCAGGCCAGGTGGGCATCCTCCGCCTATGAGACCTCCTGAGCGCCACTCTCCCTGTCTCAGCTGAGTGCTCTCAATTAGCAGCCAGGCTTCAGCTGCAGCGATGTCTCAGGACGACTCAGGCCTGAATACAAACTGCAGCCTGCCCTCCTCCTGTTGGTCCACCTGAGGAGAGGAAGGGGAGTCAGCAGTCAGGCAAAGGCCAGAGTGGTGCCAGGGAATGTCACAATACCACCGGCTCTGTCCCCACCTGTTAGCCACCATGGTGAGCAGCCCGGGATGGGCACACAGTGCCTAAGGAAAAAGAGCAGCTAAGGACAAAGTACTGCTGGAGGGGACTGTATAAAGACGTCTGGAATGCTGTCCCTGGGTCACATTGACCCACCCTCCTATGGGTTCTCCCCAGTGTGTCTCCTGGAGAGAGAGAGAGCGGAGACAACAGACTGGCTCCACCTCTCCCTCCTTCCGTCCCCCATCTCACTGGGTTTCAGCTCTGTGATCGCTGTCCCCTGCTGTCCCCTGTGCCAAGGGCTGGGCCTCGCCAGAGGCTCCTCTCCTGCACTGGCTGCGGTCGGAGCTGTTGTCTCACCTCATCACGTGCTTCCCGTGCGCCCTTTTAAACATCGTACGGTTCTATTAAAAAACACCCCTGGGCCTAGGCTGAGCGTCATTTCTCCTTGGAAGGGCCCCCACCTCCTCCTTTTGGTCCTAGGAGGCAGGAAGGATGGCACAGGGGAAGCGTGGATACTGGGGGTTTGAACAAGAGTCAGTGTGCACTTTGGAATTTCAGCTTTGGCTCGGTGAAAATGTTTGGGATTTCCTTAATTTTTTCTTTTCCTTTTTAAGTCCATTCCACAGGCCTTGCGGTGCCTGGGAGAGGCGGGTGATGATGGGTGCAGAAAGTGTGCCAGGTGGGAGGGGACTCGGGGGTGGGGTGCCCTTCCGTAGCAGGGCTGTGAGAAGCAGCAGCATTGCATCCCGGGCCCCCTCATGGAGAGCCTGCAGGGGCCAAGCCACGTGCTCAGAGGCCCGTTTCTTGGGTCCCCGTGAGCCGGGAAAGCCTGTCCTTGCCAGTCATGGAATCATTACAGTCAAGGAGTGGTTTGCATTGTCTCGCCCCAGGCATTGTCATTGTCCTTTTACGTTCCCTGCTGCTCTTGCTGCCTGCCCGGGCCCGTCACAGACGCCTCGCCATGGCAGGCCTCTGTGCCACCTCTGCTGTTCCGGGTGTCCTCACAAATCTCAAGTCATTGTTCCTTTTTCCTTCCAAACACTTCCTCAGGAGTCAGCTACCTTAGTCCAGTTGTCTGAATCCAACCAAGCTGTGTGGGGAGACTCCCATTTCCCTGGGGTTAGCAACAGCCGCAAAACCAAATTCCCCTCTGCTGCCGCCGACTAGGGCTGCAGGCGCGCGGGTTTCGCTCCAGCCGTCCTGAGAGTCCCTGAGAGCGACTCTCTCAGGCAGTACTCATCATTCTCCTCTTCACTGGCTCAGCTGGGCGATGGCTCTGGGGGCTGGTAGGCAGGTAATAGAAGATGCCAGAAGGTCCTGCGTCTGATATTTAGCTATGGGACAGACATCCAGGGCGAGGGCCAGAGGGTGCTTGTGCCAAAGTCATTGAAAACATTGCCATCAAGTTTGCTGCTGCTGCTGCTGCTCCTACCCACAGCACCCTGAGTAACAGGGAGCTGCCACATGTCCTGTAGCAGTTTAGCAGTGGGGACTAGGACTGGATCTTTCTTGTCACTTAACTTTTTGCCCACAGACTCTATAACTCCAATGTTCACTTTTCATAGGCGGAATCTTGCAAGAAACTAGGAGAGATGTGTCAACTGGAGAAGGGATATACAGGGACCCTTTCCAGTCCCGGCAGGGGAGGGGGATGAGGTAATAAGATCTGAATCACAGCTCCAATCACACCACAGTTTCTCCAAATTCAGCTCAAGGACTGAGACCTGCCAATGTGGAGGCAGAGAACTTTGAGGTCACTTTGTCTAACCTCCCCACAGAGTGCACATTGCCTCTGTAGACATCCTGATCCATGGCCCTCTCCAGCTGTGGTCTGCACATTTGTCTCATGAGCGGGGAAGGATCCAGAATGGAACACAGTATTCCTGATGGAACAGCCTCATAGGCCAGGTTTTCCTGGGTTTACTCAACATAGGAAGCATTGTCTCCAGCACATGCTTTGAACTCCTGGGAAGATATTTCAGGAAGGTTTCTACCTCCTCATGCCCCCGCTGTTGACCTGCAGCATCGCTGGCAGTTGATACTTTCTTGTGGTATCTGGCCTTAATAGCTGTCAACCAGCTAGCATGCCATTTAAGTGACAAAGGGGAATAAGAGAGAAAGGAGAAAAGACATGAGGAGAGAAGACACAAAACAGGCACCTGGCAAGAGGGTGAGGGAAGCAGTAAAACCCAGAATGTCCTCAAACCCATGGCTCCTTCTTCCATGGGATGACTGGGTTTCAAGTGCAGGGAGGGAGGAGATGATTATTTGTTCATTCACCACTTCACGGAACAAACATTTATTGAGTGCCTACTGTGTTCCAGGTATGGTGCCCAAAAGTGGGGATCCAGAGAAGAGGTAAGACATTGTTTGCATCAAAAGGACCTCACTTTCTAGTGAGGAAGCTGGTCAGTGTCGAAGAATGTGGTCACTGAGATGAAAGAGGCATCTTGGACATACAGGGGTGTCACACAGGGGAGGGACGCAGGGCCACGGGTAGCTGTTGGTCTGAGGGTGGGAGCAGGCGAAGGTTCCAGGCAGAGCAGAACCATGGGCCAAAGCTCAGAGAGCATGTGGGGGTGGGCTCAGGGTACCATGGGCCATGTGGGAAGACCAAATGGGCACACAGGAGGAGTCGGGCCCTTGGTCTCCTCCAATACCATAGTAAAGAACTTGTACTTCCTCTTCCAGGCTGTGGGGCAACACTGGAGGTGAGAAGAAGGGTGAACTCAAAGAAGGGCATCCAATCAACACTCTGCCTACGAACACAAGCCCAGAACCACAGGGGGGATACGGGACATAGCACCGTGGAGGTGGGACGTGCTTCCAGGTTTGTCAGGGAGGAAAGGCATTTGATAACGGGGTTAAAGAAATGTCCTCACGCAGCAGAAGAGAGCAGCACTGAGACCCAAGACTTAATGACTTCTCCTTAGAAACTAATTCTACAATGTTTTCTGAGGTTTTTTTTTTGTTGTTGTTGTTTTGGTTTGGTTTTTAGCATGAATGTGAGCTAGGAACTGCAGCTCCTTCCAGTTCTTGTTTCATCTTTAACTGTATAAATGCTTATTGGTCACTGACCAACCCTCTGTCCTCTCTCCTTTGCTTCCCCTCCCTTCCCTATCTTTTCCTTCTTTTCTTCCTTCCCTCCTTCTCTCTTTCCTACCTCCCCTCCTCCTTCCCTTCCATGTTGATTGACTGTCCATTCCTAAATGCAGGCAAAACTCCTTCTTTCCATGATGGGATCTCCTGACGTGGGCATCTCTTAATTAAGGCACAAAAATGTTTCTCTTTATCATTCATCCTTAGGTGAGGTCAACCTGACTGAGCTCCATTACTAGTGGGAGCAGAAGAGAAGTGTGTGTAAATATACGAGAAATGAGGATTTAGCCCTCCTCTTTGTAGAGTCAGGTTATGGAGGGCTCCAGAGTGGAGAAACCAGAAGAGAAATCAGTGATGTATAACATCAATCAAGTAGATAATCAGTATGCAGATGCTGAATTTTGACTCTTACTCCAATAGAGCATCACTGTCATTCATTGGAAAGCATCAGCAAGCCTCCCAAGCTGTACCAGTAAGGTTGCTTCTCAAAGTCAAATTTTCACTTCTACCTCTCTCTAGTCTCAAAATTTCAGTTTTATTCTTTTCTGTTTTATCAGGTTCATGCAAGGGGATTGCAGAAATTCTCCTGCCACAGGAGGTATTAAAAGGCAGAGCCCCACAGTATCAGAGCCAGAAATAGCCTTCGAGGTGAGTTTCATATTTGTTTGACATGTTTTTAGGGAGTACCTCTTTACCAGGTTCTGTGTTCACTTCTGGCCTGGGGTTACATGGGAACACAAAAGAGAGAACTCTTTAACCTGTTTACTCTATTTTGACCACAAAATGACTTCTTCACTGAGTTGAACTCACTGAATTATTCAGGAGTTTTTCAAAACTTTCTGGGTCTTTTGACTGTCTGCTTGAGAGTCCTACTGCTAAATTTAGATGGTGTTTTGTCTGTGTTGGTTTATGTACTTTCTAGTTACCCTTCTCTTCCCCTCCCTTCCTTCCTTCCTTCCTTCCTTCCCCCCTTCCTTCCTTCCTTCCTTCCTTCCTTCCTTCCTTCCTTCCTTCCTTCCTTCCTTCCTTCCTTCCTTCCCTCCCTCCCTCCCTTGTTTCCCTCCCTTCCTTCCTTCCTTCCCTCCCTTCTTTCCCTCCCTTCTTTCCTTCATATTCATTACTGCTCTGCCATGTGCTAGGCTTAGCTGGGATACTAAGATAAATGACCTATCATCAAGTGGGAGATGAACAAGAAAATGAAATGAGTAGCAACTACAGAGGAAGGGTCAGGCATTCACTTGGAACGTGCGAGCCATCTAAGTCTGCAGCTCCGAAGCCCGCGGAGGCCCTCCCCCAGGATGGGGGCTGTGGCTTCTTACCTCTGCCAAGGTTCCATTCAGTTAAACTGCCCGGTGGGCTGCTCCTCTTGCCACTTGCACTTGCATTTCCCTCAGAGACACAGCCTCAGCTTCTCTCTGTGTGTGTCTGACGACACCTTGAATCTCAAGGTCGAGATCGAATTTCTCCAACTCTCATTGATTTTTTTCTCTACCTGTGGTTTTTCATAGGGTTTGCTCCATCCTTCTCTGTGAATTTCACAATGAATTGGGGTCAGATTTTCTGTAGGGGAACAGGTGGCCTGTTCTCTAACACAAACTTGAGGAGAAAGCTACTTTGAGGGGTTGGCACAAATGTGAATTTTCTAGGCAACTGTTGGTGACTGAGCAGGACCTGGAGGCTTCTTGCCTGTGTATCTCCAGAAACCTTGAGCTCTATTTGGAAGCATATATTAGACAAGGAGAAAAACAGTAGAACATCAACATAGTGTGCTTCCATTAAATATTTTTGAACTGCTCTTGCACTGTAGAGGGTTTATTGAGTAGATAATATGTTTAGGAGTAAACTTCAAGCAATTGGACAAACATTGTGATTTTATTATTGACCAGAGTCACTTTGCCTTTCTCAATGTAATAAGGAGAATACTGGACTTCCTAGTTTTTGATTCTCCTAGAGGAAGATAACTTTTCTAGAAGATGACTTTTCTGGAAATACAATTTTAGTTGTCATTCAATTAAGGATGAAACCTTCAGCCCACCCTCAAAACTCTTGCACACTAAGAGCCCACGTGTAACTGCCAACCAACCCTGAGGCATCCAGTGTGGTTCCTGTCAGTCTTCACAATCTACTTCCACAGTTAAGCAAAAGAGGAAGAGATCACTCTCTTGGCTGATAGGAGATCAAAATAAGTTTAGATAAAAAGCCACGGAAATAATTGTAAGGAGTTCTTACTCCATCTCTCACCTCCACCCTTATGAGGCTTAACCCAATTAAGTCTCCAGAAAATGTATCTGAGCTCCCAGGTACACAGCTGTTGTGGGTGTTGGATGGCACCAGGATCGGAGAACCCAAAACTCCCTCCTTAACATAGGTGGTGGCAAAGGGAGGGGGACAGGGGAAGAAGAAAAACAGTCAAAAGTCACCAGATGTCCTCACAATAGAGTTTCCATTTCTCTCCTTTCTGTTTAAAATTCAATGTGATGATAAAGATCAGAAATGAGAGTCACCATATATTTTAAAAAAAAAAACACTGTTTGGAAGGGAAATACTATTGATTAAGAGGAATACTGAATTTTATGACTCCTAAAAAAAAAAAAGAGAGAGTGGGTATAGGAAGATATTCCCTAAGCTTTTGTGTTCATCAAATTTTGTGACATTCTTTCCCCTGCATATTCATATTCCTGTTCAGCTTATCAGAGGTCTCAATTTCCCTTCTCCTACCTTAGCATTTCTCTTCCCTTCATGATCCTAGTTTTTTTTTTCTGTCATGTCTCAGGGACATTGACTTTGGACAGAAATGGTTTGGGTTTGAGTCTTGATTTTGGCACTTACTAGCTTTGTGACCTTGGGCAAATTAACCTTGTTTGGTGCGTATGTTCTCTCCTGTAAAACAAAAATGATAATCCCCACCTTGTGTGATTATCATGAGCATAAACCAAGCTACTAAGCCAAGTGCTTAGTATTTGTTGATGTCAATATGCACTCAATCAGTGCTACCTTTCTTCCTCAGAAGAACAACTGTTGTTTTACGTCTAAAGCTTTGCTCTTGGTGAGTGTCCTCAATTATCCCTTTTGTTCCAGATTTCGTAGAGACCTTTCCTGTGTCTCTTGCATTTTCAACCTTTTTAACTTTGAGACCCTTTTCTATACGAAGGCACCCACACTTGGTGAATTCTTCTTTGTGACTTGGAAGTTATGGGAAAGGAAGAATCAGTCAGGAAATGAGGTACCCACGGTTTCTTCAGGAGATGGTTAGGAAAAGACTTGGATATAGTGGGCTCACTTGTTTATTCATGAAATAAGGCCATGAGTGTGGGGAAGAGCCCTCTCCTTAAGCATGTGAACTGAAGAGATTAGATCCTTGGGGCATGCCAAAGGAAGAGGAGAAATCATTCAATGAGTCTTATAGGGAGTTAATGAAGCAGGAGTGGGGCTAGAGAAATGGAAACGTGGAAGAAGGTGGTGGCCAGGGCTAAAGCCCAAAGAGGGATTTTTGAGAAAGGAGTACCAGAGTAGTACTCACAGAAGGTAAAGTCTGAAAGGTGTCCATTGAGCCTGCCTTTGTGATTTAGGAGGCAATCTGCAACCACTGCTAGAACATTTTCAGCGGTGAAGAAGTGAGAACCTTGATTGGGATAAGCTGAAGAAAGTGGCAAAGGGACAAAGTAGGTTGATTTGTCAGAAGTAGGTTGGTTTGTCAGGTTGGGAAGACAGAGTGGGTGCTAGAGAGGATGGAAGATCAATGGAGACCTTTGCTTTTTCCCAAACTACAGCAGGTCCTGGGGCACATTTATGAACTGCACAAATGGAACCTGATGAGAGAAGTCGAGAATGTCGGGGAGAAAAAGGAGGCTCTGGGGAGGTAACAGGGTCTTGGGCCTGGAGGAGAGGAGAAGGAGCTACAGGCAGAGCATTGGTGGCGGGATTTCCTTGAACACAAGAATAGACAACATCCTCTAAGGAAGACGGGGTAAAGATGAGTCCAAATTCAGATTCATTCATAGGCATAAAGGATCTTTCCTGACCCTTTTGTAGTTTGAAGGAGGAGGCAAGGCCAACTTCCTGCTCACAGGGAGTTGGGGATGGGATGGGGAATTGGTAAGAGTGGTGAAGGTTTGGGATGGCTGTCATGGGATGTGGGACAGGGTTGTTATGGGACATTGTGATCTCAGAAGAGGTGCAGAGGCCCTGGGTGTGGTGACTTTCTCAAGCAGTGCTCAGTAGCACAGGGGTAGAGAACAGAGGAGGGGGAGAATGTTTGGATCGATCCAAGGTTGGCCATAGGCCAGGTGGGGCTGGAAGACAAGTGGCTTTGTGGCATAGAGGAATGTTGGGAGGAATGGGAAAGGGATTTACTGGGAATCTCACCATGAATCCTCCCAGAACAGGAAGGGAAGCCCACAAAGAGGAGACGGGCTGGGAAGGAGGGATGGGTTTATAGGGTGAATGAGGGTTGAAGAGCTGGCGTAAGTGAGAAAAGAAAGAGTAGTTGGGAGGAAAGGAGAGATGGTGGGTAAGTCTTAGACTTTAATATTTCAAAGATGGTGCTGTTTTAGGGGGTAGTCTGGCTGTTGGAGGAATAGAGGTCTGATTTCTCTGGCAGACCTTTATTAAACTTGCTTATTGTTCAAGTCAGTACTATAACTGCACTTTTCTCTTTGTCTTGGAGGTAGAGTCCATTTGTGTAGATTGTGTAGGTGAGGGCATCCAAAACACCTTTCTTTCCCTAGTATTTAGGGATTCTGAGTCTGGGTCCCTTTGTTTGTCTTTCTCTCTTCACTTCCTTTTATGATACTGAGTTACTTTTTAAACAGGTCATTCAATTCCAGGAAGTTATGGACCTTAGACATATGATAATACCACTATCTTAATTTTTAGATTCCTGTCTAGCAGGGCAGGTCCAGGTGTTTGCTTCTGGCTATGGTAATCCAGGACAATAAAAATACCCTTGGAGTGACAGCACATTCGTTCACACAGATACCAGAAGAATGAGACTTCTTAGTCACTTGGGGATGTGCTGTTTGGACCTCAGTTCTACTACCCATATACTCCCTGGGATTAAGATACATAGCTGGATTCTCAGATTCTTTGCCTCTTTCAGGGAATCTGCTATTTTCTATAAGCAGTCTTGCAGAGGAAGAATTCATTTTTGGTGAAATTTCTCCTTTGGGACTTTTGTTCTTTCCCTGAACCTCATACTGTGGGAAGGCAAAGGAATTAAAAGGGAGCTCGGAATTTGGGCTACGCCAAATCCATACGTCTAGATTGTGAAGAATCTGTGATTCTTCCATAAAGGACTCCCCTTTTCCGATATGGTAGAATATTTCCTCAACTGAGAGTTGAATTTGAGCAAGTCACTCTGGGTCTCAGAGTCCAACCCCATGGTGCCATGGTGTGGGGATATCTGAGCACACCCATACACTCTTATCCATTTCACATAAGTGGCTATCAGGAGGTATGGGCATCTTTGAGAGATTTTGGAGAAATTTTCCTTTGCTTTATTAAGGAAGTAAATGTTTCTCCCTGGGTGCTTTCATGTATCTTCTGCAATCATGCAACATTGGAAATTAGAGAAATGAGTCTCATTACTGCAACCTGTTTAGTTGATCTTCTCTAGAACTCATCTGTTTGTACAATTGCGTTTCTAGTGTTGAATGCAGGGAGAACCTGTTTAGTTCCTGTTCTGCCTTCAACAGGCACGAGTTACCCACACACCTGCAGAGGCAGACAGTATGGTCCCTTTTCTCTTCTGAAAATCCTCCCCCTTTTTCCCACCATTTTGGATTCCAAGAGAAAGTAGCTAGGAAAATCAGTAGTTCCATTTCAGTTTTCTTCTGTTTTTGTTTCTTGGGTTGTTTTGGTGCCTGGTTTTCTTTAGGCTTCAATAAAGAACGTGCTCTACCTTTTATTTATTTTTTTAACCTTTGAGCTTCTAGAGAGACTGCAGATATATTCTCCTACTGTATGTCACTTCCTGCCTCTCTTGTGTTCTCCTCGCATTTCTTCTCCCTTTTTGCCGAGTGTTCATGACAAAAGGACATGGACTACCTTCACAATATTTTACCAGATAAACCCTTGATTAAATGACCATCAGGCAAAATTGAATTATGTCAGTCAATGGGATCCAGGAAATGTCTAGGCTATAAAGGTCAAGGTCCTTGCTACCCAAAGAATAAACCATGGGACAACCATCTCAACAGCCAGTATCATCAAGGAACTCCTGAGAATGTAGTCCGGAGCCAGAAGATTTGCATTTTTTTTACAAGATCCCCAGATGAGTCATTTGCACATTAAAGTTTGGAAAGCCCCAGTCATATGATATGTTAAGAGAACAGAACGTGGCTCCATCTGAGCAGCTGGAGGGAACAAAGAAACCCATTGGTTCAGATAATTCAGGATTTTATCCGTCACACTATTTGGTTTATGACTGCCAGAGTTGGCTTACCCTCAGAGGTTTTATGGTTCTTTAAAAAAAAAATCAGAGGGAGAAAAGAGAGACCAAGGTAGTCTTTTGAGGACAAGGAAAACACTTGTGGGTTGTCCTCGCACTGTGGGCATTTGTCTCATTTGCCTTGATGGGGAGCCTGTCTGTCATCCTGCTGCCAAACTCTTGTGAACCCAGATGGCACTTCCTTCTGAGGAAGGAAAAGCATGTGGCTGGAAATAACACCTCAAATGCTAGCTCTAGTTTCCATCCTAAGATGTATAGATGCAAAAGTAGCACCATAATGGAAATTACCAGTGGGTTTTCAGGATAAGTATTAAGGAAGAAACAAAAACCCATTTCGATACCTTCTATGACATATAAGCAAGTTCGTTTTGGACAGTAGCGTGAGGAAACCATTGAAGCAGGCAGGAAGGACCTTTTCTTTCTGTGGGTCCCCTACTGAGGACAGGTGACAACCCAGGATAGAAACAGGACGACGGCCTGTTCCCAAGAAGCCCTTCGCCTGGGCCTCACACTGTAGCAGAGTGAGATGCTTTATTTGCAACTGTTTCTGATTTGGGAGAAGAGGAAACAAGTGAGCCATCATTTAAATGAAACTGGGATCACTCCGGCAGGCAGCAATAACCTGCGATGGTGCTTGGAAGTGACTAAGTGTTTGGGGGCACGTGAGAGCGTACGAGAAGCTTGGATTTCTTATCATTCATCTTCTTTGTGAAGGATCTCTTTTTTTTTTTCCACTTAGGCATTCATCACACTTCTTTTGCTCTAGCTAGATGAGCTTAATCACTTGTGGAAATGGATTCTTTCAGAGCAACTCTCTGGAAAATGACTACTTTGGCAGTTGCAGAGGGTTGGTGACAGTTTTAAATGAACCAGGGACCCCTTTTCACTCTATTGTAAATTACTTTAAAGGTCAAGAATAAAGGGCTCAGGAATATCTGGCAATTAGAACTATATATCCCTCAGTCTTGTCTCATCCCCAATTCCTATGCAATTAAAAAAAAACAATTTTAAAATTATTTTTAATATACATGCTCAGTGTGACATTGTATTAAGGAGGAGAAAAGCATTGAACAACTCATCTGTGGTCACTTCTATGAAAAATGCACAGTATGTAACTTCTTCCTCCAAATTAAACAAATAGGAGCACTTATGAAATTTATGGATGTTGTCTTTACAAAAATGTTACTGTGCTGTGTTTATCTGTTCTCTTGGCCTGCTTTTGCAATCAGCAATACATTTTATTTCTTACATTGATCAAGCCTCTGTGTAAATTTTAATGGAGAATAAGAAATAGGAATAACTATGAGCTTGGGTCTAATTAGAATGGGGAACAAAAGGGGGAAAAAAAAACCCAGGAGCACTGAAGTCCACGAAACACATTTCATTCCCATTGGAAATCATATGACAGAGTGGCCATTTGGTTTCTTGCTATCTTTTTGTGACTGCATGTGTAAACTTGCACACCCTGACTCTCACTACCGTCTCTCTTGCTGTTGCCTCTTGCTGATTCCACTCCTCATTTTTGAAAATGATTTGTGACTCCTGGAGTTTTCTTATTTGAAGACTCTCAGATGCCTTCAACCCTTGCTCTCCTTCTGTCTCTAGAGCTATCTTATGGGTGCATAGGCAAAGCCTAAATATGTAAGCTCCTATGGAGTAGGGAGAGAAACCAGCCGAGGACAGAACAATTGGTTCCTTCTTATCTTGGTTTGTAGAAAATGAGTTGACCTCTCTTAACTTCAGCACTTACTTTGGATAGTAGTTTATAGGTGTTTCTGAAACTTTGGGACAGTGGGACTGTCTGATAATGCCCCATGAGTTTCCAGAAGCACAGCTACTGCCATGAGTCTCCCTTGCTAAGCACTTGAATGAGGCTGCTGGCATCCCACTGGAGAAACTTCTGGGCATGCGGCTGTTTATATCCTGGGCCCATCCCGTCTGTCCACCCTTATTTCTTGGTGCTCACCTACCTCAATCTTTCATTCAGACAGTCCTTTCACTTCCCTGAGGTTAGCTCCATTGACTCTACAGAAATTCTTGGCCGTTTCCTCCTCCCACAAAAACCGCTTTCTTTTTTCCTCCCCTTGTGAATCCCACCCATTCTTACTCAAGACTCAGCTCTTCTGTGTAGCCATGCAGGCTCCCGTACTTCTTAGCTCTGGAAGCTCACTGCCACAAGTGGGCACGTCGCAGTTGGCATTCCACACATTTTGGTCACTCCGTTATGTGTTTACGTGTGTATACTTGGTTACATGCCCATGTACACGAACACTCTTGTCCCCACCTGAAGCAAAGGACTCTTTCATGCACGATTCAGATTTCCCATAAATTGATGAGAGAGTGACAGGATACACAGATATATATTTGCTCTCATTTCATAGAAGCTCAGAGGCCTCACAAATCACTCAATCATTATAAAGATGGGCATGGATTTTCAGTTTCTTGTATCAGCCAGGGCTGGTCACAGAATGAATTAGGAACTCTGTATTTTCTTTAAGTCCTCAAGGAGATTCATACTGTTTGTCTGAACTGCAGACTAATCACAACAAAAATGTAATAACAGGGTGCATGAAGGTAGGTGGAGAGGGAATAATACACAAGATACAGAAATAATGTGAGCTGATGAAGGAAGAATCCAGATGACTTGGAAATGTGGGGCTGAAATCCAGTCTCCCTCTCCTTCAGCCTTCCCTCCCTCCTTGGTTTTCATCTGCTCAAGCCTGCTTTATGTCTACTGGGGTAATGCATAATTTTACATGACTTTTAAATTTCCATCAGTGCTTCTGGGAACAATTTGTGAAAGGGAAATTTGCCCATGGGTATTTTATAACCCAAGGGGCATCTGTAGGGTACAACTGTAAACCCTTATAACAGGGCCAGGCTGTTTATTCTATGTTCTCAGTAGATCCTGGGAACTAAGTCCTTACTCATGGTAGCCAACTGCCCAGTGAAATGCACTGAGGTATCCAGAGCCGTAGGATATGAGGAAATCTGCTTCTAGTGAGCTTACAGTGGTACTGCTGTAATTACCCTAATGGCCTGCCAGCTGCCAACTTTCATAAAACCACACATTTCCATAAGGAGGTTCTGCCTTCTTTGGGGACAGTGGACTTGAGAGGGTGTCTCATTAAGAGCTCTGGTCGGTGGAGGTTCCATTGTAGGTATAGGAACACAGAACCAAGACCCCTTAGCAATCTTGGGGCAGTGCTTGCTGTGGGGAGGGTGGAAATAGCACTTGACAACAAGGACTGTTAAACACAGATGAACCCTTGGGGTGCCCTTTTCCCAAAAAGAGGCAAAAGGAATTATTTTTGATAGTACAGAAAATGTGCTCTAGGTAGTATAAGAGGAAACCAAAGGCCCAGACAATTCCTTTGGGTTCAGAGAGAGGGAAGTTGCTTTTTGCTTCCCAAGAATTGATATAATCTCCAATCCCCTCTCCTTGTTAGTGTCAATATTTCACTTCTAATCAAAATCAGCGGATGGCAAGGCATTTGCCTTTGGCATTCGGGGTTCTCCCAATACATGGGCTTCTTCCTGGTGGCCCTCCCTTCAGGCAGCAGAGCTCTGGGATTTCTCTCCATTCCAAGTTTCCTCCCACCCCTTTTCTTAGCAGACAGTACTTCTCAGTGAGAACCATTTCTGCAAATTTGAATTCACTCTCTGCCTTCTCTGCAAGCATGCAGATAGATAGTAAACTGTGGGAATTGAAGAGTGGCTCCTATTTCTCTGTTCCATTTTTCTTTTCACAGAGGTGTCCAGTGAATTCCCTCAGGTGGACACTCTATGATGGCACACGGAGGAGGCCAGGTCAGGCCTCTCTCCCTACTGCCTGAACATACTGAGATGAGAGTGGCCTGGTGGATTTCTTTGGATTCACATTGGCCTGAAGGACAGGTAGATGGGAAATGTGCTGATTTTGCCAACATGGTCGTCTTCTGAATGACTCAGTATTAGTGTAACCAAATTATTTTGAACTCTGTCTGTCCAAGCTTTAGTTTGGGGACATATTGTATATCACCCCCAACTCTTCCAGCTTCAGAGTGGTCAGCAAAACAGGCCTCCTTACCCCCTGAAGATCACAGGGTGGGCAGTGTCAGGCATTTGTTCTCCTGATCGCCTTATCCAAAGTGTGAACCTCGGCGCCTGCACACTGGGTCCCCCACTCTTCTAGTTCAGACAACTGCCGCTAAAGCAGGAAGAGGTGACTCCGCTTCTTCCCTGGGTGGTCCGCTACCATCGTGGTGTCACTCCTGTGCTCCTGGACACAGGGGCTAGTCCACCTTGTGGCCCTGCTCCAGCCATGCCCCACGGCCTAGGTTCCTTCTCTTTTCTTGGCTCCTGGTCTTCGCCTGCAAAAAGTTCTTACACTTTCCAGGTGGGACTGCTGTTTTATCCACTGGGATCTCCTCCTTCCTTTCCTTTTACCTGAAATTACCTGCCTGACTTTCTGCCCTTGGAAAACTCTTTTTTTTTTTCCCCCCCCTCTATTTTCTGGGTGAACTCAGAAGTTTCTCCCCCTGGGAAACCTTCTCTAATTTTGTTTCCTGCTACTCGGTGCATGTATTTGGTTCTGCCATTATCACTATCCGCTTACATATTTGTCTCCCCTAAAAGGCTATGAACTCCATGAGGACAGGGGCCTTGTTTGATTCATTTTTTACATCCCCAGAGCCCGAGGGCAAAAAAAAAAAAAAAAAAAAAAAAAAAAAAAATCAGGTTGTCAATAAATACTTGTTGAATTGACTCATACAATCTCCCTTTCACAGAGTGTCTCCCTCACTTTGGGTCTACATAAACTCATGACATAGGACTTCTCATTCTCTGATTGGGTGATCATCTGACAACTTCACTCTTCCAGTGTATATTTCCAGGGCTTCACTGAGGTCTAACACTGTATTCCCTCTCCACCCACCAGCAGACCTACCAATTCAAGGTCAAAGGATTCAAGGAAACAGTGGGAGATTTGGTCAACTTAAGTCATGGTGCCTCAAATCTGAGGGGCTCAGGTGGCCTGGGGGCTAACTGGAAACCCAAGTGCCCCAGGCAGAATTGCCGGGGTAGGATGGACACATCTTCTGTTTGTTAGAAGATAAGGTCATTTGTTGGTTGTCAAGTGCTTGGAGGTACTTAGAAGTCACCTCCTTGCTTTTTGGTATGTAAGGATGACACTGAGGGTGACATTTGGGGATGAAAAGAGAAACGCCGATTCCCAATCATTCTCTCCTCCTGGTTGGAACATGGTCTGCGTGTCAGAGGATAAAGGGAAACAGAATGGTCAGCAGAAAGGAGGGTGGAAGCGGCAGGCAGGACATTTACCTCCATGAAGGATGTCCCCGTCACTTGGAACTTAGCTAGGCATTTTTACAAGAAATTTGTTGGCACGGTGCAGGAAAACTTTAATAGCATTATGGTTAGAGGATATCATGCTACGTGAAATAAACCAAACCCAAAAAACCCAAGGCTGAATGTTTTCTCTGATAAGTGGATGCTAATTCACAATAAGGGGCGGGGCGACTAGGGAAGAAAAGAGTTACTTTAGATTAGGTAGAGAGGAGTGAAGCCAGGGGAAGGGTCTGGGGGAAGGAGTGAGAGTAGAGTGAAACAGGCCTTATTACCTCAGGTACACGTATGACGGCATGACCCATGTGAGCCTACAATATGTATAGTCAGAAAAATGAGAGATGACACTCTATGTCTGATCTATCAACATGCATAAATGCATTCTACTGTCATATACAATTAATTAGAACAAATAAAATAAAATAAAAATTTAAAATAAGCATTAGGAAGCAACAGTCAGACTAAAATCACTTAGAAAGTAAGCCAAAGCATCTCCAAGTGTGCCGTCTGTTACAGGCAGGAAGACTCATGCTCTAAAACGGCGGAAATGCAGCTTTTAGAGAAAGTTAAAATGTATCCGTTTAGTTACATTCGTTGAATGAAGTCAACAAGTGTGTGTCTCTTGAAAATGAGACCTCCTGGGGGGCTTAGAAAAATTGTGAAATTCCATTTTTCTTTATTAACACAGATTATTGTGACCCTCCCCCCCTTTTTTTTTAATGGGCATAAGTCAAAGGAGCAACTCCACATTTCACCAAATTAAAAACAAAAGCAGTATCAGAACTCTTAAATACAAAGGAAAAAAGAAGACACAAGGAAACCTGGTCTGGTAGCTCTTCATGCTTTTATGTTAAGGTTGCAGGCGCCACCCAGCTTTCTCTGAGAAGGAAACGCTTGAGTACCAAAGTATTATTAAGATTTCCAACACAAGGGCATCTCCTTAGAATTTCACTCTTGCGTCAAGAGTGTTGAGTAAAGATTTGTTCTGCTGCTTTTCCACGGAAGTTGGTATTGACCTCCTCCGGCTTTTCATTAGGCCTGTGAAGATTGCAAGAGTCAAATACCTAGCAACTGATTCCTCCCTAAATACCTCTAAAATGATTTGCATTTTTAAAAAATGGCCAAAAGAATAAATAGGATTTCCCATTACGTACTATCTAAATACTGAAAATGTGTCAGAGCATATTTGCTACGTTTAATTACAAGTCTAAAATTGTTCCCTAGAAGTCGCTAGATTTCTCGGGGGATTCCTAACAAGTAGAGGAGAGAAATGGCTGCTGGTGAGCTATGCCTGCTATGGTTGGACAGGTGGTGCTGCTGCCCTCTGCGAGGACTCTACCTGTGGGAAAGGGGAGAAGAGGGGCTCTCCTCCAAGGGCACCAGAGAGTCAAGTAGGCGCTCCAGGGAAGTGAGGCCGCAAGACTGTCTGGACTGGAAACAGGGCCAGGACCCGTGCTGAGAAGGCAAGGGACTTAGGGTTGGAAAAATGGAGTTAACGGAGCAGGCTGCCGACCATGCCTGAGGATGCAGAGGAGGTGACGAAAGGAAGGCTGGTGAGATATGAGATGCTGGGTGGAATCTTCAGGAACCAAACCGCCTGGCTGGAGTCCCTGTCCTTGGATTCTGGGAGATCTAGCGTCCTCCCGAATACAGCCCCAAACTTTCTGTGAAGTTTGAATTTCTCTTGTTCACTCTTTCCCCACTTTCTGGGTGGAAGTCACCTCTTTCACTCTCCTGGACCCTAATAATTTTTTGTATGTTTGTTTTGATTTTTGCCTTTGTCATCCCAGATTGAAACAGCTGCTTCTTTTTGTGTAGCTAAAAAAAAAAAAAAAAAAAAAAAAAAATCTGTGTTAAAAGAAGAGGTTTTAGCACCTCAAAGAATAGGAAACAAAACTCACTAATTGCTCCAGGATATAGAGGTCTTTTCACAGGCCACATGTCTCCCTATGTTCTCTCTTGCTCTGTCTTCACTACCTGCCCATTTCTTCCAAGATCCCAACTTCACCCCCTCCCACAACTGGCAGCATCTGCAGACAGCTCCAAAATATCGGCTGCTTTACTAAGTAGAGCGATTTCTCGCTCACTCTGGCTTAATCCACACCCATCTATACTAGCTCAGTGGCTTCACTTTTTATATCCCCAAAGCCCCGTCAAAGTGGCATCTGAACAGAAAAACCACCTACAGGAAGACAGGCCTTGCACAGCCCACGGCGGCAGAAGCAGTTGTAACCCTCTGTTATTTTACAGAGCATTTCCCCATTTCCTCAAGTGCTTAGAAGTGAGTATGAGAGAATGAAAAGAATATAGAGGCGACAGGTGTGTGCCCCAGGTTCCAGACCTGTTGGTACCCAAGGAGCCGGTGAATTCCCCGTGTGGATTTCTATCAGGTTTACTACCTTCACCCCAGGAGGGGGCCAGTGGGTTGACGGCTTGGACAGGCAACTTGGGACTGGTAGTGGAATGGGCCATTCAAGACTGAGCTCCACATGAACTTGGGCGAGCACCTACCCGAAATAAAAATGGTCCTTCAGACATAGTGGCCTCCCCTTTTTTGAGCCTTTCCACAAGAGGCTCTGCTCATTCTTGGTGTCTCAGCAGGCACAAATTCGTGCCTGTCCCCTCTCTGCCTCCTGCTTCCCATGCTGCACTTGGCGATTGGCTGTTGAGATGCCTCTCATAGACAGTGTGCATTCTCTGCAGCAGGGTCTCCCTGCTGGGTGCAGGGGAAAATAACTTATCCTAAGTGAGTCAAAGGGAGCCAAGGTGGGCTTCTAAGCTCTGGCTTTGCTTCTCCTCTTTGTGACCTCCTGCCGCTGTGGCTATTGTTGGGTTTGTGTTTGAGAGACCTTTCTTTTCTGCTATTTCTGTGGTGCCACACAGACAGGTCCTCCTACTGTCACTCCCCCAGGACGAAGGGGTTGCATAATTTGACACCCAGACAGATTCTGCCATAGTTTAGTTTAGTAAGATGTTCACTTTTTAGAGACAAAGCTCCTGCTGAAAATCCCCTGCGTGGTGTCGGGGGGGGGCAGCAACGTGAGGGTGGCGGCTGAAGTCCTTTCGTGATATGGAACTGAAGAACAGTGCCGGAGTGAGAAGAGAATCTGTGGTGGTCTCAGTCTATTTGAAGAACAAAGGGCTAAAAATTAAAATTCAGGGCTAAGTTAGAGTCCCCGTCCCCTCCCCTCTGCCTCCGTGACAAGCATCCTATAGGTTCTTTGTCTAGTATCAGTTCATTGAGCTCTAAGTATGCTTCCTTTCCTGAGAAATGGTACTGCTTACAGCGTAGAGGGGTCATTTGTTTTAAGGATATTGGCCTACTGCCTCACTTCCTGTTAAACATCCCTGTTTTTATTCATGCAGCGCAAGACAATCCCCACACGGGTGTTCTTGCCCAAGAAGGTGTTTGGTGACTGTTTGCTACGTCTTACAAGACCAGCACAACTTTTAAGCTTATTCAGAGTAGAGAGACTCATCTAAGAGCAGGGTCTGAAAAAGGGCTGCTTGGATTTCTAATCCTCTCTGGGTGGGGTAGGACTCTGCTGGTTCAGAGGGAACTTCAGCATCTCTTCTCACTCATGAGAGCACAGGCCAGATCTTTGGAAAGCGCCACATCAAAACAAACTACGATGTTATGATTCTTTTTTTTTTTTTTTTTTTTTTTTAGAATTTGCATTTCAACATATTTGAAACTCCCATGGGATTGTGATAGGTCTGAAAGGTTCTTTGATTATTGTGATCCTTATTAAGCACAAGTCGAAATTGAGAATCAGAGTTTCAGAGACTCCGATTCAAAAAGCCAGATCCCAAACTCAGGTCCTGTGCCTCTATTGGTATGTGTCTTGCCAGCCAGCCTGAGCCAGCAAGGCTCTCTGGGAAAGAAGGGCTGTTGGGTTGAGCTCAGGTCTGTTGGGCGGTCTGCAGAATCAGAGAAGACCAAGGCCTTCTCTGACTACATCATCACCCTGGACTGAAAGGGAGCATCAGAATATCCATCCCCACCTTCTGCTAAGGAAAAGGAAAAACTCATGCTTCAACAGGACTCTCAGGTTCTTTGCTTTCACAAATTTTATATGCAAACTGTGGGCAAACTTATTGACTTGAGTGGTGCTCGAAATGCCTTTTTTTTTTTTTTTTTTTTTTTTTTTTTACCCCTAAATAGTTCAAATATCTGAAAATCTTATGACAATTTTCCAGGAACCTGCATAGCCAGACTTGGGGTGGTGGGAGGTAAAAAGTGAGGGAGGCGGCTGGCCTGGGTGGGGAATATTCCCTGTGACCAAAGTGTTATAAGGGCTTGAACTGAAGGAACATGCAAAGCAAGAGCTGAAAGAGCTGTTGAGCCAGAGGAGAGGATTGCAATGAATCTCTGCCTGGGATCAAGAGCCACAGGAAGGAGGGAGAAATAGTTTTATGAAATATTAGTAGGAAGGTAGTCCTGGATGACTCTTATTAGTGGGTACTCTTGCATGCCGTGGTCTTCTAGATGTACTCTATAAAGGAACGCATAGGTGAACTTGGCTGCATTTAGATGGTCAGGGACAGGTGGATCCCCCCAACTTTTGGGTATCCTCATACCCACCAATCACAACAGGTTGCTCCTGGATACGCTGGTGGAAGAGTGTGCTGGAGGTAAGAAAGGAGATACCCAGAAATTGCTGTTCTGGTTTATGTTCTTCCCAGTGAAAGTAGATACTGAAGTTGGCCATGGTGTTCATGGAGACAGAGACTTCCCCAGTGATGAAATCTGGGACCCCAAGCTGGGTCTCCAGGGTATGTGGGCAGTGAGCCTGAGGCTTGGTGAACCAGGCACAGGAAGAGACAGAGATGCGGGCAGATGCCTGAGAAGAAAGGTTGACAAAACTTGAAGGCTATGGGGTTATGGCCTTGGTTACAACAAAAGCTTCCTGGTGGTAGTTTTCTATTTTGAGCACAAGAAAATGTGCTTTCCACTTTTCCCCAGGAGAGTCAGAGGATAGCTCCTATACTTTCCTTGACTGAATATACTGTAAGCACTAAAGCTTAGAATCACCAGGTCATAGATTTCCATGAGAGCTGATAAAAGCCACAGGTCATTATTGCAGGGAAAAAGAGAAAGCCCTGCATATACAATTTTTATTTTTCAGCGTGTGAAACCCTGGTGCTCACTTGTGGGTCCTAATTTGAGCAACTGCCTTTTACTTTTTCTTTTTTGCATACCAGAAAGTATATAGGAATCCCATAAGGTATCAGTCCATTGCCAAAGCGCTGGTGGGAATAGTGAAATGTGACTGAGCTGATGCCAGAGGGAATGTTCTAGAAGGAGGAGGGTGGTGAGTTGTGTGAAAAGTCCATGCCCTGGAGACCAGACTTATTGTTTGTAGGGCAGGTAGCAGGATTTTATTGATTGATTGATTTTTATTTCCTGGCACACGTGCTGCCTACCTACAGCACAGCTGCACAGCATCTGGAGGACATGTATAGACAGATGCTTTCATTCTTTTGGGGCACTGGGGGTTGGAATGGAGCTAGCTGTGTGGCGGACGGAGATTGGAGACTTCTTGTCAAACTCGGTGGCCCTGGCCGGTGTGACCTTATCAGCAGGTGAACGTCAACACAAACGAGTGGAAGGAGGGACACGAATTTGGGAAGATGACAAAGCTGAGAGCAGAAGCTCTAAAAGTAAAGCGTGCACTCAGAGCCAGAAGGGTCAAAGTGCCAAGTTCATGACTTGGAAAGATGGACTGCAATAACACAGATACTGCCAAGGCCAGGGGCACTGATAAGTTGAACAAGGATGAGCCAAAGGAGTCTCATCCTTGCGCGTGGTGCTCTTAGAGTCCTGTGCCTGGGGAACTGACTCAGAAACCCGCGGTCGCATCCTGTGGGACAGCTTAATGGTACTAGACACTTGAAATAATATGATCCCAGAGGAATGAAAGTGTACCTAGAAGGCAGCCCCGTTTAAGTTGTGAGTGACTGTGGGTTGGCAATGTTCTAAGTGTTTTCCAGTATCCTGTCCACTTTGAGGAGCCTTGTCCCAGGCATATAGTCTCTGCCCACCTTCCTTGGTGTGAGGGTTTTCTAGAGCCTACTCCTCTCAGGCTCCCCCACTCCTGTTGTCTAGACTTTCTGTGGATTCTCAGAGAAGCTTAAGAAGCGCTCTCCTATTTATCCCGTGAAGAGCTTTACACAAGTGCGTAGCCCTAAGCTGGAGGGCATCTCTCCTGGAACCCATCAGTGAGGACCATTTTTCCTCGAACCCTCTAAGCTGGGACACAGGGACTCCAATGTGTGTGGGATGGTCAGAAGAGGCAGTTGGGATGAGGAATTGTTGGAGTACCAATCCGTTGCACAACAGGACCAAATATTTGAAATCAGGGCTGTTCTGGAAATTCCATTATGGAGGAAGGGTCCTGTGTCACAGCTCGGGTACCTTTTCAAATTGCCCCCACAGGGAATGGGACCCAAACAAAGTCCCCTGATTATCTTTGTGCTCTCATGTGGTGCTGAGACAAATACACCAAAACACACTAACACCCTCCTGTAGTCATGGTTAAAAGGCAAGTTCTCTACATGTTGCTAGTGTTCAGTGATTAAGAATTTAAAAAGGTTTTCGGCCACTTGTTTGAATAACTTATAAAATGCTGCTCTTTGCGCTTTCTTTCTTCTCTTCCATAGCCTGTGAACTTCTTGTTTCTGAAACATGAATCAGTTGCTATTGGAATATTATTTAAGGGGACACATGTCAATGCCATTCTAAAAATGGTACCAGTTTACACCATCACTTAAAAGGGTGCTGGACTACACATCAGAATTTGGTAGTGTGACCAACTTACTCTCTATGAGAGATAGTCATAGTAGGGAGTGGTCAGAAGGTCTGGGGTGACCCTGGATATCTTGCCACCAACATCACTTCTAGGGCAGGGTAGGCTATGGGCCACTGAGTCCAGCAGCAGATCCTGACAACTAGGTTTGGGGAAGTGGGTACAGCTGCTCAGCTTTCCTGGGAGATCCAGGAAGCTCTCATGGTGAGGTGGGACCTAGGTCCTGAGGATTCAGAGGACGCCAAGAACCCCTGGCTGACTGGCTATTACTGGTAAGAAATCTCATTCATCCAAAATTCTTTGAATTGACATACATTTTGTCCCCTTCTGTGTTAGGCACTGCGTTTGTATTACAGATCTAGAAATGGTCAAAACTCGGTCCCTGCCTTGAGGTCACAGCCCTCTAGACCAAGGTAATCAAGGCGAAGCAAAGTTACAACAGAATTGAAAGTACCATCCTGGATGAAATAAGGCAGGGGCCTCTGCAATCTCAAACTGAGAGCTCCCTCCTTGTTGGGAAGGGGGATTCAGGAAAGGTACCTAAAGGAGGGGGTCCCTGCTCTCCATCTGGGCCTGGTCCCTGGGTGGGGTGCAGTGCAGGCAGAAGGGTGGAGCTTTCTAGCCGAGGGTGATCACTGCTGGGTTGTACAGTCCTGAGCTATGGTTGGGTGTCAGAGTTCCTGTCCTTTCAGGGTTTTAAAAACCAGACAATCTGAAGAGAGAGAAGGGAGAATCAGAAAAGGACCTGGCAACAGTGTGTACAAGGCATGAACCCTGTTCTATGACCTGAGGTATATTTTAGGCAATCAGCTTGGGATGCCCGTGGTGCCGGGGCCCCAATTGCCCTATTAGAGTGGCATGCAAAAGGTAGTAAAGTGCCCATAGGGGACAGGAGGGAGCTCAGGTGTGAGTACTGGGTCCCAGAGGTCCCAGTGACAGCCAGGGTGGTTCCAGGCAGTGCAGTAGCCCAGGCACCACCACTCTGGCTGGCTACAGGCAGGGGACCTAATGCTAAGCCTATTAGATGGGCACAGGGAGCAGAAGGGACAGGAGGGAAAAGAGAGCTGAAGCCACCTGATGACTTCCCTCCTCATACCAGCCTTGGTTTGGAACTAGACCAGAAGGAGGCGCTGGCCTTTGCTGGGTCCAGGCAGTGGTGGGGAGCAGAGAGCTGATGGGGAGTATGATCCACTGAGAGAGAGTTTACACTAATGTTCTGGAAAGCTGGGGCTTTTCTGCATGGGAGTTGGGCTGCACAAGAACAGTCATGTACGAATATGTGCCTAATTGTTTTTGTACAACTTGATGGTAAAGTTGAGCGGGAGTTTCCCCAATCAGACTTGGACCAGTGTCAAACCCTCTGTCCAGGCAGATAGCAGGCAGTCCCTGTCCCTGGCTTGCATGCCTCTCTCTGCTCAGGATGCCTCCTGGGAGACTATGGAAGCCAGCAGGCTACTTCTAGATTCATAATTACCTGCCCCTTTATCTTGCTTTCCCCAACCCCCTTTATTCAGGTAGTCCACTTCTACCTGTACTGTATGGATCCTGCCTTCTGGCCCTGTTCTGATGCCTGGCTCCAGAGCTTTGCCTTAAGGGAATTGAGCCTTTGTTCCCTTGTTTGCAATCCCGACTGCACCTTAACGTGCTTCTTTGTTCCTGCCCCTCCACGACGCTTGACCCTAGAGCCCAGCTTGGCACCCCCATCTCTAATCCCAATTGTGCTCTTGGTCATAGCTTCACCAATGGCATATCTCAAAGTTGAACCTCTGCCAGGGGCAAAGTACATATTCAGAGAAAAATATTGTATATGTGGCCTACGTGAATGACTTCTGAGGAAGAGAGAGTGTAAAGAGTAGTAACTGCCTTTTGGGTGAAAGTTTAAGCTCAGGGCCAGGGCATTTCTTGTAGATAAGTTTTCTAAAGCATCAGGACAAAATGGTTTGTTTAATAGCAGCTTCCAATTCTTGAAATCTGTATGAAATTTGGCCCATTGGTTCAGTCAAAACTGGTATGAAATGGCATTTGTCTTTATGTTCTAAGACTCTAGTGGTGAGTGGCTTCATTCTTGTTTCTTGCCATGTGTATCATTCACAGCCCGATTGTGCCAGGGTGGCGGGGCAGGTTGCAGACAGTCAAAAGGAAGCGCCTGGAGACAGCACGGGAAACGTATGTTTTACTGGGGAAAGCTTACAAGAGAACAATTATTGCTCCAAGGAGAAGTCGGTGGTGACAGCCTGAGAGGTAGCACGCCGTCCCTCAAGGTGTTTGGCCAAGCAGCACCTCCTGTTCCTCGTGGGGTTTGTCCAGAGGTGGCTGGCTGGATGAGTGGCATGCATCCCTTCCACCATGGCCTCGGTCTCCCATGGGTCCCCACTCACAGGGGGGTTTTATATTTTAGGCTGCAGAAGCAGTGACATCATCAGCATTAGCTTGCTTAGTTTGCTTGTATGGCCAGCATCCCAAGGAGCCATGGTCCTGGCGTAAATGCAAGAAAGTAGTTTTTTACAGATAACGCTCTCTTGCCACTATCTTCCCAGTATGCATAAGAGAAAGTCAGTGTCCGTCACGATAATACGTATCTGGACCTTCTGGCCCCAGCTTGCTCTCATTGTTCCCTTGACGTGGCTAGGTTTTTGGGAACAGAAAGGAGGCATTCAGGGACATGGTGGTTAACTGTCCCCCTTTCCTTTAGTGATGATACCCGATGGGTGGCGAGAACTCGTGATACTCGGATTATGCACTTACGTGTTTCCCCCAACTCAAAATATCATGCCCAATACCCTTGTTGTGGGGTTGTTTTATTCTTTAGTCGATCTAGCAGCGTTCCTTTCAGACCAGGGAGGCCTACAAAAGAGTCAATGAGTTAGGTTCTCAGCCTGTGATGAGGTCACCTCATTCCTCTTTGGAGACGTTCTTTCTAATGGCAGTTCTTGGTCATGTGCGCTGACTCCTTTGACTAAATCTTACCTGAATGTATCTATTTCAGTCCAAAGTTTCAAAAATAGTGAGACATTATGGCAAAAAAAAAAAAAATAGGGAAATGTGTGACTGCAGTTTTATAATTAATATGAGTGTTTATGTAAGTTTTGCTTTTACCAATACTCTAGTAAAAAAGTATTCAAGAAACTCATGGAGTATTTTTGGAGGGGAAGAGAAATTGGTTCTTTTTAGAGATGCAGAGTCTGGGCCAGTTGAGCTCATGAGCTGATCGAGCCAGCGCCCACCCCCAGGAACGCCTGCAATGCCAGCTGCCCCTGGCTGATCCCTGTCTGAAGCTGGCAGCCCCGGGGGAATGTGAAGAATAGACTGCACACCCAAATGTAGGTTACATGTAGGGTTTATTTAGCCTGTGACTGGGAGACTTAGGGAAGAGCTTGCCCTGGAGATTAATTGCCAGCTGGTGTTGATGATACTTTGAGTTCCAAACACCTCCGAGTTTTTATTTCCAGGAAATGGCTGATGTCTTAATCATGGTGATATGAAGGAGCCACCTTTGTCCACTAAAATAGAATTTATATTTAGGCTTATTTAATGAGAGTCTCTTCCTCGGATGCCAGGCAGGTCACCTCCTTTGGGAAGGAGTTAAACAGCTGGTACAGGCCCCTTGGGGTGGCAGAGAGGCTACTCATCAGGGCCCACATTGTTCCTCCTATACTCCTGAATGCTGAAGAGGCCCCAGCTCAGGATCCCTCAGAACTTCTTAGTAACTCCAAGGATAGGATGGCAATGTGGAAGGGGTTTGTTGTTTGGATGGACAGTTGTTTAGAAAAGTACACTAGTTGAAACTGAAATTTATATGGAGATGGACATGTTACCTAAGAGCAAACAACAAACAAAAAATACCCCAAAATCTAGGCATGATGCCTTTTCTTTTCACAGGGAAGGATTTCTGTGTGTTCTGTGCTCAGGCAAGGAACTGTAATTATAAACAACCACAGGAAGAACACCAAGGGCTAAATGCAGGAGAAGACCATCGGCCCCAAATTTGGGCCTTGGTTTTATCACCCTTTCTTTGTAGTCTGTGTTTGGTGCACGTGTGTAAGCCCCTGGGTGCTGAGAGTTTACGGTTGGAATTCATCTTGATTGGTTGGTGCCTATACCATAAGCCAGGGGTTGCAAATTTTGAACATCCGCTCTGCCCAGTCTGGAACAGAATTGGAAAAGGAATCGTATCTGAAAGAATATGAATGGGGCAGAGGTGACACTCCCCGAAGGGAAGAGTCCCACTCAATGGCAGAGGAATAGGTGAGTGGCAATTGACTGGACAGCCCAACATGGGCATCAGTGAATCTGAGCCTTTAGAAGCCTGTCTTCAAAGATCCAAGTATGGAAAACGCATTGACGTGTGGAGCCCAGGAAAGGGAGTGGGCTGGAAAGTGAGTGCGGCCGGGAGCCCCAGGGAGCACGATGGACAGAGCTGGAGTGTGAATTCCTTGCTGGGACTGGCCGACAGGCACGTGGCCGTGGCCGGGGGAGCTGACTGCGCTGGAGAGAGTGCCTGGGTATCCTGGCCCCCCAGCTGTTTCTCCTCCTTGTCTCTGGCACTCCCACACGGACCCTGTCCTGTGGTGTGCCCCAGCGGAGGGCCAGCCCTCCCCCTCTCCTGCTCCCCACCGCATCTCATGACCTTCACTACTTGTGAGAGGGTTCAGAATGCACCCAGGTTGATAATGCATGTATGCCCTCCTTTTGTCGGTCTCAGGAACTCAAGAGCAGCAGCCAAACTTGCATGGTGCTGTGGTTATGGTGTATCATCATCCCTTCAACTTTCAACAGCTGTGATGTGTAAAAAAATTCAGGCATATCAATGCTTTGGTTTTTCCTATCAGATTCACTAGGCTACCCATGGACAATTTAATGTAACCAGATTTTTGGATATGAAAGGTATTTGAATTCAGGATGCTCTATGTAGCTTTTTTCCTTGAGCAGACAACTGTCTACTTCATTCTAAGGTGTGATATTAAGTTGTATTTTATTCCTTGCCATTACACTAATACAAGGTGCAGGTGCACCGGACACAAGCTGAGCTTGGATAAGATGAATATTTTCCTCCCAGTAAAGCACATGGGGATAATTGAGAGTGGATGCTATTCACAAAGTTTCACATGCTCTCTTATCTTTTGGTAAGCCTTAGATTGACTGCTTCTGATGCTGCTGTTTTGTGGGGTTTAGAAGAACCATTTCATGTTTAATGAACTAAAGAATGCTACTGGATAAGAATCTTCAATTTCTAGTATGTAGGTAGCCAGTTTTCACAATGTGCTGCTTCAGTGTCTTATGAAAGTGAAGACCCATTCAGGTGGTCTGAAAGTCCCTTGAAAATTGGTCGATGTTGCTATGGGGAAATGATCCTCAACCTCCTATAGAAGGATCAGGGTACCTGGGGCAGGGCTATACACAGCACTCTGAGCACAGGGTCAGAGCTAATGACTTCTTGCATTGACCAGAGAGAAGTCCAGCAGAGAAGGGGGGAGGACACTACTGAGAGAATCTCGATTACTCCATCGTCTCCTCTCTCCTTCATCCACAAAGAGGCCAAATCTGCTTAATGGTATATGGAAAGAGACTTCTCTCTCTTACCGTAGCTTCACATCCCTGGATAAATGTCTTCTGAAGTTCGGACATGCTGTAATTTGCTGTAAGAGCACAGAGTTTACTAGAAGTAGGTTCCAGGTGGGTCCCTGGGGAAGTTGAAAGGTGAGAGGTTATTGAAGGCAACTTGTATTAGGGGGGTAAGGAGAGCAGGGGTGGCAGCTAAGCAGGCTGCACTTGAGTTTTCTGAGGGGCAAAAATGTTGCCCCAAGGCATCAAGACACATGTGGGAAAGGATCCAGGGTTAAGCTATCTTGAAATACTATCTACCTGGGTGAGGAGTTCCCAGAGACATCTAGCAGGGAAGGAGCTGTTGGGTTTGGAGTCACAAGAACTCCACCAGGGAAGCATTGTTTGGGTTAGAGACAGTGCCATAGGACCACCCCAGGTGGTCTTCCGAATCCACAACTGTCCCCCTCACCAAAGCCAGTATTTGCATGACAGAGGTTCTTCAGAAGTCAAGAGATCACCTCACACAGCACCACTGGGGTGAATATTCTGTTAATCTTGTTTATCTCCTCCCTCCTCCCTCTGCACCTGGAAATCCAGAAGGACATAGTGGGTGGAGGAGGTGGGGTGGGAATAAGAGAGAGAAGGACAGACAGATGACTCCTCCCCAGACACTGATGCACAAACCCGAAATAACAACTGAGCTGGGTGGAGAAAGTTTTAACTGAACCCAAGGTGAAAGTTTTGGTTTAGAGTGGTCTGGACTAGATTTTTTAAATTCCCAAAGATGGAACTATTTCATTGTGGCTGATGTTGACTTGTATGGGATAGAATCTGTCTCAGGTATTGGTGGGAGAAAACAAAAGCACTTCCTGATAATATCACACCTAGTTAAATCCTGTATAAATCTGATGAAAATCTGCTTTCCAGAGGTACTGGTGCAACTTGCTTACATTGGCTTTGCTACATCTGAAGACCTAGCAAGACGGCGGTAGTTTTAGGCACCGAGTGCCTGTCTTCATTCTGGATATTTAAGAATAGGCAAGAATTCACTCAAGGGAGACAAAAGCATAATGCTTTTCCAGGCAAGAGTATCATGAAGAAGACCATTCCCCTTGTCTTTGTCAAAGTCAGACTGTGGCTGGAGTTTTTCAAGATGATTTTCATCTCTTCTCTTCATACCCATGTAGTCCCTTCCTCTTCACCGTGGGTGACCAATCCAATGCTTGCCAAATCTGTTTTCTCCACAGGAAACACTTATGTTTAAGTACCAAATAGGGCTCCTGATAGGTGGTCAGCCACAAGTTAGTTAAACCTTTGGGGAACCGTTCTGACATTTGGGACTTAATGCCCTTGGGAAGAACCCAGAAATTTTTTCACTGTATTTAAAACAAGAATCAAAAGCATTATTGATTCTTATGCTGAGAAGAAGTTTTTAGTTTGAATCCATCCCATTTATTGATTCTTGATTTAACTTCTTGTGTTTTAGGGGTCTTGTTAAGGAAGTCATATCCTAGAGTGACTTGGTGAAGATTTGGGCCTACTTTTTCTTTGATTAGTTGCAGGGTCTCTGTTCTAGTGCCTAAGTCTTTGATCCACTTGGAGTTGAGTTTTGTGCAGGGTGAGAGATAAAGGTTTAATTTCATTTTGTTACAAGTGACTTTCCATTTTTCCCAGCACACCATTTGTTGAATAGGCTATCTTTTCTCCAGTGAATGTTTTTGGCACTTTTGTCTCGTATGAAATAACTATATTTATATGGGTTTGTCTCTGTCTCTTCTATTCTGTACCATTGATCTATGTGTCTCTTTTGGTGCCAACACCATGCTGTTTTTATTACTATAGCTCTGTAGTATAGTTTAAGGTCTGGTATTGTGATGCCTCCTGCTTCACTTTCTTGCTAAGGATTGCTGTGGCTATTCTGGGTCTAATTTTTCCAAATGAATTTCCTGATTGCTTTTTCTATAATAATACGATGGAATATTACTCAGCTTTAAAGAAGAATGAAATTACGACATTTGCTGGTAAATGGATGGAGTTGGAGAATATCATGCTAAGCGAAATAAGCCAAGTCCTCCGTAAACCAAAGGCCGAATGTTTTCTCTGATACATGGATGCTAATTCACAAAAAGGGAGGTGGGGATAGGGAAGAATCGAGTCACTTTATATTAGGTAGAGGTGAGTTAAGGGAAGGGAAGGGGTTTGGGGGTAGGAAGGACAGTAGAGTGAAATAGACATTGTTACCTCATGTACATATATGACTGCATGACCGATGTGATCCTACAATATGTCTAACAGAAAATTGAGAAATTACACTCCGTTTATGTGTGATCTATCAAAATGTATAAATGCATTCTACTGTCATGTATAACCGATTAGAATAATTTTTAAAAACAATAGAACAACAACAACAAAAAGAATCAAAAGCAGGCAAGTTTGTGTCTCATCTGTTCCAAAAGCATTTTCTTTTTTCTCAGAGTTTATTTTAGAAGACTTATTAATAGAGCTAAAAAAAAAAAATCCAATACCCAACACCCAACTGTTCCTTCATGAAGGACAGGTCGGTAATCATTTATGCTAATGGTCCTGGTTGGGTCTCTTCCTTTCCCACAAATTGCCCAACTTGACCACATCTCAATCAGAAGGCCATTTTCCTTGGTTACATTTCTTGTTTATATGTTACATGTCTCAAAATATCTTCCAAAGAGTAGTGAGGGACTGCTATAAGGGCACCAAGAACTTAACTGGAGCTGCGTTTTCCGGTTGTCCTTTTTTCTGTAGATGATGATGCTTTGTTCGAATCCTGCTTCTCTTTGCTGAGGCACAGGCAGGAGAAACAGATGAGCAGGGTTCAGGAATAAGAATCTGGGTTCTCTTTTCAACTCTGCATGAACTTTCAATGAAACCTGAGTCTCAAAAACAAACACACTGTTGAGTCATTTGAAGCTAGAGAGAGCTGTTCCATAGCACAGGGAGCCTTGCTGGAAGTTAGGCCTGTGTCGCCCTTTGTTTAGGAAAAAGTCAACTCCTGACACCCAACTTTCAGTCTATATGGTCTTTTCCTAATTTCAAGCCCAACCCTTAAAATCTGGCTTTTGTTCATTTCCCTTCCCTGACTTTAGTCAGATTTCTCATTACTAATGCATATTTTATTTAAATTGGTTTAAATTTGAGTTGAACCTCCTTTTTTTTTTTTTTTTGGATGGTATGAGGAAAGCAGGGGGAACGTGTTCCCAGCTCTCATGAATAGAAAAAGCTAGTAACTGAAGGAAATGCTTCCCAGGAGAGACCCGGGGATGAGGACATCTTGGGAATCGTCTCCTGGTTTTGCAGGAAACACAGAATGAAACTTGCAAACAACCCCCTTTTTAAAGTTGGCATCTCTTGACTGATGATTTGAGTCTGTCTCTCACCTTGCTGAAGACTCAACCCCAGCAGCTGAGGCCAACTCATACCTAGATTTGGCTTTGGTCCATGCAACAAAATTTCTACAGCAATGTTTCTTTAATGGCCCAATTTACTACATCTCCTTTCATTTTAGTGACAGTGTGTTGGCATATTATTTTTTAAGTAATCAAGAGTGACAGGGAAACTGACTTAGGGAGCAAGACTTCTGAATAGAGACCTCTCAACAGCCAGGAAACCAGGGCAGTCTTTGATGGCAGATGTTGTCTGCATTCATGAGGGGCTCCCACATCTCCTTACTGGGATTGGAAACTTTCACTGATCCTACAGCTTTCATGGATAACTGAAAATTTTCTTAGCTATCTCTATTTTTTCTGGGCCAATGGACACATCCACTTGTCCACAAATGCTGATGGGATAGCATTCCTCAAATAATAAATGGCCCACATTGAGAGCAGTGCAGGTCTTCAGAATTCCCATTGTCATGTTCCCTGGGAACTTCTGCCCATGACTGACCAACAGGCCTGACAGCTTGAGTGGCAATCCTGGCTGAAATCTTCTCCTGGACTCATTCTGTCCCTTTGGGGCTGTGTCCTCGAAGCTGGCTACAACTTCTGTTGGGGATTCACTGGCCTCAACACCAAGTCGGTTTCTCTGTTCTTGGGGTTCCAGCTGCTTCCATGCTCTTACAGCACCACCAGCCCACAGCTGAAGCCATTTAGGATGCCTTAGTGTTACCTCTGTAAGAGGAGTGACACAGAGGGACACGTGCTGAGGAAGATACTTCAGGAACCAGGAATTTTTGAGAACATCAGAACTTTTCTACAGGATGGCCCTTGCCTGCTTCCTGGGATCATAAGAAGCCAGTGCAGAGGCAAAATTTCACTCTTTTGATTATAACCACTCAATGCAATTAATTAATTACTTGTCAGGAATCATGCAAATGATCATGTTCCTTGGCACAGACATTAAGCATATACAGCTCAATACAGTGTTGGTTTAACTCTGAGCAAGGAATTATGGTAAAGATTGTTATGGAACCCAAGGAACGACAGGCAGAATGACACAAAAAATAAAGAAAGAAAAAGAAGAGAGAGTTGATGGCACACGCCTGTAATCCCAATGACTTGGGAGGCTAAGGTAGGAGGATCTGAAGTTCAAAGTCAGCCTCAGCAATTTAGTGAGGCTCTAAGCAACTCAGTGAGAGACCCTGTCTCTAAATAAAATAGAAAACAGGACTGGGGATGTGGCTCAATGTTTAAGCACCCCTGGGTTTAATCTCCAGTAACAAAAAAAGGGACAAAAAAATAGAAAAGAAATGAGCACATATAAGAGGAAAACCTACAGAAATATGCTTGTTCAAAAGAAAAGAAAAAGAAAAAAATCTGAAAGGAAGGGAGGAGACAGAGCCACAGCAGATGTAAGATACAGGCTACCTTGGAAATGTCTTGAGTGCAGAATGAGGCAGGGGTGTGCATTTGTTACATATGGTGACAGTACATACATATCTAATTTTTCTCCCTCTTGAAAAACTTCCCCAAACCACAGTAACATTAAAACAGTAATATTGGATTTTAAAGCTATAATGAGGAATGGGCCATACCTAACATTTGCAAAGTCCTTGAGCAAAGGCATGGATGGCTATGCTGTTATGTTTAAATATTTAAAAGGTATAAATGAAGCTAACAAGCTGTTACAGTATATTTTCACCTTGAAAAGGATATCCACAAAATGACAAAATTGAAATATTTGTGCATATTCAAATCAGTTGATACCAAATAAACTCAAAGGGCAACTTTAAAATTAATTTCACTTTTGTCAAAGCCGTGACTTGCTTTGGCAAGAGACAGTGGTGAACACATGAAGCCCAACCCCAGCACACATACAGCTTATTCTCATCATGTGCAAAGAGCCCTTTCTTGACATACCCTGAGGCTGAAGGTGTGCGCCTTCGCTGGACTGACACAGGAAGAAATTCTTGCAGGCCCTAGATGTTTTGAAGGCTACTTGGAAAGGGGATTGGGGGATTCTGTGTGACCACAGTGTTATTCCCAAAGAGGATGGTGAACACTCTGGGTGACCCTGTCCCTTGCTTCAGGAAATCTTGGCCTCCTAGAGATGGGAGCAGCTTAGAGCATCACCTTCCCTTGCCAGATTTGAAGTGATATCAATGAAATGAAGGAGAAGCCCAGAGTAACAAAATTTCTGAAGCTGGAAAACAAAGAATCAGTAACCAATTTAGCAGATACAAGAAGGCTAAGTTCTTAACCAAGAGTGGATTTATACCACAAAGTCCTCAAGAGGTTCTGGAATTGGGAGGTGGGTGTCCAGAAAAAGGAAAAAAAATTTGATCCACATTGAGATGATTCATGTGAAATATAAAACTACTGGAGCACCAAGGATCAAATTCCAAAACTTCCAGGGAGAAGGATGTGTGCATGCACACACACACACATATGTGATCCAAAAATTGAAAAGCACATCTTTTGCAAAAGAGTTAGAAAAATGAGACATTTCTCAATAGTAACACCACAAGATAAAAGATACTTGGACAATAACTACAAGATTCTGAAGGAAATAAAAATTTCCACCCAAGAATATTCTATTCAGGCATGCTATTCATGAATGTGAAGCTAAAATAAGGACATTTGAAGGCAACGTGAGGGTGGTTGCCAAATTTTTCTTCCATATAACTCTTTTGGGAGAAGCTAGTAGAGGATGTGTACCATTAAAAAAAAAAAGTCAAAAATAGGAAAACAGTACATGGGAGAAAATTTTATGTGCTCACAATACCATTTCCTCTTCCGAGCACCTGGGATGATACCACATCCCAGCATCATTTTTAGTCATGTTAGAACCACAGGACTGAATCCTGGGCAATGGATTATGGGAAAAAGTGATGTAACCTCTTTCAGATCTGGCCCTTAAAAATACCTGGAATGTGTTCCTGGTCTCTCTCTCCCTTCTGTGGTCACTTTGAGGATTCATGGTCTGGATGACTTTCTTTGAGAAGGAGAGTCACCTGATCTGCCTTGGACTGTGACATGAGTGAGAAATAGAAACTCATGAAGTCGAGCCATAATTTGGGGCTTGTCTTTTGTAACAACTAGTGTTGCTTTCTCACACTCAAATAAAGTGGGTGATGATGGAAGAGAAATTTGAACTACGTGGCACTTGTTTAGTGCCTCACTGGTGTGCAGTGAGGGAGCTAATATCAGAAATTAGAAAGACAAGGAGCCAAATTATACAGTGGTAAGCACTGGACCAAAGTGTCACTTGCTGGGGTATGAGAACCAGCAGCCCAAGAACAGTCAAACCGGGTACTTGTGAGTGGTACGCGAAGTCTGGGATTCCCTTGGGAAGTTGTTAGAAGAAAGAGATGGTGTTGGAAAATAATTGGTTGGTCTGCAAGGAGAAACAAAGGGCACAAAATTTTGAGGCCAGATCTGGTTGTAAATTATACTATACTATATTAAAACGTCTCAGAAAAAGTGATTTGAGTGTGATGGTTCGAGCCTAGCAGCCGCTGTGTGGGTGCACAGGGAGGTGGAGGAAATGGGAGAAGTCTGCGCCTGAGAAAGCAAAGCTGTGTCTAGGACTTTAGCTGTGGTTGCTACACATGAGCTGGTTTGAGAAAACACATTCGAAACCGTAAGGTTTTGAAGGCATTGGTTTGCTGGAGAAACCACGAATCTGATCAAAATAACCTCAAACCGTTTGAGACCTAGAACACCACCTGAGGCCCAACCTCTACACGCGGAAACAAGCCTTCCAAGGCTCCATAAGACTCCCTCAAACGGGGCACTGTTTCATCCTTGGAGAAAAGGAGCACACACAACACCATGGCCTTGAAGTGCCCCTTTCAATTCCCAAGAACCTAGTAAATTAAGGGAACAGTGCAAGTGAGTCTGGGCAAGCATGTCCAGGTAAATGTGGTCTTGTAGGACTCTGGCTTTCTTCCATGTATCCTGGGAATTAGGGCAAGTCAGTGTTATCTGTAGAAATCTGCTTTCTTGCACAAACGCTGGGAGAGTGGCTCTTTGGGTTGCTGGTTACACAAGGCACAAAGCAAACTAAACAGATTAACGACTTCATTGCTGTTGTAGCTTAACACGTAATTCTCTGTCTCTGTGGAAATTGGTGCAGATTTGAGGGCACTCTGGAGAGGATGAGAGCCACTGTTGTAGCAGGTTGCCAGGAGGGATGGAGATGCTATTTTCTGGAGTAAAGTCATTACTTGGTGAAGTGATTACTTGAGGAAGCAACAGGAAGGACAGAGGACAATAGGCCCAGCCTATTGTCACGGAACTTTCCCTGTAAGCATTTTTCAATGAACTTTGTGCCTCACATGCACAGGTCCTCTGTGACCAAGGAGAGTAAAAATCATAGTCTCTCAGAGACAAAAGAAAGGGGTCATAGAGCATCATAGCCAAAGGAGCTCCTTGCAGAGAGCAGAATCAAGCCCAGCTCAGGAAGTACTCCTTCCTGCATGTTGTGGGCAGGGGTATCTGTCTCAGCACTGGTGAGATCTCAGAATCGCTACAGGCAGTGATTCCCTGAGGTCTCTTGTTCCTCAGCTTTTTGGGTAAAAGTATTTATTTTCTTGAGCCACTCCTTTACTTTGGTGTTTTTTGAAGGCAAAAATTTTGATTTTTAGTTTATAGGTTGCCGGACCAAGAGAGTCGGAACTGAGAGACAGTATTGCCTATCACTTGGTGGTAGGATGGGTCTCTGGGTTGTCTTTCTGTCTACACACTAGAAAAATAATGCATATGACTCGGTGAGAGAAAGTCAGACTTTGCCAGAGATAATGCTAGGTGTTGTCACATACTATTTCCCCTTCTTGGCATGCAGGAAGAACATAGGTCCCAGCCCCCGTTGCTGGCTCGGTCAGTTTTGTGATTGAGTGGGAAGTGGGAGAACCATTTCCAGGCCTGGCCCTTAACAAGGGACACAGCTCCCCAACTTGCTGTTCTACTCATACAACACTGTGGAGGCCCATGTTCTAGAGGGAGTAGCGAACAGATGGAAATTCACACACCAGACACACGGCCATAGTCACAGCTGACTGCGACAAGTGTGAGAAATGACAGTGTGATGTGCAAAGCCTTGAAAGGCTGAGGTCGGGGTCAGCTAGCACCTCTTACTCTGAGAAACACACGGACATTGGAATTGGGAGATGCAATGATAGCTACTCATGTAAAATCCCCAAGATGAAAGGGGTGTGCCAGAGACTTCAGGGCCATCAGCCAAGACTAGGGCCCATCTGAAGGCTCTGCCAAGGCATCCCCAGCAGAAGACTCTGACAGCATATCTGTTCTGAGAGTCTGTCTTCAAAGGAGACTCAAAATCCTGTTGAAAAGTTGGAGACTAAATTAGAACTAAGGATGGGGAGTGAGAAGGGCAATAAACGCCAGGAGAAAGCAAAATGTTTTCCATAAAAGAAGAGGAAGAAGGAAAAAGAAGCTGTAGTGTGTTTTATGTCTCACTTATAAATATCATATAGAGTCATAATTTTATAATTTTATAAGTGATAACATAACCATCTTGAGGAAAAAGAGAGAGGGATAGAAGATATGCAAGTGTTGGTAAGAACAGAGGAGGAAATGAGACTCATTTTTCATACAAGAAAGCCAAAATCAATGTTTAAAAAAAAAGATGTAGTAATAATAGCATGTTATTCATGGATATGAATAACAAATGGAAAAGAACCTTTTATGACATTCTTTCATGTCAGAGAAGGAGAATATCAGACAAAACCTTTTCCAATAATTTGGTGCCAGTCACCTTTACGGTAGCCATTCTTCAGCCAACCTATTAAAAGAAATGAGACTTCTTGTGTTGGAAGGATAAAGAAGTCCTGCATTCAAATGATTCATTACTTTAGTCATCTAACTTTGTCCCATTTTTATAGGCCACCTTTTACTTGCACAAATGACTTAAGAATGATGTCCTTGTCAATGATTTCTTCTTAAATAAATCAAAAACCACAGTTGTGGTTCTTTTAAGAAAATACCATAAAACTACTCTTGGTATATTGGCACTTAAAAATGACTGGTGTTCTGTAAAATTTTTCTCTGGATTTCTTTCTACTTTTGATATGTCAGTGGTCAGGAAATCCAGCCAATGGACCAAATCTGACCTCTTGCACACATCTTTTTGTGTGACTTGTGAACTAAGAAAGGTCTCAGTTTGACTCTCCTCCATTTGTATATATAAGGCACAAAAGTGGTGGGAAGTCTAAAATGGAAAAGTTTCTCTAATAAAGAGGACCGAGGAAGTTAGCTATTAATACCTACAGTAGGTGCTAATGGATGAACTTCTCAAAGAAACAGTTTTGTTTATTTTTTTAATCTCCTGTGTCTAGTTAGTGCCTACCACAGAATAAGTGACATTAAATGATCATTAGCTTGTCATCCCAGTGTCTGATGCCTAATAAGTACGTGACAAGTGAATGACTAGGTGAAAATAAACGGATATTACAATGGCCCTGTCACATGTGAAGCAGGGTGAGAGATGGAGCATAAGAAGAAGGTCTTGAACTTAGCACTCCTGAAACTTCATAAGATGAAACACTTTGGATGATGATATCAATAAAGTTATCAGTTGACTTGCGTGGTGTAGTACAGTGCCCTTTCAATCTGGATTGCCCAGACTCCTGGGGTACCTCTCCTGGCATTGAAAAGTTTTCTTGTTTTCCCCTTTCCCACTTTATCCAAGAAAGGTAAACACTTCATCTTTCCCAACCCTTACTATGACCAATTGCTCTGTGCTATAAAATTCCCCAGGCCACAGATAATTTGAAATACTGACTTGAAGGGAGAGTCAATTTAATTGATTGATTCAAGGACCCTGAAAATCTCCCTTTCCTTTTCCTGCCTTCTACATATTTCTAATGAAGATAAGGCATGGTATTAGAGAGGGAAACACTCTGGCTCCTGTTGGTGTGTTCTAAACCCCAAATATTACTAATTGTAGGCCATGGGCCTGACTTTCATTTAATGACCAATTCTTTCATCCCTCATCATTTTTAAGAAATGCATAACTCTTGAAAGTCAGAAGAAGGAAACGAGAAGAGTGTTGATGAGAAAATTTGAAAGCACTCTCCTCCCAAGCATATTTATTTAAGTGATTCATTCTAGTTGTTCTCAAGAGAACCAAGAGGAAAGCATCCTTGAGCAGCCCAAGTAGACTAGGTTAGTGGAGCTTAATTGAAAAAATGTACTTGGAATATTTTTAAAATCTGTCAAATCTTAAGTTACCTTGGATAAAGTCTATGGGTGAATTCTTTTGTGATTTATTTTAGTTTAAATGTGCTTTATAACCATCACCATAAACATATATTGAAATTACAACATCCATCCCTTTTGCACCCTGTAAAAAAATGCTTTCTATCTTTTGACACAAGGAAAAGACAGAGAAGAAGGCATGATGAAAACCTGATGAACCACATAGTTCTTGTTGGATGTAACTCTTCATGACATAAAGCAAGCTTGAACACAATCTCTAATGAAATTGGTGGTTGTGTAAGTCAGCTTTTTCATGGCTGTGACCTGACCAAAAGAACTGACAAGAACAAAGTAGAGAAGTTTATGGAGCTCATAGTTTCAGGGGTTCAGTCCATAGATAACCGACTCTATGGCTCTGGATCAGAGGTGATCATCATGGCAGAAAGGTGTGGTAGAGGGAAGTAGCTTAGGACATGGTACCAGGAAGTAGAGAGAGAAAGACTTCTCTCACCAAAAACAAATACATACTCTGAAGGCATGTCCCAATGACCCAGCTCTGCCAGTCACACCCTACCAGCCTACAGTTACCACCCCGTTAATTCCTATCAGGGGATGAAGGCACTGATTGGGTTTAAACTCTCATAACCCAAACATTTCACCTCTAAACTTTCTTGCATTGTTTCACACACAAACTTTTGGGGGACACCTCATATCTAAGTCATAACATTTGGCCCTGGCTCCCAAAAGCCCTTGACCATCTCACAATGCAACATACATTTAGTCCCTTTTCAAGATTCCCCATAGTCTTGACAGTATTACCAAAAGTTCAAGTCCAAAATCCCCTCTGAGACTCGAGGCCAACTCTCAGTGTGAGATCCTGTAAAAATCAAAAGCAAGTTACATACCTCCGATAAAGGCATAGAGGAAATACTTCCGTGTGAAGAAATGTGGAAATAGAAAGAAGGAATTGGGCCAAAGAAAGACTGAAATCCAGCCAAGCAAACAAATCCTGCAGCTGGGGGCACATGGCATTGTGATGTTCTTTCCAATAGCTTGTGTAGTTCCATTTCTATGGGTGTGGTGGAGATTCTCTCAGAGCACAGAAAAAGATAACCTGATGCCATTGGTATCAAAGCAAGCCTTCCTCAACTCACTTGTAACATTGCTGCTACTATGTAGTATATAAATAGAATGCCCAACTAGAAATATGTATTACCTCAAATGGGAAACAGAGAACTGAAGCGATGACCCCATCTTGGATGTTTCTTTCTTCCATTTTTTTTTTTTATCTCTGTTAACAGCTCCTGCTCATGGTAATCTTGCTTGCTCAGCTGCTGTAGTGAGAACTTGAGTTGTCTTAGGAATGGGGAGGGATCTGGGCTGCTTGAGTGGGAAAGTCCTGAAACCTGGAAGTCTGTGCTCTATAAAAGATATTGAGAACAAAAAACTGCTCAGAATTTGGAACAGAGGCTCCTCTGGGCTGGTCGGCATAATAAAGTTGAGTCCTCCCATTCTCTGAGTGATGCTTGGTGCTTCTCCACCAATCTGTTACCCTGCAAAATTGGCATTGCTGATTGCAGCCCACATAGCCTCTCTGTTGGCTTAACTCTACTCAGTTCATACAACTTTTCTCGGCTGACGTTTCATGGTACTGGTGTTTCTTAATCTTGGGTGTCTCCACTATAGCTTTAAATTCCTTCTCATATATCCATGCATTGCCCTCTTGAGCAGCCCCAGGGACTCCAACCCTGCTGCATTTTGCCTGGCCTCTTAGACCTTCCTTTGAAATCCTGATGGAAGCCTCCATGATCCCCTAACGTTGTCATCCTGCATTCCTGCAAAACCAGCACCATGTGGTTGCTGTCAGGGTCTGCTGCCATCTTGAGCAGTAGCTAAGCCTCTAGGGACCCTGGTTGTGGCAGCCCTCTGAGTGTCTGGGTGGCTGATCATGGTGAAATAATTTCCTAGGTTCCCCAGTGCAAGTAGGGTGCCTCAGTGGTCTGGTCTCAAAAGAATTTTTACTTTTACTCCCTTGAGCCTGGTCTTAGGAATTCCTGAGATGCCCTCAAGTCATCTTTCCTATTGTTTCTAGGTAAAGTATTTAACATTTCTTTAGTGGCTGTAATGTCTTTAACAACCATATCTTCCTTAGCTCGATTTTACTGTAAGTTTTCTGACCAAACTGCATCTTTCAAATCTTTCTGATTTGATGTCTGCTCCTGATTATCACAATAAACTTGGCACTGGCAATATCCATGCTACTGCCTGAATGCTATGCTGCTTAGACATTTCTTCTGCCAGATTAAGAAGTCCATCGTCTTTAAATTTAGCCCTTCAGAAAGTCTCAGGACATGGTCAAAATGTAGACAACTTCTTAGCCAGAACATAACATGAAAGGCCTGTAGTCCACTTTCCAATAAGGTCCTCCTCTTCCTTTGAAACCACATGAGCCCCATCTTTACTGTCTGCAGTTCTATTAGCATTCTGGTGTTCTGAGTTCCTGCCAGAATGACCCATTACTTTCCATTTATAGCAATATAATGTTCCTATCTTACATCTCTAAACTTTTCAAAATTCCTCCTCCAAATTCCAAAAAGTTCCCAAAACCTCTTAACCCCACGGCCAGCTTAGTGTAAGATCAGATGGAGATAACTGAAGGAGAGATAGGCCAGCTGTTCCTTCGAGCATGCACGGGCTGCCTGATGCCCTGTCCCCATCCAGCCACCTGGGACCATCCTAGCATTCTGGCCTTTTTGATGACATAAGGCACCAGAGTCCATATGGCTACTTCCTGCTTATTAGGGGGTGGTGTGGGAAGAGGGCTTGGAAGTAGGTTCAGTGGGGAGTCAGCTGTAGGAGTGCAGGAGCATTTGGTTGACAGCGACCCAGGCAACTTCACTGATTCAGTTCCGGGCAAATCTGAGGAGACACGGAACACTTATTAGTAGTAATCCCAGAACCAGGATTGGTGTGATAATGGGGGTAAGCCAGGTGACAAGAGTGGAGTTCCCTTTCAGAAATCAGGTCAATTGAGGGGTCCATGGTAGAAGTCTGGTTGGGGAAGAGCAGATTATAAAGTCATCTGGGGGTGGATTCTTCTATGAGAGAGAAACAAAAAGACATGAGTACTGAAATGAGATTAATACAGAATAAATGTTGCAGCATCTGGAACATGGCAATGAATATCATGAAGATGATAGCAGTCAATCTCTCGCCAGGAGGTGGAAGAACTGAGAAGTTGTTCCCATAACCAGGCCTAACAAAGGCTGGAGAGGAAAAGGCCTTTATCTGGGAACTTTAACATTGTCAGAGTTATCAGGAATGTAAACACAACATTTAATTTTTAATGCCATTGAAAACCTTAAGGAAAAACCTTAAATAGCTTTTAAGTGATCATCTCACATACATATAACCAATTTAGTTACACACAAACTTGTTGAAATTTGCTCTTTACTTACACACAGACTTTCTTTGCACTTACTTAGACCCTCATGTATTTCATTACAGAAAGGCTTTACTACCCAGAAACATTTTTTTCTCTCTTCTACTAAATATATTTCCATGTCTAGTACCTTTTATTTTTCTCTTTCCTATCTGTTGATACCTTTTTGTTCACATTCTGAAACAACTCTTATGAAAATTTGAATTTAGATATATTACTCCATTTTTATAAAATGAAATATTTTGTGTTATTTATAGTACTCTACTTGAAACACTGTTGAAATTTTTGGATTCCTTTGTATATAGAATGTATCTGTTAGGACTTAACTCTTAGTAACCTTGTTTTTATTGATGACACAAAGCAATTTTAATCCCTTTTTATTTACCAATCTATGAAAACACCAATGATGTTTAAGTATGTTACCCTATGGAATTTAAGGAGTTAAGAGTACTTGATGTTATTTAACAGCATTTTAACTTTGTAAATTAATCAGATGTCTCTAAGAAACACATTTGAGTTATCCCATACATGTCAAATCTAATTATTTTACTGTGAAAGCCAAGATATCAGATAAGTATATTGAACAGTATCTGCCGTATCTTTCCTGTTGAATAAAAGTCCTAGAAACAATTGATTAATATCAATTAACATTTTATAGACATCAACATTTTATTAATTTGACCACTTAGAGACTTGTAAGTAAAGAAATTTTAAAGACATTTTATTTTCATTTGTTTACCTGATTTGAATTGAACTTTTTAAAATCATGTGAATTAAAGGTACTTGGATCCATTTTTAAAATTTTAATTTCATGAGCGCTCATTATGTCAATTTTGAATCACGTACATGATTTTTTGGACACATGTATAGACAACACAATATACACATAACACAAAAGCAAAGACCTCGTAGCTTTTTATAGGTGAATCTCCATTGCAGTGTAACAGATGTTCAAAAACTCTAGTTGAATGAAAATAGGACTGATCAAAAACAATGTTATGAGCTCAAAAAATATAGAATTTAAGGAAAAAAACAAGAGTCCTGGAAAAATGACATGGCCGTTAATTATTTTAGTAAAGCACTATATGGTTTACTTTTGCTGGAGTTCAGGTAAAAGATTCTTTTTGCACGTTTGGGGAGAGTTATGTCTGTTAGGCTGACCTGGTTGGCACGGTCTTGTGCTTCCAGCTGGATGCAAGTCTGTTCATCTGAAGTGAGAGTGGAAGAGAGAATTACATAGACATCATGCCAGGTGAGGCCATAGGCCTGAGAGAAATATCTAAACTCTTTAATGTAGGTAGAAGAATCACCCAAGAATCAGCAGAGAAGGACCCTAGGTGCTTTTCAATCTGGGAAAGATCCTGAAGTGAGAATGGGACATGGACCCTCACAATATCCTCTGCACCAGCCACCTCCTGGAGAGGACAAAGGAGTTCCAGTTTGGGGGGGGGGGTGGGCGCTGATGAGGTTGGGTGTGGATGCTAACAGGAGAGGAGAGAGGTGAGGAGGTGGAGGTACCTTTTGGGAAAGGAAAATGGAGGGTGGAGAGGTGTGAGGAGGAAGGGCCCAGTAGCTGTAGGAGGAGAGGACAGAAGAGGAGGAAGTCTGGCCTGAGTAAAGAGGGGGAGGATGGGAGGGTGGAGCTGAAAGTAGTTCTGGTGGATCTGAAAATGAGGAAGAGGATGCAGGAGAGCAGTGTTGGAGGGGCTCGGGGCCATCTCTGGCTTGGGGAACTTGGGCAGTAGAACAGGTAGAACAAAGGGAAGGATGAGAGTGCAGATCCCAAAAGACCTGGATGTAAGGCACTTTTGACCCTTTCTCTGTCCGGTGACAGTAATTGTCCAAATCAGTGAGGATGTGAAAGTCAGAAGTTCCCTCTGGAGGCCCTTTTGAGCCATTGCCAGGTCACAGTCAAGTAAAAGACCAGCCACTTTACAGCATAAGTCTTGGGTGAGTCCTAATTTAGTAAAATTAAAGTACAGGCAGCCCAAAGGAGTCTTGGTGTCTAACTAAAGAGGAGTCAGTATTCCCCATGACCTTTCAGTATTACCTGGGGGTGAACAAGAACAGAAAGAGGTATCCCAAATTCTGATCATGCTCACCTGAGGAATGGGAAGTGGGCTAGTTGGAGACTGGGATGTCTCCTCAACCTGCTGAGGCCTCAAATGCAATGGGCAGGAGTCTGTGGCATGTGCATGACTTACGGACAGACCTCTGTAATGGAGAGTGCAACCGGAAGGCCAAGGGAAATGCAAAGGAAACTTACCCAACTTCTGTCAGTTCGAATGAGGAGAAAAGGATGGTGCATGAGTTCCCTGGTCCATCTGAGGGAGAGGGCTGATTTCTTCCTGATGGGGAAGAACAAAAGACCCTCCCGGGTTTTGGCACCAAATGTAAGATCAGATGGAGGTAAGCAAAGGAGAGATAGACCAGATGTAGTTGAAAAAAGAACTTTATTGGCGAGGTTCACCAGTCCAACAGGGTGAGGGCTGGAGAAGTGGTGCACATTCTGGCTGGGTGGTACCTTTATAATCTGGGGTAGGCAGGGGAAGCTTGAGGACCTCATGTCCTCCTGGGATTGGCCAGGGACTCTGCTGACTGTCAGGTGATTGCAAGGCACCATTAGGGTTTATCTCTCAGCACCTGATTGGTTGTTCCTTCATGCATGCGCGGGCTGCCTGATACCCTGTCCCCATCCAACTGCCTTGGACCACCCTAACACTTAGTCACTACAGTGACCCCACTTCTCGGTACCAATTTCTGTTTTAGCCAGCTTTCTCATTGTTGTGAACTAAAGATACAATGAGAACAGTTTTAAGGAGGAAAAGTTTGTTTGGGGGCTCACAGTTTCAGAAGTCTGTTTGTAGGTGGTCAACTCTCTTGCTTTGGGCTGGAGGGGCAGCAGAACATCATGGCAGAAGGGTGTGGCAGAGGAAAGCAGCTGGGAGCATGGTACCAGGAAGCAGAGAGAGAGAGAGAGAGAGAGAGAGAGAGAGAGTCCTCTCACACACAGACAAAATATATATCCCAAGGGCATAACCTCAGTGACCCACCTCTGCCAGCCACACCCTACCTGCATACAATCACCACCTAGTTAATCCCTATCAGTGTTTTAATGCTCTCATTAGGTTAAGGTTTTCACGGCCCAATCATTTCACCTCTAAACCCTCTTGTATTGTCTCACTCATGAGTTTTGGGGGACACCTCACATCCAAACCATAACAATAAGATATGGTGATGCCACTTCTGGGCTTACAATTATCATCCTGAAATTGGCTATCCATTGGCAACTTCCTAGTAGGCTCCTACTCTGATCCTATCCTACCTGTGCAGTCATAGCCCATAGCTGTTGAACAGGCTCATTCTCAAGAGATGGTTGAGTCCATGCATCGTTGGCCTGGAATCTCTCAGATGGAACCAGCGTTTGTATTGGACCCAGGCATTTTCTTTTCTTAGCCCTGTTCAAACTTCTTTCCGGCCTTCCTAACCCCAGTGGAGAAGATCAATGCAGGAAAAACAACATGCGAACACTGTGTGACCTCCAAGGACTGGGCGGCCTGACTGCAGGAAGTCTTGTCTGGGCTCGAGGCACCTAAAGCCTTAGTGGAAACCCTCCTCTAGAAATATTGAAACCTCTAGTTTACAATTGCATTGGAATAAAGATCAAAGCAACCAGGCTGAATTACATTCATTTCTTCTGAATTTAAGAGAAGGTAAAACAGTTCTGCAGGCTCCTAAAGTGGTTGGGCACCAGGCACTATGCCTGTGGTGCCCAAAGGGGAAGTCAGGCCTGGTCCCATCTGCTTATACCCTGTCCTAAGTATGTTTACTAGCCCCATCTCTTTCCCTTGTTTCTTGTTGTATTTTAAATTGTTTAAATAATCTGTACGATTCAAATATTTGTTTGGTACGTGAGCCTTTCTCTTCTGTGACGTTTGAGGTAGCTTGCAGAGGAGCAAATCTGAATTACATCAGGGTAATTCCCTCTACTGGATTCCCTAAAGCCAACCATTTACATTTGGTGCACATATGAACACCCTGATAAAATAATATCCTGATCTGACCTGAGACCTCCCTTCATAAGAGGTTAAAACTTAAGAATGGTAACTGCACATTAAATTCTGTACTATTACCAGGGAAACAATGGAAAATAGCAAATTGATTTATTCTTAGCTGTATAAAATAAGATCCATAAGTACATAATGCATGGCATATATTTACATATTTCATTAGAAATGTGTATTAAAATTAGCAAAATTATTTTCATAACATTTTCCAAGTATACTGAATCAGACAAAATAAAGAAAAAATATCACATGCAAAGGTGGCGTCGTATGGTCTAAGTTGCCCTCTTTCTGCATGTGACCTACACCCAGCTTCAGTGTCTTCTGTAGTTGATAGGATGGCCTCCAAAGATGTTCATGCCACAAGCTTTGAAAACTGAGTGTGTTAGATTATATGCTGAAAGGTATTTTGCAGATGTAAATAAGGTATTATGGACCTTAACATAGGGAGGTTATCTTGGATTATGCAGATGGGCTTAATCTAACCTCATAAACCTTTATAAGAAGTAAATTTTCTCCAGCTGGAGACAGAGAACCATGGCAGTGGGAGAACCCAAAGGGGTTTGAAGCATGAAAAGCATTTTACTCACTGCCATTGGCTTAAAGATGAAGAACACCATTTGTAATCAAGGCTCTAGAGACTGAGAACAACCTCTGTCCAGTGAGGTTGCAGGACTTAGTCCTGCAACTGAAAGGATCCAAACTGTGCCAACAACCCCAAGGGGCCTGGTGGTCCATTTTCTTGTAGCACTTCCACAAAGAAGAAAACTGACGGCATCTTGGTCAGGAGGAATGAAAACAGCTGAGCTCATCCTAAGGAACTGTGGCATTTCTGAACAACAGAATTGGGAGAAAATAAATTTGTGTGGAATTAAACCACTGAATGGATGGCGATTCGTTGTGACAGCAAGAGAAAAATGAACACAAGCCCTTTTAATTGTCAAGAGAATGCCTTTTCTGCCATTGGCATCTTGGTTTGATGATTTTTAAATTTTATTTCACCTAGGTAAGTGGTACTGAAATAGGACAATGTGACCGTGTCTCAGTCACACTGTGGGCCTCCATTGCATCACTGTAGTGACACTAGTAACATTCAATTAATATAAAATGTGAAGAGATTGGTTTTTAAAAATCATTCATTTATTTAATGGCTCACATGAGTGGAGAATCAGGGAGACTGTCTGTGTAGAAGCTCAGTGGCTACAGCTCTGAGATAGAAGTCCCTTGACCCTGGACTCAGTTTAACTAAGAACAAGGTCTTTTGGCCTAGAAAGGGAAAGTGAAACACTACATTATTTACCAACCTTAACACTTGACAGATCAAGCATACCAGAGCTCAGAAAAATGTTCTTTGAGTTCTTTACTCCAGGCCTGAGTCTATTCTTGATCCATGGTGGGAAGAAGGATTTATGAGTGGTTCCTGTTCAATCCAATTTATCTCCATGGTCCCAAGTCCTGTGTCCTCAGTCTACTGGGTCATCTCTTATGTTTATTCCTCTTGCAGTACATTGGGAAAACCTCCTCTCATTTTTAGACCTGTACTTCTCCCATACACAACACTCCCATTAATTCTTTGTACCCAGGATTCTGCATCTTTTTCTTGACAGCCACTGGTTAGTCATTACACCAGATTGTTCTCCAGAATAGCATGAAGTGGTGTTGATGGTGATGCATGTGGAACGGTGAGTGAGGTCTTGAGATCTTTTGGGCTGAACCATAAGACAAGGAGCTTCTTGACATTGCCAACATGAGCCTCCTTTTTTTATAATTCCAAAATAATTATGCTCAAAGAGTCTTTGATTCTCCTACCATCTTGAGCTGAATTGTCAAAAATCCCCTATATTATTCTAGCTTTGTTACATGTCATGACTGAAGGCAAGAATTGGGGAAGGGAGAACAGAAGTATGATTGGTTAGTAGAACAGAGAGAGAGAGAGAGAGAGAGAGAGAGAGAGAGAGAGAGAGAGAGAGAGAGACTTACTTACTTTGTGACAGAGAACCGTGACCTTCAGCCTGTGAATGCTGTCAGTCCATGACAAACCAAAAGGGAGGGAACTGGGGGACAAAAATTCTGACTTTACTCTTCTTCCTCTATCCAGTATTCTTCAGGGGCTCCCCCTTAGCTGTACTTACAAGAAGCTAGAAAAAAGGTGACCATTTTATTTAGTCCATTTGTATCAGCCTCTCAGAACACAACAGCTTGGAGATGAACTGGAGGGTAACTGGCCTAAATAGCATGGGACTAGGAAGAAAAAGACTCCAGCAGGGCTCACTGAATATGGTCCTAAAGTCCTATAGAAGTAGGGGTGCAGGAATTGAGGGAGCATGAATGTAGTGGAGAATATGCTCTGAGGAATCTGAAACCCTTAATCCAGAGTACTAGATCTGAGGGGACAATGGCGTCATAGGTAATGACCCCGGGGCACTATGGGACATCCTGATAACTACCTTGACTCCAGAGGATAGTTTTGTGGGCCCTTCAGGGAGAGCTCTCTCCTCACTTACGACTATGGTACTCAGATCCCCTGAGAACTCTGCATGGATGAGCACACATAACCCTTAGGAAGCAGAGGGGTGGACAGAACAAGACACCTTCTGGGATTATTACCCTATTCATAAGCATTCCTGTATTCTGGGAACAGCCCTTGATATATAGGAGTTGGTTTCTTGGTTGTACATATGTACAGAATAATACTCCCCTTTGGCTATGGTTGAATGATTCAAGAATGGTTACCTGAACTTCGTCAGGCTAATTTGAATCCTTCATTAGTATTTTTCTAACTGGAAATGCACAAATTTCTTTCCAGTCTGGGTGAAGGGGACATCACTAAATGGAATATTCAGCTCTGGTTCGTTCCCTATTTCCTGCCACATGGAGGAAGCCATCTATTTTGGAAGGAAACAAGATCAACTCACAAGAAGCAGAGGCAAGAAGAGTCAATTTAATTTCTCTTGAAGTTCAGTCACATCTGTGAACTTGACATTTGGCTAATTCAGTCCTTTATTATGTAAGTTACCCCAGTATTCTTTCAGTCAATATCCTTTTTGGTCAAAGCTTGCTTGAGTTGCATTTATAATAATCCATACTAATTCTGTCACATATAGTACAGCTTACCCTATGGATCAAGTGATAGGGCATCGAAAGCTAGAGAGATACTAATGGATGGAGGTTAAGATGAGAAACTTGAATAAAGCTTTGACTTAGAAGGCTGAGGAGGATTATTTGGTTGTGGAGTATTTGGGGCAGGGAAAATAACATGTACAGAAGGACAGTGGTTTGAATTCCAAAAATATATTTACAGATGAGGATGAGTTGGAGTCAAAATGTGTGTAGTGGAAAACAAAGTTGAAAAGGAGTTTGAATTCCAGACTAAGCAGTTCATGCTTTATTATAATAGACCCTGAAATTTTTGAACATGGACATGATATTGTGAAAGTTTTATTTCAGGAATAGTGACTGGGTACTATGTAGTGTAAGTTGAAGAGAGTAAGTGATGTTAGATATCTGAGTTGGAAGGAAATTTCAGTCTTCCCTGTGAGAGGGAACATGGTGAGAGATTGACTTCTGTCATCATCACCATCATTATTATTACTATTTTAGAGGAGCAAAAGTTTGTCACTCACAGTTTCGGAGGTATCAGTTCATAGATGGCTGACTCCATTGCTCTGGGCCTGAGGTGAGGCAGAACATCATGGCAGAAGGATGTGCAGGAGGAAAGCAGCTCAGGACATGGAGCCAAGAAGCAGACTTCACATTATTTAGAATGACTTACACCTTACATTTTTAGTTATTTACAAATGTTTGTAAATAAGTAAGGAATTCGAATAATATTATGCCAACATTGTCAACATGTTAAGATCATTTTAGTATTTTAGGTTACAATTTTAAAATAACTCCCTAAAATTGTATTGCTGAATTATTGACGATGTTTGGTTCTTGCTGTTTTAATTGACAGTAGATTTAAAAATAACCTCTGTCAAATTAATTAGAAAGAAATATAGAGATAATGATTTGAGATGGCGGATTAGAGGAAGTCTGCATTCCTGGTTGCTCTGTGACTTAGGATCCAAGCAGCAGGACTATCTGCTTCTCAGAGAGGCGGGGAAAGAGGCATTTCACTAAAATACAGTATTGGACAGTCAGAGGGTCTTAAAGACTCAGAAATTTGGGAAAGAAGGAAAGAGTACATTGGAGGCTAGTCTGGAGGCAGCAGTAGTGGCACTGGTTCAACACATAGGGAGGGAGACACAGGGAAATGCAGACTGGGTATGGAAAACTGTGAGATCCTAAAAGCAGGCTGAATTTAGCTGATCCAGAGGCTGCTCTGTGTGCTGATGTGTGAAAAGTTCTGTTTCCCAATTGGCTTCAGAGAGCTGAGGTGGGAGTCATGTTGAGGTGGGACCTGTCCCGAGGTGGCCATGCTGCGGCTGCGGCTGCAGAGCTGGGAGACCAGAGCAAACACTGCCCACCAGGAAGTGCCAGGAAGTACCTAGCAGAATGTGAGTGTAACAGGCCCAGAGAAGATTGTACCTAGTAGGAGTCAAGTCAGAAAAGGGAAGGGGAACCTAACTTGCTTCTCCTTTGAGTCTGGTGCCTCATGTAACCAGCTGAAGTTGATTGGAATCTGAACAGGGGTGTGTAAATACACTCAGAGGCTAATTCTGGGAAGGCTGTGCTCATGGGCAGGAGAGTGTGTGGAGGATTGGCTCCTCTGCCCCATCAGTAGAGTTCTTGGGAGGCTCCTGAGATCCAGACCCCAGGCAGAGATGGGCAACTGCCAGGCCCTAGGGGAATGTTGATCTAATCTCTACAGAGCAGACACCACCCAACAAAGCCCCCAAGGCCTGATAAATCTAACCACAGCCACTGGCACTCCCCTCACAGAACTCTGCAGTGGTGCCATTCTGGGAGGGTATCGATGTGGTCTGTGCAGGTAAAGCTCCAGCTTCCATCCCATCTACCTCGTATTGATGAGGAAGGAAGCTGGAACTTATCTCGACCAACTTCAGTCTTAGGCCACTCCATCTGGCAGCTTGTGCAACACAGAGAGAAAGGGGTTAACAACCCCTAGCCCTTTCTTTCTCTCTCTTTCCATACCTAGCCCAAGAAGAAATGGAAAGAAAGCCAGTTGGGCACAGACAGTGACCATCCATTCTCATCACCTATTTTTTTAATAAAATTATTTGTTCTTTTTAGTTATTCTTCATAGCAGAATCCATTTTGATTTAATTATATAAACATGGACTATATCTTATTCTAGGTAGAATCCCATTCTTATGGACCACATCAGTGGAAACGATTCTTTCATTTTTCATTAAGAATCATTTGTGTGTGTGTGTGTGGTAATTGATATTGTAAATGTAGGAGAAACCAAGTATTTATTTTAATGCCGTGTATGGTTTGCATAGGTTGTTTCTATTGTTTGTTTCCCCCTATTCTGTGAGGTTCTGGGAACCTACAGGAACACTACAAGTTCATAAGTAGAGACTCTGTTGCTGAACTAAACTCAGCAAAAAGACAGTGAATCTTGCTGTACACACAAATTCATAATACTCAAACTTCAGTTATACTTTAATACAAAGAATAGAAGAGACAAAACCCCAAACTAGTAACCAGACCCCAAGTGTGAAACTGGTTAGGGGTGAACCTCCAGGACCTACTCATGGACATTCACTGCTGCAGAAAAAACAGAATTAACACAAAGGCAATGGATTCCAAATCTATGGGGGGTGGTCAGTCTAAATCACTCTAGAATACTTTGGTAAGTGAAGATTGTGGCATGAAAAGGTCCACACATAAGTGGAAGAGAAGTCCCCCCAAACAAGAATACAAGAAATGTGTAAAAAACAAGGTAACATGACACCTAAAATTTATAATTTACCAGCAAGTATTCCCAAAGATATTGAAGTGGATGAAATATCAGATTAAAAAATTTCAAAAGAATGATAATAAAAATGCTCAATGATTTCCAAGAGAACACAGAAAAACAAGTGAATGAATTAGGGAAGTCAGTAAAGTATATGAATGAGAAATTCAGTGAAAAACAGAGATATTGAAAAGAAGCAAACAGAAATCTTAAAAATGAAAGACACGGGCTGGGGATATAGCTCATTTGGTAGAGTGCTTCCCTTGCAAGCACAAGGCCCTCAGTTCAAACCCCAGCACCACAAAAAAAAAAAAAAAAAAAAAAAAAAAGAAAGACACAATAAAATGTTCAGTTAAAAGTCTCTAATAGAGTAGACCATGCTGAACACAGAATCTCAGAGCTGGAAGACAAAGAGGCCAAATTTGACCATTCAGACAGTATTAAAGAAGAGAAATAAGTGATCATGATCAGGATATACAAGAACTGTGGGACAACATTGAGACCAAATGTAAGAATCATTGGAACTGAGGAGGGGAGTGAGGTGCAGGCTAAGGGAATGGCTAACATCTTCAGAGAAATAACAGAAAACCTTCAAACCTTGAGAGTGAGATGGACATCCAGATACAGGATCATTCAGAATCCCAAATAGGCATGACCAAAAAAAGTCTCCAAAACACATCATAATTGAAATGCCTAACCTACAGAACAAGGATGGAATTTTTAAAGCCTCAATAGAAAAACATCAGGTTACATTTAGAGTCACACCAATCAGAATCACTGTTGATTTCTCTACACAAACTCTAAAAGCCAGGAGGACTTGGAATGATGTGTTCCAAGTCCTAAAAGAAAATAACTGTAAACCTGGATTGGTAAATCCAGCAAAGCTATCCTTTAAAATTGATGAGAAAACAAAAACCTTCCAAGATAAAGGTGAATTAAAAGAATTCATAACTACTACACTGGCACTACACGACTTACTTAAAGAAATACTCCACACAGAAGAAATAAAAAACAAATCCCAGAACTTCACAAATAAACAAATCTCATTTGAAGAGTAGCTAAGCAAACGAGAAACAGGACCAAATTAAACATTATAAATAAATCAATGTGACAGGAATTAACTTGCCACTATAATAACATTGAATATAAATGGTCTCAAATATTCAATTAAAGACATAGTCTAGTGGCTGGGCATGGTGGCACATGCCTGTAATCCCAGTGGCTTGGGAGGCTGAGGCAAGAGGATCACGAGTTCAAAGCCAGCCTCAGCAGCATAGTGAGGCCCTGTCTCAAAAAATAATACATAAAAAACATAAAAAAGGGCTGGAGATGTGTCTCAGTGGTTAAGCACCCTTGGGTTCAATCCCTGGCACCCTCCACCCAAAAGCTGGCAGAATGAATTTAAAAACAAGACCCAACTACATGATGTCTGCAAGAGATTGTGCCTTATAGTCAAAGGACAGCCACAGGCAGGGGTAGGTACTCATATGTGACAAAGCAGACTTTAAACCAAAATTAACCTGAAGAGACAAGAAGGTCATTTCATACTGGTAAAGAGAACCATTCAGCAAAAAGATATAACAATAATATTTATGCCCCAATATGGGTGCAACTAATTACATAAAAGAGACAATACTGAAATTGAAGCCTCAGATAGACCCAGTACAATAATGCTGGGTGATTCCAACATACCTCTCTCAGTATTGGATATGTCATTTAGACATAAACTCAGTAAAGACTCTTTGGACCTGAAAAGTAAGAATCAAATGGACTTAACAGACATCTGTAGAGTATTTTATTCAACAATATATGAATATACCACAGGGAATTGCACCATCATGTACATCCACAAGAAATTAATTAAAAAAAAAAAACAACTCTGGGTAAATGGTGGAAGTATCAGTAGAGGGAAGGAAGTAGGGATGGTGGGGGAGGGAAGGGAAAGGAAAGGCACTAGGGACTGAATTAGAACATGATATATTCCCTGCTTTTATAATCATGTCAAAATGGATTCTACTGTTGTGTCTAAAAAGAACCTATAAATCTAAAAAATATAAAAATTACAAAAAGGAAAATTAAATAGAGATTAGTAGAGGAACAGGACCAGAGGCAGGAGGTGGGGAGGGAGGGGGAAGAGCTGGGAAGTGATACTGGCCAAATTACATTGTTAAATGTTGTGCATGTATGACTATGTAACCATAATTTCTATCATTATGTGTACCTATGGTGCACCAATAAAAATGTGGAAAGAGAAAAACAGGAAAAAAATGCACGCTTTTTATTTTTTTTATTGTTGTGATATAATGGGTTCCTTTATATTGCAGAAAGAATCAGTTGCTGTGGAAGGCGAGCTCATGTATTCATTAAGAAATCTACTGCCCTAGCATCTTCTAAGACTATTTTGACCTTTCTGTTCACTCTTCATCCTTTCAGAAGAGCAGCTGCTGGTAAGGTCAACTAGTATTTTGCAACCAAACATTTGTTAACCTGATGAAAATCTAGGAAAAATTTCTTCTCTTTATGAGTAATATTTAGAGAAAATAGACTACCCATTGCGATGTGAGAATATAGAACATTAAAATGTCTTAAATATTCCATGGATCCCACATCTTAAGTACTATATTTCCAACAAAATTTGATTCTCCCCTTTATTGACACAAGCCCACCACGCTGCCCTTCCACACTTGCATTTAGGAGAACATTGAGCACACAGGTGGGAGTGCGTGTCCCAATTATTCTTGAATTTGGATGTGACAGACGTGAAAGTTCCCTAGTGAAATACAAACAGAAGTGATATGGGCGAATTTTGGTGTCACCTCTGTTGTTGGAAATGAGCTGTTCTCTATGTTCTCACTTTTCTCCTTGCTGTCAGTTGGAAGGCAGTCATGATAGGAAATAAGTTTTTTTTGGTGGTGTAGAAGCTTTAATCAGATGGCAGGCGACACCCTAGAAGATGCCGGGCCCCCATACTACCTTTTGGAATAAAAAGACTCACTTACCTTAGACAGGTTGGCCTGGCTAGCAAGTGGGGCACAAGAAATCAAGTCTTGAGAATTACTATGGGAGGGTGGGGGGCGTGTGGCTCAGCTCAGTGGGAACTTGCTTGTCTACTAGGTGTGAGGCCCTGGATTCAATCCCTAGTATCTTTAAAAAAATGAAGAATAACCATGAGGGGATGGGAACCCCACCATGAAGGGCTAAGAATGCCTACTTAGAGGATTGTGAACTGACCCCAAAGGTATTGGAATATGGGAAGGGGGAGAGGAGATTTAAGGTCTTTCCGAGCTGGCTTAAAAATCAGAGATCTGGAGAAGACAATAGTGCAATAGGGAGATGAATTGGAAGTGGAAATCTGAGGTCTGTCAAGAGCCCATTGAAATGACTTTGAAGGGCAATATATGAGTAGAGGTAGGAACAGGGGTGGGAGATTGAATTTAGGATATAGAGAGACCCCAGAGAAGGAGAAACCAACAATGCAAAGGGGGAGAGGGGATGATTGACAGTCATGTTCTGTGCAAGGCACAAGGACCTTCTGCACATGCTTTGCTTTCTCACATTGTAGGTCTTGGATCACTCAGGTGGTAAAATTAGACAGGCCTAGAGCTATCTAGCACTGGCTTGCATCAACTCACTTGAACTGGCTGCTAAATTCTCAAGAACTTAGCTAGTTTTAGTTAAAGATGGCATTATCAAGATTAAACCATATGAACCTAAAATTAAATAAATTTGCATGACAAACAAAGGTAAGGAATACTCTGCACTCATATCCTAATTATTTTACTACCTTTTTCTTATTAACTGTGTTCTTGAGGTTATTTTTGCCTATTTCACCAGTACAAAAGGAATTCTTGGTAATGGCTTTCCTGCTATGCTTTTCTCTTGATATCTCCATTTTCAGTGATGTTGTGCTGATATCTTGAAATCCTGTGGGGGTGGTAGGAATATTTATAACCCAGAAATTGGTAAACACTAAAAATTAGGTCTTGATTTATTTTCTCAGTTGTCTGGTCAAAAGGCTGGCAAATCATGGCCTATGGATCTGCCACTCATTTTTGTGAAGCACGGCTTTCTGGAACGCAGCCACGTCCCTTGTTTTCCTAATTGTTTATGGCTACTTTCCTGTTACAAGGGGGAGGACTGAACGTTTTGCAGCACAGACTTTATGGCTCACAAGCCCTTGAAGAATAGCCCCTGATCTTAAAAAAGTGATGAAGAAATGTTCATAAACAAAGGAGTGTTGCTTGTCGCTGTTCCATTCGAATGGTTCAAAATACTGAGAAGATACACTTTCAAAAAATGTTATTCTATTCAGCAATGCAGTTGCTCATATTATGGGTGAATTCTCACCTACACCTTTGTTTTCTTCTTTTCTTTTGGATATAAATGTTTTTCAATAAATGTTCAGCTTGGAGCCACACTCAATCATCAGTTGTAACCACACGTTGGCTGTGGATATAACAATTCAGCAAAGATCAAGGAAGGCATTTTATGAGAATCCATTTCTTCTATGGGATTCACAATAAAGATTATTGTGTGTCCCCAGACACCACCAATTGTTTAATTACACTTGAGTGAAACATCTAGAATGGATGAATTCTTAGAGACAGAAAGTGGTCTGCCTGCATAAAGATATTCAGTTGTGTTTTTTTTTCAGTATATTCACAGTTATGGAAATATCACCATAATCTAATTTTGGAACATTTTCAATGCTCTGAAAAGAAACCCCATGTCATACACACTAGCAATTATTCCCCATTGCACTCGTTAATGCCTCTATTCCAGACCCAAAGGAACAGTGAGTGAGATTTTTAGTATATTGCTACAGCTATATTCAGCTGTTTAAAAAGAGTATTACATATTTTATGATTAGTCATATATTGCACAATGCATAGTTATAATAATGATACAATATATCATTTTTATAGGGAAACCAGTTGTTAAATATTTACTGGCACACCAATGGACAGATCTAGGGTCAAATTATGAAGAATTTAGGTAAGTCAGTCACTCTTTCTGAGCCACTGTGTCCACATCTTTACTCTGTTACAGTAAGAAGTTATTACTATCATTTCCTAGACAATGGACAGCAAATTTTCCTGTAAAGTGCCAGGCAGTGAATACCCTTGACTTCGTGGGTCATTTGGTTTCTGTCACAATTACTCATCTCCTTCATGATAGCACAAGAGCAGCCATAGGTAATACACAAATGAATGGGTACGGCTGTGTTCCAATAAAACTTTATGCAGTAAACTGGCAGCAGGCTGGTGTTGGCCCATGAGCTGCAGTTCGTTAAATCCTGTACTGGATTATACATTTCTCAAAGTTGTAAATTGTGTCTATCTTTATAAAACTCATGTCCTTAAAACTTGGCAAAGTTCCTAGAACACATATTTAAAAAAAATTTTTTTTAGTTATAGATGGACACAATACCTTTATTTGATTTATTTATTTTTATGTGGTGCTGAGGATCGAACCCAGTGCCTCACAAGTGCTAGGCTAGCGCTCTACCACTGAGCCACAACCCCAGTCCCTCAGTAAATATTTTTGAACTGTGAATACAAAACGGCAGTGAGAATGAATGAACCACAGCTACCTAAAACAACCGGGCTGGTAGTCACATGTCTGGCACAGGAAGCCAGAGGTTGAAGAATAGATACCATGTAGATCTATTTCTATAAAGTTCAAAAACAGGCAAAACTAGGCCCCTGCTTCTAGCCATGATGAGATAGCAGAAACTTAATTCCCCTTCCCAGCCAGCAACAAAATAAGCAGACAAAACATGTCCACAGTGGTTCACAGCAACGCACGCAGGTCGCACTGGACTGTGACCTGAGAGGAAGGGGGACAAAGCAGAGGTGCCCTGGGAAGGTCCCGTTTACTGCCTAGATCAAGTTTCCAGGTTGCAGCGCAGGAAGGAGGAACCCCAGCACATGCCAATGAAAAGCTAGAGATTGTGAGACTGGATAATAAAGCTAGTCCAAACTGTGTGCTGTCTGATGTTCCTACTGGTGGTGAGGAAAAGAAGCTTTATGAACAGGATCTAGAAACTGAACAGCAACTCTCTGCCTCTGCCCCACAATACAGGGAGAGGAACACCAGAAAAATGTGAACTCGTGTTTATCGGCCTGTGTTTTCTCTCAAGCCTTTATGCACCTCTGTGTCTTCTCCGTGTCTGACATTAGGTCTCTTTTCCCCTCTTTGGTACAAAGCTGATGAAAGCACACAGAGTGACCTCCTTGTCCTCTTTCCCGTGACCAGAGTTTGGTAAACTGTAGTCTGTGGACAAATCCTGTCCACCATCTGTTTTTCAAATAGCTTTATGAGATATGATTCATATGCTATGCCATCCACCCAGGTACACTTAGAACTGTGCAATTCAGTGGTCATTGGTATGTTCACAGAGCTGTCACCATGATCACTACAACCAATTTTAGAACATTTTCATTACCCCCAAAAGAGACACTGTATCCCTTAGTTATTAACTTCCAATCCCAAGTTTGTTTCTTTATAAATTCACATTTTCTGGATATTTCATTAAAGGAATATTACAACCTGTATCCTTTTGTGTCTGGCTTCTTTAACACAAGATTTATAAGGCTCATCCATGTCATTAGATGAACTAGCACTTTGTTCCTTTGTATGACTGAGTGATATTCTGCGGTATAGATATGCCACATTCTGTTTATCTAGCCATTGGCGATTGAAGGATACGTTGTTTCCAATATTTGGCTGTTATGAATAAGGCTATTAATATTCGCATACATATTTTTGACTGAATATAGGTCTTCGTTTCTCTTGTTTATACCTAGGAGTGGGATTGCTGGGTTAAACAGTAACTTTATATTCAACATTGTTGGAGGCCGTATATGAAGTATGGATTTGTTTGAGCCATTAAAGGCAGGGAGGCTTCCTTGCTGGGGGAACTCCTGGGTGAAATTCTCTGGTTTGAGAAAGCCCAGATCATGCTGGTGCCCTAGCTTAGCTCAGTCCTAGGTTCAAATGCAGCCACCCAGAGATGGGCATAACCTGCCAACCCCCAAACAACCTGTTTTCCCGGAGAAGCTCCTTACTGAATCCCTTTGGTAAGTTTCACTATAACTGAAGCATTCATAGGCTTTTCTCTTTGTTAGGATCAGACACATCAGTTCTCTTCCACCTATAAAGCCCTGCTCTAATTATTTTCCTGTTTTTTTTTTTCTGTGTGTGTGTGTGGATTTATTTCTTAATATTACTTCCTAGCTTTTATTTCCAGTTGATCCACACCTCTGACAGTTACCTACTCCTTCCCCATGCAGGTTGTGAGTGAGAAACACTCTGTTTTTCAAAGTTGTTCCACTAATTTACATTTCAGTTAGTGAAATATGAGGATTCCAATTTCCTCACCTCTTTAACACTTGTTATCATCTTTCACCTTGATTTTAGCCATTCTCGTGAGTGTGAAGCAGTGTCTCATTGTGCTTTGATCTGTATTTCCCTGATGGATAATGAGAGTGAACATCCTTAACTGTTTATCAATCACATGCATATATTTTTAGATTTCCATTTGTTTGTTTTTTTAAATAAAGTTTTATTGAGATAGTCATGCTTTTTTTTTTTCCACATTGTCTATGGCTGCTTTTGTGCTATACCCAGTAATGTTGAATAGTTGCAAGAGTGACATCTGGACCACAGAGTCTCAAATACTTCAAGAGTAAACAAAGCCTTTTATGTAAAGAACATTCTGAACCCTGCCTTGGACCACAGGCTTCAGCCATCCTAGGTTTTAACAACCATCCCAGTTTTTCTGGGACTTAGCTGTCTTCTAGAATGCAGAATCTCCATTGCTAAATACTGGAAAGTCTTGGGCAAACTAGTATGAATGTTCACCCATCCATTGTTGAATGAATGAACAAAAAAACTACTTTCTGTTTTGGAAGCAAGGTTCATGGATGTCGCCACCCGCGGCAACAATTGCGCGGGTATTTATCGGAGGTGGACTGAAAATAAACTGCTTATCCTATATTCACTAATTTGTAGAGGAAGAGAGACTTTGAGAGAAAGGTAGGCATTGCTTATAGAAAGAGAGACTTTGCTTAGAGGAAGAGAAAGTTTGCTTATCAGGAAGAGAGACTTTGCTTAGAGGAAGAGAAAGTTTGCTTAGAGAGAAAGTTTTAGAGAAAGATAGGCTTCTACGCTTATCAGAGATCTATTTCTTCTTAGAGTTGCGTCCCGCATCCTGTGAACTAGGTGCTATCTATGTGAGGGCTAGCTGCTTCTTCTAGCTGCTGCTTCTCTCTGCTAGCTGCCACTGCTTACTGCTACTTCTTCTCTCTGCTAGCTGCTGCTGCTTACTGCTGCTAATCGTCTTCTGCCTACTGCCTGCTTATATTCCCTCCAGGAGGCGGAGGGCAGGGCCATGCCAGTTGAGATTAGGTGAGGAGCCAGCTGCTCTATCACGGCAAAGGTCAAAATGAGCAGGCGTGAGCAGGAGCACTTGGGAACACCTGTGCACGCGTTGTGTGCATGGACTTAATTGAATACGGCCAATGATAAATCACCTGAGTGTGCTTATGTCAATTAACCTCCTCACTGCCGATGTGATCAAAGCAACCTCTGGTTGGCCGCCAGGCGCCATCCCGGTGCAGCCCACATGGCACAGCCCCCAATACATGGAGACACCCCCCAAATCAAGTATTTCTAAAATGTGAAGATTTTATCAGGATTAGCCTTTCCTAGGAGTAGAGTAGAGGGACTTGCAAGTGTATCAGGACACAAGAGAGCTCTCCTAAAGATGAAACCACAAAGGGGGTAACCAGAGACTGCCCTGGAGACACACAATGGTCCTTCACATTTCTGAGCTTCTGATCCACATCTGCATTCAATTCTGTCCCTGACCTTGACCCATGTATAGTTTTCTATTGTTACATAAAAAGTCACCACAAGCTCTATAGTCTAAAATATCACCCAGGGAGAAGTACTTGTGAAATGAGTGTCGGCATCTCTGAAAATTCTTTCCCTCATAAAAGCAATGGGAAACTGGCAAAAGTCATCAAAGTTAACTTTTCCATGAACTCTTGCAATGATATGAGGAGAATTTAAGAATAATAGCTGAATTATGGTATAAACAGAATTTGGCATTGAAGATCATTGAAGATCATTGTGGCTCCAAGTTCCACAGTACCCTTGAAAACCAACAACCTTACAACCACTGACTGGGAAACTTGCAGCCTCACCTTTACCAGAGGGGACGAAGAATCGTAGAAATCCCATCCCTGGAGAACTGTCACTATTTAGCCTGTCTGGCAGCTTGGGAGAACCTCATTTACACAGCATGTCTTCACTTGACCTGAATGAATCAGAGATCACTCAGTGAGAGAAACCCAATCCACAGGACATCTACTTAAAATATTCAGAAATCATCGTTTACCACTGCAGGTGCCCGAAGTTGTGATACCAACTGGACTGATTTTTCCATAGGGGGCTTTGAAAAGGTCCAACACATTCCTGGAGATCTGTGAGGCTACATACAGAAAATGAGGGCTGTGCACTTATCCCAGAAAGATCAGAGGAGGCCCTAACATCTCACCTCTGGAGACCTTGAATCTCTGCTTAAGCAGGAAATGAGCTGAAGCTAGGGTTATAAGGTGTTTCAGCAGTGAAGGTGCACCCCAACACACACAAAGGACCCCTTGGGAAAGGGTGCAAAACATGCTTGTTTCGGGCATTTAAGAAAATGCCTGAATATCACTAAACTAATTAACCCCCCCTAAAATAAGTACTAAAGGGAGTCATTCAGGCTGAAATGAAAGGACAGTGGACAGTAACTGGAATACACATGGAGAATAAATAGCAGTAAAGGTAACTGCAAGGAAAATATGAAAGACATTATAAATGCATTTTTATTGATAAAATTTCCCCCTATTATTAAATAAAGCCATAATTATAAATCTCTGTTAATGAACATATAATAGATAAAGATATAATTTGTATTACAAGAATAGCACAAAGAAAGATGAGGAGATGGAGCTCTATAGGAGCAAATTATTTTTGTAAACTAATAAAATCAAGTTGGTATGATTTTAAGTGAGGTTCTTATAAATTAAGGTACTAAGTATTACTATTAGGGCAACTACTAAGAAAATTTAATTATGACAAAGGGACTAAAATGGTATATTAGAAGATTCCCATTTAACACAAAAATAGAACTAGAAAACTATAGAAGAATAGAAGAACAAAAAATTAAGATATATAGAAAATAAGTGGCAAGTGTAAATTCTACCTTATCAATAATTATGATAAATGTAAACAGATTAAACACTTCAATAAAAATCCTGAAATTAGCAGAATGGATAGACAAATATGATTTCATCTATTTGATGTCTAGAAGAGAAACACTTTAGATCCAAAGTGAAAGTGAAAGGATGGGAAAGATATTCCATTCTATGCAAACAGTAACTAAAAGACAAGTTATATCAGCAAAATAGATCTTAAGTCAAAGATCATGAGAAGAGAAAAAGATTATGTATTGATGAAAGGGTCAATTAATCTGAAAATCAATAACATACACATACCTAATAATAAAACCCTAAAAATATGAAGTAGAATTGACAGAATGGATGAAGAAAACAACTTTTTGCAGAGTAATAGCTGGAGAGTTTAATACCTCTGATACAATAGGTTCTAAAATGATGAACTTCATACCAACTAGACCTGAGCCGTGTACAAACCACTTCACACAGCAATAGCGAAATATATATTCTTCTCAAGTACACAAGGAACATTCTCCAGGAGAGACCATAGATTAGGTCATAAAACTAGCCTTAATACATTTAAAAATCTTGAAATCATAGAAAGTCTGTTCTCCAGTTACATTTAAATGAAGTTGCAAATAAATTTGGAAAGTTAGTAATATGTGGATCCTATCTAAACAAAACAATCCTAAATGACAAAAATGTGTCAAAGAATAAATCAACAGAGACATTAAAAATACTTTGAAGTGCTGGGAAATGATATTGACCAAATTATGTTGTTACATTGTATATTGTGTGCATGTATAAATCTGTAACAACAAATCCCATCAGAATGTACAACTATAATGCACCAATAAAAAATGTGGGAAAAAATTAAAATGCTTTGAGATGAGGAAAATGAAAATACAACATACCAAAACACATAATATGCAGCTGAATCAGATTTTAGAGGAAAACTATATCTGTAAATGCCCATATTAATAAAAAATTCAAATGTATAACTTAATCTCTCACTTTATGAAACTAGAAGATAAACTAAACTTGAAGAAGAAGGGAGAAAACAAGAAAGATTAGATTAAAAAAATCAGCAAAATACAGAAGAGAAAAACAATAGAGAAAATCAACAAAGTTAAATGTTGAGTTTTATAGTTTGAATCTGAAATGTCCCACAAAGGCCATGTGCTTGGTTTCTGATTGAAGACGTTGAGAGATAGTAGAACCTTTAGGAGGTGGGACATAATTGGAGGAAAAAGATCACTGAGCATATATCCTTGAGGGTATACTGGGACCTCTCTCTCTCTTGCTTTCTGGATGCATTGAAGTAAGCAGCTTTCCTCCACCACGTGCTCTCTGTCATGATGTTCTGCCTCACCACAGGCTCAAAGTAATAAGGCCAAGTGATCAAGGACTGAAACTTCTGAAACCATGAACCAAAATAAAACTTTAATCCCTTTAAGTCTATTATCTCAGGTATTTTGTCACAGTGACAGAAAGTTGGTTAACACAGAAAATTGGTACCAAGAAGTGAAGTCCTTTCTGTGACCTTTCTGAACCATGTGGTTCAGAAGTCTTTGTAAGCTCTTTGGGGAAGGATTTGGAAAAGCTTGGAGAAGAAGGTTACAAAAGTTTAGGATATTATTAACAGAGCTTAATGCACAATTTTGATGGGAATTTAGAAAGTCTGCATGCTGTTAAGAATGTGGAGAGTAGACTGTGATGATGAAGTTTCCAGAGGAAAAGAGGGCTCTATTGGGAATTGGACTAGAGGCTATTTATGTCACACTCTGGCAAAGAACTTGGCTACATTTTGTCCATGACCTGAGATTATGTGTGAGGCTGAATTTAAAGGTGATGGAATAACTTATCTGGTAAAGAAAATTCCAAGGTAGAATATCATTCAGACTGTGACATGGATTTTGCTGAATGATTTTAGCCAGACTTATAGTGGGAATTTGAAACAAAAAGCAGAGTTAAAAGATTTTGAAAAGCTTGCCATTTTACCAGAAAAGGAGTGAGTTTAAAATTGTGTCCAAGGGGGTACGATTGCTAAAGAGATCAACAGCATTTAAAAACGGCCAAATACTTTGCACTCAAACACTAGATCAGATGCCCTGAAGGCATCTCGGGAATTAAAATCCACCCATCACAGGTTCAAGGGTGTAACCGTGTAAACTCCTTTGAAATACTGCTTAGAGGAGAGAGCTCTAGGATGTTCTGCTTCCACAGTTCCATCCAAGGAATTTTCCCCCTGGGATTTGTTTATTGTGTTTGGTCATTCAGGTTGCAGCCATGGTCCAAAAAGTCATGGTTGGTGCTTCTCATGGTGATAGACCTTGGTGTCAACCATGGGGTACTGGTTTTGCAGCCAAGCAAAATACAACAGTTGTGGGGTCATGGAGACTTCCACCAAGTCTTCTTTTTGAGAGTTGGAGTTTCTTCAAATAGCTCTTGAAAGGGTGATGCATGAAGCTGGAAGAGTGAAACCAAATATGAAATGGACACCCCAGGGATTTGGAGATGCCAGGAACATGAGACACCTGCCATGGAACAATTTAAGGCAGTGAGCAGAGCCAGCCCAAGAAAAAGATCATGTGGGCTGCAGCTGACAAGGTCTTTGGGGTGGAACTGCTCAAGTTCTTTGGTGCTCACAGTATGTCTGTGTGACCCAGATGCCAAATGTGGAACTAGAGAATTTAATGTTTGACCTGAGGCTCTGACTTTTGGTCTGATTCCTTCTTGCCCTTTCCTTATTTCTCCCTGTTGGAATGGATTTACCCTGTGCCATTATATATATATGTATATGTAGCTTTCTTTTTGATTTTTTTTTTTTGTGGTGCTGGAGATTGAACCCAGGACCTTGTGCTTGTGAAGTTATATCCCCAGCCCCTCTTTTTTATTTTTATAAGGCTCAGAGACAAGTGTTTGCCTTGAGTTTTAGAGGAGACTTTGAACTTGGGCTTTTGAGCAAGGCTAGAATTGTTAAGACTTTAGATATTTTGGAGATGCACTTTGCATTGTGAGATGAACATAAGCCCTTGTGGAACAGGGGCAGAATGTTATAGTTTGGATCTGAAATTTTCTCAAATGGCCATGTGCTGAAGGGGTTCATTGCTGGATTGTGGTGCTACTGGGTGGTAGCAGAACTTTTAAGAGGTGGTGCCTAGTAGAAGGAAGGTAGACCATTGGGAGCATACCTTTGAGGAAGATATTGGACTCCTGGCCCTTGTCTCTCCTCTTTTTGATTTTTGGCTACCATGTGGTAAGCAGCTTTGACCCACCGTGTGATCCCTGCCATATTGTTCTGCCTTACCACAAACCCAGAATGAGATGGCCAAGTGATCATGGACTGAAACCTCTCAAACCATGAGCCAAAATGAACCTTTCTTCCTATGAAGTTTATTTATCTCAGGTATCTTGTTATACTGACAGAAATCTGACTAACATACAGAATCTTTGAAAAGATCAATAAAATGAACAAATCTTCAGTTAAATTTTCCAATAAAAAAGAAGACTCGGGCTGGGGAGATAGCTCAGTTGGTAGAGTGCCTGCCTTGCAATGCCTCGCAAGCACTTCGCCCTGCGTTCGATCCCCAGCACTGCAAAAAAAAAAAAAAAAAAAAAAAAAAAAGAAGACTCAAATTTACTAAAATTAGGAATGAAAAAGGAAACACCATTATTGAATTTATAAAACTAGAACAATGAGAGGGTACTATAGACAATATCCCTACAAATTAGAAAGCTCAGACAAAATGGACAAATTTCTAGAAACACCTAAACTACTGAAGCTGATTCAAGTTGAAATAGATTATCTGCCTACATAGACCTACAGCAACTAAAGGGATTAAATTAATAATAATAATAAATAATAATGATAACAATAGCAACAACAATAAATTTACAAACTATACACTTAGACAAGATCAATCTCAGAAGGGTAAAATTTTCCAAACATTTCCAAACATTTATTAGACTTAATATCATTTCTTCATAAATTATTCTAAAAAGCATAAGAATAAGAAGCAATTTGTAAAGCATTCTGTAAGTTCAGTACTATCCTCGCACCAAAATAAAAAATCAAAGATAAAAACTATAGCTGGGTACAGTGGTGCACACCCATATTCCCAGTGACTAGGGAAACTGAGGCAGGAAGATGGAGAGTTCAAAACCAGCATCAGCAAAAGCAAGGCACTAAGCAACTCAGAGAGACCCTGTCTCTAAATAAAATACAAAATAGGGCTGGGGATGTGGTTCAGTGGTCAAGTGCCCTTGAGTTCAATCCCCAGTACCCTGACAAAAAAATAAAATAAAATAAAACTGTAGACCAATATGATTTGCAAATACAGACACAAAAATCCTCATCCAAATATTATGAGGAAAATATTACTGAATTCTGCAATATAAGTAATATAATGCTGGGCATGGTGGTAGATGACTGTAATCCCAGTGGCTTGGGAGGCTGAGGTAGAAAGATTGTGAGTTCAAAGCCAGCCTCAGCAACTTAGCAAGACCCTAAATAACTTTGCAAGACCCTGTCTCAAAATAAAATATAAAAAGTGCTGGGGATGTGGTTTAGTGATTAAGACCCTCTGGGTTCAATCCCTAGTTCCAAAAAAAAAAAAAAAAAAAATAGTAGTATAAGTGACCAAATGGGATTCGTTCCAGCAATGTAGGTTGGTTCAATATACAAAATAAACTCATATGAAACACAATATTAATTGCATTAAGAACTGAAACCACATGATCTTCTGATCTTCTCAATAGATATAGAGATACAATTGAAAAAAAAAAATCTAAAACCTTAGTGACAAAACACTCAACAAAAAGCAGGAAAGACAGGAACTTCTTCAATGTGATAAACAGCCTCCATGGAAATCCCACAGTTAACATAAACAATGGGAAAGACTGAGAATTTTCCCTTGAAGCTCAGGAACAAGACAAGGATGTACACTCTCACACCTTCTATTCATAATGTTGGGGGCAAGGAAAAGAATAAAATATGGACAGGTTTGAAAGAAAAGTAAAACTATCCTATTTGCAGATGATATGATATTGTGCATAGAAGATCCTAAGGAGTCTACCAAAAAAAAAATAAATAAATAAAAACAAGACTATTAGTGCCATTTAATGAGTGCAGCAGGATTGTGGGATGCATGATTTATACACAATGTCAATTTCATTTCTATATACTAGAAATAAACAATCTAAAAATGAAATTAGAAACATAATTCTATTTACAGTAGCATTAAAAAGATGAAATGCTTAGAAATAAATTTAACAAAATGAGTGTGTCTTAGTCCTTCTGGTCTGCTGCAAAGAAATACCACATATGGGGTATCTTATAAACAACAGAAATTTATCTCTCACTCTTCTGGAGGCTGCAAAGTCCAAGATGTGGGTGTCAGAAGTTTCAATGTCTAGCAAGGACCTGCCTCTTCATGGACAGCTGTCTTCTTTTCTTACCCCAATGTCATATGAAGGAAGGGGTAAGAAATCTTGCTTGGGCTATTTTTAGAAGGGCACTAACCCCAGTCATAAGTCTACCCCCATGAACTAATCATCTCCCAGAGCCCCACTTCCTTATATCATCACCTTGAGGGTAAGGATGTCAACTTGTGAAGTTTGAGGGTGAATAAATAGTCTATAGTGAAGTGTAAACTATTTATGCTGAAAACGATACAACATTATTGGGAGGAATTAAAGAAGACCTAAATAATTGGTAAGATATTAAGTGCTCATGTTTTGGAAGGTTGTTAAGGTGTAATCCCCTCCAAATTTTTCTGCAGATTTAATACAACTCCAATCCCCCCACCCCTCACCTCCCAGAATTTGAAAAACTCATTCTAAAGTTTATGTGGCTATGGCAGGGACTCAGAATAACTAAAAGAAAATTGAAAACAAAGGATCAAGTGAAGGACTCACCTTCATGAATTAAAAACTTACTACAAAGCTGTTGTAATTAAGACTGTGTGATATGGACAAAAGAATAGACATATATTAATGGAATAGAACTGAGAGTCCAGAAATAGACTATTACATTTATAGTCAACTGATTTTGACATGGGAGCCAAGACAATTCAATGAAGTGGTGAATAGTCAAACCAATGTTGAAGGGACAACTACCCACATGCAAAACAATGAAGTTGGGCCCCTACCTCACGCCATATGCAAAAGTTAAGTAAAAATGAACCAAAGACTGAAATATGACAACTTAGAAGAAAGTGGTTATATATCTGTGTGATCTTGCAATAGTTTCTCAAGTACGACACAAAAAGCAAAACAGCAAAAGAAAAACTTAGAAAAACTTGTACCTTGAGGAAATAAAAAGCTTTTGTGCCTCAAGGCACACTACTAAGAAAGTGAAAAGACAACCACTTTCAAATCGTATTTCTGATTAGGGGTTACTCTCAGACATATGAAGACGTCCTACAATTACCCAATTAAAAAGGCAACTAGCAGAATATTTGTCTAAAAAAGATACATAAATGGCTAATAAGCACATTTAAAAAAATGCTTAACATCATTAGTCATTAGGAAAATGTAAATTGAAAACCTTAATGAGTTGTCGCTTCACAACCACCAGGATGTCTAAAATACAGAAGACAGACATGGACAAGTGTTGGCAAGGATGTAGGGAAATTGGAGTCCTCATGCATTATTAAGGGAATTGTACAATGGTGCTGTCAAAAGGGTTAAACATAAGCAGGTGAGATGGTGCCCACTTGTAGTCCCAGCAACTCAGGAGGCTGAGAAAGGAGGACCTCTGGAGTCTAGAAGTTTGGGACCAGCCTGGGTAACATAGTGAGACCCCGTGTAGATATATTTAAAAAGGTCTACAGAGTTACTCTTCCATCCAGTGATTCTACTCAAGGTGTATATTCAAGACACTCGAAACTTATTGCCACAGAAAAGCTCGTATACAAATGTCAAGAACAGCATTATTGGGCTGGGGAGATAGCTCAGCTGGTAGAGTGCTTGCCTCGCAAGCACAAGGCCCTGAGTTCGAGCCCTAGTACCGCAAAAAAAAAAAAAAAAAAAAAAAAAAAAAAAAAAAAAAAAAAAAAGAACAGCATTATTTGTAACAGATAAAATAAATGAAAAACAATGAATATACATTAACTGATAAATGGATGAGCAAAATGTGATGTATTTGTAGAAGGGAATGCTATTCAGTGCTAAAAGGCATGAAACACTGATACCAGGACAATGTGGGTGAATTCTGAAAGCAGGGTGCTGGGTACGAGTCCCGAAATGCAAAAAATCACATGACGTAGGATCCCACATATGCAGAAGGCCCAGAAGAGGCAAGTCCAGGGAAACAGAAACTGGCATAGTGGCTTTCAGCAACCAGGGGCAGGGAGAATGAGGAGTCACTGCTAGAAGATATGAAATTTATTTTGGGGATGAAAAAATATTCTGAAATTTGATGTGGTGATGGTTGCACATATGTGGGTATATACTGATAACCACTGAATTGCACACGTTAAAATGGTGAATTTTATAGTAAATAAAATATCCATCAATAAAGCTGTTTTTTAAACACCTATTGGTTGGGTTGAACTTGAGATCATTATGTTGAGAGAAATGAGCCAGACTCAGAAAGTCAAGGACTGTATGTTTTTCTCTTACATGTGGAGAAAAAAATCTAGAGAGAAAAAAAGAGGAGGGTTGGTGTATAGAAATCTCAAAAATAGAAGGGAGTAGAGTAGAGTACAAGAAGGAGAGCAGGGGAGGGAGAAGGGGAAGGAAAGGCGAGGTATTAAGGAAAAAAATTGGTCAAATAGTGTCATGTGCATGTATGACTATAACAAAATGAACCCTACTATCATGTATAATTATAATATACTAATAAAAAATTGTTCGAAAACCCATTTGCAAGCTGGCAGCTGTCTAGGGCAGTCTTCTGGCGTGAAGTGGCTGCATGCTCCGTTCAAGTTGCAATGAGGTGCTTGGATGTGTTTTCATCTGAAGCTCGAGTCCAATCCCAGGCCCATTCCTGTCCTCAGCAGAATTCAGTGTCTTGACCTTGTAGAGCTGAGGCCCCTGTTTACTCACTGGATGTCAGAAGGTAGCTGCTCACTGCTTCTAGAGGCCACCTGCCTTCTTCGTCACGAGTTCCCCTCGAGTTCCAGGCCAGTGATGAGCTTCTGGGTATTTCCTGTGCTGCAAGTCCCTGACTTCTGTAACCAGTCAGAAAAGCTCTCTGCTTGTAGAGGGCTCCTACATCAATTAGTCTCCGTTGAAGGTCAAGTACTGGGACTTGAATTACATTGACTCCTTCAAGGCAATACCTCTATTAAGCAGTTGGCCATTGGGTATGGGAATGAGATGGGTCATCTTAAGAATTGTGCCGGTTACAACCCAGATCTATACTTATTCTCCTTGGGGAAGGGGTGATTGTGACCTTCATTTAGTCTGAAGTGCCATGATTTTGAGATTCTGTTCAGTATTTTGAACTTCTCCAACTGGGTTTTAGGACTTTTTCTCAGAAACAGTTCACAAGGACATCTGGCTTTATTTTGCTCCAACCTTGACCCTAAAGGATTGGTTTCAGGCTCAGTAATACTTACAAGAGTTACCATGCTTCCTTAGAAAGCCCAATGGGAGGCTTCTGGTGGTGGAACTTTAGGCCACAAGGTCCACAGTGATGGCTCTTGTCCTGGTGTTTCTCAGTTGGGGAAGAAAGGATGTTTATATATAGCACAGCAGGATAACCATGGTTGACATTCAATTGCATATGTCAAAAGAGCTAGTAGATAAGATTTTGAATGCTTCCAAAACAAAGAAATGATTCATGCTTGAGGTGATGGGTATGCCAGTTCCCTGATGTGATCATTATGCATTGTGACATGCATTGAAATGTTGTACTTGACCATACAACTCTGTACAGTTATTATGGGCTAATTTTTAAAAAAAGTTGGGTGGGAGTAGCGTCCAGTCCTGTCATTCTGCCTTGACTTAGTATCCAGTGAGATCCATTCTTTGAAATCACTTCTTCATATTTTCTTCACTGGGATCAAAGTCATTTCAGACTGGTGAACACTCTGGCTTAATCTTTACGGTACTGAGTGTTCATCGAGGTGTGTTGGTCGGTTAGAAGCTTTCAGGGATAGGGTATGGGGTGGGTAGTATTTTATGACGGGAAGTATCATATGGAAATAGAAAAAAGAGAAGTCACATTTCTAGTCCAGAACCTGAATAAGAATGACAAAAATCCCAAGGACTATATTGAAAAATCATCTCTAAAGGGCCACATAATGCCAATATCTAATAATTACCAGGGGAATGAAGAATCCAAGTGAAGGCTATTTCGAATACTCTCATGTACCTGGTCTATGAAAGTGTCAGGGGGCTATTTCCTTTTAAATTGATTCCTGGGAGTCAAAAGAGACTATCCCCACCAATTTCTGACTAATAGCAGATTTCATTATTCATAGACTAATTTTGCAGAGGAAGGTTACAGAACCAGGTACATCTCAATTCTGCTCAATTTGGAACCCAGAAGGATGATTGATGGCAAGCTGGCTGCTCTCCAGGCCCTTACTCCTGAAGCTCAATATTTACATACAGATACTAAACAGACCTCGTGCAATCCTGATGAGCCTCCTGATGAATATTTTCTTACTCAGAATAATCAAATTTCAAGAATGCGCTGCAGGAAAAAGCTGTCGCATTGCATTACATTAACGTTGTGACTCACATGGAAATTGTCAGTTAACTCAATTGCCAGGGCCCAATCATTTGCAGGCATAATTTAGTTCGCTTAGAGTTAAGAGAACAAATGATTAATAAAAGCTCTTATTTGGGATTGTTGAAGGCAAGCAAGAAATTGTGCTATGTCTTAGATAGTTCAAGGGAGCAGACAATGCCCTGTCATTTATAAAGCAACTCCCTTACAGCCCCCTTTGAATCTTAGGACAATGCTATGAGGAGGTATTATTATCTCCATTTAAAAGCGAAGACTGAGGATTGGAGTCAGTGCCCCATTCAAGGTCACTTGACTGGTTTGTGGTAGATTGGGGTGAGACTGGAGACATCGACCCTTGTTGTGGCTTGAAATACACCCCTCCCCCAATTCCCAAAGATATGTTCAAGTGACAACTCCCAGTACCTCAGACTCGGACATAGGGTTGTTGCAGATATGATTAGTTAAGATGAAGCCATATTGGGGTAGGGTAAACCCTTAATTCAATATGGGAGGTGTCCTTACAAGAAAAGGAGAGAGACACAGAGGGAAGATGGCCATTTGAAGTCACAGAGACACAGGAAGAATGCCACCAGAAGATGGAGGCAGAGAGTGCTCACCTATAAGCCAAGGGACACCAAGGGTTGGAGCCAACACCAGAGTTAGAAGAGACATGGAACAGATTCTCCCTCAGGGCTCCTGGAAAGACTCAACAATTTTATTTTGGCCTGCTAGCCTCCAGAACTGTGAGAAATAAATGTCTGTTCTCTTAGGCCTTCCAGTTTGTAGTACTAAGAAACTAATAATATCTCTCGCAAATAATAAAATTTCCATTTATAGTGCCCTGACTGTGGGTCAGGTATTTTACCTACTTTAACATGACACCTCAGGGGTTGGAGATTTAGCTCAGTTGGTACAGTGCTTGCCTTTCAAGCACAAGGCCCTGGGTTCAAATCCCCAGCACTGCAAAAAAAAAAAAAAAAAAAAAAAAAAAAAAGAACATGACACCTCTTAGGAACCCCTCAAGTTACATTATCATTGACATTTTCATGACTCAACTTAGATCAAAAAACTAATAAATGGTGGAATTCCAATGCCAGGGCCTTGGTTTCAACCTGTGCTCTGTCTGCTTGTGTGTGTAAGTGGCAGTGGTATTCAAAAGGTTTGTGGCAGGGTTAGGGAAGGCAACTTTTGATCTTCTTGAGTTAATTCTTTATTCTAGGTTTTCTAGTTAACTTGGTTGAATTCCACCATGCAAACTTACATGCTATGATAATGATGATGATGATGATGATGATGATGATTATCATTCCTGGAGATTGAACTCGGCAGCACTCTTTTATCACGAGACAGAGTCTTGCTGAGTTTCCAAGACTGGCCTTGAACTTGCAGTCCTCTTGCCTCAATCTTCAGTCACTGGGGTTACAGGTATGTAACATGATGCCCAGCTACAGTTATCATTAATAATCACAAAACAGTGCCTGACACAGAAAATGCTCAGTATTTATTCAATATGCAATAGTAATAACCCCGTAACCTGTTAAAGTCCTTCAAAATTCACGAAGAATTATCACATAGACGCTTATTGGGTTTTTTTTTAAAATTGGAGGCTACTCTAAGCTTATTTTCAAGCTTTTTTATTTCTAAGGTTTTTTTAAGTTTTGTGATATTATCCCCTACCAGACAGTAAACTTCAAGAAGATAATGAATAGGTCATATATTCTTTCTCCTTGAGTGATACTGATTCTTCCATGGATTTCACTGGAGATATTTCTGTGGTCTTGAAATGATCACCCATGTCATCCTGAAAATGGTCAGAAGGAATAAAGTGGGCCAAGTGTGGTGGCACACACCTATAATCCCAGAGACTCAGGAGGCTGAGGCAGGAAGATCACAAGTTCAAAGCTAGCCTCAGCAACTTAGCCAGGTCCTAAACAACTTAGCAAGACCATGTCTCAAAATAAAATATACCACAGTTTCTTTATCTATTCATCTATCTAAGGGCATCTAGGTTGGTTCCACAATCTAGCTATTGTGAATTCAGCTGCTATAAACATTGATGTGGCTGCGTTACGGTAGTATGCTAATTTTAAGTCTTTCGGGTATAAGCCAAAATGGAATATTATTCAGCCATAAAGAAGAATAATATTTTGGCATTTGTAAATAAATGAATGGAATTGGAGAGTATCATGCTAAGTGAAATAAGCCAATTCCAAAAAACCAAACACTGAATGTTTTCCCTGAGAAGTGGATGATGATATATAATGGGGGCTGGGGTGGGTGGGGAGTGAGAGAAGAATGGAGGAACTTTAGATTATGTAGAAGGAAATGAGAGGGAGGAGGTATGAACAATGGTGGAATGAGACAGACATCATTACCCTGTGTACATGTATGATTATATGAATGGTATGAATCTACATGGCGCACAACCATAGAAACGAAATGATGTACCCCATTTGTGTACAATGAATCAAAATGTGGTCTGTAAAAAATAAAAAATAATTAAAAAAAATAAAATAAAATATGAAAAAGGGCTGGGAGTGTGGCTCTGTGGTTAAGCACCTTTAGGTTCAATCCCTGGTACAAATAAATAAATAAAGTGGGTAATTTACATGTAAAAGACAAGACTGAAAGAGTTTTAACTTCCAAATCATAGAAACCATCACTGATATTTCCCATGTGTTACCATGAACATTTTGGTTCTTTCTGCTCTTCAGTACACGGTGGAATAAGCACCAGCCCTGCCACTCCCTTTACTCCGGCAAATGCAACGCTAGGGAGGGATCAGCTCTCCAGTTGGTCCCAGGAAGATGGTGAAATCCTCTCCAGGATTTCCACCTAAGCTAGGATCACCTATCCAACGTCCTAGATGTGTCAGTGGTGTGCTCATGAGTTATGGCGTTTGGACTTCTTGGGTGAGGACTAGATTCCTTGACATGGTATGGTTCATCTTTATTTTTCAAGATGTTTTTCTCTAATATGTATAGATTACCTAGGTGACTTACTCCAAGTTGAGATAGGCAGACCTAAATTGCCAAATTCATATTTTTAGTAATACGGGATATGTCTATGAAATATCATTATGAGATGAAAAAAAAAGATGAAAATATGTACACTATGGCCTCAGTTCTCTTTCTACTATTTGTAGACATGTCACTTTGAGCAAGTGACATATTCTCTATGAGACTCAGTTTCCTTACATGTAGACAATAAAATGTACTTGCAGGGCTAATGTGAGGATTAAGAATGGTATCCTTGACAGTTCTTTATAAAACGTTGACAAGTCACAGTTTGTCACAGTGTTCCAGGCTGCTATAATAAAGTATGATAGACTGGGTAGTTGGAGCAACTGAAATTTATTTTCTTAAAACTCTGGAGGCAAGATGTCTGGGATCAAGGTGTGGGTAGGGTCACTTCTTCTTGTAGCTGTTCGGAGATGAGGGTCTGCTAAGGGTGAGGATGTACGATGACTACCTAGTGCACTCAGACATCGGAGACCAGGCTCTGAAGGCACAGGTCTAATTTTACTTAGGATTGTACAAGACATATATAGGCACATTATCCAATCAGGTTAACATGCTTGTTAAAGCATAACAGAGTCAGCCTATAGGTGAACCATACGTCGAGGTAGTGTAAACAAACCAAGTATGCCTAAGTGATTCTGCCCAGCAACATTTCTGAGACAAAGGACCTGGGGAATGGTAAGCTCCTGCACACAGCGGGAGGCAAGGCAGCACAGCCAAGCTCACATCACAGCTTTCTGGGATGCTTGATAAGCGAGGCCTCCCCTCAACTCTTAACTCAGCCTCAGCAGCTGCAAAGACCTTCATTCCATGGCGAGCCTTTACCATTACCTCACTTTCTCTGTCCAGACTGTTTGGCTTACTTAGACCATGGTGGCAGCAACTGCTGTGAGATAAGCTTGAGACCTCTCTCCCTGGCCGGTAAATTGTCTTCACATGATCCTTCTGCTGTGCATGTTTGTCCTAACCTCTTTTAGAAAGAATACCAGTCATGTTGGATTGGAACTCACCCCAAAGACCTTGTTTAATCTTAATTAAGGTCACTATCTCTAAATCAGTCACATTATGAGACACCGAGGGTTTGAACTTCAACAGAGGAATTTTGTAGGGACATACCTCCATCACATCTGCAGCCCACTCCCCCTGGACTTTGTACTGTTTCTCCAACACCCATGAAAACTAGTCTGCTATGCTGCAATGTCCCACCTGCTTCTTGGCAGATTCAACCTTTCCTCCCTTCCAAAGTCCAAATGGAATCTTTAGGAAGTGTTTTTTTCTGATTCCCCCATATTCATAAGAAACTTGTCTCTCTCTTCAGGCTCTTAGGATTCGTTGCTTGTATCTGTGTCAGAGCAACATTATATCTTTCTTCTGCATCCCTGTATGTCTTGAACAGTATGTGGCACATAGTAGGTGTTCAATAAATAACCCCTTGAACCACACTGAATGCATTAGTTAAACCAACATTTTTCTTCTGGCTTAGTTGGGAAATTCCTTCATTGACCTCCTTAGTGGAGTACCACTGAGAAACTTAGAATAAATAAATGGATTTGATTTTTCCTCCATGTACATTTTATGTTTCAGAAACCTATTTTAGGATATGTTTGAGGCAGCCTAACACTTATGGATGCCAACATGAATGTTAAATGACTTTCATGATTTATATATATATACCTTGAATTTTTAATGAACATGACAAAAGTTATTCTGCTCAGGAAGTCCACAACATCGTGTGGGTGATTACTTAAACTGCTGGAGGAGGAGGATAAATAGTGCAAAAAAGAAAGTCTACCGTGAAAACGCACAAAGATGATTCAAACGAGCTGTTTTGAAACGTCTGGAATGTAGATATTTGTATTTTTGGTCCTGATCATTTTACTTAGAATAAATTTCCTAAGGATACTTAGGATTGAAGTGCAACCACACTAGCGCTATGTGGAATCATTCTCCCTTAAGGGACCTTCTGTTTCTCACACCTCAACCACAAAGAAGTGGACTCTTAATGAAATCTTAAAGCTAAGAACGTGCCTCACACACGTAAATTGTCTGGGCTGGCTGCTCTTGTAAACCTGAAGCAACCCTAAATCAGGTGATGGATGGTCTTCATTCTGGGGCCGCTTACATCCAGGTAGAGATTCCATCCCTATATAAGGAGGGAGAAGGGATTCAGATGGACATCCTGCACTCTCCGCTTCATCTAACCTACTTCCCTTCTTCCTGATCAAATTTGCCCCTTTCCCTCAACTTACACCAAAGGTGGTCTAGCCATACCACTCTTTGCTGAAAAGCATTCAGCCAGCTCCCTGCTACCTGCAGATAAACTTTCAGGTTCCAGCATGAGCTGAATGCTCATCATGTTTCAGCCTCTGCCTGGCTTACCTCGGGTCTGTCCACTTTGTGCCTTATCCTAACTGCTCTCTGGGTCCGTTTAATGAATGGCATAGGCTTTCTTGCTTCAGTGTCTTTGCACATGATATTCCCTCCTATAGGGAAGGTCTTCCACTGAACAAATTTCTAGTTGACTTGAAAAACTAAACTTCTAAGTCATTTCCAATAGGAAGCCTTTATTAGCCTTCCATCCTGACCACTCCTAACCAAGAAAATCAACTGGTCATTCCATACTACCCCATATTTGCACTTACCTCTTCCACTTTTGTCCTTGATATATCATGTGTTGAGTTCAGCACAGTCCTTGCCTCAGAGGTCAATAACTCTTCCTTTACTCTTGATAGAATGGATGAATGAACAGGCAAGGGACAGAATGATTATATTGCATTCTCTTTAATGCTTTACACTTTTACCTTTTATGTGGTTCTTCTTTTTATTAAAATGACTAATGAGCACTTACTCTGTTTGAGGTACATTTATGCTGATTTTGTTAGAATATTAGCATAGTTGTTTAATTTAATTCTGAACAACCCAGGTGGTAGGTATTATTATTCTCATTTTACAGGTGGAAGAGTTAATTTTCTTGACTCTAGGGAAAGTGGATGATTAAGAGAGTAGAGTTTTGTACACTGTCTTGTTGAAAAATATATTGGACTGGCACTTACTGGACTCTCCAGCAATTCTATAATTTATTAGCCTGAGTAACCAGGGACATGACACTTTCCCTCTCTGGGCTTGGTTTTTCATCCACAATAGAAGGGACTGGCCCAATAATTCCTAAGTTTTTCCCAGTTCTAAGAGTCAGTGATTTTCATACTTTCCAATATAGCAAGTTGAAATGTAACCCTCCTCCACACCAATATGCTACATTCACACAGCTGTGATTTTGCTAAAAATGGACACTTTCTAAATGTTAAAACAGTACATGTTAGAGAATAGTTTAGATTTAAAAAAAAAAAAAAAAAAAAAACAACCAAACCCTTTGCTCTGCTAAAGGATAAACACTAAGGCCCTGGATCCCACTCCGTATAAAACCATTCCAGACTGGAAGATATGAAATGGCATTGTTTAAAAGATTACATTCAAATATATTTAGCTACCAAATAGATTTTTGGATCTGAAAGTATGGTAATTGAAATGCAGCCATAAACACACACTTGGTCGTCTCTCTGACTTGGCTCACAGGGTGGGGAATTCTGTACCACACACCTGCGTGTGTTAACACAGTCTGTGTTCTGTGTAGGTCTTTTCTTTATTGAGATACCTTGTGAAGTTTGAAAGTTGTCCATAACAACACCCCTTTTCTTCACCTGGTTTCTGAAATGATTGAAAATAAGACAAAACTGTTCAGCAGATGGAGATAACTACATCCTCATTCTGGGTGTTAAGGATGATGTTGGAGAATATGACTTATATCTATGGCCAAGTCAACTTCCTAGTACTGAGCCCTAGAATTAGACAGACAGTTACCCAGCCCTGCTAGATTAAGCTGAGCCTTTCTCCTAGCAGGAGTATGAATTAAACACACTCAGTTTCTCCTCACAAACTCGCCATGGAGGCTGCCGGTTATCCCCTCAAGTCTCTTCTAACCTCCTTCTTCTTTGGGAATAAGCCACCCCACTTTTGGTGGGGCACAGTGGCTCCTCAGAACAAGCTCTGCATTCCTTAGTCTCTCTTGCAGCCAGACGTGGCAACGTGCTTTGGTTTCAGGTGATAGGAGCCGTGCCCAATTTCTAAGAAGAATGAAGGTCTGAGTTTTCCTCCAGTTTTCTCCTTACTTATGACAAGAATGAGAAGCAGGACCATGGAATGGAAACTGGATTTTGAGAATGGTAAACAAACTAGAAGGATCCTGGGGCCCTGGAGACGTCATTCTATCCCTGGACCACTTACCTTGGATTTTGTTTATAAGAGAGAAGTGGCCTTTATCTTGTTTAAGGTACTATTATTTTTGGCCTCTTGTCACTTAAGGCTGAAACCTATTCTGCCAGTCTTCGATCAGACAAACCATTCCATATCCTTGAGGACTGTGTGAAGGATGGAGTGATAAAGAGGTGGTAATGGGCAGAAATGTTACACTGATTGCTGTCTCTTCACACTAAAGAAGTGTTGGGTGGTAGGGAGAGAGAACTCCCACCCCAACAGGTTTATTCACTCAACAAATAATCATATTCCACTTCTATGTGTCAAATACTGCTCTAAGTTCTTTACAACTATTGATTAATTGAATCCTCTTAGTAATCCTGCAAGGTAGGTACTAATAAAATCTCCATTTTTCAGATGAGGAAAACAGATAGGTAACTTGCCCCAGGTCACGTGGCTTGGAATCGATGGAGCTTGGATGAAAACCCAGGCAATCTAACTCTATAGACCATAATTTTATTACTACACTGGGTAGTATGTTATGAGGGACAGGGAGAGAGACTCTCATGATACTCGGTTGCATTTAGAATCAATGGAGAGGTGGCAAAAGTAATGGATGATTTTGTGGCCACTTGAGATGCCCTGGTGTCTGGTCATCCCCTCAGCAGCATGCATCCATGACTACTTTGGTGCCACCATTACTGTCACGGTTACTCTCTGCTATTTCCAGTCACCACTTCCCAGGCATCTGCTCTCCTGTTGCACTCAAAGATTGGTAGCTTCTACTACATGACATCTTCTTATGTATGTCCTCTACTCTCCATGGCTTCCTCAGTTTGCATGTTTGTCTTCCCTATTGTCTAGTGACAACATTATCTTCTCTGAAAAGGTTAGGCAGCTGCTTCTAGTACTGAGTGCACAGTTAGATACAACTTTTGTGCCCACTGTTCTCTTTGGATAGTCTTTCCAGACTCTCAAGTCAGCAATAGTGCTATGGGAAACTCCTCACACAGTTTAGTCAGGAGACATGCCCGCAGGGATTTTGAGCATGCTGTTCCCTAATATTTTCTTCTCATTATTCTTTCTTTTTATATCCTGTAGGTGAGTGTGAGAGGCAGTTTGAATATTTATCATAATAGACAAAGATGTACATGGAATCTTCAAATTTTGGTCTTTCTTTTCCTACATCTCATCAAAAGGATATAGAACGACTTTTGAACATGCATCTAAAGATATCTTCCAACTCACACCTCCTTCATCTAGTACAATTGCACCAGACTTCTTTATGGGGTGTTAGCCTGCTTATCAGTGAGGGTCTTTGGACTGATGACCACTCTGATCCAATCTACTGTGACCACAGTAGTTGGGTATAAATGAGAGTGGAGACTGTAATCCTGGCTGCCTATCCAAGCACCATAGACACTTCTTCCCAGGCTCTTCTGAGAGTAGCAACAGAAGATAAGACATAGCAAGGAGGACTATGGGGAAAGATGGGCATATTCACTCAAGATTTCATAGGCTGAATAGACTTTACATAACCACTCTTAGGAACTTCAGATGTTTAGAATTTAAATTAGAAGGCAGTCCACTGAAGTAGAAAAGAGAACTGGATGTGCCTGTGTCTTTTTGGCATGCAGATATCACTTCCTTTGGATATGTACCCAGAAGTGGAATAGCTGGATCATATGGTAGATCCCTTTTTCATTTTTTGAGAAACCTCCATGTTGTTCTCCATAGTGGTTTTCCTAATTGAATCCACCTAGCTGCTTATCAACAGATAGAGAAATGTGATAAAGAAAATGTGATCTATATACAAAATGGAATATTATTCAACTATAAAAAGAACAATACCCTGCAGTTTCTAGCAAAATGGATAGGACCAAAGAACATTATGTTAAGTGAAATAAATCAGACACAGAAAAATGCCGCATGTTCTCTTTTATATGTGAATGTTTAAAAAAATTGATCTGAATGCATTGTATGGCTTGGATGTGAGTTGTCCCCCAAAAACTCACGTGTGAGACAATGCGAGAAGGTTTAGAGGAGAAATGATTGGGTTATGAGAGCCTTAACCCAATCAGTGAATTAATTCTCTGATGAAATTAAGTGGTAGCTGAAGGTGGGTAGGGCACGACTGGAGGAGGTGGGCATTGGGGGCATGACTTTGGGGTATATATTTTGTATCTAATGAGTGGAGTCTCTGCTTTCTGATCATCATGTGAGCTGCTTCCCTCAACCACACTCTTCTGCCATGATGTCCTGCCTCACCTTGAGCCCTGAGGAATGGAGCCAGCAGTCTATGGACTGAGACCTCTGAAACTGTGAGCCCTCAAATAAACTTTTCCTTCTTTAAAATTGTTCTTGTCAGGTCTTTAAGTCACAGCAGTGAAAAGGTTGGCTAAAACATGTATAATAGTGAATATTAGAGTCTGGGAGGGTTCTGGCGGGTAGAGGAGACAGAGGGAGGTTGGATAACAGATACCAAATACAGAAAGATTGAATAAGTTCTGGTGTTCACCAGCATAGTAGATGACTGCATTCACAATAACCTATTGTATATTTCATGAAAAACTAGAAGAAGTTCAAATCCTCCAGACACAAATTAGTATAAGGAAATGGAAATAGTTACTCTGATTTGGTCAATACATATTATATATATGTATTGAAATATCATGCTGTACTCCACTAATAGGTATAATTATTATGTGTTAATCAAATAAACATTTTTAAAGGCTATGTGTGTGTGGCTTAGTGATACAGCACTTACCTAACATGCCCAAGGCCCTGGGTTTGATCTCTGGTTTGACCAAAGGAAACAAAACAAAACAAAACAAAAGGATGTTGATAACAATGGAAATGTTAACTACTCTGATTCAAACAATTAAAATAATAATACGTAATAAAAAAGAAAATTGCATTGGATTAGAAATTCTGATCTGAGCTCCTGGTCCAAGGAGAAGAGGCTCCATGCTTCCCGTCTTTTCTTTCATTTTCTTATCCTCCTTTATTTTTATTACAGGTGTGCAGAAATGGATTAAATATAGTCTATAACTTATGGTATTCTCTTATGATTGATTGATTTGTGAATGGTTTTGCTGAGTGATTAATAGTAACCATACTGGCAAATGACATTTTAAACCAAAAACTAAGGTCTCAACTGACATCTTTATGTACTTGTATTTGTTTGCTATTGCTGCACAACAATTCCCACAAACATAGCAGTTTTGAGCAACACCCACACACTCCGTCACAGGTTCTGCAGGTGAGGAGACTGGGCATAGCTTACCTGGGTCTTCCGCTCTGGGTCTCATAAGGCTCATGTCATGTTGTCTGACAGACTGTGATCTCTTGAGACTTGAGTTGTAAGCTCCTGCAAGGGGTTGACTAAATTTATTTCCTTTAGACTGCAGAATTCATGGAAGCTGGGATCTCTGAAGTCAGCAGTGGAGAGAAACAGTCTCTGCTGCTTTGAGTCTCTGATCTCTAACCCCTGTTTTAAGGGCCCGACTGATTTGGTGAAGCCCACCGAGGAATTTTTTTTTCGGGTGCTGGGGATTAAACCCAGGGGTGCCCTACTACTGAGCTACAGGCCCAGCCTTTTAAAAATATTTTATTTTGAAACAGGGTCTCATTAAGTTGCTGGTTGAGTCAGGTTTAAATTTGTTATCCTCCTGCCTCAGTCTCTGAAGTATCTGGAATTACTGGCTTGCACCACCATGCCTGGTGAAAAATCTGTCTTTTCATTGAAGTCTACTATTTGGTACTCAGTTGCATCTTCAAAATCCCTTTGCCTTTGCCATTCAACAGAGCTTAATCACAGAAGTGATAGCCCATCAATTTGCTGCATTGTATTAGTTAGAAGCAAGTTACAGGTACCATCCACACATAAGGGAAGGGGATAGTACAATACTGTGGGTCATCTGGGGTCCTTTCAGAGTTCTGACCACCACACTGCCTGTATGGGATTCATCCAACAGCCCATGCACTTCTCTCTCTTCCTCCTAAATCTCTCACTTGCTATTCCCTCATTTTCTTTTTCTCTGTAGATCTTTTTATCTTGAGATTTTCCTTGTTTGTCGCTTAGTATTATATTACTAAGACTCATACATATTGGTATATGGTTTTATAATCCACTCATTTTAAACTACTGTTTAATATTCCACTGAGTGAATATTATGTATTTATTTGCTATCACTTTGATGGACATTTGGGTTGTTTCTAGATTTTTTGCTGTTGTGAAAAATGTTGATGCAAACACTTTAATATCTGTCTCCTATTGATGTATAAGAATATATTTTGAGACTATATAAAGGAATGAAATTTCTAGGTCACAGAATATATGAATTTCAACTTTAGTAGATAATGTCCAACTTTTCCCAATTCACATTTCCATCAGCAGCATATAGATACTATGGCTTTATTTTATCTCTAACGCTTGGCATAGATATATTTTTACATTTTGACTGTAAAAAGCATGGAAATTGGTACTCTATTCTGGACTTGCATATCTCTGCTTACTGATAATATTAAACTCCTCTTCATATGCTTGCTAGATATTATCATCTTCTGTGAAATATCTATCCATGGCTTTGCCCGTTTTATTAAATTGTTTGTGTTATTTTAGTGTTTATTTGTAGGCATTCTTTATAGAGACAGCTTTACTTTCCTTGTCAGAAATATAAAAAGAAGGTGAAGAAGGTGATTGCTAAATTCCTCCATATGAAAACTGGAAAGATAATTCCCCATGTGCTTACTTCGCAAAGCTTATGTGAAATGTAAAGATCAAAGAATGTATGTGAAAGTGCACCAAAAAGGAAGTAATAATTTGTTTTAGGGTAAAATAAGACTGACACTGATAAATATAGAAACATCCCACTTTGGATTGGGAGGCAGTGAACTATGACTGATTAAACACACGGATGTTTTCACCGGATTGCCAGGTCCCAAAACTTGACTCTGAGAATTACCAACAGTGTGACCTCAAGCGATTTATTTAACCTCTATGCCTCAATTTTCTTATCCATCAAGTCAGATCAAAATAGCATCTACCTCATAGTGACTTTTTAAGGATTAAGTGAATTAACATATAGATAACACTGAGAACAGGTTCCACTGCAAAATAAGCACTGTTAGTATTTGCTGAGAATATTATTTGACCAGAATTTCCACAGGTCCTATTCTGCTAATCAAATTAAGGATAATCCCTGTCATACACCCGTATAGTGTATGTTCTTTTAATATTGACTCATTTCTAACAAGTCAAAATGGATTATTTTTTTCACAAATAGCTCTTTGTCAGTAGTGAATTAGCAGCTGATGAAAAATGAACTTAGACCACTGAAATATGCATATAATTACATAAAGCAAATAATACATCACATAATAATACATCATATAGTGCATAACTTTACCTCAAAGCTCTTTTTCAGCTATAAGGGATGTTGAATTACTTACTTCGGGCTGCTCGATGAAGCATGACAAGAACGCATGACAGAACTTAAATTGCACTACTTTGTTGGGCCTGAAATCACATTTCAAAGCAATAGTTATTAACCAAGTAAAATGGACTGCCAATTATCTGAATAATGAGAAGTAACATTGTTCTATATTAGCTTTTTTTCCACATTAATAAAGTTCACTTGTTCCCATTTGTTCACCTTTTCCTTTGTTCTGCAGAGCCTTTCTTAAGATTGCTGAATCTGTGGTTGCTTTTATCCATTCTAGACAGACAGAAGGAGTCTGACTCTTCCAGCTAATATATTTTTAGCAACCATTAAAGCTTTCATATCCTGTTTTTCTGAGCAACTGGCATCCTGCAGCACGCGGAACCACCTGCACTCAGCCTTCAGGGAACCGGGCTGCTTTGCTGATGGGTTAGCTATCAACTGGAGGCATAAACACTGCATGCTGTGTGTAAGCTTGGGAAGGTAGCTGATTATGCTCAACATGGCTATTAATAATGCAAATGTGCAAACAGAAACATTCCTAACCATTTCAAGACATGCTTCCTCCTTTCCTCTTCCTGCTCCCTTGCTCCCCACTTTCCACTCATCGGAAGGACCTAACAGCAGCTGAAGATGGTGGGGGGCGGATCTCCTCCAGTAGATTCTGGATCCTGAAAAGAACGAGAAGAAATTGACAATAACACCACCCATCAGGAGGAAGAGAAACAGCATCTGTACCTGCCTGAGAGTCATACTTGTATGAAGGGTTTGGAAACCACAGCTGTGCAGAAACCGGTAGAGTTCCTGGCAGAGACTCAGGTCTGAGGTCAGGTAGGGCCTTGTCAAAGACAGTCTAGTCTAACTCAGTCCTGTCTAGCCAAGAGTAAGGAAAGACTTGTAAGCAGGGAAGGGTTGGTCTGTTGGGAGGACCAAGCTCTTTATTCCTGCCATCATGGTAAGAACACCTGAAACCATGTTGCATTCAGGAGCCTTGTCAACTGATATAAATCTAATCTCTTAGTCTAAGTTCCCAAAAGAGTCTTAACATGATCATTGGTAAGTATTCCATTTATCTATTGACACATAACCAAATGTCCCAAAGCCTGTCGGCTTACGACAACAATTTATTATCCGACATTGTTCTATCAGCTGATGGGGCTCGGCTTGGAAATTCTTACTGGAATCACTCAGGGCTGGAATCTTCAGAAATGGGCCAGATGTCCAGAGTGGCCTCCTCTCCCACAGGTCTGGTCCCTTAGGGCTCATTCATCTGGCACATGTGGCATAGCATCATTCTGTCCCTTTGTTGTTCAAAGCAGTTAAAAGGCAATCCAGATTTGTCCAGAGAATGGAG